>NC_045426.1:527430317-528630317 GCF_902635505.1 Sarcophilus harrisii | reverse complement strand
TATAGCAACTATTTTTGTAGTGACAAGGAACTGGAAATTAAGTGCATGCCCATCAGTTGGGGAATGGCTGAATAAGTTGTACTATATGAATGTAAAGGAATATTATTGTTTTATAAGAAATGATGAGCAGGCTTATTTCAAAAAAGCCTGGAAAGACTTATATGAACTGATGTTGAGCAAAGTGAGCTGAATCAGGAGAACATTATACAGAGTAATAGCAAGATTATGTGATAATCAAGTGTGATATATTTAGCTCTTCTCAGCAAAGCAATGATCCAAGACAATTGTAAAGGACTTGGGATGGAAAATGCCATCTGCATCTAGAGAGAGAACTATAGAGAATGAATGCAGATCGAAGCATACTATTCTTATCTTTTTTGTTTGCTTTTTCTTTCTTGTATTTCCCCCCTTTTATTTTGATTTTTCTTTCATAACATGACAAATCTGAAAATATGTTTTAAATTATTGTACAAGTATAACCAATATCAGATTACTTGCTGTTTTGAAGAGAGGAGAGTTAAGGGAGGAAGGAAGAAAAAATTTGGAACTCAAAATCTTACAAAAGTGACTGTTGAAATTTATAGGAAAAATAAAATACTATTGAGAAAAAATGTTAATTTTAAAGTAGTAGTAACAAAACTGCTCTGCTTGGATTTCTTGGTTCCTTTTCCTGGGCTGCTAAAAGTTGCTGGAGAAAGTTTTTTTTTAATTAAGATAAATTTATCTACTACAAATTTACAGTATACATGTAACCATTGTTAGATTCTTCCCCCTGCTTTTGTCAATCATTTTTCTCTATTTTTATCAGTTCCCTAGTTTGAATCCTCATAATTCAAATGTTCAAAGGATTACAGTTTTGAAGAGCTGCCCCTGCTATTTTAGTCAAAAGCCATCCATCTATCTACTAGGCTTAACTTTTAACTACATTCTCAATAAAATGTACTATAGGGGTCTACTTAACCTGCGAGAGGTCTTTTCCTTTCTCCAGATATGAAGGCACCAGTGAAGCATTCCAGCTGTCCACCTATCAGCCATCACTCTTATTATACAGTTTCTTGAAAATTATAATTCTTCATTCCATGATTCTCAGTTCAGTTGCTGATTGACCAGAAATCCTGCTGCTGACAACTTTATCAGCTCAGTGATACAGTGGATAAAGTGCTGGGTCTGGAGTCAGAAAGACTCCTCTTCATGAGTTCAAATCTAGCCTCAGATACTTATCTACCTTTCATCCTGTGGCTTCAAGATGCTGTAACATACACAGAAGCCACACCCCAGTAAAACCATCTTAGTAGATGGGTTAAACCCAGTTGATTTTAACTGAGAAGCCTGAAACCCATCAATAAGTCAGGGTGATGTATGCTTCAAGCATGTGAAGACTTCCCCCTTGCAGAATGGTTGGATAAGACTAACTATGATTACACAACAAAGGTGCTAACATCATCCTATGCATCCCAGGCCATCACATCCACTTGCATCCCAAGTCATCACATCTACTGCATCTCAGAATATCGCCAGTCTTCTTGACTTTTATCTTGCCACTGGATTTTGATTACTCTGGAAGAGATAGTGATTGACATTGTTGGACAACTCTGCCTCATTTAACTCTAGTCTATAGACAAATAAGACATCACCCTATGATATTAGTGGTTCTCTTTGAAAATGAAAGACAAAGTCCCAAATCTACCATGTTTTACTTATGTCCTAGCCATTTTCTAAAGTTTCTCATTCATTTTTCTTAACTCCTCTCTTGATCTCTGGAACCATAATCAAATCAGGTATGTCACTGCTTCTGGAAAGAATGTGAGGCTCCTTTAACTATCCTTATAATATTCTCCACCAAAATATACTTTAGCTACAAATGCCCTTTAAATTTTGTCACTTCTAGTTAGAACATAAGCTTCTTAAGAACAAAGGATTTTTTAAAAATATCTATAGCTCCAGTGTTTTGGCTATTGTTTGGTACATAGGTTTAATAAATGCTTTTCATTTATTCCAGTCAGTTGTGTTTTGCTTCAAAGTTAAAAATTTTCCTTTCTCATGAAGGCTCTAATTAAAGCTTCACATTAAAAAATATTTCTTCACTTTTTATTTTATTGAAAGGATTGAACCCATCTGATCCATAAATCATAACTCTACCTTTCAATAGCCCTCCTCCATTCTTTATATTTTTTTCTATATCATCTATATCACCTTTTGTATGTCATATCTCTTTTTTTCCCTCTGATGATAGAAAAAGTATGGAAATTAATCACTGAATCTAAACTTGTTTCCTTTTCCTTTATTTTCATATTCTGAAGCTTCCTTTAATACTTTACTTCAGTCTTCCTCTCTTCATTGTCATGCTTCTCCTTGGCTCTTGCTTTGTCATGGTTCTAGGGTAGAAATAAGATAGACTAATATCCTGGATTAATTTAAATGATTGGTCCACAGAGTAATGGGTAGCAGGAATGGGGATTAAATTTGTAACTTAAAACATAGCTAAATAGGAATGCAATTATTCACTGTCTCATTCCTCCTTCCTTCCATGAAAAATTCTTGTGCATCAATTTCTCAGTTCCCTGTTGAGTTAATCTTACCTGTTTCCTGCTAATCTGGTTTTCCTATAGTCTTCTGAGAGATGTCTCATCTTCAGCTAACATCCAATGAGTCTTTTCAGTCTTTGATGAGGATTCTTCTTGTCAGAATCTGGGTTCAAATTCTATGTTAGGCTGCTTAGTAGCTGTTAGACTCAAGACAAATCATTAATATTTTCTTTCAGTCTCAGTTTCCTTATATGTAAATTGTGTTTGCATTTTTCACAGGCTTATTGTGAAGATCAAATCTGATGATCCATGTAAAGTGTGTTGCAAATTTTTTTCTTTGCAAAAAAAATTATATAAATATTAGTTGTTATTGTTGAAATAAAATGCTCACAAAAAATTAGAAAGACTAGGCATTTTAAAAGATAAGGTTAAAATCAGCAAGGTTAATATTAAATATTATAGAGGCACATCCTTGACACTAAGACAGCTGTTCTTTAACTTGTTCTGTCACCCATCCATATTCCCCTTTTTTCTCTTTCCTGGCTTCGGCCTTTTTTCCTGAAAGTTTTCTTTAACTCCTTCAGCTAACAAAATCTTACATTCTTTATCTTTCCCTTACCACCAGCAATTTGTTCTCAGATGACAAGCATCTGAGAACAAATATTCCTCTTACCTTGATTTTCTACCCAATCCAGTTATTGACCCCTTTCCTCTCAATACAGCTAAAACCAAAACAAAACAACAAAAAACTCCAAAACAGCCTTTTTTGTTGACCCAACTATTTATCATCAACTTCAGTTCATTCTGAGCTCTAAAGATAAGAACAAGAAAAAAAGGAGTTTTTAAACTATATCAGGAGCCAATAGACATTCCACTTAGGGCTAGGACTACTCTTCAAGATGGATACATCAATGCTTATACATGATGAAAAGACAGTCAAACTACAAATATTCTCTACCAAAAAGAATTATTTTTGCAGTGCAAATATACAACAAAAATGGAGAACAAGAATTTACAACACAAGATAACTGAGGAGTTGATAAAATAGATGGTAAGCTGTCCTCAACTCAAGTCATTGGGTTACAATGAACTACATCATAGTATACCAAACAGATCTGAGGGATGTGACTATAAAATTATTGTTAATGCTTTTTTTTTTGAAACCATGGAAAATGGAAGAGGGCAAAAAATAGCAAAATGATGTTCTAATTTTTGAACAAGTATGGCAGTGGGCTCTGGATATTGTTGGATGGTGAACTTGACAAAATTCTGACAAAATTAGAAAGTATACTTAAATATTTAGTATTTAAAAAGGGAAGTAGTGATCACTGAGAGTTATCATGGCTTCCTTCAATTATTTTTGTATGTGTGTGATAGCACTAATGGACTGGTAAACAAAAGGAGCAGAATATCTAGACTTCAGCAAGACATGTTTCAAGAATTCATGATACTGTTGTGAATAATTTGGTAGATATGTAACAGGTTATACTACAAGAAGCAGATTTGGAATAACCAGATCTTACGAGTCTGTTCAGTGTCATCTTAGAAGGTAATGTTTAGTGCAGGGATTCTATATCTTTTTTAAAATTTTTAAATAGCTTTTTATTTACAAGTTATATGCATGGGTAATTTTACAGCATTGACAATTGCCAAACCTTTTGTTCCAATTTTTCCCCTCCTTTCCCCCACCCCCTCCCCTAGATGGCAAGATGACCAATATATGTTAAATATGTTAAAGTATAAATTAAATACAAAATAAGTGTACATGTCCAAATCGTTATTTTGCTGTACAAAAAGAATCGGACTCTGAAATATTGTACAATTAACCCGTAAAGGAAATAAAAAATGCAGGTGGGCAAAAATATAGGGATTGGGAATTCTGTGTAATGGTTCTTAGTCATCTCCCAGAGTTCTTTTGCTGGGTGTAGCTGGTTCAGTTCATAACTGCTCCATTGGAACTGATTTGGTTCATCTCATTGCTGAAGAGGACCACGTCCATCAGAATTGATCATAAAGAAGTGGAAGTATTCTATATCTTTTTTGAAAGTCAAAGTCTTGTGAACCTTCTTTGCAAGTCTGGTAAAGTCAATGGACCCTTTCTCAGAAAAATGTTAAAAACACATTGCACATAAAATGAAATATACAGGATTACAAAGGAAAATAATTACCATGAAATAATAGTTATAAAAATATTTAAAATACAAGTTCATGAACCCTAAGTTAAGCATCCATGGTTTAGTGAATCTTGCCCTCAGTATCAGTCCCCATCACTTCACTGTTATACATTTATATTTAGGACTTGAATGAAAGCATAATTGGGATGTTTATCATATTGTCAGATGACATAAAGCTGGGTAGTTTTTTTTTTAATAAGTTGGATAGCAGAGTTGTGATCCAAAAAGATTTAAACAGTCTAGAACAGAGGTTGGCAAATTATGACCCATGGGTCAAATTCAGTCTGGTGCCTTTTTGGGAGGGGAGGTGGTATGGCTCATGAGCTAAGAATGGTTTTTATATTTTTAAGTGGTTGTGGGGAGGGAGATCAAAAGAAAAAGAATGTTTTGTGACATATAAAAACTATATGAAATTCAAATTTCACTGTTCATAAATGAATTTTTATGGAGACACAGCCATACTCACTCATTTATGTATTGTCCAAAGGCTCCTTTTATTACTGGTTACAACAGTAAAGTCAAATAGTTATGAGAGAGATATTTGGCACTCTCATCAGTTTGCACTGTTACTGGATGCATTGGAAATTATAGTGATACAATTATAACTTGAGTGTTTCAAGGGCTATGTGTATCACCATACCATGACTTTTTTTAAAAATTAGTATCAGTGCATGCCCATAATGTCAAAACAAAAAGAGAAAAGTGGACTTTGAGTCTTTTTTTTAAAGAACAATAGGATATAAAATATTTTTTTTGAGTTACATGGCGAAAAAAAAAAAAAACTTGTGTTTATTATGAATGACATTAAGAGAAGATATCATTTATATTTCCAGACTAATCACACTCATAACAAAATTCCCAATTCATAAAAAAAGCAACAGTCAGGAAAATTAGAAATTTTAAATGGAATATCTCATTTTAGTAGTATTTCTTGATAAAATAAAAAAATTAAAATGGTGCTAAAACTAAAGTAAGTATCTAAGTTTCCAAGTTCCTTGTTTGTTAGCCAACCAAGAAATTATGCTTATCAATGGTGAGGTAATTAAATCATGTCTTATTGCAACAGTTGAAGAAATGTGTCCAGGGAAAATAAATATGTTTACAACTATTATTCTTTTGGCTCAGTTAAAATCATATGCTTATGGATCGATATCTGCATTTAGCAATGCCTCTTTGTATGAAAAGAAATTTTCAGATACATAAATATGTAAACTCTCTACAGATCTTTAAGAGAACGTTTGCAATTGATTTTGATGATAGAATACACTAACCTTGAATCTAAATTAAATGAAATGCAACTTCCCCTAAAAGAATTCTATTCTTCTCATTTTAAGGCCTGTATTTTTTTTTAAAGGGCTTGTTATTTTTATTATTGTGTTTTGATTTTCATCAATAAAAATCTAGCAATTTGTTTTCTCTTATTAGGTAAATGCCTACACAACACCTTCAATTGTGCTTAATGGTCCACAAACCCTAAAATATTTACTATCTAGTCCTTAGCATAAAATGTTTGCCAAATCCAGGCCTAGAATGGCTCAAATTCAGTAAGATGAAACTTAATAACAGTAAAAGCAACATCTTACATTTATATTCTCAACTTTATAAGTACAGAGTGGAAAAAGGCACAGCTAGACAGCAATCCACATGAAATTAGACCTTGGAGTTGTAGTAGACTTCTGACTGAATATGAGTCAGTTTGCATGTTGTGTCAGCCAAAAAGCAAAAGCTCACCTAGGGCATATTCATAGTTCTATTATAGAGCAATCTCAAGTCATCTAGGATATTTTGTTTCAGATGTATGTGGGTACCACATTTAAAGAAGAATATTTTAAAAAGTAGACTATATTCAGAGGGAAAAAAGCATGGTGGCAAGAGAACTTGGAATCAAACCACAAAAGTGCCATAAGTTATAGGGACTAAAGAGCTGCTTAACCTGGAGAAGAAAACTAATTGGACCATGCCTTCTTTAACTACTTGCTGGGCTGCCATGGGAAAAAAAGATTTAGCCTTTTCTTTTTCATGGCACTAAGTTACTAGGAATAATAAGTGGAAGTTACAGGAAACATGATTTTTATTTAGTATAAGAAAGGACTTCCTGACATAGCTATTAAAAAGTGGAATTGGCTGCATCAGAAGGTAATGTGGGGGCCTCAAAAGAGCAATGAACTTGATATCAAGCAATAACTAGGTCAAAGCCTACTTTCTATACTGGTTAAATGAATCCTTAAGTTCTTCAAACCTTTACTTCTTCTTCTGTTAGATGAAGATAATAATATATATATATACTAAATATCTCCCAGAGTTGTAAAGATAAGTAGATAAAGTATACATAGATTGTGGATGTATGTTGCCCATATAAGATATGTATGTCATATGGGTTATCTAAATGCAGATTCAATGGAGGAAAAGATAGATATCTCTAGAATCTTGCCTACCTCTATCTCTAGAAAGATTTCTATTTCTATATGTTGGCAAACAAATAGACAGATCACCAGGAGGGCTACGTTGCTCTTCTTTGAGAGAGAGTGGTTCTAGACTAGAATTATTTCCATCTGCTCCCTATATATTTCTGTTCTAAGGGAATGATGGGGGAAAAGGGGTCAAACTACTTTTCTGGTTACTGTCCCTTAAAAGGAAAGGAATGCTCCAAGCTTACATCTGCACTCCTTTCCATCAAATGCTAATTACATAAAAGATCATTACAAATACTGAATTGGGAAGAAACCCATTTATTCAAGCAGATAGCAAATAGAAAGAAAAGAAGTTTTACATATTAGGATATATACAGAGAAAAAAAATAATACAGAGTTAATGAGCAATCCAATGAGTAAGATATTTCAGCTCAAAAGATGTGTGTGTGTGTGTGTGTGTGTGTGTGTATGGATCATTTTAATGAGACTTGTCAAAATGGTGTTCAAGTACTCATTGAACTATATGACTTCTGAGGTAATTTCTTCTCTAATATTTTATGACCAGTTGACAAGTATATTAAAGAAATCTAGATGTGAGTCCTCAATTTCCTCAGTGTTGGGCTCTAATAATTGGGAAAAATAAAATTTCTTATGACATAACTCTCTACCATGTATCTCTTATCAATAGACCTAATTTTGTTATGTCACATTACCTTGCTAGAGATATGTCCAGCATTATTCAGTAACTCTAGCAATCTGGTTTCTATATCTCTACTAAACTCTACTAACTATTCAAAGATCATCTGCAATCTTGAAATCACTTAGGTTGTATGCTTTTTTTCAGTCCTTAATTCTCCTTGACCTCTGCAATATTTCGCACTGATGATTGCCTCATCCTTCTAGATCCTCTTTTCTCTTGGCTTCAGAGACACAACAATCCCCTGACTGTTTTTCTGTTTTCATCTGTCCATCTGTCTGTTTTTCTGTCTCTTTAAACTGTTCCTGCTCTGTCTTCTCTGTGGTGTCCTCATTCGTTTTATAGACCTTTGAGGTGACCATAAGTTCTGTCCTTGGTCTCCTTTATATTCTTTCCCTTGGAAATCTCATTTAATCCTTTGTTACTTTTTTGCAGATAGATCTCCAGAAATAACCTCTTTTCTGAGGTCTAGACCAGTTTTCTAGCTGTAAGCCCTATCATCCCCTCAAATTTACATTTGCAAAACTGAGTTTATTAAACCTTAACCCTCTCTCAGTTGCTATTCTTAACATAGTCTGCCTGGTTAGGAATCTGTATCTTATGTGTCTATCTGCACTTATATTTAAACTTATATAATGTATATTGCACAATACTTGCATAATATATGTGTGTACCTAAGTGTGTTTACACATAGAGAGAGAACATTCTAACAATGGCCTACTAAAACTATTAATATAATCTCCTGATTATATTAATATATTAATATAATGTAGTATGATTTCCTGTCTCTTTTCTTCCCTTGTTACTCTTCTGTGCCCCTCCCCGCCACCATGAATTCTTCAAGCATCTAGCAGAATTATCTTTTTCCTTATATAGTTTTGATTGCATCATATTTCAGCTTTAAAATTTCAAAGGTTGCATAATAAAGTTCAAATTCCACAATTTAATGCTACCCTGTTTTCTGGCTCTGGATTATAAGAATTCAGAGTCATTTCTCAGTTTCTTCCTCCACCCCTATACCACTGTCACAATCTATCTTTCAGTTTCCTCCTTCTCTAAGAATTTTTCTCCCATTTACCTCTAATGACAATGAAATCCAAACTTTGTCACCTGAATTAAAGACTCTTCATAATCTGGACCCAGTATACTCTTCTAACTTCGTTTTCTTATACTCTTCAAACTTAACATTTTCCTTCTAGCTCTGTGTCTTTTTCCTGGTTGTTTCTCATGCCTAGAATTTACTCTCTCCTTGCTGTCTCTCAGAATTTTTTTTAGCTTCTTTGAAGGCTAACGCAAGTGTCACTTCCTAAGAAGTCTTTCTGATTGTTTTTTAAATGCATTCCCATCCTCTCAACTAAATTTTGAGATCCATGAAAATAATAGACATATTTTTTAATACATTAAACATACCACACAGTGACTTGCACATCACTGGTACTCAATAAATATTATTGTTATTGGTGATGGGAATGATGGGGATGATGTTGATGCTGATGCTACTACAACCAATGCTGTTAATTTCCAAGTGAACCAGCCATAGCCTTTAAGGATTGTTCTGCTCCCCCAGAACAATTGAAGGATAGAAATTTAATGAATGTGCTCTTCAGGGATATTAGTGGATGAGAAAGGTACCAGAAGGAATATAAGAAATCTCAGCCCTAGGACATATGTAGTGGGAAGAATTGGGAGAGCTTGAGAGGAACCCAGCTGTTGGGTTGTTGAAACCAGGACTTTTATACATTCAGTAGATGAGTTGTGGGTGTGTGATAAAGATTAAACTGTTCATGCTATCAAGGAAAATTGTTGACATTGTTGCTAATTATAGATACTGGAAAAAATAAAAAAAAGAGAAAACTGTAAGAAATTGGTTTGGCTGTTTAAAAGTAATACTAATTACTGTCATTTATTTTAGCTACTTACTTTATGCCTAATTACTACATAGCACTGTAATGATTATGCATATCATTAAATAAGTACCAGATTGATTTGTTCAGTTGATTTGATTATAAGACTAAACTGTTTGTATATGCCCTGACTCTACTTTTAAAAAATAAATAAATAAGTAAGGAAGTCATTTTCTAATTTCAGGTTACTTAGTAACCTGACCAAAAGGTCAGAAACAAAAGCTTGCCACTAAAGTCTCTGTTAAGAGACTAGGGTTTCAAGAAAAAAATAATATATAGCTAATAATTATGAAGTACTTTATGGTCTGCAAAGAACCTTATGTATGTGTGTGTGTGTGTGTGTGTGTGTGTGTACACACACACACACACACACACACACACACATATGTTATTCCCTGCCCCCCTCCAAAAAAAGCCTTGTGAGGCAGATTCTATTATTATTCTCTACAGATGAGAAAACTGAGGCTGAGAGAAGTTAAGGGTTTTGCCCAGGGTCACATTGCTAGTAAGCATCTGAGTCAGAATTTGAATTTCGAGCTTTCTGACCCCTAGTCCTAGGCTCTATTACTCCACCTTTATGCCCCATGATTATTATTGTCAGTTGTTTCTGGAATCTAGAATGACATGAAATAGTCAACGGATTTAACTGGAAGATTTTGGGGGTTTTTTTGTTTGTTTGTTTTTTATTTTTTTAAGAAAAATCAGAATTCCCCAACTAGAGGAGCACATCTGAGAAGAAAATGATCATCAAAGACAAGAAAACTATTTTATGAGATTTAGGAATGAAATAGCAGAAAAAGTTAGAATTGTTGCTAAAGGAGCCTTAGATTTAAAAAAAGTTGCTAAGGAATTAGCCATATCTGCCAGTAATAGGAAAGAAACTTGAAGACAATGACCGTTTGCCAAGATAAAAGATGTTAAGAGCTAGATGAAAGTAAGTGAAAAGAAATAGGGTCCAGGGTATGAGTTGAAGAGTTACTCTTTGAAAGCAAGAGCATTATTATCATTTCTGACATTGAAGTAATGCAAGAGTAAAAGAATGTTGAGAAGGAACCAGGTCATGTGGATTCCCTGAACCTTCATATAGAATGTAATATTGACTCAACTTAATTGTCTTAAGATTTTAACAATCACACATACACAAAAAAATGCAGTTAAATAGAATCACAATAAATGAATACCAAAAATCAAATTATTTGCTTCTCAGATATGATTTTCCACCTATCTTTTTATATGTAGCTTTTAGAGTATACAGCTTTGTTTTAGAAAAATCATATATCTTATGGAAATCTTACTATTAGGATTCAACCTGGAGCAGAGGCAGATACATAATTTTATTGGTGTAGAAAATTACTGGTAAGCAAATTTTCTCTAGCATCTGCCTATAACTTTTTTATAGCTTTTTATTGACAAAATATATTCATGGGTAATTTTTCAACATTGACCCTGCAAAAACTTCTTTTCCAACTTTTCCCTTCCTTCCTTCCACCTCCTCTCCTAGATGGCAAGGAGTCCCATACATGTTAAATATGTTAAAATATATGTTAAATGCAATATATGTATACATATTTATACAGTTGTCTTGTTGCACAAGAAAAATTGGATGTAGAAAGAAGGTAAAAATAACCTGAGAAGAAAAACAAAAATGCAAGCAAACAATAACAGAGTGTAAATGCTATGTTGTGGTCCACACTCATTTCCCAGTGTTCTTTTGCTGGGTGTAAATGGTTCTGTTCATTACTGATCAATTGGAATTGATTTGGATCCTCTCATTGTTGAAGACGGACACTTCCCTCAGAATTGATCCTCATGTAATATTGTTGAAGTGTATAATGATCTTCTGGTCCTGCTCATTTCACTCAGCATCAGTTCATGTAAGTCTCTCTAAGCCTTTCTGAAATCATCCTGCTGGTCATTTCTTACAGAACAATAATATTTCATAACATTCATATACCACAATTTATTCAGCCATTCTCCAATTGATGGGCATCCACTCAGTTTCCAGTTTCTGACCACTACAGAGAGGGCTGCCACAAACATTCTTGCACATACAGGTCCCTTTCCCTTCTTTAAGATCTCTTTGGGATATAAGCCCAGTAGTAACACTGCTGGGTCAAAGGGTATGCCCAGTTTGACAACTTTTTGGCATTTGCCTATGACTTAAAGTCTCAATTGTCTGGAACATTAAGTGTTTAAGTAAATTGTTCAGGGAAGCCAAGTACTATATGTCAAAAGTGGCATTTATACTTAGGACTCCCTGTCTTGGAGTAAGCTCTACCTTCTATAATATTTTCTCTCAACAGTGTGTTGATGTAGTAAAAGACAGCATTGCTATTCATTCGTTTCTGTCAAGTCCAAGTTTTTGTGACCCTATTTTTTTAGATTTTCTTGACACAGGTACTAGAGTGATTTGCCATTTCTTTCTCCAATTCATTTGATAGATGAGGAAACTGAGATAATTTGTCCAGGGTTATGAGGTTGGATTTGAACTCAGATCTTCCTGACCCCCAAACCTGGCACTCAACCTACTACACTACCTACCTATTGTAATAGATAGCATTATGAAAAGAATTAAAAAGGGAGGGAATCTGCTTTATAAGTTTACATCAAAGCATTTCCAATACAAACTAATAAGGTCCATTTCTCCAAAACTACTGCCAAGTGTCTCTGCTCTTTTCCCACAGAATCTATTCAATCTAGAGGAAAAAAAACACATCATATTTTCTAATATTTTTATTTTTCAAATAAAATATTTTTTCTTGTGAACATAGAAGTTTCCTTTATGCCTTTTTAAGTTTGGGAAGTAAAAAAAGTTACACAAAAGTGTAACTGTTCTTGTATATCTACGTGGGAAAATGTGATACAGTAAATATTTCTGGGTCCTTGGCATTTTATTTTACTATTCATTGTTATTCCCTCCCAGATCTTAAATCCTGTGCTAAAAATTATGCCAAAATAGATTTGTTTTCTAGAGAACTGGAAAGGTTAAAAAAAGGGGGGGGGGGGATCCTTGCTTAAATTCAAAGTATTTCATCAATAAACACTTGCTGTCATTCTCTTAGTCTATATTCACAAACTTATTCTTTGAAATAGATGTATTAAATTCTTCGTTACATTGTAACTTTCTTTTTTAAAAGATTAAGTGTAAAAGGACTAAGTTTAAAACATGAATAGTTCATCTCATGAAAAATTTGAATACCTCTGGATATAAAGGCAGGACAGAAGAGTTGAATAAATACAAGTATGTACAAATATACCAACAGTTCTGTGGGTGACATGGTTCCCTGACAAGGGAGTGCATGGTGTAGTAGAAGGGTCAACAGAGTTGTTCCAGAGAGCTTAGGTTCATATCCTAGTTCTTTTTCTTTCTACCTGTATGAACTTGGACAAAGCACTTAACTTTTTAGCATTTCATTTGCCTTAATAATAAAATATGGAGGTCAGATGAGATGGTTTCTAAGGTGGCCTTTTAGATTGATGTCCTGTGACCCTGATAAAAATACATGGATATTTACCCTAGAATAAATGTCATTTTAGACACAGTACTAAGGAATGTCATTTATTTTCTATCCTGAAAAATCCCAAATAGATTCTAAGGATATTAAAATGTCTGATAGAATAGCAGGGACAAGAGAGTCAATTATTTGGGGGAAAAAAAGAAAAATAGACAAGAAAGAAATAGCAAAGAAGGGACATGGATTTATAGATGTGAAGAAGTGAAATAGGATCTAAATCTCTCTATCCTTAAGCAACTTTATCCTTTCCCTGACCTCCCCCCTCTCAGTGGGATTAACCATATTTATGGTGGACTTCGTTCAGCAACCCCGTTGGATTTGTCCCACCACAGGTCAAAATTTCTGAGATAAAGAGTTCCATGAACCTTAGCCTAATAACAAGATTCTCAGGTGTTTACCACCATGTATTGTCTAAATCTTCCATCCTTTATTCTACCCAATAGAGAAATATTTGATTCAACAAGCATTTAATAAGTTTACTTTCTGATTAATTGGTTTTTCTCAGAATATTCAGCTTAAAAAAGAGATCTGGAGCAAAGATGTCTTTATTCCTCTCCAGGCTATACTGCTGATTCATTTCCACAGGACTTTCTCTAACTGTACCACCACCTGAGATATTTTTTCCCTTCTCTCTTTCCTTTCAAGCTCCATTTTTTGTGAATTGGATTTCCACTTAGAATATAAGCTCCTTGAGGGTAAGGACTGTCTGCTTGTGTTTGTATCTCTAACACAATACAAAACCTGGCATTTAGAAAGTGCTTAATAAATGTCTGTTGACTAATTTCTAGGAATTTACATATTGGATTTTCAGCTCATTCTGACTGTTTTTAAGATAAACTACAAATACTGACAGAAGTCAATTCTACATATAATACCAATTAGATGTCCAAATTATACAAATCACAGCATGTGTCTTTAACAGGCCTACTAGTAATCAACAATAATACCTATGGGCAGCAAGATGGGAGGGGGAGGGGAAAAGAGATTAATATTACTAAAAGAAACTTCATTTGACTTGCTTACATGAAACTGTAATGTTGATTTTTTGAAGACTTTTGAAGGCCAAACCAATATATATTTAGTCACCTACCCCTTTCTAATATAGTGAATTTTTAATGTTATAAGTTATTTCTAACAAACTATACTTTGAAAAAATTAACTAATGCTGGACCTATTATACTTGATCTCAGTGGAAAAATGGTAAGATTTTCTATAGTATATGTTTCCTGTTATAGGAGTCTAAGTTGAGTAAGTGATCATTTAACATGGAAATAAACAAGTTCTGAGTAGCAATCAGGAAAATGCAAACATTTCTTGTTTTTCAAATAAACAATTGGTCTTCAAGCATCTGGTTATCACTATCAAAAGAAAACAAGAAGCCTTTGAATAGGAGTTAAATGTACTCACTTTTGGACTTTTACTTTTAATTTCAAGTATAACTGACATTCCACTCACTTGCCCACAGCAGTTTATAGTAATTCTACACCATCTGACTTTCACCATCTCCAGTGAATCTATTTTGGAGATTTTGAAAGCGCTTTCTCACTTGTCTTGCTATATATTATTTCCTTTTAATATAATTCTTATTTGAAAAAAGTCAACAACAATGCTTTTTCTATCGGTGCCACAAAAAAATGTGATTTCCCTTGCCTCCTTTCCATTATGTAAATTTTTTTTAGATAACTCTTTTGGGACAGTTGATGACTCCACTAGTAGATAGTAACAACAGTTCTTTAAAGATGTTAAATGAGCAAGTTTCATATACAGTAACTGTGTGAATTGTATTTCACTCATCCTCTCATCTGTCTATTTATGTATCTACCCATCCATCTACCTACTTATTCATTCATTGATTCATTTGTTTATTTTTTTGAGACAGGCTATCCTTATCTTACTTAGACTGGAATGCAGGAACACTTACAGACTCAATCCCACTATTGATCTGTTTGGGAACTTTGACTTGCTCAATTTCTAACCTAAGCTGGTTTAACTCATTCTTCTGAGAGAATGGAGAGGAAATAAGCATTTCTATAATGCCTATTATGTTCCAGGCTTTGTACTAAGCAATTAAAAAACAAAAACAACTATTATATCCTTTGATTCTTACAACTCCCCAATTAGAGATGTGCTACTATTATCATTCCCATTTACAGTTGAAGAAACTGAGATACATAAATTAAGTGACTTGCCTAAGGTAACCTAGCTAATAAGCATCTAAGTGTAGATTTGAATTCTGATCTTCATGACTCCAGGCCTAACACTCTATCCCCAATCTACCTCCAAAGCTCTATCTTAAAGCCACCTGAATCCCTTTCCTGATCTCCCCTCTCTTGAGGATGGAACAACCATATTGATGCTAAATTTAGTTCAGCAGCTCCATTAGTCCAACTAAAGCTCACAGTTCCTGAGCTGAAGAGATTCACCAGCCTTTCTAGTGACAGGAATCATAGATATTCACCACCATTCCTTATTTGGCTGTTCCATCCAATGCAGAGAAATATAAATCAAATCCAGCCAGCTTGGTAGGGTGGAAAGAATCCAACACTGACATGAAAAACCTAGGAATGAATAGCAGCTCTGTCACTTAATAAATCAAAAATTTTGGAAGAGTCCCTTCATCTCTCTGAATCTTGGATTAAATGACTTGCTCAAGATCATACAGTCATTGATCATCAAAGGAAGCACTTGGGTTCAAGTGAACCTACATCTTTTTGATTTTAAGACCAACTCACTCTCCACTCCACTCCACTGACTTTCACCTTGAGATTGTGCTACAAATCACATAAAAAGTTTTTAGTATCTACAGGTGAAAGGGATCTCAGAGGTCATCAAATCAAAAGCCCTTATTTTACAAATAAAGAAAAAACAAAACAAAACCTGAGGCCCATGGGGGTGAAAGTCATATAGTTATAGATAATAAGTGTCAGAAGGATATTTGAACAAAAACCCTCTGACTTCAGAGCCAGTGTCCTTTACTTCTACCATGAAAATTTTTACTCCTTATATTTTCAGAGAGAACCTTTTTTCTTCTTTAAGGTGTTTCACATATATCTAAGAACCTAAGAATTTAAGACGCTAGTTATTGGTATATTAATCACCTATACAGATTCCCATTGGAATAAGTCTAAAGCTCTACCACTTTGCCTTGTTAAGAAAAGAATGATATACAAATTAAGAAAAGTAAATATTAATGATATTATTTTTATAAGATTCTCAGAGTCAGAATTCCCATTCCTACAAGATTGACATCAAACTACATGAGTCATAAACATTTAAATTTTAATTTCAAGAAGTATTTTATTGGAAAATCTAGTTGAAATGTATATGGGAAAGTTTGAAATAATGATTAAAATATAAGAAAGGTAAATGGAAGATAACTTTTCAGTTTTAGCATTCTCATATCATGTCTTAAGCATTCTACAACAAAGCAGTCACTTTCTGAAAAATTATGAATAATATAAAAAAATGCTTAAATAGAAAGTCTTAGTTTATACTAAGTAATATCAAATAATCTACCCAGCCAACTCTAGAGAATTAATATGTGTGTTTGATTAGGAGCAATGTTTGCCCATGTTGTAAACAAGTTATTTTGTAAGGCATATTACAAGGAGACCAGGAATGAAGTTAGGCCTTGAAAAATAGTCATTTCAAAAATCTAAGAGGCCTTAATTATTGGGGTTGGGTTTTTTTTTTTTTTTGGCAAGTTTTCTAAATAGAAGAGGATCTTGTAGTTTCTCCGTGGTGAGAAGAATAAAAAATTGGCAGAGTTGGTTCTACTGTGTACCCAGTGTCAGTTATCATAGATATCTTGGTCTCCTTGCCTTGTGTACTCATGAGTAACATAAGCATCATCACATGCACACCCCTCAATGGATCTTATGGCAATAATCACTGTAAAGAACAGAGAATTTGACAAGGTTCTCTAAACAAAATTTCAGTCTATCTGGATACCTGGATTGTAATTTAATTGTCAAAGAAAGGATTTAGGATGATAAAAATTATGTCAATAAATTTCAGTTAGTAACTAATCCTTTTTCCAGTGCTTATTATGTGCCAGATACTGTGTTAAAGCTTGGGAATATAATGAAAAACAAAACAAACAAGCAAACAAAAAAAAAAGGTCCTTGCCTTTAGATGCTTATAGTCAAATGAGGTAGATCACATGCAAAAAAACATATACACGTGTACATATTATATATATATATTGTAAATAGAATATAATCTCAGAGACCAGGCACAGGGAAGGGAATTAAGAAGGGGGGAGGGGAGGAGTAATAGATATCAGAAAAAGACCTTTAAATAAGATGGGATTTTATCTGAGTTTTGAAGCAGGCCCAGGAAGCCAGGAGGCAGAGCATTCCAGGCAGTATACATACAGTCAGTGAAAAGCACAATCAAGAATTCTAGTGCTGTGTACAAGGAATAATAAGTAGAGCTCTGTTGCTAGAGGGGAGTAAAGAGTGAGATTAAGAAATGAAAAAGGCCAAAGGCTTGTAAACTAGAAATTTCATCTTGTAAATACTTTCTTTAAGAAGAGGGTCAGATTGTTGGTGGAACTGTGAATGTATCCAACCATTCTGGAGAGCGATCTGGAACTATGCTTTAAAAGTTATCAAACTGTGCATATCCTTTGATCCAGCAGTGTTTCTATTGGGCTTACATCCCAAAGAGATCCTAAAGGAGGAAAAGGACCCATATGTGCAAAAATGTTTGTGGCAACCCTTTTCGTAGTGGCCAGAAACTGGAAACTGAGTGGATGCCCATCAATTGGAGAATGCCTGAATAAATTGTGCTATATGAATATTATGGAATATTATTGTTCTGTAAGAAATGACCACCAGGAGGATTTCAGAAAGGCCTGGGGAGACTTACAAGAACTGATGCTGAATGAAATGAGCAAAAACAGGAGATCATTATACACAGCAATAAGAAGACTATGATCAATTCTGATGAGCATGGCTCTCTTCAACAATGAAATGATTCAAACTAGTTCCACTTGTTCAGTGATGAAGAAAGCCATCTACACCCAGAGAGAGAACCATGGGAACTGAGTGTGGACTACAACATAGCATTTTCATTCTTTTTGTTGTTTGCTTGCATTTTTTCTTACCCAGTTTGTTTTTCCTTCTTGATCCAATTTTTCTTGAGCAACAAGATAACTATATAAATATGTATACATATATTGGATTTAACATCCAATTTAACATATTTAACAGGTATTGGATTACCTGCCATCTAGGGAAGGGAGTGGGGAGAAGGAGGGAAAATTTGGAGGAGAAGGCTTTGCAAGGGTCAAACAAAGTTGAAAAATTATCTATGTATATGTTTTGTAAATAAAAAGCTTCAATTAAAAAAAAAGGCTTACCGAATGCCAAAACAAAAAAGAGAAAAGAAAAGAAAAAGAAAAAGAAAAGAAAAGAAGTCAGAAGGCATAGAATTGGGCAAGCCTTGAAAAACATTAAAAAATGAAAATTACAAAGTCTTACAAAAAATTTAACTGATTACCAGCATTACAATTTTTTTCAAATCTGCTATATACTGTCAGGTCATTGGCTAGTTAAATCACTAAATGAGTCAGTGTTAGATTATCAGAGGAACTAAAAATTGGCTTGAGCTTTCTGGAAAACAATTTGGACAAAATTAATAAAACTGTTCACAACTGAGCATATAGCAATATAATACCACAAAATATCTAATGCACCATTGTGTGTATATTTGTTAATGGTGGTATTGGTGGTGGTGGTGGTGGTAGTAGTAATAGTAATAATAGTAAAAACTGGAAGCAAAGGGAATGTTCATTACTTAGTGAATGTCTGAACCCATTTTGGCTGTAATAGAACATTGTCATTTCACTAGAAATAAAGAATATAAGGAATTCAATAAAACATGGGAAGACTAATCTGTACTGATACAGAATAAAGTAAACAGAAGCAGGAGACCAATACAACAGCTACAATAACATAAATGAAAACATTAAAAGGCAGTAAACTCCAATTAATTTTAAGAAATGATCTATGTCCTATAGATTTGATGATGAAATACATTTTCAGGTAGGAGACTGTGGAAGTGGAATGTGGTATATGCTGTTAAGTGATAATGCTATATTGTTTGTTTTGTTTTTAAAAAGGCTGGTGGCCCAGAGCACCAAGGAGCAGGAAGACGAGTTCAAATTCAGCTTCAGACACTGTGTCCAGGCAAATCATTTGACTTCTGTTTACCTCAGTTTCCTCAGTTATAAAATGAAGATAATAATAGCAGCTACTTTGCATGATTGTTGTAAGGATCAAATGACATAATATCTGTGGCTGGACAAATAGTAGATGCTATATAAATGATTATTTTCTTTTCTTCCTCCCATTAAAAGTTGGTTGGGTAATTTTTATTGTTTTTATTTTTGTTTTTTGTTATCAGGAAGGGTTTGATTGTGAGAGAAGAGCTAAAAGGAAATGACTGGTATAAAAATAAAAAGACAATCAAAAAAGTTTAAGGTGGGGAAAGAAATGTAATGAAAAATTAACTATTTGTCATCAAGGAGATGGGAAATTCACATATAATAGGAGTTGAGAATAGGACCCATTTTTTTGTGGGTTTTTTTTTTCCTCCTAATGCTCAAGGGTAAGAATTATAGTATAGCATCACAAATAGGACTATATCAAAATATTTATGACAGGTCTGTTATACATAAGTTCCAAATTATGAAGATGAGCTTTTGTCTGTGTTTCTAAAATGTGGAGAAACTAGTATCATCTGCACATTCCACACCATAATGAGCTGTGCATATTTTTCAGCATCTGTTCCAGGATCTCACAAAGATGCCCAGAGCAGAGCAATCTTCCCCATGACAATAAATTGTTTAGTTCTTTAGCCCATTTGGTGGTGGTGGTGATGTTCAGTTGTTTTTCATTAATGCTTGACTCTTCATGACCCCCTTTGGGATTTTCTTGGCAAAGATCCTGGAGTGCCAGTTCCTTCTCCAACTCATTTTACAGATAAGGAAACTGAGGCAAACAGGGTTAAGTGATTTGTCCAGGGTCACACAGTTAATCCACTGTGCCATTTAGCTGCCTGCCCCCTTAAAACACATCATCCATAAATATCCAGATCCTATCTAGATGATTTCTGAGTCAGTGTCTCTATGATCCAATTATTCTCCTTAAATATATTCTTTTTTTTTTTTTTTTTTTTGGCTTCAGAGCATCCCAAAGGCCTGACCATGGATTATACAAAACAACTTCAAGAATGCAGATTCACTAGATGTCCTAAAATTGGGACTATCTGGGCAGTAAAACAGAGAAACCCAACTGGAGGGAGAAATCAGACCATGGTAGGTAAGCTGGTGGAAGCTCCTCAAAGCTTTATCAGCTTTACTTTCCCACTCTCCCACAGAGTAGTAATGAATGTCAACAAAGATAGGTTGGTCTGATAAGGGTATGCTAACATTGAAGGAAGTGCAGAACTTATTTAAATACCTGCTAATTTACTAAAGCAGGTATGGGCGGAGTCCCTGAAATTCTTTTGAAGTGTGCCTCTACTGTTCTTAGCAACCCACACCCAAAGCTAAAACTAGATATGGTGTCTTCCTCCTCCTCCTCTATATTCTCCTTCTTCTTCCCTTTTTATTTCCTCCTCTTCTTCCTTCTTCCTCTTCTTTCTTCCTCTTTTTGCTTCTCTTCCTCCTTCTCCTGCACTTAATCCTCTTCCTCCTTTTTCTTTTTCTATTTCTTTCTCCTATTTCCTCCTTCTCCTCTTTTTTTCTTTCTCTTCTTCATCTTTCTCCTCCTCTTTCTTACCTTTATTAAGTATCCACTATGTGCCAGCCATTGTCATAGACACCAGAATACAAAAACAAAAATATCTTCCAGAAGTTCACATTTTATCAGGGGAAACTCAGGTACATATGTAAAGTAAACTCAAAATATATAAAAATGCGTATTTTTACAAATATACAAAAAATAATTTGGGAGGGGGAAAGGAACTGATGGGGCTTAGCTAAAAAAGTGTCTGAAATGGTATTTGAACTTAAGTTTGCATGACTCTAAGTCTGAATCTGAGGATTCAGAAAGTCACATTCTCAAATGAAAAAGAACATTATTTAAAATTACTTTTTGTTTTGTGTTTTATATGTGTAGTCTAGGCTTCTGGGCATGACTAGTTCTAACATGGAGTTGACCTTGAGGGCTACATATTTTCCATATTACAGGCTTAAGCCACGATTCTGTTTAATAATATAAAAAGTACTGAATATGTGATCAGAACATCACCAATAATAAAGCTTGTCTATTCTCTGTCCTAAAAATAATACTGACTTAATAGAATTTAAGTGATTTTCCGAGAATGCAGGGCTGATCCTGGCATCCCTTTCCCACCTTCCTATCCCCTCCCCACATTTCAATGGCTTCCTCTCCACTCCAAGAGCAAACACAAAATGCTCTGTGTTTGGCATTCAGAGCTTTCCATAACCTAACCAACTCAGCTCCACCTTCCCCCTTTCCAGTTTTCTTACACCTTAGTCCATGACATATATTTTTCAATCCAGTAACATTGACCTCCAAGTTGTTCCATGAATAAGACATTCTTTCACCTGCAGGCTGGAACACTCTCCCTTCTTATACCTGACTAAACCTCCCTGACTTCCTTTAAGTTCTAATTAAAGCTTCTAAGGGAAGCCTTCCCCAACCACTCTTTATATAGCTTGCTTTGTATATATTAGTTTACATGTTGTCTCCCCTATTCAATTGTAGGCTCTTTGAGGACAGGGACTATATTTTGCCTCTTTTTGTATAGCCATGGTACACAGTAGACACAATTAATGTTTATTTGATTGAATTGATCTTGGTGAAAAATATCAAACTAGTAGTATTAGAACCAGTGAAGAATACCCACTGGAGGTATCAAAACCTTACCTCAAACACCACTGTCAAGTATAATTCTATGTTTAGGGTCATACTGAAGCATAATTATAAGGCAAGTTTCAATGGGAAGAGCTATCTCTGAGCCAAGTCTCTTAAGAACCAGGAAGTTTCTCCTGAAATTCAAGGAAATGGATGGAGCATTTTAGGGAGCAACTTTTAGGATGATGACTTGAAGAGGTGGATGAAGAGTGGCTTTCCAGGAGATCTTTTTTTGCATCTCATCTATTACACCATGGGCTTCTCAAAATGCTAGAGGCTGCTTCTAACCCAGAAGGAAACTGAGAGACCCAGGGAAATTATATGGCTTGCTCTAGGTCACAGAATTAGTAAGTTATTAAAAGTAGGATTTGAATCCACATCTTCTGATTCTAGAGCCAATTTATTTCCAATGTACTATGATGCCTCAGTGTAACATAATGTCAAATAATCAGTAGGAATATTTATAGACAGAGAGACAGAATTGCCCTTTCTAATAATAATAATAATATTAATAAAATAACCATAATTAGCATTAGATGATAGTTTATGGTTTATGAAGCACTTTTCAAATATTAATCTTTTATCCCTAATTGAAACTCTTAGAAGTAGGTGCTATTATTATCCCTGTTTTACATATGAAGCAACAGGAGTTATGGAAATCCTTATGTCCAAGGTCACATGCCCAGAAGTCATTTTGAAACCTGTCTCCCTAGCTCAAGGTCCAGCTCTCTGCCCACTATACCACCTAGTTTCTTCTGCCCTCTGCTTTTCACAAAAATGGGAAGCAGGTCACATATACCAAGAACTCTTGCCTAATTTTTGGCTACGCTAGAGTCTGACACTCAACATAACCCAAGAAGATCATGTCTTTGACCCTGAATGGGTACAAGTTCTCTGGGATCTTATCCTTAAGTGATGGTACCAGTTTTTTGTTTCAGTGAGATAGTTACTTTGTCTTTTGGATGGGAAGCATCATTTCTGTGGGTTCAACCATAGGGGCAGAAAAACACTGAATTTAACAATGCCAGAGGTCTCTTAATTTGCCATTTCATTGTACAAGAACTTCTAACCATGGAACAAACATTTAGCATTTATTCACTTATAAAGCATTTATTAAATTAAATGCTTATTAAATATCAAGAAGTTAGGTAGGCAACATATATGCAAAGCACAGAATTAGATTTTCTTTCTTCAAGGTTCTTACATTCTATTCTCTATTTGCCTCCTTTTCTCACACTGGTGCTCTTTTCTTCCAGAGCCATCCCATATCGTCTATGATATCTTCCCTTAGAGCTTTTTTGTACTCTAACTTAGAGGAGATATCAAACCCTGTTTAACCTCATCTCTGTTCCTTATTGATGGAGCCCATACTCTTCCATGGAAGTTGTTTGGAATTTTTGAGTATCAGAGAATTAATTTTATTTAAGAAAACTTTTACTAATGCATTCATATTTTGGCACACATTGCAATGCTTGTGAAAGGTAGACAGATATACTGGTATAGGCAATAGAAAAACAAAAAGGGTTTTATTTAACTAAACTATTAAACAAGCCTCTGGGCTTTAGATGAATGACTAATAAATACATAAAAAATAAACCTAAAAGATTAGAGATATTCTTAATACCTACTATATCACTGAAAGTTGAATCAGTTTCAATTCTTCCATTCTTTTCTAGTAAATCCCTTAGCTTTTCCCAAAGAATAATGTTTTCAAACCATAATAATTAATATAATTTCAATGTCCTAGGAAATTATGAAGAATGTAGGTAGATGTTATGGGAGCCACCTGCTAATGGCTGCTGGGGAATCTAATCAGACCAGCAGAATAGATCCCTTCATGTGAGAGGATGATAAGGGTACAAGGAGGCAGTTGCACTCTTTGACTTCTTTCTTCTTCCCTCGGATTTATTTCATTCCCAATTCACAAGAAACATCTGCTTCAGAAAAGGCTGATTTGCAATTCCTTCAAGTGTGTTATGATTCACAGCTGGGGAGCTTTTGGAGACCTGACCCACCCCATTAAGGGGTACAGTCCCCTTTAAACCTTTACAGGCTTCTAGGTTTCCCACTTAGGCGTGGTCCTTAACAGATAGAAGAAAAGCAAATATTTAGATTTTAGGGAGTTTTGCTCTGGAACCATTCATATCATTTTATCTGAACTAATAAGATCTATTTGCATCTTGAATATTGAATTCAAGGAGGGTTTATAGAATTCTAAGTTTTGCCAAAGGAAATAGTTAAAAATAAGCATGTAGAGTATAATTCCTGCCAAATTATATTCTCTATAAGTAATATTTATAATAACTTCATAAGGAAATCCATAAGAAATGTTTATAATAAATGCATAAGGAAATAAATCCATAAGGATATTTGTGACATAAAGGGACAGAACAAGGATTTCTGTGAGTCTAATGGTTTGTTATATACTTTATTATGCTTATACAGATTTTAATAAGCAAGCAACATATACTACATCTTCTAACGTTCATGACAAAATTCTCTAAAGAGAATCAAGGTAGCTGGAAATCACATGAAACATTTAGTAATAAGTGCTTAAAAAGTCCAATGATCTTCAGAATGAGAAACTAATAGTAGAAGCCCATCTTCTGGCAACCCCTTTGAGTTCCTTTAGGTCTGGGAAATCAGCAGGCTGCAGGCATTGCTTTTACCCCTCATCAAAAATAATTCTCTGAAGAAAAGCATTCTTTAATTCAAGGGAAATGAAACCAAATCTGGGTATGACTTGCTGAAATGAAAAGAACAGAAAGAAAAACAAAAACAAAAAAACACCTCAGAGATAACAGCACAAATATTGACAGGAACTGATAGACCTGGGAGTAGATAAAAAGTGGATTTTGGATTGGGCTAAATTACCCAGATCATTTGAGTAAATTGTTTTGAATTTTAAAATGTAAAATTCTTTATTATATTTTCTCAGAAATAATTACAGATTACAAAGTCCTGCATAGTTTAAAGGCACCATGCTGAGCAAATACAAGTCATTCGAGGAGCAGAATTTGAAGTTCATCCTTGAAGTAGAATGGCATTGTGGCTACTACAGCAGACACCAAAAAATGATATTTGGAAAGAAGGTAGGGGACACTCTGCAGTTCAGCAATGGCTAGAATAAGTTCCATTCCGATAGGTACTCTTAGATTCCATAATTTAGCTTCTCTTCCACTGCTCATGGCCCTGTCTTCACATATGGTCATTTCAGTAATGTGAAGTCCTCTCTCAACTGAATCTGTCAGAAGGAAGTCCTGGAGGGCATATAATTTCTCATTCTGTTCCTTAATATATTTGATGATTTTTTTTTCTAAAGAATCTTCTCATAATATGTTTCTAAGCACAAAAAGACTATATATATATATATATATATATATATATATATATATATAGTCAAACAAGGTAAACAGCCTTCAAAATAAAATTGGCCTCCAATCTTTTCTGCTTCTGCACAAAAGTTATTTAGATTACACACCGTTTCTTCAAATTGCTGTTGGTCAATCCAGTTTTTGAACTCAGGGGGGGACTTGGTCTGGAACTGGCACTGGGCACAAACAGTTATAGTTATGTAAGATGAAGGCCTGGCTGGACAGTGGCACTTGCTACAGCCCTCAGGGCCATCTTTTCTATGACTCTCCCTCCAGTGGCTGCTACATGGCCTTGGTTTCAGAAATTTCTATAGGATCTTTCCCTAATCCTGTACTCTTCCTAATCCCCATTCCCATTATCATTCCCTCCCTAACAATACACCTTATAGTTTATAGGAATTCTGAAACAGAAATTAGGCAAGTGTGTTATTCAGGCAGATTCAAGTTTCTCCTAGGGATCTGGCTTAAGGCACTGGTATTTTAGGGATATTTGGGATTTAGGACTCTGATGACAAATATGCTTTGTGTGTTATCCTAAGAACATAACCTCCATTTATAACATCTTCTCTATTTTTAAAAAGTGCATTTTAAATCATAAGTAACCAGCATACAAATGAACTTTTGTTACACAAATTTAAATCTGACTATAAGTCAATCTCTGGGACATATTTAATCATTTGCTTTTTTTTAAAAAAAAATTTACCCAATAAAAAATGATAACCATAATGGTAGTCTTTGGAGGGGAGAAATTCAGTTCAATCTATTTTTATTTCTGTTTATTAACTACTCTTCATTTTGTTGGGGGGGGGGGAGAAAGGTGAAGTTAGTGGTTAAATAGAAGCTTTTTTTTTTTGGATTATCTGTGAATTTCAATTATCCATGGTTCACCTGGTTCAATTAACACTAATAACTGAGTTAACAGAATAGAAGTCATTCCTCATCATATCAATTCTACTAAGGGCTTATTTCTTATTCCATTAATGGAGTCCCCAAAATACAAAGCTCTTCTCTAGTATGAGAAATAATAGTTGCATACCTCTATTTGTCAAATTAATGCGTTCAACAGCTAGGAGGGTCTTCATAATTAATATCTCAGTGTAAATGCTCTTCATAAAAGGACAAATTGGAATAGAAACTCAGTACTGAGTAGAATGCCAAGGCATTTTAAAAGTTTACTTTAATCAGTTTCTTCCAATATTCCCAATTCTATTAAAGTTCTCACTCTTTATATTATTCTGTGGTCGTATTCTGTTTCCCTGACAACAAACATGTGGATTAAGAAGTGATTTGGTACTTCTGTGTGCGGGGAAGAGGAAAGGGAGTGGTAGAGAAGGCTATCTTCTCTCTATATGGCAACATGGCTATTGCTTTTCCTAGTCTGCAGAAGTTTACCTATTTCCCAAAATGTATTCAAATGTGTTTTATTTGTATTTACTAAGAACAATCCACTAATCTTTTAAAGGCTCAATTTCTCTTCTTGGGCACATTTGTATTTCTATTAAACACAATAAATATCTCCCATTCTAAGAGCCCCTTTTGACCTTCTTTGATCTCTAAGCTCCAACATCCCTTAACTTGACATATAAATTAGCTTAGCCCCTCCCTTTGAAGCCTGGAGAGGAGGGCAGTGTTTTATGTTTTCTGCCTCCCTCTTTTTCAATCTGCAGCATCATGTTTTTCCATTGCCATGGAGATGCAGCTAAGTACACAGAGAAATCAACAGACCCACTGAATGTTAAAAGTCTGCAAAGATAGAATTACTAACTAAACAAATGGTATTGGCAATAGGGTGTAGGGTCAGAGAAAATGGTGCTAGAGTTCTCTTTTTTTCTCCCTGCAATCTAATTACAGGTAAAATACAAACAGCTAGCTGAAAGCTGACAGTGTCTAAAAACAATAAACAAATAAATAAATAAATGACAGATAAATAAATAAACAAAAGCACAGGGAAATATTTTTGCATGTTACTTGGTCCATGAAAAAAAAAAAAAAAAAGAATGGTACAGATCGAAGCTTCTAATGAAAATATAGATGATTTAGTACTTCTTTGGTGAAAATAGCCCTGTTCTCAGATAGCTGTCTTGTTGTTAATGAAGAAATGGTGGAGCCAACAACTAAGGGCACAGTACAAGCAATGAATCAGTGAAGAGTTCTTTCCATTTAGCCTGATAACACTCTCCATATTGTTATGTGTGGAATGAATAATAATTGGTCCTTCACTAACACTGCAAGTCAGCTACTCACAGGGGTAATTTCTTTCAAAAAATAATTAATTAATTAATACACAGTTCTCTTTATGGTTTCTAAAATCAGAACACTATCCATTCATCCAAACAGGCTACTAAATTTTCACTTTTCTTAACGTCTCTTATGTGTGCACTCGTGCCTTTAAGCATGGTCTAATTTTCAGTGAAAGAAACACTGATAATCCTCGAAAGGACATTATCCAAAGAAATCAAGTGAAAGATATAAATATTTGATAAAGATTTATAATGGAAAGTTCATATAAGGGAAGAGTCAGTAATTAAAAAAAACACACACACAATGCATCATAATGATTTACTAAGAGCAAAATCACATGATCCCATTTTCGATTTTAGTAAATAGTTAGTTGCATCTGTCCTGTATTCAGCATGAACTGAACTTTTTCGAACAAACAGAAACATGATATTAGGTGATTATGCTTAGCAGACTCTTTGACAAATTTCAGTCCCTTTTCCTGACATAATCTAATTGGAGTCTGTGTGAATTGTCACTCGTATATCATGGGTGTGCATTTTGCTGTGATCTCATCAGCTTTTCCAATTCTATTTGATGTAAAGCCTGCAAACCTCAGCCAGCTGCCTAGGACAACCTCTCAGTTCAATTCAGCATCAGTGTAAGAGCATCAAACACCTAGCATCAGGCATCTCAATCATCTTCTAATCACATTATTGTGAGTTAGACTTGACAGTTGTTGGATTGTATTGCTACTGATTTCATAGAATTATAGATATTTGAAATTTCAAAAATAGTCCCCATAGGGTCTTCTAAACTTAACTAAAGCTACATAATTTCCTACTTTGCTCTTCTTTGGTATTTTCTTTATTTGTATTTCCAAAAAAAGTGACTATATTTCTCTTCAAAGGTCATTAGGGTATAATTACCTAAGTAGCTAGCTAGCTATCTACCTACTTAAAAATGTTTGTTAAAATCAGTGTAATCTTTGTTTTCTTAATTTTATCCTTCATCCCCCAAAGTCAAACAAACCCTCTTTACCTTAGTATTACTTATTTTTAATAAATGAGAAAAAATCCTTTAATTCCATGAAACCACATATAGTATTATTTTATATTCAAGACTTTTAAAATAAAATTTGCAGCCTTTTGCCAAGCATTTCATTACTTTGGTTGGTATAAAATTAGATTTCCTGGAGATATAATCACTCCTATGTGCAAACATATACAAAAACACAAACACATATTCTTGGACTGTCTATCTTAATATTAGTTTGATGGCTTGAATCATCAGGGATGGGGTCAGACAAAGAGAAAAGGAAACTGATAAAAATATACGAGTGCACATATGGATTATTATCCTTAAAATATTATGTATGTCTCACAACAAACTACAAGTTTCGTACATTTGCTTTATTTTTGTTTATCCTTCTAAAAACATGCAAACATCACTTTTAATAAAATACTGTCTATATTTGTTTTGAATACATTAATAAAATATTTATTGGCCTGATTGAGAATCATCTCATTTGCAAATGGCTTTAATAAGAATGGTGTATTTTGACAATCATTTTATTTATGATTTGGTCTATTCATTTTGGTCTATTATATCAATTTCCTTATACTCAGTCTTCTAAAACTGACTCTCTTTGCTTCCTTTTAAAATACTGTGAAAAGGAAATATGAAAGTGACATCCCAACCTTAAGTAAGTAACACTTACTTAAGCAAGTAGCACTTACCTACCTCCTTGTTGTTGTGCCTGAATAACATTTCCACTTAAATCAAATGCAGCTTTGAACATATGGAAAGACCTCTTGATTACACATTCAAGGATAATAAGAATTGTAACAACAACAAAAACTCTCCCAGCATGGAGAAACTGTCTGTACAGGGCCCACAGTAACCTTTTTGTGACATCTGTCTTGCTCTTTTCCATCACTCAAAGCCTCCTTCCTTATTTAGAGATACCCTATGGAATCTTAGCCTAATTTTAACTATGGAATTGGAATTTTCGGCTTTCCTAGTGTGTCTTGCTGGTTAAAATCAAGAAAGCTATTAGATGATTTTTTTTTTGTTATAATAACGATTATCAGTAGATGGCCTTAGTAAATGCCAAATTAATTTTAAAAGGTCCTTCATTAGAAACTCTGCCTCCCACGGCTATATATATCTAAATGAATTGAAAAGAGTATCAGTGAGGTTAATTTATATGTGGCTTAGGTTTCTCAGAGGCTATTAAGGATATATTGCTTTGGATTCTTAGAAATCAGTGGTATCCATTTAAATTGGCATTGTTATTGAAATAACAAAAGAAATCCCCGGGGGGCCATTTAGAAGCAGTTTGTTATGACCAAGGTTCCCAAGCAGTTTAATTGTACTTTTCCTGTTAGCCTGGATATTGAGATATAAAGAATGACTGAAAAACTGTTCTGGCTACAAATGTGGAGTGTATTTATCACATATTATGCATTTCATGTTAGTGTGCTAGGATGTGGCTGCTCCATAAACTGACATGTGCCCAATATAATATTACTAACAGTCAAAGAAATCAGTCCCAACAAAGCACATTTTTAAAGTATCTCAAAGATCTATTTATAAATCACAGTCAATGGAAGAACATAAGAAATTTAAAGACAAGAAGGTTATAGCATTTGCTAATCTGATATTTTTGGAAAGAAGTCTCATTATTTTGAGATAATTGATAGCCACATGAAGCATAATAACACAGATATCCTTGTCTCTTGTCTAAAAAGGAAATCACTGTCTAATTTAATTTCTGTAGTCCTAGCTACTTCAAATAGAGGTTTGCACATAGTAGGCACTTAATAAATGTCAAATTGACTTGTTGAAACATATCTTATTACAATTTTAAGTATGCTTTCAAATTATATATTATATCATGCTTCTTAAATAGTCTAATTTTTGTATACATAGGCAGCTTCTTAATAGGATGTCATGACTGAAAATTACCATATAATTCTTAAGGTCCACTGACAGAAAGAGGTTATTAAGCTCTTAATGAAAACATGAGACTGAACTGTGGTTAACCAGGGAAATCACCGTTTAAACACACACACACACACTTTCTATGCACTTCAAGAAGATTTTCATCATCTATTAGAAATAAAGAATATCTTCTTAAAAGTTAGATTCTTTCTGGTGTTGGCTATAGAAAGGCTAGGAGGTTCTTTTAGTTTGTCTTGGTTGATAACCAGCTATTTTTTTTTTTTTTTTATTTTAGGGAGAAATTGGCGCCTTGTAGCTTTGTAAGTTAATCATTAATTTGACTGATATCTGGGTTTCGTTTTAGTGGAGATACACATGTATTACCTTTGTTGAGGGATCTTTCATACAATATTCTATTTTGACTCACCAAACTAGACTGATTGATGCATCATGCTAATGATCCATGTTGAGTTAAAGAATCAACCAACACTTCCTGTTTGAACTGAGAATTTAAGTTAAATAAGATAGGTTAAAGGCAAGCTGAATGCCCTATTTGCACATTAAAAGCTGATCATTAATCCTATATTTTAACTCTACAACTGTCAAGGAGCTATTATTTCCCTGGGAGTCTGACAGTTCTAGGGATAAACTAGAGTGGGTTCCATTATAAAGGTCTATGAATAGATATCAGAATTGTTTATGCATCAATCTCCAAAGGCTATTAAATGATACTTTCAGAATTAATTCATTGCTAATTCAAGACTAAAAGATATGAATCCTAGAACCTGGGATGTAATACTGCAAACCATGACTATACAAAGCATTAAAACAATTGTGTGTGTGTGTGTGTGTGTGTGTGTGTGTGTGTGCCTGCATGCACTGTGTGATAAAACTTCAAATGACCATTGATTATTTCTTTCTTAATGTTTAGAAAACAGCAGTAGCAGAGAGATCAGACTGTGAGATGCTTAAAATACTGCTTTCCAAATTATGTTTTCAAGTGATTCTAACATAAATCGATATGAGCAGCATCAGTTTACAAGACTCTGAGCAGTCAACAAATCAAATCAAATAAATAAAGCCAAAAGCCTGTCTGTGCAAAATTGTAGCTTCTAATAAGACTACCTACTGAGTTTTAGCCATGTTCATTAGGCTTTTAAAGGTAGGTTCTACTAATTCCATGTGAAAGGGGCCAGAAATTTACAAAACCAAATAAAGGGTAATACTGTTCTAAAGCTTATTAAATTTTAGTTTAATGCAAATAACTATTCATAAATGTGCATGACACCTTCAGAAAACCAGGCGTTTATGTTACTTAGAAAAAAAACCTAAGGTATACAAAACAAGATTGGAACCTAGTCTATGCCTTATTGTTAGATTATCATTATTTTTTTAAAAAATTTTAAATTTTTATTTAATTTTAATTTATTATGTTTTTTTATTTACAAGACATATGCATGGGTAATTTTTTCAACACTGACCCTTGCAAAACCTTTTGTTCCAAATTTTCCCATCCATCCCTCCACCTAGGCAGTTAGTCTAATACATGTTAAATATGTTAAATCATATTATCATTATTTTTAATAGTTAATAAAGAGAATTTTTTCTAATTTTAAAATATCTTCAAAACATATGAATTTGAGGAAATATGCAGATGCTCAGTAAATATGCATTAACATACTTGATTTTATTTTTGCATTAATTATCACTAATAAACAAAAGGACTATCTTTAATTTGTCTACCTTAAAATAGAAATCTATCATTACTTATCTCCAAACATTTGATTTTATGTTATTTTCATGTCTCTGAAATATTGAGATTCTAACTAAAGAACACTTTTTTTTTTAAGTGAAAATCATTTGTTTAAGGTAAGCCAGTCTTTCAGTGTTAAGGAGAACAATCATTTATTATACTGAGTAGGTTGCAGAAATAAAGCATAATATGTAATGAGGCCACAGATCATTTTAATAGCTGAAAATGGAACCCAACTCTTTACTTAGCCCAATAGAAAGGGAGGAGGGTGAAGGGAGAGCAGCATTTATTGTAGTGAGTACTCATTCTTCATTATTATGTTTAGAGCTAGTTCAGAAACTAATGGAAACTCCATAAAAGCTCTACTTCATACAATACTCCAGTGATTATTATAGATTTTAATGTTTCATTTGGGACAATTAAAAAGGCTACTATTTCATATCATAAGAGGGAGTGAATTGTTCTCTATATTTGGGAACTTATTTATTCCTGCTTTTTGCAGATTTCAATAAATTAATAACATTTAAAAATTCAGGTATTTCTTTCTTATGTATGCATATCAATAAATGTGGTCATTTTAACTGAAAATATGTTAACTAACCAAAGTCTACAGATACTACTAATTACTGCAGTATTTTGGACTAATTTTTCCTGTTACATTCTGGATTCACAACAATGTACATTAACTTTATGAATCAATGAATTAAAAAGCAAATCTGAAATGCATATGAAGTAAAAAGTTTTGGTAAAAGTCAAATGAAAATGATAATATATTTAGGCTAAAAAAAAAAGCAACAGATATCTCATGTGGCATGTAACTATTCTGTGTCTATAACCTTTAAAGAGGAAGAATCTATTCTTAAAAGTTTGTCTCAAAAGCAAGTGTAATCACCACTAGAGGAAATGATACAACCCTGCTCAGCAGCAGCTCCAGCAGGAAAGCAAATTGTGATGTGTTCAAAATGTCAGAGGATCTTTGCCAGTTTTATGTGCAAAGAGATTTGGATCAGCATTAAAACAACAAAACAACAACCAGAAGAGCTGGTAGAGAAACAGTGTAGAAACAAGTCTATATTTAGTTAGTCACCAACTTTACTACTCTTTCTCTCACTATGGAAAAAGAGTTTTTAGTTTCATGAAAGAAACACAAATAAAGCTGAAAGCTAAATAATTAAAGAGTAGCATTATAGGCAGGCTCAACTGGCGATTGTTAGCTGGAGAATATGCATTCTTTACTGTCAAAGCTTATTTTGAAAAATTTAAAATGGTTTCCTCAGACCAAATGTAGTTGCTTCAAGCATTTTCAAAACTTAATATATGATATTAACTCTAAAAAGACTGAGTACATCTGCTTATCTGAAACTCAATACTGTTGTTATTGAAAGGTTTTGTATAACTCATTTCCTGTCTTTATACTTACACAACAGGATATTTAAATTACAAAAACAATGACAAAGCCAGATAAAATGTTCTTTGGAAATCAAATAGACATTTGCTGATTTGCTACTCCAATTCTGAAGTGCTCCTTATTGCAGAGTATCTTGATTAGGCTTAAAATGATTAATGTTATCCAACCCATGTAGCCTTACTGGCTATATGATTTGGTTATATTTCCTAACAGATATTAATAGCTACTTGCACTACCAAAGATAAGGGTCTAGTGAGGCCTTACTAGGTTAAGTCTAATTTTCTAGCTATTCTGTTATTGATACATCAAACTAGAGGTTTGTGGGTATGACCTTTTCATGTCCCTAAACTATTTCAGTTGTCATATTTAATAAATTCTCAAAACTTAATCTGTATTTCCATTGCTATCCTAGTTGCATTTAAATGGCAGAAAATGAAATGCTAATTTCATATGTGTACAAAGAAAGAAATCTTCTTGAGGTAAAGAAAACCCTATCCATATCATTAAATTTAGTGAATAAAAAATGTTTCCTAGTAAAGTAACAAGAAACACTTTAAAAACCCCAACAACCCCTAAACACTATCACTTACTAGTGAGGAGAACTTAGGACTATTGCTAGCATATTAGCCAGTGACCTCCTACATAAAGTCTAAATTTGTAGTTACCCTAAAACTGGAAAGTTTAGGGGAAGTTTTGTATAGCAAACCACAGAATTAAATGTTCCTCTGTCTTGTGGGGATTTTGTTTTTATTCTGAAAGAGACATGAAATTTCTCTTTTCCCTATGTCTATATAAATTCAGGTAGCACATGTATAATACACATTATGAGAATCAAAGCCTCTTGCTTCTGACAATTTGAAAATACAGAGAATCTTTAAACTGAGGGTATGTAAGTCTTTACAAGAGAATTCCCAATTTAACACACATACACATATACACACTCCTCCCTATATGTATATGCATCTTATCACTTATCTTCATGTATATTCTAAATAGTTTGCCATTATTAATGGTTTGATTCATATTATAGACTTCCTTTATCAGTATTTCAGACAAATTATTGTGTTTTAACTCATAACATTTTACATTGAAAAAGTAGTAAAATCATAAAACTCTTAGTGTTCAAAGGGAACTTAAAGCTCATTTGAGATCCAGTTCTTCTTTTTATAGATAACTAGACTGAACCTCAACAGTTAGTGGTTTGCTTCAAGCACAGCTGGTTAGACTTAAAATCCAGATCTTCTGACTCCCAGCTTTGCCCTGTACTATAATATCTATTCAATATAACTGGATGAGTTATTTTAATTAGAGGACAATAGATACTCCATATGTACAAAATAAATGACCCACAGGAGGGCTAGGCTTATGGATATTAATTATTATAATGTAATCTTTCTAATCTAGAATCTAAGTTATTTCTTTACCTCAAAATGTTTTTGTTATAAAAAGTTAAAAAATATATAGTTTCATAAGGGAGGAAATGTGACACAGTAGAAAAAATACTGGCTCCAGAGCCAAGACACCTGCATTGATCCACCTTCCTTCCTACTGACCTTGGTGAACTTGGCAAATTGGTCTTTTTGTCTTTTATTTTATTTCTTATTTCTTGAAGGGCAAAGGGGTTAAGTGACTTGCTCAGGGTCATACAGCTAGTCAGTATCAAGTATTTGATTAAAGTTTGAACTCAGGTTCTCCTGACTCCAGGGACTGTGCTCTAACAACTGTACAACCTAGCTGCCTCATCTCATTGTCTTTATTGAATTAAGATTTTGAATTCTGAGTTTTCTTCAATTTTTAGAACTTTTATTTTTTATAACCATATTCAGTGGGTCCAAATATGATGTGCATGTGGTTGGTACAACACAAACTAAAATAAAATTGAGGAAAATGGTTAACCATGGGATTTTCAATGTCAATCCATTAGAGAAGGAGTATAACATAATGAAAAGAGTACCAAATTTTAGAATCATAGGATCTCCTCTGTAACTGCCTATGTAGTCTTGGGCATAGCAGCTAACATCTTTGGGCCTCAGTTTTCTCATCTGTAAAATGAGGGGGTTTAAACTATATGACCTCTGAAAGTCCCTCTCCAGCTACAAATTGATGACCCACTATCTAGATTTAATACACAGTAAAAGAAAAAATATGGTAATGTAATTGGGGGATGGTATGGGCAAAGAGGAGATGACTCAAATCACCAGTGAAACATTTTCTTTTATTTAAAAAAAAGAGCAAAACAATTACTTCTACAGAAATGTTACCATATCATTTTTGTACCATTTTCATAGTTCTTAAATTATATGACATTTGAAAAAAATCATAGAATAATTCATAATCACGAATCATATCAGACCCAAATCATAGGGGCTTCTTACAACATCTGTTGAATAGAGAGAGTGGAGGTATATCACACGTATGATTTAGGAATTTTCATCAAATATATCACAGTAACTTCAGTTGTACAAATCACTGTTTCTAAGGACTGTCTTGATGGCAACATTTGATCAAAGAAGTCAGCAGGATTTATTTATATCCTGTTAGGATCAAAACAATTGAAACTTCTGTGTTAACCAATTAGAGACTGTTGATTAGTCTGAATAAAAATTATTGTTGATCTATTTCTCAAAACTGTTTTGGTACAATAAAACTAAAATTAAGTTGAGGAAAATGGGTAATCAGGGGTTTTCTATATCATGGACCATCTAAATACATGCATTTAGATGAAATATAAGAAAATAGATTGATTGGGAATTATTTTGTTTTTCCACTTGTAATAAAACAGTATATGGACCTAAATTATAATATAAGGTATTTAAATTAATCATTAAGAATTTCTTATTCTAGCATTAAATAACTAGTATTAAATCTCATAAGAATAAACCATGTTCTCCCTAGTGTCTTAGTCATTCTGTAGCTGTCACATTCAGGTCACTTAAAAATATGATTTTTAGTGCTTTACATTACTGAAACAAAGTGCATGAGGGGCTGACTGATCACTTGCTAATTTTTTCATATAATGGTCAAGGTTTTAAACAATGGTCGACTCAAGGCATGATTGGTAGGTGGTGACAAAACAACTGTTCAAGAAACTGAATATGACAAAGTTTGAACAGATGTTTTTTAAAGTTTTACTTTTTTAAAGTATTAACTTTTTTGACATTATTTTCTTAAGTTTTGAATTTCAATTTTTTTTCTTCTCAGTACTCTCCATCCATTGAGAAAACAAATAATATGACCAATTCTATATGTGAAATGAAATGTATAATGTAAAATATATTTCCATGTTATCCATATTGTAAAAAAAGAGAGAGAAAAGGTAAAAAGTTATATTTCAATTTGCAGAGTTTACCACTTCTCTCTCTGGAGGTACATAGTATTTTTTCATCATGAGTTCCTTGGAATTGTCTTAGATTATTGTATTGATCAGAGTAGCCAAGTCTTGTTCAGTTTGTAATCATTACAACATTATTGTTACTCTATATAATAATCTCTTGGCTCTTTTCACTTTATTTTGCATCAATTCATGTAAATATCGCCATTTTTTGGAAACCTCTCTACCTTATCATTTCTATTAGAACAATAGTACTGTGTCATAATCATATGCACAACTAGTTCAGCCATTCTTTAATTGATGAGCACCCCCTTGAATTCTAATTCTTTCCCACAGCAAAAAAAGCTGCTATAAATATTTTTGGACGTGTAAGTCCTTTTTCTTTTCTTTTGATCTTTCTGGGATACTGACCCTAGTAGTGATATTACTGGGCCAAAAAATAAACACATGTTTATAGCCCTTTGGGCTAGTTTCAAATTTGTTCCTTCATCATCAGTCCATTAGTGTATCTATTTTCCCTCATCCCTTCTAGCATTTGTCATTTCTGATAGGTGTGAGGTGGTACCCCAGAGTTGTTTTAATTTGCATTTCTCTAATCAATAATGATTAAGAGTTTTTTCTTGTAACTATAGGTACTTTGATTTCTTCTGAAAACTGCCTATTCATATGCTTTGGTCACTTATCAATTGGGAAATCGTTCATATATATGATTCAGTTTTCTATATATTTGAGAAATGAAGTCTTTATCAGGGAATTAACTGTAAAACTTTTTTGCTATTACTTCATTTTCTATGGCACCTTTTAGAAAAATTTAGATTCCCTGATTATATCTATTAATTATATCTTTTTTGCTTTAAAATCATAATCACCTTTTATGATTCAACTGAAGCACATTCAATTCTGCTCAAGCTCTTTATTTTAGCTCTGTGTGTCTTTTTGTTTCACGTGTGTCTCTTGTGAATAACATATTGTTGGATTTTGTTTTTTAATCCACTCTGCTATCAGTTTCTGTTTTATGGGTGGGATCATCCTGTTCACATTCAAATTATGACTACTCAGTATATCTTAACATCCCATTTTCTTCTGTTTATTCTTCTCTCTCTTTATCCTGTCTCTCCTCAAAAGTCTATTTTCTTCTAACCACTATATCCCTTAATGCATCCTCCCTTTTACTACCCTCTCCCTTTTCTCTTAAGTCCTTCTCTTCTTGTTTCCTTATTGGGTAATACAGATTTCTATACACAAATGAATATATATTTGAACAAATTATGATGAGAATGAGGTTCAAACATTGCTTGCCACCACTACCCCCATTTTCTCCTCCACTGGAAAATCTCTTCTCTGCATGCTTTCTCTATGTAATTTTTTTCCCCTTTATACCTCTCCCTTTCCCCTTCTCCTAGTGCATCCTACTTTCTCACTCCATTTTTTTAGAGAGCATTTCAACATAATCAACTCACACACATGCCCTCTGTTTATGTGAACTTATTTTAATTGCCCTAATAATGATAAAAATTCTTAGGAATTACATTAATTATCTTCCCATATAGTAGTATAAACAGTTAAATAAGCTTGTTGAACCCATTATGATTTCTCTTTCATATTTACTTTCTTATGTTTCTCATTAGTCTTGAGTTTGAACGTCAAATTTTCTATTCAGCTCTGGTCTTTTCATCAGGAATGTTTGAAACTCCTCATTTTATTAAATATCCATTTTCCTCTCAGTTTTTCTGGGTAGGTTATTAGTTGTAACACTAGCTCCTTTGTCTTCTGGAATATCATATTCTAAGCCCTTCACTCCTTTAAGGTAGAATGTGCTAAATCTTTTGCGATCCTGTCTATGGTACCATGATATCTGAATTGTGTCTAGTTACTTACAATATTTTTCCTTGATCTGGGATCTCTGGAATTTGGCTATAAGTTTCCCTTATGGAATCTCAGCAAGTGATGAGTGCATCCTTTCCATTTCTATTTTACCCTCTGATCTAAGATAATCAAAGTACCTCAACATGATAGTTTCTTAAAATTTGATGTCTAGGCTCTTTCTTTGTTCATAGCTTTCAATTAATCTAATGATTTTTAAATTTTATCTTTCCAATCTTTTCTAGCTCAGTTGCTTTTCTAATATTTCAAATTTTCTTCTACTTTTTGTTTATTCTTTTGATTTAAAAAAAATTGTTTCATGATGTCTCATGGAGTCATTAGTTTCATGTGCCTAATTCTAATTTCCACTTGTCTAATTCTAATTTCTAAGGAATTTTTCTTTAATGAGCTTTTATACCTCTTTTCCCATTTGGTCAAATCTACTTTTTAAAGGAGTTCTTTTTTTTCAGTGATTTTTTTTTTTGGTGCCTCTGTTTACCATTAGGCCATTTCTGTTTTATAAGGTGTTATTTTCTTGCATTTTTTGTTCCTCTTTTATCAAGATGTTATGCTCTTCATAATTTTCTTACATCATTCTCTTTTCTTTTTAATTTTTTCTTTATTTGTCTTACCTCTTTCTTTAACTCTTCCAGGAAGTTTTGTTGCTTTCAATTAGCATTTGCTTTGAGGCTGTAGTTGTAGTTATTTTTACCTTGTTTTCTGAGTTTGTATTTTGGTCTTCCCTGCTACACTATTAGCTTTATATGGTTATAGTTTTTTTGTTGTTGCTGTTTACCCATCTTTCTAATCTGTTTCCTTACTTTATGTTTAAGTTGGACTCTGTTCACCTGGTGTTGGGAAACAGTGTCTCAAGCTTCAGGATTTTTCATGCCACTGTGTTCAGAGCTAGCTCTGGAGATTTGCAATTTTTCAGTGATTCCAAGACAGTGTTAACTGAGAAGAGATGTGAGTCACTGTTCTCCTGGTCTGTGCTCTGATCTGTACCTAAGAAGGTAACCGCAAGCACTAGCCTTCCTCTTGGCCCTGAAACTGTGTTCAGGTCCCTTGTTCCCCTGTCACTTCAGGGTATAGTGTTCCATTTTGTCCCTACAACTCTTACCAGGATTCCTACTCCATTATGACCAACCACATGTGCCCCTCTCCACTCTGAAACTGCAACCCAGAACTGCATATAGTCAACAGAGTTGCCAACCAGTTCTAGCTGTACCCAGCGCCAGCAGTAGAATCTTTGAAAGTGATTTCTGACCCGTTGTCCAAACCTCTTAACATCGCTGGGCTGAAAGTCCCTAAAACTGCAGCTGCAGCTGCAAATGCATTCCATATAAGCCTCCATCCCAATGTCAGTCTTCTCCCATGGAAATTTTCTTAGACTGGAAAAATATCTTACACTGACTTTCTGTTGACTCTGGCATTCCAAAATTTTATTTGAGGTATTATTTTAAAGCTGTTTGGAGGGTAGAGTTTAGCTGGATTGCTGCCTCTAATCTACCATTTTAGCTCTACCCACTGTGGTAAGTATATTTATGTTGCAGCTTTAAGAGTATATAGATACATGAACCCATGCTGTAGTACTCAGGATGTGTTCTACATAGTACATGTGAGAGCTTTTAAGTAACAAAGTCTAAAACTCTAGTAATTTGATGAATGTACTATCTTATTCATGTAGTTCCTTCCTCCAAAGATACAAATCATAACCTCACAACATTTTATCCTATGCTAATCTTGTTTATGCCTTCTTGTAATTTTTTCTTCTCTTTCTTTGTATTTCAAGCACTTGTGGAATTTAATAATATATTAATCTTATTTTTATATTAATTAATATATTCAATATAGTTAATATTTATAGTAATATAATTAATTAACTAACTTCATGAATGCTTGTTGACTGACTAATTGTAAATATTCTATAGGGAGTCTACTAAGTGTATTGGGGCTTTTCTTCTTATATTAGTAGTTGCCTTTTGGTAACACATGAACTCATTATTGTCTAATAGATTCATGTTAAAATTCCTTAATTATACCTTAAGCAGTAAATAATTATGCAATTATGTAACAACTGTATCTTTCCTCTGTTACAAATAAGTACGTACATATGTGAAGCATTACACTTTTGTTTATATAATAATTCAAAACTCATGATAACGTGGCAAATAATTTTGTAGTGATCACATCAAAATTTAACTATTATGTACAATATGTTCTTGCAGTTTCTCAACCTCGCATCAAATTGTTTCCAAACTTTAAGATTCAGTTTATCTCAGTTTGGTCAGACAAACATGAATTTTCTCATTTGTATTCTATACAATACACCACTGTAGCTCCTCCTTTTTCTCTGTTACCTGGTAATCAGACCTTATTAGGTGTATAATCATGTGATAAAGATATTATAAACATGTTTGTGTTCTTGCATCAAAAACATTAGGCAGTTTGAAAACTAAGATTCTTAGACGTGCATTATAAGCCATGTTGAAACCATAACAAAAGTTTTACTGAATCAAACTTTACATTTCTTCTTGCTGTAGTAAGGCTGTTTTCTGATTTAAACTTATCCCCTGCTTGAATTACTATTCCTATATCTGACAGATTTTTCTATGAATCAATGGCCACACTGGTAAGTTGTTCAGTATAGCTTCTGTGAGAATAGAATCAGATACCAATGGTAGAAAAGGTCAGCCCTAAAATGTCCTTTCTGTAAAAGATTAGTTTATACAGAAAATTGTTAAATATGAAGCAACATACGCAACAAAATATAAAGTACATTTATCATTTGACCCAGCATTTGTCATTAGCCAGAAAAAATATTTGATATTGTGTTTATTTTCATGAATTGGTTAGATAGCTAAACATAAAAAATGAATTTCCAGTTCTCTGCAAGTGAAGTTTATTTATTCAGCCAGGTTGGTGATGGAATGTATAGAGAATTAGCTTTGGAATCAGGAATCTTTGTGTTCAAATCTATTCTTCAGGATTTACCAGCTGTGTGAGCTTGGGCAAATTACTTAACCTCTCTGTTTGTCTCAGTTTCCTCAACTATAAAATGAGGGTAACAGCATCTCCCTTGAAATGTTTGAAATGATATGATATTTGCAAGATACTTGGGACAGTGGCTGGTATATAGTAGGTACTATATAAATGTTGATCTCATTTCCCTTCCCTTCCCATAAATGTTTATTATATTAAGTTAAATACTTACTAACTTACAACTTATTTTACTAAAAATGTGATTTATATTTAACAAAATTAAATATGAACTCTTCCAGATAATAAAGTGTAAGTATATGAGTTCTTTCTGGAATATTTTTCTTTAAATCTCACAATATTTCACAAGATATTCATAATTATTTTATAATTAATTTTATGAGTTTATATTTTAAATTGTCACATGTAGAATTAACTTTTATATTTTATCATTGTAATCATATAATATAAATTTTAATTTGGAGCAAAAGTTCCCATTACAGTTATTATAAGCACTTAATCTAAATGAATATCATGAATAGTATGTTAAATTTCCCTAGGAATTCACAACATATTTTGTGTTGTTGAAATGAATTCATGCGTCTGATTCTTTTTGTACAGCAAAATAACAGTTTGGTCATGTATACTTATTGTGTATCTAATTTATATTTTAATATATTTAACATCTACTGGTCATCCTGCCATCTGGGGGAGGGGGTAGGGGTAAGAGGTGAAAAATTGGAACAAGAGGTTTGGCAATTGTTAATGCTGTAAAGTTACCCATACATATAACCCGTAAATAAAATGCTATTAAATTAAAAAAAAAAAAAGAAATGAATTCATGCACAAAAAATGTTAGAAATCACTGCCTTGTATCACTTGACATTGTGTTGTCATCAGTAATATGTACAGGCTATTTTTTGGTTATCTTTAACTTTCCCTATGGGGTAGCCCATCATTTTCTCTAGATACATATTTCTTCTTAATATCATTTTCACTACTATTTTTTCATTGGTAATATGCTCATGACCATAACTTCTGGATGACCTGAAACATTAATCCTTCGAAGATTTAACCATTCTTTGCTTTATGATTAGGAGTGCAGCAGCATTGGAAGAATTTTTTTTTAAGTTAGTCTTTGTTTCATGGAGAATTTTTAGGTCATTGACCCATTCTTTTAGGGCCTCAAATGAAATAATATACATATAATACATCACAAATTTTAAAGCATTAAATAAATGTTGGTTATTATTATCATTCTTGTTGTTCTGTTCTAATTTTTTTAATGGAATCTCAATAGAAATGGTCCAGAATAGATCATTTTCATGCTATTTTTTAATATTTAATTTAATTTATTTATAGAGGGAGAAAAGAAAAGGATCCAGGAAAGAACCTGAAGGATAACTGTAATTAGAGAGCATAATCTGATCATCAACCATTTGAAAGGCTGCAGAGAAGTTAAGGAGAAAGAGGACCATGAAAAAGGCTATAAAATATGGCAATGAAGAGATCAGTAGCAACTTTTTGAAGAGAGCTTTTTCAGTAGATTAATAAAATCAGAAGCTGGAATGGAGAAAGAGGAGGGAGGGGGACAGGGAGAGGGAAAGGGAATGAGGGAATGAGAAGAAAGAAAGTAGAAGCACCCAGAAAGCCTTTTTGAGAAGTTTAACTGCAAAGGGAAGAATATATATAGGATGATAATGGGGATGGAATGATCACATGAGGGTTGGTTTTTTATTCCAGGAGAATATGAGCAAAAGGGAATGAACCAGTAGACAGGAAGATACTGATAATAAATGATAGTATAGAGATGTAGCAGACAATTATGTACTTCCTCATTTTTTCATATGGTTTTAATTTCTTCTTCTAGTTCTATATTTTAAAAGCTTTTCATTCTACATAGTTTGAAGATTTTGAATATTGTTTATGGTTACATCTATTAAACATATTATTAACTTTTGTGAATTATCTTATGTTCAGGTGATTGTGGGTAATAGTTTTTTCTGTGATAATGCTTCAGTTCTAGTATAGATTTTTGTTGCATTTTAAGGATATTTTGGGGTTTATATTTGTAATATGGAGATTTATTACCTGATTGTTTGTAAAGCATAGTAAGCTTCTAGTATATAATTCAGTGAAAATATTTCAGGCTGCTCTTGAACTTGGATGGGAAAATTTATATATCTTTATTCTAATAGAATTTTTTCCTTTGTAATCCTGTGGTTTTTATACATTTAAAAACATTTTTCTGAGAAATGCTCCATAAGTTTCATTGGATTGCCAAAGGCTTCCATGACACACACAAAAAATTAAGAATCTCTAATCTAGATACATGACGAGTGATATTTTTTTCCACAACTTGCTGTGATATGTGCATAACTCCTGTCATTTTCTTGCAAAATCTACATCGATTAGTACATCCAGATTCCTTATGGATAACTTTTTGAAATTTCTGCTGGTCATATTTTGGTCTCATATACTATCATAAAACTTTGTTTCCATAAATAACTTATTCACTTATTCAATACTTCTTTATAGACACATTATTTCTTGGCTCCATGTAGATATTACCTATGTTGGGTCTTTGGATTCTACTCTGCATTCTTATCTTTTTTTGTAGGCTCCATCTGGAAGTTAAACTATTTCCAGTTATATTTGACAAATTTATAGATGTGCACAAATTTTCTTTTTTTTTTTTTTTTTAATTTAATAGCCTTTTATTTACAGGATATATACATGGGTAACTTTACAGCATTAACAATTGCCAAACCTCTTGTTCCAGTTTTTCACCTCTTACCCCCCCACCCCCTCCCCTAAATGGCAGGATGACCAGTAGATGTTAAATATATTAAAATATAACTTAGATACACAATAAGTATACATGACCAAAACATTATTTTGCTGTACAAAAAGAATCAGACTCTGAATTATTGTACAATTAGCTTGTGAAGGAAATCAAAAATGCAGGTGGGCATAAATATAGGGATTGGGAATTCAATGTAATGGTTTTTAGTCATCTCCCAGAGTTATTTTTCTGGGCATAGCTAGTTCAGTTCATTACTGCTCCATTAGAAATGATTTGGTTGATCTTGTTGCTGAGGATGGCCTGATCCATCAGAACTGGTCATCATCTAGTTGTTGTTGAAGTATATAATGATCTCCTGGTCCTGCTCATTTCACTCAGCATCAGTTCGTGTAAGTCTCTCCAGGCCTTTCTGAAATCATCCTGTTGGTCATTTCTTACAGAACAGGATGTGCACAAATTTTCAGCCTTTATTATTATTCTACAAAAAAGTTATCTTGTTATAGAAATGTTCCTTGACTTTTAAAACCTGTTTGTTATATGTTTTGGCAATTTCTAATTCTATTTTTCCTTTTGGCTCAGAAATGTTATTCTTCCTCTAGATTCTTTGTGATGGTGGACCTTTATTTTATTAAAGTTTTATGGATTTTAGTTTGTCCATTTCACTACTATTGTCCATTTTACTGCTCCAAAACTACATGATATGACTGGTAATGTATAATTATTTGCTCTAACAATATTCTTATTGTGCTTTCATTTCAGCTTGTTACTAAGTTAAAGGTGGGAGTTCACTCTTTGGTAATAGTTCAATTACAGTATAGTTTAGTAGCTGAGTTTCACAACCAGTAGGATGATTTCAGAGAGTCCTGGAGAGACTTAATATGAATTGATGCTAAGTGAAATGACCAGAACCAGGCAATCATTATACAAGGCAACAAGAAGATTATACGATGATCAATTCTGATGGACATGGCTCTCATCAACAGTGAGATGATTCAAACCACTTCCACTTGTTCAGTGATAAAGAGAGCCATCTGCACCCAGAGAGAGGCTTGTGAGAACTGAGCGTGGACCACAATATAGCATTTTCACTTTTTTGTTATCGTTTGCTTGTATTTTGTTTTCTTTTTCATTTTTTTCTTTTGGATCTGATTTTTTGGTGCAGCAAGATAATTGTATAAATATGTATGCATATATTGGATTTAACATATATTTCTACCATGTTTAATATATATTAGACTACTTGCTATTTAGGGGAAGACTTGATGGAAAGGAGGAAAATTGGACACAAGATTTTGCAAGGGTTAATGTTAAAGAATTGTCCATGCATGTGTTTTGAAAAATAAAAAGCTTTAATAAAAAAATTAAAAAGTAATTGAGTTTCAGTTCATAGATTTCTTATCAATAAGTCAATAAAAAATAATAGGCTTCTGATTTATTGATTTAAGCAACATGTGTAGTCATTCAGAAAGCACTAATTTTGTATAACTTACAGTTATATAGTGCCCTATCTAAACTGATCACTAACTCCACATGCCAAAAAAATAACACTTTTGTAAATTGCTAATGGCAATAGGCTAGCCTTAAATGGCCACCATCAACTAGGCAGCTAGATGGCAAAGGAGGGTAGAGTGCTAGACCTAGACTCAGAAAAACATGAATTCACATCTGGCCTCAGTTACTAATTGGATCATCCAGACAAGTTACTTAATCTCTCTTTGCTTCAGTTTTCCTCAACTGTAATATGAGGATAATAACAGCTCCCACTTCACATGATTATTGAGGATCAAATGAGATTATATAGTACCTAGAATATAGTAGGTATTATAAAAATGCTTTTTTCTTTTCCTTTATTTATTTAAAAAAGTTTGATACTTCTTTTACAAAAAATGTTGCCTGATTTTATGGAGATGTCATAAGGGCATGTTGATTCCACTCTAAGATCTTAGGCATTTCATAAACTCCCTGTAAGTCATTTTTAGTTACATTTTAATAAAATGGCATACCTGTCATCAATTATTATTGTTCTTCAATTAAGGGATTTCTTCCTAATTCAACAGAATTTCTGTAAGTTTTTTTTTTTAACTAATCTGCTAATCATGTTTTCTAAGAATGTCTATCAATTCTTTTTCTTCTTTTTAAGATTGAAAGTGTTAATCTCTCTGTAATTGCGTAAAATAATACTCTCACTTCACATGACATTCTGCTAACAGTATATAGGTTTTTTATTAGGGTATTTTTTCTGTTATAATCCATTTTTACAATTTAAAAAATGAACATTAAGACTAGTATTGTATAGGTATTAGTTAGCTTACATCTATATTTTGATTTAAAGTATTTAGATAAGTCTTCTCTTTGATATCTTTATTTTTTTTAATCCAAATTTTCCTCCAGATTTACATTTTTCTCTCTTACCTCCATTTCTTCTCTCCTCAATTGAAAAAGCAAGAATTGCAATACCCATTATAAATATATACAAGCTAAACAAATTTCTAAATTAAAAAAAAAATTGCCTCACTTTGGACTCTGAGACCATCACCTTTCTCTCTGGACGTGAACAGAACTTTTCATTCACCATAACTCCTCTGTAATTTTGATTGGTTATTGTCTTGATCAGAGTTCCTAAATCTTTCAAGCTTGTTTTCTTTTATTATGTTACATAACTCTTCTGGATCTGTTCATTTCACTTTGTATCAGATAACACAAATATTCCCAAGTTTCTCTGAAAAAAAAATTTCTTACAGCAAAATTATATTCCATCACATTCGCGTTTCAAAACTTTATTCATTCCCTAATTTGTTGGTGTTCCCCCACTTTCCAAATTTATGTATGTTCCCTCAGTTTCTTTGGCACTAAAAGAAAAGCTACTATAATCTAAGGGTTTTCTCCTTCTTTCTTTGATCTCTTTGGGATCCTTATAGTGATGGTCGAGGTCAAAGGGATTTACAGAGTTGATGGTTTTTTGGACCTAGTTCCAAAGTGCTTTCTAGAATGACTGGACCAGTTAATAGCATCATTAGCATCATTATATAATAATAGTATCATTAATGGAGCATTGATTATTTGTTTTCCTATAGCCTCTACAGTATTTGTCATTTTCTTTTTGCCAATCTGATAGGTATGAGATGATACTTCTGAGTTGTTTTAATTGGAATTTCATTAATTATTCATATTTTTTTCTATGGTTGTTGATAACTTAGATTTTTTTCTTGTGAATCATTTACCACCAGTTGTAGTTCTTGGATTCAACTCTTTCATCAACATGCAATCCAGGTAAAGTTTGTCACCAGGAAATTCTTTATCCCAGTGATTGCATCAACTTTGATACTATATCTCATGAGTGTCCTCATTAGCCTCTGCCCTTCTGTTTGGAGGGCTAATTAGAGGAGGGAAGGGGAAAAATAAACTTCTCCCCAAGCTTCTATTCATAAACGGTTAAAAAGCCCTATTGTCCAACCATTTCCACTAGCTGTTTCCACCATCATCATCTCTTCTTTTCCTACTCTCCCCCTCAAGCATTTAAGTTTCTTTTTGTGAGTTATAAGCTCCTTGAGAACAGGGATTGGTTTTCTTATTTTTATTTGTATCAACAGCATTTAGCCCAATGTCTGGCACATGGGGGTAATAAATCTTTATAGAAATTTAATGCAGTTTATTCATATCCTTTAACCATTGATCAATTAGAGAATAGTTCCTATTATAATTTTGATTCAATTCTCTATATATCTTAGCAATGAGATCTTCATCAAAGAAATTTGCTGGAAAGATTCCCCTCCTGCCCAATTTCCTTTCTTTTCTAATTTTAGCTGACTTGTTCTTTCTTGCATATAAACTTTTTGATTTTTTGTAATCAAAATTTTCCTTTTTACCATTTGTGAAACTCTATCCCTTCTTTCGTCATATGAACTCTTCTCTATACTTAGATCTACCAGGTAAATTCTTCCATGCACATATAAATTTTTCATGATGTTCCTTAGATCTAAAGCAGAGACTCATTTGGCAGTCTTGTTCCTTGAATATCTTTATGAAAATATCCAGGTGACTTGATTGAAAGCAACCAAGACAGTTATAGACACCCGCTTTAACCCACTGCTTTAATGTCACTTCTGGATTTATACTCAAAGCATTTGGTGTCTATCTTTCTTTGAGGTATATCCAAAATACAATACTAATCAAGCCAAAATTAAAATTTGATATCCTTGGGAAAATATTGAGTTGTGGTCGATCTTGTTGTCATCCACATATAACATATATACCAAGTTGTTAGTAAAATTTTTTTTGGACAACTTTAATTTGGAAATCATACTTTTACTTAGGATAGAGAATAATGGATTAAAAACTAGTCAGAACAATGATGGACTTAAATGGTTTCCCTGAAAAATATCATGAAATACAAAATCAATTATTCTTGACATCTTGTTAGCATATTTCACAGAGAATTATTTTCTATGTGGATTTCAAATACTCTAGAATCCCCACTCTATTTGCATTTTTATATATTTACAATACATGAATAAACAATTTATGTGAAACTGAGCCAAATGATCTAGCAATATTTGTGTAACAAAAATTGCACCCAATGCACAGGGCTGCCCCACCTACTTCTAGATCACCATATGTGTTGGCTGAGTACTAAAGGAGTTAGGTACTAGATGATGACAACAAAGTAATCCTGTTATTCATCCCTCAGCCTTATGATAGTAGTAGAGAAGGAGCTACATCAATTTAAAAAGGAAAGAAAATAAATAAAATATTCATTTTGTAATTGAGACAGATCAGAGTTAATGATTTGGCTAATGTGTCTGAGGTTAGATTTGAACTCAGATATTCATGACTCTGCATCCAATCCTCTATGCACTGTGCCACCTAGCTGCCCCTAAGAAATAAAGACATTTGTAATTATTGCCCTACACTAGAAAACAATGTGTTGTTTGCAAAATTTTGAACAGTACTAGTGATAAAAGTTTTGTGAAACTGTTGGTTATAACTGATGAAGTCTAATTTACTTCAGTGCTGTTACAATATGTGTGAGTAGTGAAGTTCCATGTTTCTTTGTTGGTGAACTGTTAATGTTCAAAAATAGACCTTTGCTTTCAAAAGAATCTTGGAATCAGTAAAAGACCTTGGTGATTTCCCAAAAGCAACCCAATACACTTCTTTACTTACAATTTGGACAAGTCCTTTAACTTGTTCATCTAAATGCATGCTGAAATCTGGAAAATATTCTTCAACCATTTAGACTTTGGTCTGTGAGTTAATAGGCTAAACTCTTTTGAGTGATTACAGATCTCTTCCAGAAGCCTCATCAGTGTCTTGGAGTTTGAGGCAGTTAATACAATGTCATCCACAAACAGAAGCATCTGGAGAATCTATCATCCATTGGGAATGTTTCCAGGACCTGGATTCCTTGTGGAATCTCTGAAAAATTAAAAATGACTATCACATATAGGGAATGGATAGGCACATGGTGGATATGAGCAAGTTTCTATATATAACCAGTGAAGAACTCCAAAGAATAATAAGTGTAACTGACATCATTGATGGATTATTTGAAAGGAAGAGAAAATGTGTTACTCTCTTAGTAAAGATTGAAAAATTAAAGTTAGACAGCTATTTAATACTCCAAAGATACCTTCCCGAAGTTTGGGTAAAAGAAAAAGGTATCCAGAATATCGAGTGGATCCTTTGTGGCAATTTTAAAAATATATTTTATTTTTTATTTGATTTTTTCCTGATTATTATTTAAATACATTTTAAAACATTTTCTTAAAGTTTTTAGTTCAAATTTCTTTTCCTCCTTTTCTAATCCCTTCCTCGAGATGGTAAGCAATCTAAAGTGGGTTATTTATGTGCCATATAATATTTCCATATTAGTCATTTTGTGTATGAATCCTAAGATAGGAAGAAAGAAAGAAAGAAAGAAAGAAAGAAAGAAAGAAAAAAGAGGGAGGGAAAGAAAAAAAGAAAGAAAGGAGGGAAGAAAGGAGGAAAGAAAGGAGGGAGGGAAAGAAAGAGGGAAGAAGGAAGAAAGAGGAAGGAAGGAAGGAAGGAAGGAAGGAAGGAAGGGAGGGAGGAAAATAATATTATTTGTCTGGTATTCAGATGACATCAGTTCTATTATCAATAGAGAATATTTTTCATCATGAATACTTTGGATCTATCTTGGATTATTGTATTGCTGAGAATAGATAAGTTATTCACAGTTCTTCATCATATAATATTATTACCATGTACAATATTCTCTGGGTTCTGCTTACTTCATTTTAGATCAGCTCATATAAGTTCAGGTTTTTCTGAAATCATTCTGTTCATAATATTTATAGCATAATAATATTCTCTGCACTTTGTATATATTTATTCATCCATTTCCTAATTGAGGGACATTCCCTCAATTTCTTTTTCATAGCCACCACAAAAAGAACTGCTATGCAGTGCTACTACTGGGCTTATATCCCAAAGAAATACTAAAGAAGGGAAAGGGACCTGTATGGACAAAATGTTTGTAGTGGCTAGAAACTGGAAGATGAATGGATGCCCATCAACTGGAGAATGACTGGGTAAATTGTGGTATATGAATGTTATGGAATATTATTGTTCTGTAAGAAATGACCAGCAGGATGAATACAGAGAGGCTTGGAGAGACTTACATGAACTGATGCTGAGGGAAATGAGCAGAACCAGGAGATCTTTAATCACTTCAACAATAATACTGTATGAGGATGTATTCTGATGGAAGTGGCTATCTTCGACAAAGAGAAGATCTAATTCAGTTCCAATTGATCAATGATGGATAGAAGCAGCTACACCCAGAGAAAGAACACTGGGAAATGAGTGTAAACTGTTAGCATTTTTGTTTTTCTTCTCAGATTATCTTTAATCTTTTATTTATTTATTATCTTTCTGAATCCAATTCTCCCTGTGCAACAAGAGAACTATTCAGTTCTGCACACATATATTGTATCTAGGATATACTGTAACATATTTAACATGTATAAGACTGCTTGCCATCTAGGGGAGGAGGTGGAGGGAGGGAAGGGAAAAGTCAAAACAGAAGTGAGTGCAAGGGATAATGTTGTAAAAAAATTACCCATGCATATGTTCTGTCAATAAAAAGTTATTAAAAAGAAGAAGAAGAGACTTAAAATGGGGATGGAATGTACATTAAAGATCATTTTAAAAAAGAACTGCTATAAATATGTTTGTACAAAAAGCTTCTTGTTTTCTTTTTTTTTAAAAAAAAAATATCTCTGGGATACAGATCTCTGAGTAGTTTTGTTGGATTGAAGGGTATGCACTGTTTGATGGCCCTTTGAGCATAGTTTCAAACTGTTCTCCAAAATGACTAGATAAATATACAATTCCAGCAACAGTGCATTAGTGTCCCAGTTTTTCCACATTCTTTCAATATTTATCATTTTCCTTTTCTATCATAATCACCAATCTGATAGTTATAAGATGGTACCTCAGAGTTGTTTTAATTTTTACTTCTCTAATCAATAGTGACTAATACATATGACTATATATAGCTTTGGTTTCTTCGTTCCAAAACTGCCTATTCATATCCTTTGACTATAAACTGGAAAATGACTTGTATTCTTACAAATTTGACTCTGTTCTCTATATTTGAGAAATGAGGTTTTTAAGGGAGATACTTACTGTAAAATGTTTTCCAAGTTTGTGGCTTTCCTAATTTTGGTGGTATTGCTTTTGTATATGTAATTTTTTATTTTATATAATCAGAATTATAAATTTTACATCTTAATGATTTCTATATCTTATTTGATCCTAGATTCTTCCCTTATTCATAGATATAATAAATTACCTATTCCTTGTTCTTTTAATTAGCTTACGTATCCATGATCAAGTACCCATTTTGATCTTATCTTGGTATACAGTGTGAGAAGTTTGTCTATGACTAGTTTCTGTTTAGCTGCTTTTCAGTTTTCTCAGCAGTTTCTGTCAAATAGTAAGTTCTTATCCCCAAAACTGAGATCTCTGGGATTATCACACACTAAATTATTATGTTCACTTACTACAATGTATATTGTATACCTAATTTGTTCCACTGATCCAGCATTCTATTTCTTAGCCAGGACCAGACTTTTTTTTTTTAAACAATTAACATTTTATTATATAGCTTGAAATCTAGTATGACTAGGCCACTTCTAATTTTTTTCATTAATTCCTTTAAAATTCTTTAATTTTTGTTATTCCAGAAAAATTTTGTTATTTTTTTTCTAGCTACGATGGTAGTCTGGTTGGTAGGGTAGATTAATTTAGATAGAATTGCTATTTGAATTATATTGGCTTGACCTATTCATGAACAATTAATATTTTTCCAACTATTTAGATCTGATTTGATTTGTGTTTAAAGTATTTTGTATTAGAAGGGAAACAATAAACTGGGAAAACATTTTTACAGTCAAAGGTTCTGATAAAGGACTCATTTCCAAAATATATAGAGAATTGACTCTAATTTATAAGAAATCAAGCCATTCTTCAATTGATAAATGGTCAAAGGATATGAACAGACAATTTTCAGATGATGAAATTAAAACTATTACTACTCATATGAAAGAGTGTTCCAAATCACTCTTGATCAGAGAAATGCAAATTAAGACAACTCTGAGATACCACTATACACCTGTCAGATTGGCCAGAATGACAGGGAAAGATAATGCAGAATGTTGGAGGGGATGTGGGAAAACAGGGACACTGATACATTGTTGGTGGAATTGTGAATACATCCAGCCATTCTGGAGAGCAATTTGGAACTATGCTCAAAAAGTTATCAAAGTGTGCATACCCTTTGATCCAGCAGTGTCTCTACTGGGCTTATACCCCAAAGAGATACTAAAAAAGGGAAAGGGACCTGTATGTGCCAAAATGTTTGTGGCAGCCCTGTTTGTAGTGGCCAGAAGCTGGAAAATGAATGGATGCCCATCAATTGGAGAATGGTTGAGTAAATTGTGGTATATGAATGTTATGAAATATTATTATATACAGAGAGGATTGGCGAGACTTACATGAACTGATGCTGAGCGAAATGAGCAGAACCAGGAAATCATTATATACCTCAATAGCGATACTGTATGAGGATGTATTCTGATGGAAGTGGATTTCTTCAACAAACACAAGATCTAACTTAGTTTCAATTGATCAAGGATGGACAGAAGCAGCTACACCCAAAGAAAGAACACTAGGAAATGCATGTAAACTGCTTGCATTTTTGTCCTTCTTCCCAGGTTATTTATACCTTCTAAATCCAATTCTCCCTGAGCAACAAGAAAACTGTTCAGTTCTGCACACATATATTGTATCCAAGATCTACTGTAATCTATTTAACATGTATAGGACTGCTTGCTATCTTTGGGGAGAGGGCAGAGGGAGGGAGGGGAAAAATTGGAACAGAAGTTGAGTGCAAGGGATAATATTGTAAAAAATTACCCTGGCATAGGTTCTGTCAATAAAAAGTTATTTAATAAAAAAAAATAATAAAAAAATAAAGTATTTTGTAATTGGGTTTATAAAGTTCCTGGGTTTATCTTGACAAGTAGATCCCCAAGTATTTAATAATGTCTACAGTTATTTAAAATGGAGTTTCTCTTTCTGTTTCTTGTTGCTGAACTATGTTCATAATATATAGTAATGTTGATTATTTGTGTAGATTTATTTTATATTCTGCAACTTTACTAAAGCTGTTACTTAAACTAGTTTTTAGTAGATTCTCTAAATATGCCATCATATCTTCTGCAAAGAACAATAGCTTTGTTTCCTCGTTGTCTTATTCTTTCAATTTCCTTTTTTTCTTTTATTACTATAACTAGCATTTGTAGTGTAATACTGAATAATTATGGTGATAATGGGCATCCTTGCTTCACCCCTGATTTTACTGGGAAGCCTTCAGAAACAAACTTTCAGGAGAACATGAATAGGACAGAATGACATAAATGGATTTCAATGTGCACTACTGAAGGAAAATTCTTAAATGAGTCACAGAAACATTTGAGTATTTTACTATAGATTGGCATATGATGAAAGCATTCTTGTCTTCAGTGCATCATATATACACCCTTTCTCTGTCACTTTAATGCATTTCTAGCAAGTAGAATATTGATATTTGCATTTGTTTTAGTGTATCTTGGCTTCTTATAGTAACAGAACCTAAAGCAGCAAGAAATACATTGCTACCTGCTGTGTCAATACTGTGTCAAGGATTATCATGACAACTGTAAATATGATTATAATCCTCTACTATCCTGTTTATTTCTTAGATTCTAAGAAAGAGTTGCATCCACTAACTTGAGGGCTAACCCAATCAATGGCAACCCTAGAGCCTAATTCACCAATGTTTCACAGTTCCCTCCAGGCTTTTACAACTACTCTGATGCTCTTTAAGAGCTCATAAGGTCCCCATTGTATATCACCCTGACTAAGATTCCCTTACTTGTCATTGGCCCCCTCAGAGGATGGACAGTGGGTTAAATTTTTAGAGGAAAATAATCATAATTATTATTATTATATTATTTTAGCAATTTAATTTTTATATTATATAATGTTTTCAAAGTAATTTGATGAGCTATCTTTCTATTTAATTCTATTTTTAGTGACTATTCAACACATACACATGTATACACATACATACATATATTCATGAATCAGCTCTGTGTACTATCCATTTAATTATGTATACTATCTGAGAGAACATTTAAAAAAAATCCAGCTGGTTTTCTATATATGAATAGTTAGGCCCATATCTTTTGAGTTATTTATTTAGCAGACTTTGCAGAGTTCCTATTCTTGATGTAATTAGTACAATATCATTAGCAAATAGGAATAACTTCGAGAATCTTGTGGTCTATATGGCATCTCTTTTTAATTTGGACTTTGTAATAGATATTTTCCATGATAGTAGCAAACAATTTTTTCTCATTGTTTTCATGTTTTGCTTGATATTTTTAAGTAAAAGGTCTTCAAAGATTTCTATGTTGATGGTTTTCAAGAAGTTTTATAATTATTTGGCTAGGGGTATACCAATAAATGGTTAGCATTTCTCCAGGAAATAAAATGTACATATTGGATATTTTAAAAACCTAATCTGAATCATTAATACATTCTACATAATTCTCTTAAATCTAGGCAATTAACGAAATAATAAATCAAACCCTGATTTGTAGCATTTGCAAGGTGTAAATATTCACACCGTTTAAGAATCAACTTTCACAAGTCGAAACTTCACAACTTCACAAGTTGGCATCAGCACATCCCTAGATATATCATATATATGAAAGACATGTAAAAAAGTTTCTCTATATAACTGGCCAAATGATAGTCAACAGTATCCTAAACAAACTATTTACTACTAGGACCAGTTTTAGTAATGTATATTATATAGCAGTGTTCAAGACTGAAACAAGGAACCTGAACACATTAAAATTTACTTCCCAGTTTAGGAATACTTTTATCTTGATATCACCAAAGGCTTCCTGGAGCTTCTACTAACTGATAAATGGACTCTTAATATCTACTTATTAAAAAGACATGCTTTAAAAAAAGACATAGATATAGAACATTGTAGAACAACAGATAGAGAGATGGATTTGAATGGAGGAATCACTGAATTTGAATTCTCTGTTTGCTGTGTAACCCGAGCATTCATATTATCTCTGTTTTAAGTTTCTTCATCTATAAAACAGGGTCAATAATAACAGCTACCTTAAAGAATTGTTGTGAGCATTGAGTGAGATAATGTGTAAGGCATTTTGCAAACTTCAAAGTGCTTTATAGATATTAACTATCATTACATTGTGTTGCAAAGTCAGTGCAATCTTTTTTAATAATAGTTTTTTATTTTCAAAATATATACAGATAATTTTCAATATTCACCCTTGCAAAACATTATTTCAAATTTTTTCTTCCTACCTTTCCCTCGTTCCCTCCCCTAGACTGCAAGTAATCTGATATATGTTAAACATGTGCAATTCCTCTACACATATTTTTACAATTATCATGATGCACAAGAAGAATCAGATCAAAAAGGGAAAAAAATGAGAAGGAAAACTAAAAGCAAACAAATAATAAAAAAAAAAAAAAAGTGAAAATACTATGTTATGATCCACATTCTGTCCCCATAATCCTCTCTCTGGATGCAGATGGCTTTCTCTATTGGAACTGGCCTGAATCACTCATTGTTGAAAACCATCCATCAGAATTGATCATTGCATAATTTTTTTGCTACTGTATACAATGTTCTCTTACTTCTACTTACTTCATTTAACATCAGTTCATGTAGGTCTCTCCAAGCCTTTCTGAAATCATCCTGCTGATCTTTTCTTATAGAACAATAATATTCCATAACTGTTTAGCCATTCTCCAACTGATGGGCATCCACTTAGTTTCCAGTTCCTTGCCACTGGGCTGCAAAGCCAGTATAACCTTTAATCGACATAGTCACAGTTGATTCAGTGATTTCCTGGCACACTTGCTTTTCTGTCTTTAAACACCTCCTTCTAGGGATCCATTCTATGTATTCTATTGCTATAGGACCAGTATAGTGTCCATCTATGTTCTAAGATTTATGATCTATAGTCTTCCCACAAGATGCTACTGAAAGATGAAAACAGAAAAAAAAAAAAAAAAAAAAGAAAGATGAAAACTGGAGATAAAAAATTAGGCATAGTTGCTTTTTAACAGGAGACTAGAAAAATGAAAAATCTTCAAGAGATAAGGGGATAGCTTTCTAATGGTTGGATTTCAGGTGCCATGATAAGCTATTGAAGGAAATACTTTGGATCAAGAAGTCTTACCTTTATGGCTCATATCACCTACTTAGTATGTTCCCCTTCAATATTAATTAACCAATTAATATCTCCCAGAGAAATGAGTATGAACCACTACACAGAATTCCCAATCCTCTATTTTTGTCCGCCTGCATTTTTTATTTCCTTCACAGGTCAATTGTACACTATTTCAAAGTCTGATTTTTTTGTGTGCAGCAAAATAACTGTATGGACATGTATACATATATTGTATGTATACAACTTTTTAACATATACTTTAACATATTTAACATGTAATTGGTCTATCTGCCGTTTGGGGGAGAGGGTGAGGGGAAGGAGGGGAAAAATTGGAATAAAAAGTTTTGCAGTTGTCAATGCTGAAAAATTACTCATGCATATATACTGTAAATAAAAAACTATAATAAAAAATAATATTTCCCAGATATCATTTATAATCAATTGATATTAATTAGACTTTACAAAGGACTATTTAATATGACAATAATCAAAATCTAACAATTTCATTAACTGAGAAAATACTTTCCTCTATCATCTCAGTCCCTGCAAAGTAGGCTCAAACTAAAGTTGTTGCTACAAAAGATTCTGCTTTCACATCCACCCCCAACTTGATTGCTCCCCACCCACCCATCCAGTTTATTGTTGGGTGTGACAAAGCTAATAGACAAGTATTTCCTTTGTTTGCAGGATATGTCTCAGCTGCTGGGTTAATTCAGGCCAGGATGGATCTGGTAAGTCCCTCCTCAAGGCTAGCTTGCCATCACTTTACTTTCAATGGCTTAGTATAAATTTGATGGCTTTTCCAACTTTTCAGAGCTCACAAGGTCATAATCTGTTTTGTTTTTCCTCTAATATATATTCAAGATCAGGAAAGAAACAGTCAAAAAAAATGCATTCATAGTAACATGGTGACCAGAGGAATCTAAGACAGCCAGTAGCAGTGAGTTGTTCTTACTCCTAACACTGATGCTAGCCTCTTCCACCTGGAAGCCTGCAATACTACTTGCCTCACTACCAGGAAAAAGTGAGATTTTTATCGATTCTAGCTTTTTGTGAGCACATACAATTCTGCCCCATTTGCCAACCAAAAAACTTTTAAAAGCATGCTATAAATTAACCAGAAACTGGAATATCCATATCTGTGGAGAAGGAAAAAGTACCTCCTTCACACATTTCTGGAAGCAGGTTTAACAACACTCTTTGTGAATTGATACTGTGTGCGACCTTGGCCCTCACCAGTCATTTCCTTCCCTCCTCTCCTTTCTTCTCTTCTTTCCAACACCATATGTGTACACACACACACACACAAACACACAACTTTTATTAATTTATAATATGAAATAATTCTTTTTGGATACCAAGAAGCTAAATGCTTAAGTGCTAATGTTTACACACATAGTATGCTTTAAAGACAGGCCTTGAAAATAGAGATCTTTCTGACTTTTGTACTTTATCTTCCATTTGATCATTCCCCTTCATCTTTACAATTCTTGTTCATTAATTAAAATATAATTCATTATTTAATGTGTAACTGATTTAAAAAGTTACAAAATAATCATTGCAATTGATTCCTTGCTGGATAAAATCAAAGTCTATCAAGGGAATGTCACATTTATAGTAAGTCACTACTATATTTTGCCCTCAATCTAGGGTCAAGTAGAAATTATCATCCTTATTAACATTTATTGAGTACCTATCATATTTGGGGCTCTTCTGCCTTCAGAATTTATAAACCTGCAATGTGAAACTAAGACAACTGGATGGCAAACTATTAGCTTCTTCTTCTTCTTCTTCTTTTTTTTTTTTTTTTTAAAGAAAACAAGTTTAAAAAAAATTCAAAAACTGTCAATTTAAATCAAATCAATTTGTTTAGGAAGCATTACAGCAAAAAAATCTTTAAATACAATTATTTCATGTCAAATAATGTAAATGTGTGTTAACACTGCTATTTTAAATATGGAGATTATATAGATTTTGTGACCCAGGCTTTGAGAAGAATGGTAGGAAAACGGAGTTCATTGTGTGGACTAATCTCAAACTCATACAACTGTCTGTAGGCATCCAGGCACTTCTCCATTGATAATTTATACTATTTTTAACTGTGTGGCATGGGAAAAAATCATTCAGATGGTCTATGTGCCTCTTACAATAAAACAAGACTAATAACTTAGAATTGTCTTAATGGGTTATCATAAAGAAAAATTAAAGAAAGCACATTAAAATATAGTATAAGTAACATGGATAATTATAATTCCATAGTAAAAAATATATGAGATGGATCAGATCAAAGGGATAAAGATATAGTAGTAGATAGAATACTGGACCTAGAGTTAGGAAATCTTAAGACACTGAATAGCTATGTGGTCCTGCATAAATGACTTAATCTCTCTCACCCTCAGTTTACTCATCTGTAAATTGGTATTAATAATAGGACCTACTGCTCATTTCAGAAAAGCCTGGAAAGACTCACATGAACTAATATTGAATGAAGTGAGCAAAACGAAGAGGACATTGTACACAGTAAAAAGAAGATTTTGTGATGATCAATGTGATGGACTTGACTCTTCTCAGCAATGCAGTGATTCAAGATGATTCAAATAGACTTGGAATAAAAAAGTCGTCTGCATCCAAAGAGAGAAATGTGGTGACTGAATGTAGGTAGAAGCCTAGTATTTTCAGCCTTTATTGTTTGTCTATTTGCTTTTTCTTTCTCTTGGTTTTTCCCCCTTTGGTCTGATTTTTCTTGTACAACATGACAAACATGGAAATATGTTTGAAAGAATTGTACATTTATATATCAGATTACTTGTGGTCTTGGGGAGGCAAAGAAAGGAGGGAGGGAGAAAAATTTGGAACACAAAAGTCTTACAAAAAGGAATATTGAAAACTATCTTTACATGTATTTGGAAAAATAAAATGCTTTTGAGAATTTAAAAAGTCAAAAAATAGCATTTACCTCTTAGGTTGTTGTAAGGATCTAATGAGATATTTGTAAAGCACTTTACAAAACTTAAACTGCAATATAAATGCTTTATGTTAACAGAGATGATGATGATGATGACATCTGTGAAGATGACAAGTAGAATTCATCTGAATGAGTTACAGAATTATTTTAGATATTTCTAAATGATTAAGTGAATATACAGACATGTTAGTCTTTTTTATTTTTTTAACTGTCCACTCTGCTGTGTTTACACATTATTCAGTTTTATCTATGGTGAATATGCCCCCAAATTTCCAGGAAGTTTTGAAATTTTGCATTTGAATTTGGAAATAATCGATAATTTGTATGTACAAATTAGAATTATAGCTTATTGGATTTCACAATATCATGACAATTAATGTAGATGTGCTAAACATATTTTATTAAGAAACAGTATATTATATTTTTAAATAACCATTTAAAATTTCCTATATTATATTTCTCCTTTTTAGTATCATAAGAACTTCATTCCAGCCTTTTTATAGTCACCTTCTAACATGAAAACTGTTTCCTTTTCAGGTTGTTTAGTTAATAAGTAGAGTGGTATTAAAATAAATGAGATGTTGTGCCACTGGCTTCCGGGTAATTTTGCACAGCAAGAAGAGGATGAAGTAATCTTACACAATGACATATAATGGGGGAAAGATATTCCTAGATGAAAGTGATATCAGTATATATTCTCATAGAAATAAATTTGATTTTTCTGCAGTATTCTTTGTGCTTCCATTCACTGCAGATTAGATTCAATGTATTTTAATTTTTACATATTCATCCTTATAACTAATATTAAGCTCCCTGGGACTGAATAGAGAAGAAAGGATGGGCTTGGTATCAGTGAAACAGAGGAAGTTTGCTAATGGCATTTGCCATTTTATATGAAGTCGCATGGATCTATCTTTTATGATAAACAAAGTAAAATTACATAGCAAATGATGTCTCCAATCTTATAAATATTTTGTAATTGCAAGGGTTGGTTCCTCCTACACAGTAATTTAGTCACCTTTCCTTTTCTCTACTTATCAAGTTTTAATATCATTAACAAGTATCAAATAAAGAATGATTTCATTTTTTTGAAGGAGAGAGAGAAATGGTTATATGTTATTGTTAAGTTTTGTGCTACATATGGCATGTGATGAGTTATCTTCCATAAACATATGCAATATTATTTTTCAGTCAAGAGATGGATATATAGAAAATTAGATTACAAAGATATTAAAGTTAAGGCTTCCCTTCTAATCTTAACAACCTGATTTTGCTAAGGTATTTCATTTCCCAAGTGTGGAGAAAGAAAAGAGAAAAGGAAATCCATAGAACATCCTTCTGCTGGTCTGTGTCTAAGGGCAGAACTGTACCTACACAGAACAGAAAGACACATGAATTGAGTGATTGCTCCTCCTACTTGAATTTTCTTGCTTTTGTGAATTTGTCAGTTCCTTAGTGAACCTTATTTGAACAGTTTTGTACTTAATGGGTGATTGTATTGTAGCATGACTCAGAGTATAACACATATTTTCTGTTTTTATTTTTAAAAAGGTTACATAGAAGCCAAAGGGCTTGCTGTAGGAAATAAAGAAATAAAAGTAAATGTTCAGACTCTGAGTATACTGCATATTACTAAAATATCTTTAAATCCACACCACAGAAGCTTCTGAAAACCTAGGAGTCTCTAAGTAAGGCCTTTGTTGACATGAGTACCTCACTTGTTACAGAATGCTCTGGGTTTATTAGCTTTGGAGTTTAACAGGGGGAAAAAGCAAACTACTTACAAATTCTGTAACAGAAAGACTGTTACATCTGCCTTTCAAAGCTAAAGCAAAACTATAACCTCAAAAAATTCTATAAAACAGCTTTTTAGTTTTAGGATAATTTTTGGAGGGGAGAGGGGGAAGGAGCAGGCAGTGGTGTTTAGGGCTTTCAGAATTACAATCCATGTCTCTTTTCTAATAGCCAGGGGGAGTCTCAAATAGGTCTTGAATTGGAACAGTTTAAAAAATTCATGATTTTTGGTGTGATTTATGTGTAAATCAGAAGATTAGTCGTTTGACATGACCATACGGAAAGAAAAGAAGTATATTCTGAAAGAGATATAGTAGAGAGTGAAGAGGGGGAGAAGGAGAAAAGAGGAAAGGGGGAAAGGGAGGGAAACATGGAAGGGAGAGAGTGAAAAGGGAGGGGGGAGGGGAGCAGAAGGGAGAGAGACTAAGGAGGAGGAGGGGTAGGACAAGGTAGAGAAAGAGAAAGGAACAGGGAGGGAGATAGAAAAATATAGGGAAAATACAAACAACGAATGATTCTTGAAATTTCTCAAAGTTGGGAACAGTAGTATTAAGAATTTGGCTGACATTTCTCAAAATTCTAATTGCTTTTATCCTGAAAGAATAAATGCTATTATATCTGAAAAAAAAAAAAATATGTACTAGACATCATTATCTAGGAAGTTAGTGTTCTAGAAAGGGGGATACAGTGATGAAATACAATGTTTCTTTCTATATGCTTTTTTTGTTGTTTGTCCTTCTTTCTGAAAGAGACTCATGACACTAAGAAGATAATGCCATGACTTGAAAGTGAATAGGATTTAAGTGAGAGAGGGATGTGCAAAGTCACCAACCCCATAAAGAAGGAAAAAATTAACTTGACTTGGAGAAAATTTACCATACTGGTTTTTTTTTGTTTGTTTGTTTTCTGCATGATTCCCCATGTGATTGTGGTACAAGAATCATTCCCAGTTTACAAATAAGAATGCTGAGTTAAGAATAGGATATCTATCAAAACAAACATGTAGTGAGTACCTACTGTAAAACAGATGGAAGAAGTTTAAGAAAAGAAACATGAACTCTTGCAGGGACTCTTAACCTTTTTTAAAAAAAACAAAACATTTTTCACACATTTCAGGTTAAGAACCTGTGCTAGGGAATTAAGTTATCTTATATATTCATCCATACATATATATGTAGATAGATAGTGATATGCAGGAATATATGTTAAATGAAAAACTGAATGATCTAGATAAGAGTTAGACTATGGCTCTCTGACAGTTAATTGATGCAGTGTTGTGCCTGAAGTAAGGAAGACAAGCTTAAATCCAAGTTCATATTCTTAGAAGCCAGGTGATCCTGGGAAAATCATTTAACCTCTATCTGCCTTCTTTTCCCCATGGTAAAATGGATATAATAGCACCTACCTCACAGGGTTGTTTTGAGGATCAAATGAAATAGTTTTTGTAAAGCACTTAGAATATAGTAAGTGCTTAATAAATTGTTTTCTCTCTTACCTTTCTAAACTTTTTTGATCATGTGTCTTATCAGTAAAAAAAAGTTTTTTAATTGTGTATGTAACAGCAATATATAAACATGGTATTAAAAGTGTATTAACATTTCATGTTCTATTAGACAATACCAGTTCTGAGCTTATCCTGATAATCAGCAAATTATCATTAGAAATAAATTACAATTGTGACCAATTTTATGTACATATCTATATATGTGTATATACATATATATGTGTATATACCCACATATATATTCAAGCTTCTTAAACTTTTCCTACTCTCCTTTTCATCAGAGAAATTTTTACATGATCCTGGATAGATAGTATACAAATCAAATGTTTCCTGATAATAAATCATAATTTTGCAAACCTCACATTCCATTATGGACCCAATATGACGACATGGTCCACAGTTTAAGAAGCTGGGATATATACATATACTGACACATAACATTCACGTACATACAAATATAAATAAAATCAGGCTTTGTTTAATTTGAAATTCTTTAAATTTGATCCTGACATTATATCCACAGATTGGGAAAACCTAGAAGACAGATTTTTAGAATGTTTAGACCTGCAAAAAAATTTTTCCAGTATAAAAATGATTCAACATCCTTTTCCATAATTTCCACTTCCAATGAGAGTAGTAATTATGTGTTATGAAATAGACACCAAAAGGTATGATGTTCCGTAGGTTGTAAGGGTAAAGCTGGTTACAATAATATTTGTCAACTAGTAAGAAGTAAGGACAAGAAAAAAGAATTTTTTCTTGAAATTGTGGGGAAGCCAGAACTTAATTAGCTAATTAATTAAGTTTGTGACTAGTCGAATTTGTTTATTTGGAAGGTACTTAAGATTTTAAATCCTCCTAAAACTAAATCCCTGCTTTTAACATCACAAAATTAATTAAAGATTCTGCCCTCCCCCAAAGCAGTCTCCATTAATTGGTTGGGAAATCTTTGCCTAAAAATTGAAACTTTACCATGAAATTATAGTATTTAAGATCTGAAAGTGACCATCATCTAGCTTTATTTTACAGTTGAGGAAACTAAAATTGAGACAGGTGAATTAACTTTCTCCAATTTATAGAGCAATTTGAGTTCAAATCCAGCCTTAGATACTTAGATCATTAGGGCTGGAACCTAATAATTTTGTTTTCTTTTCACTATTCTAGAAGATATTTTATGACTTTTCTGTTGTCTGTTATGGATTTCCATGCTGTTGGTGATTTTTCTGTAATAATTTTTTTCAGAATAGTGAGATGGATTTTGAGGCAAATTAAATAGGGGAATACATACAATTATGAAAATAATTTAGGCAGAATATTTCTGAAGACTGAGGAAGAAGAACTTATTTGTCATAACTTATAAATATTGAATAAATATGCACATAAATTTATATGGACTAGATTAATACAACAACAAATAAGATTAATGCTTTCATAATGCCAGCTGTCAACACATCTTACTAATAATTGTTGCCTTTATTGTGTTTACTTGTATCCAACTCTACCTGAGCCCTTTTGGGGTTTTCTTGATAAAGAGATCATAGTGATATGCCATTTCTTTCTCCAGCTCTTTTTACAGATAAGGAATCTGAGACCAACAGGGTTAAGTGAGTTGCCTAGGCTCACACAGGTAGCAAGTGTCTGAGTCTGCATTTCAATTGAGATTTTTCTGACTGTCTACTTATATTATCTAGCTGCCCCAAACATTGCCTTACTTGCAGGCAAACATTGCCATGCCTAATGATCGTATAATTTGTAATTTGGAAAAAGAAATCGAAATTGTCTAATCTAATCAATACAACATCTGGATAATGAATTTTCTCATCCAGCTTCATCTGGAGATCTATTTCAAAAGGGAATTGTTAGTGTGATAAAGTAGTCCCCTCCCTACATATTCCAATGTTAGAGCTGGAAGGGCCCACAGATATCACCTAATCCACTCTTCATTCCATGTAAAAATTCTCTTTTTAATAAATAGGTGGTTATTTAGACCGTGCTCAAAAAGTTTCAGAAATAGAGAATGTTCTACCTCACATGGAAATCTGTTCAGTTTTTGGATAACTATTAGAAAATTCTTTCTTAAGTTAAATCAATATCTGTTTTCTTGTAGGACCTATTGATCCTATACAAAATAACTTCTGGTTGTAAACTTGAGAAATATAGGAAATCACATTCAACCACAATCTTTCCTAGACTCAACATTGATAGATCCTTTAAATGATCCACAAATGACTTCTGCATTTTGAGACCCTTTTGTAGGTTGCCTACTTCTAGATAGACTAATTTATCATTGGCTCAAGAGAAGAGTGGCTGGGATTGCTACCTTGCTTGTTGTATCCATTATATTTTTTCAGTTTAGCTTTAGATCACATGAGCTTTGTTAGTAGCTATGTAACACTGTTGACTCATATTGAGCATATGGTCAATGAAAATCCCCAAGTCTTTTTCCACATGAACTGCTCTTAAACTAGATCTCTGACATCCTGTACTTGTGCAGATGATTACATGATCTGTCATCTAACAGAGATTCTCTCAGAAGGAACTTTAGCAATTCTTCTCCTGCTGAGTTTCATTACAAGTGTATTTGACATATCCATATGTCAAATAAAGATTGTTACTTCCTTTTCCCCCTTATTTTCAGTTCAGTTAAAAAAGTTCATGTAAAAATGAAATATAATCACTTAGACATGACTAAAATCATCAGATTGTAGCAGAGAAATATTAAATTGTTTTACTTTTATAAAAATTTGTAGTGTTTAATAGGTCAAAATCTATTTGGTTGGTGATAAATTTACAGTATGAGAAGTTAGTATGAAAAACAGGCCACTAAATATATCTTATTTAACATGGGAACCTTTTCAAAAGAGGCATCCTTATTGAATTTGTATATCTTAAAATTAATTCTACTCTGTGGCCTAGTTCCTTTTATTTCTAAAACTATTATGAACCACATCTGTGGAATTCTGTATCAGCTATTCTGAAACCAGCTGCTACGGAGGTTCTCTCACTTAACTTGAAATTAAGAACAGATTTGTGGGTCCCCTACCTACTGTGAAGTCCTGATGCTGTTACCAAAAACTGCACATGGATGAGAAAAAGTGGCAACAGCCATTTCAATGGTGTTTTTCTATGGCACCTTTGCCTCCACTGGAAAGTTACAAATTCACGTAGTGGCCTTATTTTATTTGTCGATATAACCTTTTACTCTCATGCTAAAACTCACACAAAAGGTACTAAAAGATGCGGAAAAAGAAAGATTTATATCAATCACTGTGTGATGTAAAAAAAAAAAAAAGACAGGCATTTCTTTTAAAAATGCTGATTCAGTGAGAAAGTTTGCAAGATTATTTCTGCCATGAAGAAAAATGAGTTGAGCCAGTCTATGGATCATACATATGGATATATTTTGTACAGAATCTTGAAGTAATAACTTGCCTGTTATTAGACTCACCCTAAATTCTGGTGTGGTTGCATCTTGAAGATATCTTTGGACTCTGAAATAGAGGTACATGAATTTTTACTCTTTGCCTGTTATAAAAGTATTTTTTTTAATGTGTTTGATTTAGCCATGACTAAGCAAAAAGAATATCAGAGTTTGACCCTAAATGTAGCATGACAGATTCAGTGTAAACATTGGAGTATTTTGATAATGACTGACCCCCCACATTTTCAAAAATCAGAACCCTCTTTTGCATTTATAAGATTTTAAAATTGCTCATTAACAAATTATTCTTTATCTTCAATGGAATAAAATTTAGAATGAAGTAAAAATCATTGATTAAGGGGGAAAACATTCTGTTGGCTTCTTACTCAATCCAAAACCATTCTATTGAAACTGCATTTTAAAAATAATTAGTCAGCCACATCTCCATAGAACATCTTTTGCTGGCTCTATTCTGATCCATAGATTAGGTGTTTTTCTCCAAATCCTACATACAACAAACTTCTATGTGTCTTTATTTTGTGAAAAAGGAAAAATTTTAAAAGTCAGATCATAAATATTGGCAATATCCTTTGAAATGGTTAACTATTATTAGATAGAATCTCTAAATTCTAATTCCTGTTTTTAAATAGTTATCCTTGATTAAATCAGAATATAAACTATAGATATCCTCCTGCTATATTCTTGAGAAGTCTTCATCCATGAATACTTCAGACTTGCAATCAAATTTACTCTCCAAATCCCTAGGCAAATCTGCCAATTTAAGTGAGTTCTGAGATATAAAGGTAAGATTTGTACCAAGATCTCAGGTCTTAAGGTCACACTTATTAGTCTGAGAAATTTCTGGTAAACTGAAACACCAAGATCATTTAAATGAAATCACAAATAAACAGTAGCATGCCAAATTGTCTGATGATACTATTTACAATTTTGTCAAGATGGACATAGGTGTAATATTTAATCAGAGCTTGTTTGGTTTGACTGTCCAGGAGCTTACTATATGTATTTTTACCTCCAGCTCTCCACAGCTTTTTAGTCTTAGCTATTCTATTACGGTGTTTCTTAGGAACCTTTCTTATCTAAACTTCCACCAATCACTCCTAAAGCTAAGTTATGCAGACAAGCCATTGCACAGATTTTCATCAAAATGCCATTTTCCTTAGCTTGAGAAAGCAGAGTCTCCAATGCTGAACAAATAATTTATTAGATTACAGCAAAGGAAAATAAATGTTTCCTGCTCCATATATTTCATTAGCCAGAATTATTATATGAACAAAACTATAAATAGCCAAACATGTATTGAACCATTAATATCACTGACATTCTCTCACCAAATACTGTAATTTAACTAAAGGATTTCAAAACAGGAGTGCCTCTCTTGGAAGATTTCAGGGCTTTATATAATGGAGTAATGGTGCTCTTAATCTTTAATAGGCTACTTTAAATGTATGAAAATATTAAACAGCTGAAATTTTTGGCAATGTTGGATTTGGTTATGTGAATGAAATCTAAAATTTTATTAAATATTTGATTTTTATAGTGACTTTCTGCCATTTATTTGGATGAACTCCAGCAATCTACCTTTTAATGTTGCCTGGAACGATAAACAGCTACTGTTGACTTTCTGTTCAAATAATGTAAACATGCTGTGTGGTCAGGGATGAGATTCTCACTGAAATCACAACAATGCTAAGCTCTTGCTTTTTCTAGATTTTTAGCAAGCCAGTGATTTGGGGTTAATTTGTTTGTTTGTTACAGTAATTTTTCTGATTTTGCTTATTAATCAAGGAAATGGAGGAGATGGAGGGGAGAATATTTTAGAAGCACAGTATTGTTCCATAATAGGCCCTGAGTGAATTCACATGCAGTTGTCTTAAGGAAAGACCCTATGCTGACTATAAAAAAGAGCCAAGTTTTGAAAATCACAGGTTGTTGTTGCTATTGTTGTTATTGATGATGGTGATGGTGTGTGGATGTGTTGGGACTTGGAAGCTTCATTCACCTTTCATTGCTCTAACTTGTCAATTTTCAACATATGGAAATGATTAGTGGACACTATAGTTTAAAGTAGAACCCAAGAATGCAGATGTATAATGGATTTTTCAAACTACTAACTACTACTACTATTATTGAAAGCTAAAATTGCAAGTAAAGCAACAATCCCAAGCAACTTTTTTTTTTTTTTTTTTGGCATATGAAATAGAATTATCTATAAAGAATATAAAGACATGCATTTGGTGTTAAATTAAAAATCTTCCAAAGTATGTATTTCTGAGTAAAGGAGACTGTCCATTCATTATCTTATCTGGATAATTAGCTGAACTTCTAAGTGGAATGTGAGTTGTACTTTTGTGTTTTTTACTGGGCTTTGCAATGGACTGTGTGCACTTCAATACTTTCCTGTGATTTAGACTGAAATTTGATTGTTCAAGAATACATCCCACTCAGGCATTCATGCTGAAACCAGCAACAATTGTCAATGACCTTTAACATGCCAGCTTTCCAAATTAGTGCAGATCATTAATCACACATAGCTTACTTTTTATGATTCGTGTATCCTTCATGGCGTCTCTGTTTCTGTCTCTATCTCTTCCTTCCTCCTTCTTTCTTCTTTCCTATTCCTCACTCCCCTTTTCCCTCAACCTTTCTTCCCTCTTTTTTTCTTCTCTTTACTTTACTCCCCACCTTCGACTTCCCTCCAGACACATTCCCCAGGTCTTTGGGGAGTATTATTTCTACAGGCAAATGGGTATTATTTCTACAGGCAAGAGGACCTTTCTTTGGAGTTTGACTGTAGTACTTCCCGTTGCAAGTGCCAGAAGTTGGAGGGCATTCCAGCCGTGCTTGCGTGTTAGGCGTAGAAATACCACATCGCTAGGTAACCGTTTAAATTGGAGGGTTGCTCGTCTAGCAACAACTACTCAGGGTTCTATTGGGTAGTGACTTTTTGGGGTCCGGAAGTATCCTAAGTTAAAAGACCTGGAGGAAGAACATACTATTGCCCTTTCTAAAATACATTCATTTCGGTTGAGGAGTGGGGGTGGCGAGGTGAGAGAGACATAGAGAGACAGAAGGGGGTTGGGGTGGGGAAGAGTGGGAAAGACTCCTTCCATATCCTTGATAGCACCAAAGCTCATGGGGTTAAATTATAATGTACAATGCGATATAAGCTGTTCTGCCTTTGGCTAGATGTAGTCTGGGTAAATTGAGTTCTTAAAACAGATAGAAAAATAAGATTTGAACTTTTTAAGGATAAAAGTTAAAAAAAAAATCACAACCAAACCACAACACACTACAATTTAAAAAGCCAGATGGCACAAATACTGTTCAGAGATCTTTCAGATATTCCAATGTAACTGGTGAACTCTTTGATCTTGATTGAGGACTTTAGTGTGTTGTTACTGTGCATTTGAATAAATCTATAAATATTTTACCAGGGAGTTAAAAAAAAAAAAAAAAAAGAACCGCACACCAAACGCACCAAACCATATCTAATATACATGCATCTGGGACAGCTTGAAACTATATCCATATTTAAGCAAACGTTTCTGAACTCCAGAGAATGTAACAATCCCCAAGTGCCCAAATTCTCCACAAATGTATAACCGACCTGTGTAGACACATACGTGTATATGTGTGTCTCTACATGTGTCTGTCTAGTGCATCCAGCAATTGAAACCCCGAAGTAAGGCAGGGCTAGTCATCAGAAAGAAGGTAGGACAAATACATGATCGGATAATGATTCAATGCTATTAGTGGAACAATTATTTGTTTATGAGTCATTTGGAGCATCTAGACTTTCCCCGCATTGTAGCAGAACTTTGTGCTGATGAGACAATAGTAGATAGTGTGTGCATTTAATATAGAACAGTCCATTTCTCATCCTGGGGGAAGACACCAACCTATACATGTGGGAAAGGCTCCAGAAAACGCCTTGGGTTGGAGAAGTCCTCCCTTACACATTCGCTTGGGGGCCACTGCAGTGCCTCAGGGTCACTGGGCGAGGGGAGATTCGGTGGGGAGGGGCCCCTTGACGGGGACTGCGAGCGACTGGCTCACTCGGCGTCCCCCCTCGGCTTGAGTGGAGCTGGCGCAGTCAATCATGTGCAGTCCTTTCCTTCTTGCATTCAGCGCATGGTTTCACCTTCAGATTCTTCTGTTTGTCTGCGTCCTTCCAAAAATAACATTACCTTAACTCAGCAAGGTAAGGGGCCCGGAGAGATTTCAGCACTACTGTTCTTTGGGGAGAAGGAAGAGATGGAGGAGGATAAATAGGGGTCGTGGGGGGTACTCAAGGTAATGGGGATCCTGGTGTGATACGCCCGGGGGGGGGGGCTGAAGATGTAGAGGGGGGGACGTGGGAGGTGGAGAGGGAAACTTCGTTTTTCCAATTAATAGTTAATCTGCTGAGTAATTTGAGTACTTAAAAATGGAACTTTGGGTTGTTTGACGAAAAGGAGATTTTTTTTTTTTTTTTTTTTTTTTTTTTTTTTTTTTACCGCAGTGGAGGGGGGCGGAGGGGGGGTGGGTGGAACGGGACTCCGAGCTTGAAGAAGCCTTTCGCTTTGTATACTTCGTCAAAGGCGACAGGGGAAGAAGGGGGGGAAAAGCTTGGATGCTACATTCATCCATTAAGAAACAAAGAGCAAATTGCCTGACTTTAAAGTAAAATGCTCGGGCTAATGAAGGTGGGTAATGGGGCTCCGAGACTGGAGTAACCACTTAAATTATTAAGGGCTTTGCTGATAGTATTGATTCAGTGTGTGCTTGAATCGCCTGATGTCCTGTGAATGTGTTTGTGGGTGTGGGTGCGGGTCTTGTTTTTTTTTTTTTTTTTTTTTTTTTTTTACCCCTTTTTCCCTAGTTACAATCCCATCAGCTGAGAGCACACAACTGAAGCAGACATTAAAGTAGTATACGGCTTATTAAAGGGAAGTTGGGGCAAACTGGCGGGGGTGGGGAGGTGAGGGGGTGAGTCAGGAGTGGGAAGAGACAATTATTCATGTAATGACTCTGAAATGCTGAAAAGGGCTTGAAGGACAATGTCTGGGTGGCAATTACTACAAGAAGATGAAAATAGCTGTTTGGGGGTGAGAATGGGAGCTTTTTTTTTTTTTTTTTCTAATATAGATACTGTAGGTAGGTAATATGTAAAAAATATTGTTAGATAATGGGGGGGCTGGGTGTATGCTGGGGAAAAATGCCTTATTTTTTATTTCAAGTGAAAATTAACGTACTAAATAGTTGCGATCCTCATTTGGATTAAACCACTTTTTCAAGTTTTAAGAAACTTTGTATGGGTAACTTTGTAAAAAGCTAGCTTAGTGGGGGTATTTAAAATGAGAGGGTTGTGATGGTGGAATGACAATCAGCCGTTGTTTTCTGAAAAACCAGCTAACCTCTGCAATTAAGGACCATAGAGACCCAGTATTTTAACTGAAAAGTGTGGGTCTGTAGTCAGCACCATTTATTATGAGCGTTAATAAGCTCCCAGCAGTAGACTAGGATCTTCTGGGGAATGTGTATTGTATGTGTATATATCTTACTCATTTCATTGCGCATATTGATAAAGAGTCACTTGGACTATAAATGTGCAAAGATCAACTTGCTTAGACCTCTTTCTATACATATTCATTCTACACTTTATTTAATCCAGATGCACAAAAACCCATTTGCTGCCTTATTGTTGGTTTACATTTTCTGAAAAGGCGACTGGTGTAACCTGTGGAATTTGAAATGCAAATAAAAGCCTGTGGGAGTTGAGGCAGAACAAATCATCATTTATAAAGTGAAAAAGATTTAATGTCTTTGAAATCATTGCAGGGGGAAAAATTGGGGGAATGCTTTTTTAAGGAGCCGAAATGTGACGTCAACTCTTTTGGAAAAGATTTTATTTTTAATGTCTGAAACGCGGGTATGTAAAGTGCTTACAGGAAAAACAGATTACAAGATTAACATCTGTTAACATGATCGTTTATCTCCAGCCAAAAATAGGTCAGTTCTTTCTTAAGGAAACACGATTGCTGGCGCATGATTAAATAATGAAATTAGACTAATGAGTTCATAAATTAGAGAGAGGCGTGTGTTATAATCTGACCTGTGACAAAAATATTTAATTCGGAAATCAATGAAAGGTCAAAGTCTCCTTTTGGGTAGAGACCCTATTCACCGCTCCATCTACTCCCCCTTCTTTCAGGTCCCCCTAGTCCCTACGCACCCCCCCCCCCCCCCCCCCCCGCCCCGCATTAGTTATTGCTAAATAGTCTTTATTTCCTCCCCCGCGAAGTAAAAGATTATTGACTGACATCCTACTTGATAAGGAAGACAGACTCTTTCCATGAAGATGCCTAAGTTTTCGAGGTCTACTGTTGTTTTATCATTTAAAAAAAAAAAAAAGTGGCAAAGAATAGGAAACGCCGATGCAAAGTATTCCTAATTTGCATTTGACTGCCCCCTGGCTGTGAGTGACAGTTGAGACTTCCAATCCGGAGCCTCTTTCTCAAGCTCTGAGGTAATTGTGTGTGTGTGTGTATGTGTGTGTTTGTGTGAGAACACTGTTAAATCTTCCTAGCCCTGTGCTAATCAGTCAGGCTTCTGTATTTATACAGATTTGTGCATGACTGTGTATCGATATTGCTGTACTTTAATCTATAAACTGCATGTAGATGTCCAAAACACTGTAAAATAACACTCTAGCTATTCAGACATGTAATAATCAAACATGTAAGCATATGCTCTGATTTCAGATTCAAGCTGAAACCTGTTAAAAGTGGGAGAAAATATAAATGATCTTATGTTTCACAGCAGTCCTGTGGTCTTATTTGGAAAAAAAAAAATGAGGAATAGATATGATAGTGTAGCAAGCATTTTCCTTCCTGTTTTCTTATGTATTTTGCTTGTTTTAAGGGGGGTAAGACTGTGGTGTGCCATCAATCTTAGTAGCCTATGGCCAAAAAAAGTGCATGAAAATAATTAAGATGGTGAGGAAAAAATGATAGTTACAAACTTCCTTGCCCCACCCCCCAAATCAATGTTGCAGATTCTTGAACTTAAAAAGCTCATTGGTGGGTAAAAAGAAAGTGCAGCTGACCACTAGACCTATGAATGCTATGAATAATGGTCATTTCTGCCCAACACAATAGGCACATTCACTGAAGGAATGCCTGCCATGAACCAGGCCACATTTTGTGCTAGTTTAATCCAACACTCAACTTCACTCCAAATATTGATATTGTAATTGATTTTTTTTGTTGAGTGTATAAGACATGCTGTTTGAAAGTGTTGATCGAAGGATGCAGTTGCAATTTAGCTTCTTTTTTTTTTTTTTTTTCTGATACAGGATTGCCATGTATCTATCTCTGGGGTTCCATTGTGGTATATTCATATCTCTGTGTGTTTATGTCTCTACGTATGAATGATGATGTAGCTTAATTAAAGTACTAAATGCCACAAAGTACAGGCTCATTCCACATTAGCTGCAGATTAACAAGGAGCATGGCCTTCTTGACCTACAGGGATCTGAGTCTGTCCGGAGAAGTATCCCTCTGCCTTTGGCTTTGTGCCACACACTTTATTGTGTGCCCTGCTGTTGGACTAAATGAGTTAACTATCGGAGGGGTTTTCATTAACTGGATTTGGCAGCCATATACTTAACTTCTCCCCCCCTCCTCCTTTTAGCAGCCTACATAACTTAATTAAAAGATGAAGTGCAGGGATACTCTTAGGTGTGTAAGCTCTTTGACTCTTACTCAAGCCATCTTCAAAAGACTAGGGCTCAGTCTGAGCTCCCTCCTGGATTTTTCCTTCCTTATCTTCCTTATCCCAACCATTCTTCGCTTCCTGACTGGATTTCTGTGTGTCAGAGAAGCTCACTTTCTATGATAGGAAATGGGTAGTAGTGGGTAGGTATTATTAGATTCTCTCATTCCTATTTCTTCATCTCTGGAGCTTATGCGGGAGGATTGATGTGCCTGTGATATACATGTGGTGAGTGGGGGTAGGGGAGAGAGAGTTGCTTGTAATGGGGGAAAAGATGGATGGGGGGCGGGGGGTGGCAGGCCAAGAGAAAGGTTTTTACCTGACTGGCCTCAGGGCAGCGGCTGCAGCTTGTTGCTGTGCTTTTTAGTCAGAGGGAGGGCACAAGAAAGGAGGCGGGAAAAGGGAGGAGTAGGAGAAGGAGGAGGGATTTGGCTGAGCACTTACACTCAGTTGTCCGCCCTCACTCACCCCCGCCCCCCTATAATGTAGCGAGGACGTCACGCAGCCTTGTACTGTAATACAAGAAGTGAAAGAGCAGAGGAAACAGACACAGCTCAACTTCTAACCTTAACAAAGGCAGGGATCTGTCAAAACGGCTGGAAAGAGAGAAAAGAAAGAGTGAGAGAGAGAAAGAAAGAAGGAGGGAGGGAGGAGCGAAAAAGGAAGGTGGGGGCAGGAAGGAGGAAAGAAGGGGTTGGAAGGAGAGAAACCCAAGGAGGAGAAGAAAGTCCTCGTAGCGTTATAGAAAGTGAAGCATGGTTCATGGAGGAAGGTTTACGGGACCGAAGTGGGGGAGATTTTAAACCATTGCCTTCTTGGATTATGTTGGGTTCTTGGTACTGAAGCGTAGTGGTTTGGTCAGGTAATTGCTTTTCTATTTTAAACTTCACTTTGTTATTGCTGAGGTGGGGTGGCATAAAAGGCGTGGCACTGGTTAATAATTACATAAGTATTAGAACCTGATTTGGGCACTGGGACCAAAAAGAGCGAGGGGTGGTGGTGCTGGGGGCACCACGGCAAGGATTTTGGTGGTGGTGGTGCTGGAGCTAGAGTTAATTTCTTGACACTTTATGCCTTGGAGAGCTTAAGATGGGTTTTTGTTTGTTTTTGTGTTGAACAGGAGAATTGGTTATTCGCTGATAAAGCTTCCTAAAGTGTAGAATATTGAAATTGTTTCTGGAAACACAGATGTATTTCTGGGCGTGGAATAAAGCATTAAAACAGTACTCAGTGCATAACAAAGGAGAGAAGAATGGGAGTTGGAAGCCGCTTTTCATGTACTCACTGTACTGATTTAACCACTTAAATGCTGAGAATTACGTAAAACAGAATTATACTTTTTTTGTTCTGTTTAACCTGGGAACCACAAAATGAACTTTATTAGAGATTGTAGTTCTTAATTCAAAATTAAACAGCTCACATACATATATGAATATATATACATGTGCATGTGTATTTATAATTAAATGCTATACATATATACATATGAAGGGATCCCCCTGAATATTAGGAAGTCTTTACTCCAGGGAAAAGATTTAAAAGAAATCTTCGTGCCTCCATATGGTTATGGATATATCCAAATGCTATTAGAACAGTTGTCTAGGATGAGAACCGAGGATATGTTTTACTTTCTCGGAGTTACCAAGATAAAATCAGGCAATTAATATGGTAGAAATGTTTTGACCCAGAAATTTAGATATTAGTTATTGACTGGAATACTATAAAATCAGTTACCGTGTATACTGCTCCATTTGCTTCATGCTACTTAGTTTTTGCTTCATTCTTAGTTGTGTTGTTAAAAATGTCCTTTTTTGTTTATATTTGTATATAAAAGATATAATTTTAAAAATATCAAGTGATAGGTTGAGAATGAATCTCAGACTCCCCTCACCCCCCACCAAGTCCCTACAAAATGAAGTTGCTCAGTAACTTTACCTATGGTGTAATCAGTATTGGAGTTTGGTTACTCAAGGAGACCTCTTCAGTTTCACAAGAGTAACCACCATGGCCATCTTGAATGATTTCTAGAATAAAAGACCAGTATTATTTGTTTAAATTTGCAGAATCAGTAGTTTTTTCTGTGTTTAGTTAGGCCATTTCATTTTGGAATAATTTTTTTTCCACAGATGTGGGAGAAAAAAAAGCCCTATATTTCTTAATAGAACCCCTTTCCTCCTCAAACTTGCTGATGTAAAACCGGTATAGAAAATTGTATAAATTTATTTAAAGTGACAAATTTGGAAAGAAAGTGAAACATTCAAATAAGATGAATATTCTAGAAACTAATCAGTATTAAGACAAAATGTATTGCATATAAGGCTCACTGAGTGAAATGCCTTGAAAACAATCAAGGTGGCATGGTAAGGTAGTATTTTATCCATTAGTTTGTTTTAAGAAACTAGCTTAATTTATGACTCAGTTCTTTTTTCATCTTAAAATATTTCATACCTATCTGTGACTTTTTAAGTTGCTTAACATTACTAAAATCTATGGATCAAGAACTTTTGATCCTGGAAATATAACTTAAACATTACTAATGAATGAGAAATACTTTATCTACCAAGTGAATCTTGGCTATCTTATACAAATGAGCTCAGATTCATAAAGTTTTTGAGTCACTTTGAATGAGGTTAGTTTTTAACTTTAGGAAGAGGTTGTGTGAAGGGGAAAGGAGGTTATATTTGAGAGCATAGGAATTGGGTTCAAATTAGAGCTTTGTCACTGGTTGGTGGGATGACAAGCCATTTTATCCTTTTGGGTCTCAGTTTCCTCAATCTGTAAAATGTAGAGATTGGACAAGATAATTTCTTATGGTTCCTTCTAACTCTAAATCTATGATTCTTCAATTGTTTTTTTTTTATAATGATTTTTAGAGTATTGTCGTTGAAATCAAATTCTTTTGGTGAAGAGATAAAAATGACTTCATCATTCTAAATCTTTGCCTTTCTTCCTTTATTTTGAAACTTCAGGTTCAGTCTTTAGACTTAATTTGAGTTTAGATATTAAATACTTTGGGAGAAGTTTACTGAAATATGTGATATTTAGAAAAATCTTCATAAACAATTCTATGAAAAAATGAGAAGCCTTCGAAGTAGGTCTTCAAGTAGTTTATCTACATAATGATACTTTAGTGTAGCATTAGGTAATGTTGTAATGGATGTTTCTCACATGGACATTAGTTTAGTAAAGGCAATATAGAGAGTGGAAAAGTTCTCAGAGACACAGTTTAGAATCCCAAGTTTGACACTAGTTGGAGGACTGTGTGCAAGGCACTGAGTTTATTTCCTCATTTGTAAAATATAGATTCAAAATACTTGGGACTCCTTCACACGGATGTTGTAGGAATCCAAGGAGATAATATCTGTGTGAAGTCCTCTGCAAACCTTAAAACATCATGAAATATGACTTCTATTCATCTGGGATGGGCTTTACAAATCAAGTAAATTTTGGTGGGTTTCTGGGGATTTTACTTATTTTACTATGCATTTTTTGGTTTGTGTAGAAGAATCATCCTTTAAAAATAGTGATGGGAGTGGCTGAAAATTGACTGGAAATTGTGTTTAAGATTTCTAACTACATTATACTTGTACGCCATAGAAATAGGAAGCTAAAATAAAAGCTGATTATATACAATAGGAAGGGGCTTGTCTCAACCTGTACATTTTACTTGCATAATGAATGTGCCTGTTCAAATTTTGCAAGACCATAGAATAGGATGATTTTTAGAAATTTATTTCTTTATGCAGGATAAAGAGAGATGTTACTTATCTAATGGAAAATGATGTTTTAATCTTCCTATAAATGGATTCTTAGTGAATGAAGATTTCTTTTAAAATATATAGAAAATAAAACTTGTTTTAGTCATAAACTTTTATTTTGAAATAAGTAACTTTGAAATATTTAGTGCAACCACTTCATTTTACAGATAAGTAATCAAGACATAGATGGGTGAAGACCCAGTAACTTGTTGAGTACTACTCTAAATGAATGATAATTCAAACATTTTCAGTGATAATATTCTGTACCTACCCCTTAACCCCCATGTCCTAGTTATATAATTAATGACTAGATGGCAGAAAGAAGCAGAATGTCAAATTTATTTGATTAGATATCTGAAATATAAATATTTGAACTTAGAAGGAACATTCCTTTTTCAAAGCAGACATTTTGCATGCTGTAAATGTTTATACATTTCAGTTCTTGGATAAAGCTGAAATGAGTCAGTCAATTAGTTCTAAAAAAACACCCCTCTTCTTCCATTTCTAAGCCACAAAAAAAAAAAAAGTTCTAACAGTTGTCCCTGAGGGGGGGAGAAAAAAAGAACCAATTAATTAGCCTTCATCTTGCATTTACTTTATGAGTGGACCCATGTTCTTATTACATTTCTGGAGTTTCATGTGTGCTGCAATGACTTTCATTAGTTCAGTATTAGTTTGTAGTACTTATAGCTTTGCATAACTGTTTTGAGCAGAGAGCTTGTCTCTTACTTATCAAGTCATATGTCATATTTGTTTCAGCACCTGGAATAAAGTGTTAACTCTATTCTTTAGCTCTTGTAGTAGTGGGAATGCTCCACGCCCAAAGTTAAAACTGATAGAGCACCTCTTTGTATATTGCATTTTTTGTGTCAAATGGATTTGCATTCCTTAGAAGAACAACAGTAACTGTACATTCTAAAATCTGAATTTGTTCTGAAATCTGATTAGAATAAGGCTCATAGAGGTAGTAGGTCTCAAAACCCAGCATTTAATACCTATTTAGTTAAATCATGGATTTTTTGTAGCAGCAGTCTTCAACAGTTCAACTGCTGCTTGTTGCTTCATTTCAGTGACCTAACAAGTGGTGTGGCTTTTGGAAGAGTGTGGCCATTTCACCTCTTCCTCCTCCTTCTCATCTTGCTTCCTACTGCTCTCTTACCCCCAACCCTTTGACCTATGTGGCTGTGAGCATAGTCCCTGTAGTATATTAAGTGCCTTGAATTTAGCCAGAGGCCACAGGGGCGAGAGTGTTCCTTAATCCCACCACCGGTCTCAATTCTGACTGGTTACCAGGGCAAGTGGAGGTGGTGGTGGGGAGGTAGGATAGATCTTGCAGACACGTTGACTTTGATAGACTAGGGACCTCTGCCCTGAGCCAGTTAACATCATTCCCATCCCCCTTTTAAAAGAAGGGAGAAAACAGACTTACAGGGTCAAATATGTTCTTTATGAAGAACATAATTATGAATGCTCTTAGTTTTTTCAGGAATATTGGCAAACTCACAAATTACTTTTTCTGTCCCTCTCATTTGATTTTGAATTAATTAAAAAAATTTTTTAAATCTTTTGAGTTGACTGAACAGAAGCTTTTACTTAACAGACAACTAAACATTTTAAAAAGTATTTTTAATTTTAAATGATCACTTATTGGGCAGAATTAAATTGCTATTAAAAGAATGTTGTGTTTTCAACATTGGGTTCACATAGTTCACATTTTATTTCCTTAAGAGCAACATTGTTTAACTTCTTGAAGTTTATAGTCTTGGCCAAGTCATTGCAGCAATTAAATATATTTAAGAAAAATTGGCATAAATTAGTTTTGGCCTATCCATTTCTTCCTCACTACATTTGACTATATGGAATTTAAAGAGAAAGAAAGTTTTTTTTTTTTTTTTTTTTTTTTTTCCCCCCTCTCCAAAGCCATGGCTGTCATATTTAGGTCTAGAATGAAATGATTTCCAGCAGCCCACACCAAATAGTAAAGAAGTATAATTTTGTGGTTTCCAATGTTTTTTTAAAAGGCTGTTTTCTAAAAAAGAGCTGGCTTTTAATCTTCATTTCAAAGTGAAATGGAAGCTACAAAGCATGTGTAATTACAATTTGCAACTATTTTTAGAAATCAGACTTGTTTAGTATATACTATGATGATGAAAACAATACTCAGCATACAGAGGTAATGATTCAAAAGGAATCATTTTTAAATAAACTGATTTCATTTTTGATGAACTGGATTTCACACAGATTCATTCTGGTAGATTGTCGTTTCTCTTCTGTCTCTGTCTCCCCCCTCAAGAATATAATGAAATCTTATGTTCCCAGGAATTACTTCAAAGGATAGAAAGAAAGCCTAATGCTTCTGTGTTTCAGACAGTTCCTGATCAGATTACATGTTGAAAATAGGATGAGCTCTTAATGTATTTTGTTATTTTCTGAGTAAATGTAACCTGGGGTTTTCCCCCTTCAAAAGCAGGTAAACGAGGAATGTAGAGTTGATGTGCCACAGTTTCTTGTACCATAAGGAATAGCTGATGTCAAATCATCTTCCTGGATACAACCGTCCTGTTATTTTTTTGCTCATTTAAAAAAAAAATGGTGAGCATAGACTAGCATGTGGTGTTAGTTTTCAAGAAATATTTAAAGCAAGATTAGTGACAATTGAGGTTCTTTATTTAATATTGTGATTTTTCTTTAAGTTTGAAGACTTGCTTTGAAAAAATTATTAGCAAAGCTCTGTATATTTCTTTATTAAAAATTAATCCTTAATTCTTGTCATTTGAAAAGAATAGAAATTTGCTCAAGAATTTATGTTCTTTGTTTCAGAAAAGGGCAACATGTGTCTGTCTTTACCATATGGTAGTATTTAACCTATATTGCATGAGCTGACTAGGAGTTGCATTTAAGCATTGATTTATTTCAGCATTTCAGAATGTTCTTTGAAATTTAGTACAGTAAATGATGCATTGAGAGTTGTGCACCAGATCTGTGGCTTTAGCAGTTTATTGTTAAGTTGACATTAGGGTCATAAGCAGCTATTTACAATTAAAAAAAATATGTAAAATGATTTTCTTTGGAAATAGTTTTAAGTATAAATTTTGAAATGAGAGATAAGGGGGCCTTCTCCAGGAAAGCCTCCTAGGGAATCTAGGTTGAATGGTTTCAACCTTTTTGCGTACAATAAAGCAGATTTCAAGGCTGATAGTAGAACAGACTAGTCTTTAATGTCAATGTATACCAGTGATATCTCTCCATTTCTTTCTTTTCTTTTTTTTTTTAAATTTCATTTTTTTTTTTATTTAATAGCCTTTTATTTACAGGATATATACATGGGTAACTTTACAGCATTAACAATTGCCAAACCTCTTGTTCCAATTTTTCACCTCTTACCCCCCCCCACCCCCTCCCCTAGATGGCAGGATGACCACTAGATGTTAAATATATTAAAATATAACTTAGATACACAATAAGTATACATGACCAAAACATTATTTTGCTGTACAAAAAGAATCAGACTCTGAATTATTGTACAATTAGCTTGTGAAGGAAATCAAAAATGCATGTGTGCATAAATATAGGGATTGGGAATTCAATGTAATGGTTTTTAGTCATCTCCCAGAGTTCTTTTTCTGGGCATAGCTAGTTCAGTTCATTACTGCTCCATTAGAAATGATTTGGTTGATCTCGTTGCTGAGGATGGCCTGATCCATCAGAACTGGTCATCATCTAGTATTGTTGTTGAAGTATATAATGATCTCCTGGTCCTGCTCATTTCACTCAGCATCAGTTCGTGTAAGTCTCTCCAGGCCTTTCTGAAATCATCCTGTTGGTCATTTCTTACAGAACAATAATATTCCATAATTTTCATATACCACAATTTATTCAGCCATTCTCCAACTGATGGACATCCATTCAGTTTCCAGTTTCTAGCCACTACAAAAAGGGCTGCCACAAACATTCGTGCACATACAGGTGCCTTTCCCTTCTTTATAATCTCTTTGGGATATAATCCCAGTAGTAACACTGCTGGATCAAAGGGTATGCACAGTTTGATAACTTTTTGTATCTCTCCATTTCTTAAGTTCTAATGACAGTAGAAGGTAGCATGATTCTGTGGAAAGGATTCTGATCTTAGACTGAAAAGAGAGACCCGATTTTGAATCTTTACTAGCTGTGGGCTTAATTTTCTGATCCTTAGTTTCCTCACCTGTAAAATGGAGATAATCAATTCCTAAGAGCAGTCTCAAAGGGTGGTTCTAAGAAAAATGTATGTCAGGTGCTTTGCAAACTTTAAAGGATTGTACAAATGTCAGTTGCTCTTATGAATGACTTTTTCTTCCCTAGGAGAGTTTGCATTTTCTGTGTGAATCCTCGAATGTATGAGAGGTCTCATCACATTATTTTCATGTTTCTGGAGTGGCATACTATTTTGAAGTTGAGTTTGAAGAGAAAAATGAGATTTCTTGATTTTATATTTCATTAATTTTCATTATTCTCTGTATGTAGGGATAAATATATTTATAGTAAACATGGGTTTCAATATAAGAGGAATTTATTAATATTGATAACTTTTGAAAGGCCCATTTTAATCCTTTTCTCCCTACTTGCCCAATTCTTTATGGTTATAGTCATCTTTACAGTTGATATTTTTGATTTTTGTATACACTAATATAATTTTGACATCAGACTTAGTATCTTATAGTGTAATATGCAAGAAAGAACATTGTTTTTAGAATTAGAAACAATGAATTTATGTTTTGGCTCTGGCTACTTTTCTTTGTATGGTGGAGAAATTAACATTTGGATTTACCTTTGGAGACCATAAGGCTTATACAAGTTATTATTGTTATTACTGGCATAAATTTTCTAGTTCTAAGGAGAGAAAGAAACAAATTGGACTTACTTTCCATGTGAAAAGTAATTTCTCTATGGGCAAAATGGTGGTCCTGGATGAAATATGTCTCATTGAATTTGAGCAATGTAAATGAATACTGCCTTTGGTAATGCATAATTTATATTGACATTAACACTGACACCAAGAGAACATTTTTATTCCAGTTTGAGAAAATATCATTTATGTTGGTAATCATATTCCCATCAGATACAGACTGATCATAGCAAAGCTATCTATGCCTGTAGCATGGCCAAATCATAATGATGAAATAATTTTCTCTTTTTGAGTAATAACAAGCATACTTGCAGCTAATGTCATTATAATCAGTGCACACCAGGTGTTAAATGGCTTCCCTTGTGTGCAACTTTATTTCAGAATGGCTGAAAAAAAAAAGTTTTAAAAAGAAAGGGTCAGTGGTTTTTCAGTATTAACATATAGTTCGATTTAGATGAAGTACTTAACCCCTTGGTAGTAAGTATTGTAAACTTGGGAGAAATACTATATCAAATTTATATGACTAGTACTTTAGTGGGAGGATCAAAAATTGTCAGAGTAAATTGCTCTAGTGAATAAGAGAGGCAGACTCAAATGGTTTTATAGGAACTTTGCTTATCAGTTATTTTTTAGGTACTATAGGTTCCACTTAATCTTGTTTAAACCAAAAAAAAAATATATATATATGTATATATTAATATGTAGCTGTAGTTATTTGCCCAGAGAAACAAGGTTTCTGCAGGTTGATGATTGGAATTTGATATGCCTATACATGCACATTACATCATGAATCTCTTGTTTTGTCTTTTAATTTGTCCATTTTTAGCTCTAAAGGTTTAGCTCTTCTACACAGAAATGTATGTTTTTGTCATTCATAAATTAAATCCCCTAAGTGGTCAAATATTCCATGAGAATGAGTTAGGCAATTTTAGAAACTACTTTAATTTTCTTGAACAATTACCTCTTGGAGAAAATAAAAAAGCCTTGCTTGGCATTTAAAGCCTTTCACAATCTGGCACCCACCTACCTTTCCAGTATTATTTCATATTATTGCTTCTCATGCACTTACCATTCCAGTCAAACTGGCCTGCTTGTTTGGTCTTCTTCATATATGATATCCTATCTTCTGCTTCCATGATTTCTCATAGCTGGATCCCCCATGTCTGGAAGGCCCTTCCTCCTCACTTTTGCCTCATAAAATCCCCAGCTTCCTTCAATGAACAGCCCAAGAGCCACCACCCTTTCATGAAAAGTCTTTTCTGTACTATCCCCATTCCAGTTAATAATATTTCCCTTCCCTTGAAATGACTTTATACACAGTCAGTGTTTATTTGCTTGTGTATGTCTCCCAAACAGACTGTAAATTCCTTGAGGGTAGGTGTTGTTTGATTTTTCTTTATCTATTATCTGTGTTTATCACAAGACCTTGTACATAATAGGCATTTAATAAATATTTGTGCTGTTGAATTAAATGGAATCAGAAAAGTACTGTTTATTTCACTAAAGGCAATAGTTAACATTTACATTTATTTTTTGGCACCAAGGAGTTAAAGTAGCTCCCACGTAGACCTTACTTATTCTTACATAACAGTGTTTGTAATCATAGCTATTTGTTTATGTTATTATATATATGATATATGCTATATATAGTATATATTATAATTACATATATATTATACCACAGAAGTCTTCATCTTCATATTTCTTTAGACATTTTTGTAAATGTATACTCATTTTCTAGAACATTTGAATGTTTAAGATATAATTTGTAGAAACTATAACTTCACAAAGAATTGTCTTAAAGAACTAGAAGTAATTAGGCTACTCTAGTTCTTTTAATTTGTAGATGAGGAAACTGGAGAAAAGGTAAGTAATTATTCCACGATCACTCAGACAGTTAGTGGTAAAATTGGGACCAGAATACCTGTCTTTTTATTCTCTGACCAGGATTCTTCCTGGTAAATCCTACTGATAAATACATGCAATACTATAAGAAACTTTCCTAAAAGCACTTTGTAAGATCCAAACCTATTACCATTACTTACTAATAATATGGAGCTGTAGCATGAGGTGAATATTTAACCAATAACCATTGAATTGAGGTTGTGTCAACTTTTAGATCCCTTTTATTTTATTAGACCTAGCTTTTTTGAGGATAAGAAAAAATAAGAATAAAGAAAGATAGGTTAGAGTCTTATTTATCTACTCAGAGATAATTGAAAAAGAGGTATATCATATGAAGACCTACTCATTGTATTTTCAAATCCTTTAGAGTAGCAGAATGGAAAACCGATTCCAGGCAAGTACGGAGTCAAAAAGGACCTGTCACTAAATCCCAAGTAACTTCCAGATCCAGAAACCACAAACGGCTCCCAGAACAGATTCTCTTCTGGTGAACAAAATGGTAATCATCAATATATGAATATCACTTTCTTTGACTTAGTAGAATATACATATATATTCATATACACACATATCAGTAATTACACACCCACACATATATATGTATATAATGTAATATCTACCTATATATTTGACACAATATATGCTTGTGGAAACTTTTGCTAATCTTTAAGGAAGTATAGAATAAAAAATAGTAGCAGGAAAGATAATCTATTCCTTAGAAGTTGTCACTTATCTTTCTTTAAAAAAAAAATAGCCCCCAAAATAATAACAGAAAACCTTAGGAGTGAAAAAGAACAAAAAAAAAAAAAAAACCAGAATGAATGGTGACTGGACAAGCTAGTCTATACTTCAGGTCTTACAATCAATGTTATTCTTCAGCTGTAAAAGTGAAATGAAAAATAGCTTGAGGAAAAATTTGCTCTTTTGTGTCAAAGTAACTTCTGCTACTTTTAAAAGGGCAGATGACAGGCAAATATACAAAGGTAGGCAAATAAGTTTCCATTGGTCATTTGAGAGGGAATTGCCAAAAAGAACAGAGCAAACAAGCAATCTGATTTTGATGACTGTTTGCTGGGAATTCTATATATATATATTCTCTTTTCTCTCTGCCCTTTGCCTTTAAGAAATATGAAAGCGTTATTCATCTTTTTGTTGCTGTTGTTCTATGATGCTACTGTATACAAGAACTGAAGAAAATGGAAGCCATGTACTTTAGATGAGAACCATAAAATCACATGAATTGCTTTGGTTTCTTTTTAAACAGCTGTAAAAGTTGGCAGAGTCAACAAACAGCATGACTGAGGGTCATAAGTCACAGTTATACATTTAGAAGGAATCTCACAGGCTATGCTCATTTTATAGATGAGTAATCCAGACCCAGGAAGGTTAATTGTTTTGCCCAAGATCAAGAAATTAAACACAGAAGAAGATTATGAACCCAGTTCTCTTAACTCCAAAGACAATGTTATTTCTTCTGTATCATAAGGATGTGTGATTATAGAAGGCACATGGGATGGGGATCAGTGTCATTGGTTTCTGGTGCCCAGCTATGATATTAGTATAGTAATTATTGTATAGTGTTTTAAGGTTTATAAAATATTTTCTTAAAATAATGTTGATTATTATCCTAATTTTATAGATAAAGAAACTTAGGCTTAGATAAATTAGATAACTTAGCCAAAGTCATAAAGCTGGTTAAGTAGCAGAGATGGAGTCTGAATCTATATAGGTTTTCTGTCTGCAAATCTGATACTTTCTCAATTATCCTATGCTACTTTCTGTGACTGATGAATAGGACAAGCCATTTAAAATCTTTGGATCTGAAATTCCTTAGATCTAAACCAAAAAAGTTGGGAGAGTTGATTTTTAAAATCCCTTTCATCTCTAACATTATATGTTTTTCTGTGATGTGAGTCTTATCTCTTTCAAATTATTATATAAATTTACAAAGATTTTTAAAGAACACCTGGATAATTCTATGTGCCTTCAGCCAGTTCTAGTGAATTTGGGAATTGTGCCAAATAGTATAGTTAATTTTTACTGTGGAGCATGAGTGGCTAGAGAACTTGACAAATTTCCCATCATGAGAGAACTTAAGTCCAAACTCTAGGTTTTTTCTTAAGAGAGCAGAATAAATGAGGAAGAATATTTTGGCAATAAAGTAAATTTTTACTTATAATATTACTGTTTAAATATATTTTCTTCATATTTCTGTTTTCATAAACAGTATATATCTACATATATTTCCTTTCTACTCTTCTCCAGGAGGCAATTGTTCATGTGTACTGAGTGATAACTGACATTTGTATATATCTGTTGAACCTATTTAGGATGATAGCCCAAGTATTTTATAGATTAGGAAACTGAGGTTCATAGAGATTCCCAATCTTTTCTAAATTCATATAGTAGAATAGTAGTCATATTTTGAAGCTAGGTTTTTTTTTTTTTTTAAACAGCGAGGTTGTCATCTCATTGCATTAAGCCACAATCATTACTTTTCCATCAGAATTTGAGTTCTGGATATTTTTGGTAATTTTTTGAGAAATTTATCCTTCTCTTCTTACTCTTTTTTTCTTCCATCAGCTTTCTGACGTCAGAGACAGTATCATAATGGTTTTTATTTCCCAGTTGCCTATATCTTGACTAGAATTAACAAAGCATTACAAACCCTCTTTTGCTTATTGAAATAATTTATGGACTTTTTTCAGTATTCCTATGTGCAAGGACATTTTCTTAAGTTTTTTGGAATACAATATGTAGTAATTCTTTAAAATGTAATTGTTAACTATTTCGAACTAGCCTTTTGTTTTATCAACAAAAACAATTTTGTTGATATACTAGATGAGAATTTTGAGTTCACTTATTTTATTGCCAGTTTATTTATGGTGGTATTTTTAAAAAGTTCTAGCTGACACCTTTTTTTTTTTTTTTTTTTTTTTTGCCTACAGCAGGGTATCTTAATCTAGAACCCATAAACTTATTTTTAAAATATTTTGACACCTGTATTTTAATATAATTTTTCTTCTGTAATCTATTGATTTATCTCATTTTATGGACCCTTGACAAGGGAGTCTACCACAAACACGCGTGCACACACACACATACACACAACTTCTGCTATACTGAGTTATTTAAACATTGTTTTTTATTCTTATTAAAAGAATATTGCTAATAGCATATTGTGAATCAAATTTGTTTAATAATTATAGTAGGCTTACTAAATAAATAGTTGAGTAAGTGATCTTTTTAAAAAAAAACTTTTGGATTAGAAATAAAATTTGAAAGATTAACTTGTGAGTATCATGATATTTTAGTCAAGAGCATTTGGGTATTATTGGGAAGTGACCTTTCTCACTTGGATGAAATGTTTGCTTTCTGCTTTTTATATGTTTAAGGCATCTTGATATTTTATAATTCTGATTATAGGATTCTTTATGACTATTCTAGAGGTCAGTGAGGATTTAGGGATGATAGAAGGGAGTCTGCAATGGATTGCTTAAAATATCATGTTAACTAATGTTGGGTCACATCTGAAGTATTTAGTTCTGGGCACTAAATTTGAAAAAGGAAAATGATAAGCTTGAGATGAAATTACCTAAGTGAAGCAGGAAGATGAAGACTCTGAGATGATTATTATATGAGTGCTGGTTAAAGGTACTGAGAATGTGAGAATCTAGAGAAGATTTAAGAAGTATGTGGTGACATACAAGAGTGATTATACTTATTATGGCTGTTCCCAAAGGGGAAAACTATGTGGAAATTGCAAAAAGACAAATTTAACCATGATGAAAAATTTTCCAACTTGTTTACTGTCTAAAACCAGAATGGGCTGCCCAAACAGTTATTAGGTTTCCCTTGCTGGAGGTCTTAATGCAAAGACTGAATAAGCACTTGTTGGTCACGTTATAGAGGTAATTCTTGTTGGTAATGTTATCAAGGTAATCCTTGTTCAGGCATGAGTCAGACAAGATGTCCTCAAATCCCTTACAGTTTTTCGATTCTGTGACTTGATAAATAATAAATTGTTAAATAGAAATGAATTAAGCGGGTTTGACAAAAGTTATGTGACCTATCATTTCTTAATTTTAAATGGCTGAGAACTAGACATATCCTTCAAGTAATAATAAGAACTTAATGAATAGAACAAAAGGGATGTGATTTTAGCAATTGGAAGGGACATGAAGGCTGCTTCTGATTACTGAAGATAGGGAATGTTAGGGAGACCAGGAAGAAGTGGGGTCCATCGTCAGTCACACTGCCAGTAGGTCCAGGAGTTGGTCTTGTATAGAAGAACAGAAAAAAGTTGGTTTGTTAATTGGGGGGATGAGAAAGTAAAATGATTTGGGGTTAAGGATTTGACACATAAGGATTCAGAAGCATTATCAGCTTCAACTTTGATCTTTGGCCAGTCTCTTACCATTTCCTTTTCTTTTTATTTAAATTTTCTGCACTATTTTTATTTAAAACACAAATATGCCTTTTTCTATAATGACTAATGATTCAAATGATGCTCAACATGAATGATTCAGATGCAGATTAATAATAAAAGTACTTTAAAGAAGACATAAATGAAATCATAAAAAAGGAAATTAATAAAAAGGTTATTTATAAAAAGGATTGGAGATTTCTGTGCACATCTCAAGAATAAAATGGAGATGAGGAAGTAGGAGGAGGCAATTGCTAATGGAGCCAGAACTCCAGCTTTGGGGAAGGTTCCTCATATAATGAATACTTTCAATTGCAGAAGGATTATGTTTATTAATTTTTTTTTCAAAATTCACACATTTCCCAAGTTACTTTTGTTTGTGTATGACAATTTGGAGTTTAATGGGACCAAATGGATAGTCCTGTGGCATTCTTCACCCTTTCATGAGATTATGTGAGATTCTTCTTTTGAGCTTCATACAACTGCAGTTCCTTTGGAACCAATAGTTTCTTTATAAGTAAAATGATAGGATTGGGCTAAATGATCTCTAACTTCCTTTTCATATGTGAATCCTATGATCCTATGTATGACTAGAAAAGAATGTGTTCTGGGTCTGTAGTAAGAGAAGTAACAAGTGCATTTAATTCATGAGTATTAAAAGAGGTATAGGAAAGTCTCCAATATATTTGGTATAGATTCTATTGAGTATTTATGGAAGGACATGGGCAAGAATCACTGTGTGAAATGTGGATAGTTTGGCTTCTTCTTCCAGCAAAGGAGATTGCAAATTGTTATCATGGAGTCATTTAAATATTAATGTAATAGGTTTTAATTTATTATTTTGATGTTACTTTGGTAGGATTCAGATGAATGAATTCAGGCCCTGGGCATTATGGAGATGTTTTTGAAGCATCTTTTTACTAAAGATCTAGTGGAATCCATCAATATATGAATTAATTTTGATCATATTCTGATTAATCTGGCAAGGAAAAGGAAATGTTTTGTAGATTATTAGACTGTCTCTTCACCTCATTTTTTTTTTCCAATGAGAAGATATGGTATTTATTAGGACAGGAAAAAAAAACAAACAATTTTGCTTTATATTATCATACAAGTAATGCAGACTTTCAGCTTTTAATTCTCTGCCCTGGTCTATATGTATACTTTTAAAATTTCTGAATAACAATTTGTTCCCTTACCAAAAGGGAAGTGAGGACTTACTCATAAACATTAAGATCTTAGTTAAGCTAATAATGATAATTTGATTGATACTTTTTTGTGACATCTGGAGTTTAGACTAAACAAGATGATTCTTAATGATTTTGCAATTTTAAATAACTAGGAATTCTGTTTTCTTTCTTTAGAAAAGCCAGGTTCTTTCTGGTCTCCATGTAGATTCAATCTATACCTTCTAGATATGCAAGTGAGAATTTCACATCTAGAATACAAACATTAATTCTTTATATTAAATTCTTATTTTAGAAGTTTTTATAATTAAAAAAAAAACACTTTAAGTTGGTGGTACAAGTTGAACATTGTGCACCTAATATATTAATCAAGTTTCTGACATATAGTAGTATATTTATATTTTTAAAATTTATTAATTAAGAAATTTTAACTGGGAGTGAACTTTGATTATATCTTGAATTCAACAATGAGCAGATTTTTAGGTGATCATTTCTAAAAAGACTTTCCATTTTATAAGTAACTTATATTTAAAGTGATTTTACTAATGAGAAATAAACCACTTAATTGGGAATATTATAATTTTATGTATTTGCCTCTTATTCATTAATGATTTTGCTTGTAGCATGCTTTTTGGGGGGTGAGATAGGGGTAGAAAAAGAATTAGAAAGAAGAGATGTCTTTAAAATCGGAAGGCAGCTGCTTTCAACTGTTGCATTTATTTACAGGTTCAAATTTTGATTTTCTTCAGAGAAAAGCAGTATTTGAAGATATAAACATTATCATTAATATTTTTTGTTTTAGAGATATTCACAAAATGTGGCTGTGATCATTTCCTTTTCAGTGGACTCTGTTCTTCAAAGATTGAAAAGCCTTATTCAGAAAAGTTATTCTTTCTGCCAGAAAGTTTCCTTTAAAAATGAAGAGCAACACCTTTGCTTATGTCAGATTTCAATATGAATAGCTACTTTAGAAATGTCTACTGAAATAAAGAACAAAAATCTTTTTGTAAGGCACAGTTAATTTCAAAGAAACTTCCCAGAAGTTTTTACCTCGGGTGCCTTATCATAACTTGGAGGTGACCATGGATTTTGGCAACTTTTCCAAGAGAATATAATGTCACAGGTCCCACCAAATTAGAAAAGCTTCAAATTAAGGTCCTGAGATAGACTGTGTATCTTTCATTTGAAGTTCTGCTTAGCTGAGTGTGAAGATGATCTGTAAGAGTTTGGGCACCAGATGGCGGATTTTTTTTTTTTGGCCCACAGTAATCAATCTCCCAGTGATGGACTTGAGATCTGTCTCATGGAAGGAGTAAAGAGATATACTACAGTCATGAAATCATAGATCCTTTGAAGTATGGATGTTTTTCATGGACAAAACAGGAAAACCAATCAAATTAAATTAAACTCCTTTTAAGGTTATGATCTTCTAAATCTTTAAGTTTAGAATATGAATATTGGGCAAGTTTGTTATTCTGTTAGTGTATACTTTCTTAAAATTCTTAAAATGTTAATAATCATTTTTGAGCTTTCATTTTCCTTTTTCTTTTTTATATGGTTCTTATGCCTCAATGGCTAGAGCACTGGGCCTGGAGGAAGATCGCAGTTCACATCTCTCCTTAGATACTTACTAGCTGTGTGACCCTGTGCAAGTCACTTAACAATTGTTTGCCTCATTTTCCTCATTTGTAGAATGTGAATAATGATAGCACTTGTGTCTCAGTGAATTAATATTTATGAAAGGCATGTAGCACAATACCTGATGTAGTAGGTGCGATAAAAATTCTTATTCCTTTCTCATTTCCAACTTAATGTGTTGTGAAAGAAATTAAGATTTATTTTACTATTTTTCCTATGGAGCCATCATACTTCAAAACAACTTAAGTTGCTTTAATAAGATGACTTCTAGTAGTAATAGACTGAAATTCAAGTGAAATGAATATGAAATCATTCAAATCTTTTATTATCAGAAAAAAATACAATTTATATTTTCATATTCCAATGGGCTTATACTTATATATATATATATACACATAGTGTATATGTATATATAAACACTTATATATAATACAAATGTACATATATGCATACATAATACACAATACTACACATTTACATTCATGAATGTACCTGGTACAGATAAAATGCAAAAATTCAGTTATCAGCTTAATCCTTTCATTAGTTTATGGACCCAAAAATTCTCTTGAGAATTTCACAAATCCACATGATCAACCAAAGTGTTAGATTTCATATGTGAATTGTTAGCTTAAAGATGATTTAAAACTCTATACCCAGTCAGCCCCCTATTGGATATGCATCTGAAGAGGCTTAAGAGCTTAGGTTATTTCTTCTAAAGTCATTTGTAATTTATGTTTATTCAATTGCCTTAGGATCTGCTGGTCAGATGGCACTTCTGTATCATAATAAATTAAAGCTTTCTGATTAAAACATCTTTTTTCTTAGACAAACTATAACCCTGGTTCTGGAGGTTAGGGAAAAACAGACACAAGAGTATAGGTTTTAATTTAATCATTTGGTTTTTTTTTTTCTTTTGATATTTCACTTACCTAAGATCTTGAAAGTAGGAGCCTGGATTTGGAATATGGCCTATTTTCAGATAAGAGGAATTGTAGTTGCTAGGAATAAATATAGTTTCCTTTCTTTAAACCCCTTGATACTGAATTTTCATTTATTTACGGCAGGGATTAATATCAATTTATGTACCTTATTAACTCAACCAAAATAATGAATGTCAACAGTAGTAATATATCTTTCTTTTTAAAGCATTTGTTCTGAAATTAGAGAAAAAATATTCTCTGATGTAGGTATGAGACTGATAATATAATAGATATAAAGTCTCAGATCTAGATTCTGAAAGATGTGGATTCAGATGTTTTGTTTGATAGTCACTGACTGTGTGGTCATAAACAAGTTGCTTAATCTCACTGTCAACCCATCCTCCCCAAACTCTTTAAGATTGTAAATTTAAAAGGAGTTGCACATCTGCATTGGTGGATACAGTTTCTTCTTGAAAAGTTATCTATACCAGTGAAGTCACAAGTCTGGGTCTGAAATAAATTGATAGGAAGATAAACACATATAAATGTTTATTTTTTTGAAATGTTAAGAAAATATGGGACACTGATGATTGGTTTTGAAATGAAGTAGTTTGAAATGAAATATTTGTAAAATTTCATGCCCTTAACTACTTTTCTATTATCACTCCAAAAAAGGGGGAAAAAACCCAAACTATGGATAAATGCTACTTAATCTTTGAACTGTGTATTTATTTAGTCATGTTTATATTTAATTACTGAGTAGTTATCTTCTCCTACTTAAATTAAACTTATTCTTTGAATAATTACCATCATCAAAAAGTTTTATTGTAATGAAGAAGTCAATCCCTTTCTTTGATGTTTAGGTAAATATCAAACAACCCTTCAAATGATACACTGTACATAGTCAGTAAACATTCACTAAGTTTCTGCTTTATGCTTACACATATCTATTTTTTTGGTGTATTTTTTATTACACTAATTTTAATTACACTAGGTATACAGAGCTCTATATGTACAAAACAAGTAGCTAAATGAAGGATTATATATACGTTGTGATGAAAGGTGTACTCTAATTTTGTGACTTGGGCCATAAGAATTCTCATGAAAGTTAGTCATATGGGGCCAAATAATGGTGTGTGCATAAATAAAATGCATATGTACTTGAGGCATGCCATCAAAAAGTTGTTATTCACATAATAAAAGTTCAACACATATTTAATGAATAGATGTAAGTATTTAATGAGTCACACTTCTGGTTCTTCCAGACCAATCTTATCTATCTGTGATAGGGACAATAGATAATTTCATGGGACACTTACAGTAGTGGTTTTCCATGATGCTTACCTCTGAATATTAGTAATATACCTTGAACACCCAAAATTTCACTTTTATAACCAATAGTGAGTCTCTTTTTCAAATATTTGCCATTTTGCCCCCCTTTTTTAACCTACTTGTATGGTTTTCAAGCTTTCTCAAGAATTGGAATAATATATTTCCTGCTAGCCTTCAAAGGAATGTGTTGACTTTTTTGGTCTTGTAAGATTGCTGCTGAAGTAGCTTCATCTATAGTAAACTTTTAATGTTATGGTCTTCATGAAAACTGACTGGGGCCTTGGTGTTTCTTATTAAATCTATAACTTCATTTTCTTCCAAACTGATTATCATGACTTGCTTAATTGAAAAAGGGTTCATAAATTTGTTAGAACCTGAATAATTTTCATAAAAGTGGTACAACTGCTCCCAGGATATTGATTTCTTTACTTCCAGTTTAATGCTCATCTCTTCACTGTTGCCAATGATTCCTTAGGAATAGTAGTACTCAATTATACTATCTTTTTCTGGGCAAAATGGTAATGGTGGTGGTATCTTTGATCTTTGGAGAGATAGCATGGGAACCAGCAGGTGGAGGCCTGTAAAAAGATAATTTTATTTCTTTGTTATATTTCATAAAACTTTATTAGGAACCTCCTCCTGTCTCACCCCCCTCCCCAAAGAATCAGTTACTTTTTCATTATAGTCCTTTATGAGGAAAAAAGAAAAACTAGTATATTGTGATTGAGCCTCAAAAGAAAAAAATATTATTGTACTTAGGATTTTGTTTTAAAAAGGTGGTGGCTAAGAAATTCTTTGTATGAATTAGGTCAGACTGTTAGTTAAGAATGCTGGTTATCAGAATGTTGGCTGAAGGATATTGTATAATATCCAAGATGAAAACTAAATAACAATAAGGTCATCAGGACCAACAATATCAAAAGAATACAACTGCATATAGTTTCTGAATAGGTACCTTTCAAAGTTGGATTCATATAAGAAATCATCAGATGAAAGTAATACCATCTAAATCACAAGTGCTGTTTCTTTGAAAAATTTTGCCTAGACTTTTGAAGCCTCCAATGCAGAGAGATTTTCTAGATTATGGTAATGCCCATGTCTGCCTTTTGTGAAGTTGCCATTAGCAATTTGGTAATTTTAGCTAAAAAAAGATTGCTTTAAAGGCTTTGGTGAATGGGTGTTAGATTGTATTTTAATAAGAGTTACATGTCTTGTTGAAAATTGGGCACAAAATAAAAGATAAATTGAAGACCCTCTTAGCTCCACAAATGTAATTTCACTGAGAGGAGGAGTCCTGTGGTAGCAACTATCAATCGGGGCCATTAATAGTCTGGGAATATACAGCAGAGAGGATTCCTTTTTATAAGCTTGGGAAAGTTCAAATTGATCAGGTAAAGTGATCCATTATCACTTTCAATTGACTATCCCATCTGATGGTATCCCTATTTAGCATAGGTTCCTATGTATATATATTTCTGATTTTCAGTCAAGATAGTCACATTTATGTGGTGATGATAACTTTTTGATTACAAGCTTGGAGTAGTAAATCTTTGGAGTTAATGGAGATACTAGTTTAGATCAAAGTATTACTAATTTACTTGAAGATATTTGTCAAGTTGAATCTTTTGTACTTTTTGCTTTATATGATGCCTTAAACATCTCGTGAATTTTGACAACCAGAATTTCAGGAATACTTCTTTTAATTTGAAACCTCTACAAAATATAATTAAAGATGTTGAGAGAAGTAATTTTTGTCTAAGTCAAGCTGTTATATTGTCCATTCAGGCACTAGGGCTTTTTGATGTAAGAAAACAAATTCTCTATGTAATCTCAACATGAAATTAAAAAAAAAAATCTCAATTAAAATGTGTCAGTGACTGAAATTACCAGATTACTTATTTTGTGTCTAATTAAGCAACTTCTTTACATTTCTTCTTCCCACTAATTGAAAGCACTGGTTGCATAGAACTAGTCAGTATGCAATAAATATTAATAGATTGGTGGTGGTGGTAGTGGTTGTTTTTTGGTTGAGGGTAAAGGAAAAAATATGTAAATATGTAATAATTTGAGTACACTTAAAACAAATAGCTTCTACTTAATACAATACATACTTTCATAAAGATTTACAAAAGATATTTCAAAGAAGTATCTAAATATAAAGAAATGTCATGGGTGTCACTTAGTAATGTAAAAAAAAATAGAACAGCATATTCTTAATAATAAATGTGAGTTGTAATTTTGTACTATTGACTTCACTATATTGCATGTTTTACTAATTTAAATGAAGCCAGGAGAAAAATAAGTTCCTCCCCCCACCTCCAATGCTGTGAACTTTAGCACATCATAATTTAAGGATATCAGTTATTTATATTCAGGCAATATAGCTAAACATGTGGAACTCTTATGACTTCATCTTCAACTATTCATAAAAGAGCTTTAAATATGTCCTTTAAATATAAGAACAGAAATACGAGACAATGGATGGTACACACATGAAGTAATATTAATATATACTCTTGCCACTACTCTTTCAGTGTATTATGATATAAGGAGTATATTTTTAGGGTTTAGATTCTTCTGCTTGTTTAGAAGAAATGTCCTTTTAAAGTATTAAACAGTTAAAACTTTATATGAAAAGTCAGTTTAAAACAGTCAATTTTTTTTCATTCAGTACTGTCACTTCTGCAGTAAAGGTCATCAATCTCATGCCCTTAATAGGAGTCTAATCTGTATTAAGTAACTAAAATGTTCTCTCCCCTCCCCCTCTTCAAGTGAAAGTAGGTCTGCCTAAATGCATAGACATTGAGGGAGCATTCAGAAACAATAGGATTGATGACTCTAACTTTGAGTAAGTGGGAGACACAAACCCTTGGGGGGAAGTTCAAACTAGTTCAATATTTCTCTCTGATTCACAAAAGTCAGATTCTTCTAGTCTCAGGTACTCTCTAATAAGCTTCATTGGTTTGTTTATTGTGCCTATCTCTAGGTCAGCTTGCTTCACATTTGCATAACTGGTAGACTTCTTTCAAAAACTGTTGACATTTTACTTAATTTTGAATGGCTTTTAGTGTCTTTCTGACTCTGGTTAGGACCCAGTGACCTAGTTACTCTGTTCTGTCAAAAACAAAAAGCTGTTGAAATGGTGGTCCAATATGGTACAAGAAGTTTAAAAACTCAACAGAGGGTAATTAATTGAGTGGTTTATTCACTTTATGTGGGCTTAAAGGAAATCTGATTGATTTTTTTTTTCTTAGATGAGAGAGTAAATATATAGCTTTTTATTCTGAGAGAAAATTAAGAACTAAAAGTTATACATCAAAATTTTAAAATGACTGAAGGAAGGAGATTTATTGTAGAATAGAGGGTTGGATGAGATTTTAAGAGATGATGGCCTTGGATCATCAGGATAAAAAGTAAGCAGAACTCATAGCTGAACCCAGACCAGTCAGTGTTCTTTTTCTTTCTTCCTCTTGGCAAAGAAGAGAGGCCACTGCCTGTTAAATATTCCCTATAAACTGACCTGGCACTGTTATCATCACCAGCAAAAATTTATTGAGTGTAGGAAGTGCTTGGAAAGCAGCAGTAAAATTGAGCTGAATTAGTCACCTCGACATTTCTTCACATTATAAGAAAGTTCAGTTGTGTGTTTGAACTATGTGCTCATCTTAGTTCTCAGAAATCTTTATCAGTAATGACAGTACTACTTTGCGTTTACATGTTGTTTTATAGTTCCACGTATATTACATTCACAAACATATAAATTGGAGGCCTATACAGGGTCACAATATATGCTCAAACTGGAATAAACCTTGGCCTTCATTTTACAAATTTTACAATTCAAAGCCATGTAGTCTCACTCTTAAGTCCAATATTCATTTTATTATAGTATGTTGCTTATCACTTTATGAGCCTCTAATGAAATTCTTAAGCACATTTTGAATGTACTCATTTTTGTGTCACGAAGACAATTTCTGTGTCATGAAGACATGAAGATTCAGAGGTAGAGAATTTAGAGATCAGCTAATATAGCCTTTTACATTTTACTGATGAGGAAATTGAGGCCCAGAAAACATTTAGATGATTTTACTTGTCCAAAGTCACAAAGGTTGTAAGTGTCAGAACTAGGATTTGAAGTTGGTTTATCTGAGGATCAAAGGAGACAATATTTGAAAAAAAAAAAATGCTCACCAGGATATGTGGCATATAGTAGGTATTCAATAAATGTTTCCTTCCTTCTAGTAAGATTTTTCAAACAACATTGATAATTTTTCTCTCTTTCCCTTTTCCTTCTTTAGTTAAATATTCAGTAAAGGCTTAGTGAATGAAAGTTCAATTCAGCTCAACAAATATTTAATATAATTTACATTATATAATTTATACTGTATTCCATTTTAATCATACTCTCAGGATTTGTGTTCAGTAAAATATGTATTTGGCTTATTTTTTTGTTTATACATAGCAGGATTTAAAAATCAAATTAAAAACCTCAAGTTAAAAAGAAGTAGGATCTGGCATGGATAATTTTATATGTGTATTGTTGGGTTTCACCCCTTGCCACATGGTGCTAATTTGATGAAGGGTATAACTATACTGATAAATATATCCATTCAAATATTAGTTGACATGAAATTTTTATGAAGCAAGACTACAAGTTAAAAGAGTCAGATGATAAGATATAGTATAGCTAGCAAAAAAACCAATAGAATTTATATTTCTAGAAAAATATTTTAAGCCACTATGTCTTCTTCATTAGATGTTTAATTGAAACTTATTTCTGAAAAAGACTTAAACATTGTCTAGTCTCTTTTTCATATCAACTAATAATGAATTTTTCTTATATCTAAGAGTTGGAAGTGGAAATAAAAATGCATTGTGAACTATCATGTATTATCTCTTTTTAAAAGAGTGATCATAAAATGTTATTCCTTTTCTGTGAATTTCATATTGACCTCATTGAGGGTAGATCCTTGATGCTGGGGAGGCTTAGAGAGGAGTGATAGACTTGACTCTTCCTTCTCAGGCTTAGTGCAGTTTCTCTTCTTTAACCACCTCCCACATTCATCTGTTCTTAACTTTTGAGAGTTAGTTGTGTTCCATAACTGTATATGGCCTGGAGAGAAGCCTTCCACCTCAGTTTTGCCTCTTGAATTTTTCTTAGTCCTTAAATAGATGAATGGGTCATTAAAAAGCATTATTAATGTAAAGAAAATGGATCTTTTCAAGAAAAGAATGTGTTTTCTAGTCACAACACTTCAGTTCATTAAATAGTGTTAAGCTCCTTCCTTCATGGTCCTCAGTTTCCTCCTTTATATAATAAACAGGTTTGACAAGATACACCCAAAGAATATCAACATCAGTGCAATTCACTTGTTGACTCATCAAATGAAATTAGTCTCTTTAGTGTTTAATTGTGTCTATTTGTTCATTAAATACACAATTTTATTTTCATGTTCCTTTTTATTCTCTTTTTAAATTGACTCAGCAATTTACTAAACACTAGTAAGCATGCCCTCTATGCTGAAAGGCTATTTTTTCTTTTTTCCTTTTTATCTCTTTCCATTTAAATGTAACTATGTTCAGTCCTTTCACTTGCCTTTGCCAATTCAAGAGTTAAATTCATCAATAGGCAGCAAAGTGAATCTTAATTGTATAAAACAAAATTAGTAAGACTCACATTGTGTTTTAGGATTTTATTTAGTGGCTCTACTCAGCAAAATGGGCAGCAAAGTAGTAGTTTTGCTTTAGTTTTTCCTTTGTTAAAGTTGCATGATTTGATAGTTACTCTAAACAGAGTTAATATTATAAATAAAAATATACTACAGGGAATCAAATGGGAACTGAATTATTCTTAAGTAAGTCCATAATTTCCAATACAGGTTTAAATAACTCACTTGGGAAATAAAAATAAAAATGAACGAGGAATAGATCAGCCAGTAATGACCATGTGTGAGAGTTAAGGGCCATTGGTATAAATATCAAGTAGTCCTCTTGCTTTAAAAGATGGCGTCCAGGGTGGGGTAAAATTACAAAATTAGAATAATTTATTTTTGACACTGTGATATTTCTGTAGTGTCTGTCTCACTAGATACCTTTCTGAGCCACCTGTAATCTATTTGTAACAGATATCTACAAACATAGGATATTAAAGCACAAAGACACTAGTACTAAAGTAGTCTTCATAATTTAAGGTTCAGAAAAAATAAATTGATGCAGCTTGGTAAGTAGATGAAATGCCAGACCTGCCGTGTGAAAGGCCTGAATTTAAATTTTGCTTCTGATTTTAGCTCTGTGACCCTGGGTAATTTACTTAGTCTCTATTAGCTTCACTTTCCATATTTGTAAAATGGAAATTATAATTGTTACTCATTTATTTCAGTCATATCCAACTCTTCTTGACACCATTTGGAATATTCTTGACAAAGGAGCTAGAAGGGTGCATCATTTTCTTCTCCTGCTCATTTTACAGGTGAGGAAACTGAGGCAAATAGGGTTAAGTGGTTTGGGCTGGGTCACACAACTAATGAGTGTGTGAGGCCAGATTAGAACACTAGAAGATGAGTCTTCAGGACTCAAAGCCCAGCACTCTGTCCATAATGCCATTTAGGAACCTCACAGAGTTAATAGTGGGGCTCAAGGAAGATAATGTATATAAACTACTTTTTAGACTTGAAAACATGATATTATTAGTGTATTTATTCTTCAAGTCTGAACCTCCCCCTTACTATTTAGACTACTTCTCCACCTTTATTTCACTAAACTTCCCACACTGCTAACACCTCTCCTTCTATAACCTCGGGTTATTTGTGAGTTCCTCCTTAAACCTTCATTTGAGGTGCAGTTATCACACCCCCATGCTTTCTTTTAATCTGATCAATCCTGACTCTCCAGACTAGTTCTCACATTTTGCCCACTTGGCAACAACTTTCCTTTTTGACTCCCTCTTTATATGTTATCTTTCTTTTTTAGAATGTGAGCTCCTTGAAGTGATTGCCTTTCTTTTTACTTAAGTTTGTATTCCTATTGCATAGCATAGTGGCTAACACATAGTAAACTATAAGACATCTCTGTCTTCCTTCCTCTTTTTTTCTCTTTCTCCCTTTACCCCTCCCCCCTTCCCCCTCTGATTGCCTCCTCCTGTCTCTCCCCTTTATTCCCTTCCAAACTCCTGGTTGTAGATTTTTACTTCCTCAAGTTGCCCCCTCACCCCTCCCCCCCTTTTTTTTTTTTAGTCCAGATCCCTAGTTTTTCAAGATGACATTTTGTTGGTTTAGTTGATGAATTCATGTTGCTAGGATAATACTAAAAAGATGCCCAGGATTGTTCTTTGGCTTCTACAAGGTAAAATAAATATATTTTACCTGTGATTTCATGGATATAGTGATTCTTTTTCCTTAAAAGATTTCTTATGAGGTTTTTATATTTGGACAGAGAATCTATTTAGGCAGGGTAGGCTTTAAAGAATCTGCCAAATCTTGTTACATAGGTGGTCTTGATTTACATTTTCTGCTTTTCTGTGACATGCTAAGTAGGAGATGCCTACATATATTCTTTTCCTTTCATGTTAACCATCTAGTTCTTGGGTGTTTAATCTGTTGTCAGGTCAACTTGTGTTGTGAAGTTGACTGGGTTCTAAATATGCCTATATTTGCCATAACTACTAATTTTCATGGGAAAAATGAGACTAATGACCTATATTCATTTGAACCAACATTAAGTACTTATAATGTGTAATGTTCTATCTAAATTGCCAAACTTTTTTTTTTTTGTTATAGCAATGAAAGATTTATTGATAAGTCCTTATTCTCTCTTGGTTCAGTCAGGTCATCAATAAATACTTATTAAATACCTTTTAGGTGCCAGACTCATTAAGGCATGAATTTCTAGAATAGAACAGAATATCTCAGATTAAATCTGTGACTTTTCCTCTTTAGAACCAGCTCTGAAAACTACAAATTAGCTATATACAGAAGTCCTATGTTCAGATGAATTTGTGATCTCTTTATTTCTTCAAGGAATAAAGTTTTCAGCCCATTCTTCTTGTCTGCTTGTACTATGAGATTTGTAGCCCATCTACCCAATGTCTCAGGAGACTTCTGTGGGTTTATCTGACAACCTGAGTATGTCACTGGAGAACAATATCAGTTGAGTATGTTCTTTGAAACTATAGGTTTGCTAAAATTGTGAATCTAAGCAGAGAAAATGGAAGAACTAATCATCTTAGTTTACTAATCTCATATCTTACCCTTATGCTATCTTGACTCTAATACTAAGGACCATTTATATTACCTCCAGAAACTAAGTCCTTTTGCATATGACTTTCTGTGGAATTCTTGTATATTCACTAAGAAGAGCCTGATGTTATCAAAAGGTATTAATTCTATTCAATAAAGATTTTTTGAGTGCTTATTAAAAGTTAGTTCCTGTGGATATAAAGGCAAAAAAGCAAACAGTTGCTGCCCTCCAAAAGGTTATGCTTTATTGGGGATGGGGGTGGGTGGGAAAAAGATCTAGGTTTTTTTTGTTTTTGTTTTTGTTTTTTTTTAAATCAAGTGCTCAGTCATTGAGAGATCAGTGATATATGTTGACCAACCCTAATTTCAGGCTGTGTTCCTAATTCCTTTCTACAATGCACTGACTTCATGATATTCCTGCATGACTCAGAAGATACTCAGAAGAAGTCTAAAAGGAATAAAAAGATATATAAATATAAATTAAAAGTGATTATATTTGAAATTCTATCTTACTCCATTTTATTTTGTGACAATTATAATTGGGAATTTGTTTTTTCATATCCCTAGGAAATGTAGAGATTCATGTCTTTTGTCTTCTATTGATTGGTTACCTTGCCTCAGGGGAGTGATAAATGGATTTAAAAAAAGGACTTGCCTCTCATTTTGAAGAAACTGAAAAAAGAATTGCTACTTCTACTGCCAAAAAGCAACAATCTTATCTACCTTTACCTCCCTTTTCTATATTTAGCTATATACCCATACATTGTCTCTGATGGTGAAGTTCTTCACTTAAATTTATAGTTTATCATTGGGTTAGCAGTTGCGCTAGAAAGTAATATTTGAGGTTTTAACCAGTATGTGGGGAGTGTATATAATATTGGTCTTTTAAAGTATTAATGTCTTGCTTGAAAGGCCGAAAGTCTTAGAATAGGTAACCCAGGCACATGCTTAGGTGGATAAAAGAATCAGATGAATCGCACATTCTAACCTTCTACTCCCAAAGTCTTGCTGCAGTGCTTTAGTGACTATATCTTCCCACTCCCTTTTCCCTTAAGCTTTATGAGTTGCTTACATGCAATATAGACTGTTAGATGAAGGGGAATGTTGGCTCCGTTTACTCTGAATTAAAGAATGACTTTTAACTGATTTAACTGATTTAAAGAATGATTTTAGATAACATTTATGTAAAACAAATAAACATATCTTCCCTTTTTCCCTATCCCTAATCTGTACTCCCTTCCTTGTCTGTACCTCTTCCTTCTCCAGTGATAGTTTCAGTTGCTGTCATTTAATTTCTCTGTGCCTTAATTTCTTCATTCATAAAGTGGGTTTAATTATAGCACCTACCTCAGAAGGTATAGTGAGGATAAAGTTAAAGTACATTTATTTATATCTCTTATCTAGCTATAAAGCATTATAGACCGATATATTAAACACTTTGGAAAACTTAAAGCATCATGGAAATGGTGGTTATTTATGCTACTTTCCTTCAAGTCTTCCCATAATTCAATTTTTATTCCATAAATAATGATTATTAAATATTTTCCTCTTTCCTTCTTACTCAAGTATTCCCCTTTCTCTCCCCTTAGATGCCTCCTCTTCCCTTAATGCATTAGAATATTTTCTTTTTTGGGTAGTAGTAGATGGGACTGAGAAGAAGTAATCACTTGAAATTCCATAATTCTGGTTTTTCTCTTGATACTGAGCTAAGCTTATATAAAAAGAAAGGACTTTAGGGATAGAAGTGGGGTTTCTTTTTTTTTTTTTTTTTTTTTTTTGTAATAGTTTTAAAAGTAAAGGAGACTTTTTCACTGTCTTCATATAGATCACATTTGATGGCTAACATTATCACCAAATCATTGTTTATTTCTTCAGAGTTCTCGTTTATCTGAATTGTTTAAAACTTCCCCAGAAGTTTTTTTTTAATTTTAATAATTTTACTGCCAGTTGTATATCTATATCTGAATTGATTACAATTGAGGAAAAATTTGCCTTGGCATGAATTCTTAATCTGAGTTCCCCAAGGTGGAAATTTTTTTTTATCTTTATTTCATTTAATTGATTTCTTTTGTAGCCTTGTGCATTTGGTTTTATTCATTTTAATACATTATATTGCGAAGAGGTTCATTGGTTGTACCAGACTGCCAAAAGGAATACATAATAAAAATTCAGAATCCGTACTCTAAAATAATTGTGCAAATGTATATTTATAGAAGTGTAGTAGTGGAAACAAATTGCAAAACTTTTTTTTAAAAATTGACGTGAGCATTTGTGAAAGTAGATAATAACATTTTATATGAACATCTGTGATGTGGATTAAGATATGATTATTGTTTATATGGTAAAAAAAAACTATTTGTTTCAACTTTTAAAGATGTTTTACAAGTGAGAACTTGGAAATGTAACATCAAGAATCCATTAACATGATTAGAAAAAATAACCTATTGTTGTAATATGTCTTCCTAAGGATGGCTTTAACATAATGCTTTATAGTGGTAGGTGCTCATAAATCGTTCCTTGAGGTAGCATAGTGAGTATAGTAGAAATTAACGAAGATTCATTTCTGGATTTGCCATTTACTTGCCTGTGTGACTAACTTACTCTCTCTGGGTCTGTTTCCTCATCTGTAAGGTAAGGATTTCGGTCTACATCCCACTTCCAAATAACTCTAAATCCCTCTGATCTTATTACATAATTGCAATTGTTCAATTCTCTATCTTATTCTGACTATTGGAATAACAGATGTATGATGTAGAAACTGCCTATTTTAATTATTAATCATATAGTGTTTCACTTATTCTGAAAATATTTACTGTGGCTGTAACATTGGTGAAGGAGCAGTCTCATGCATTTGTATCACACATCCCATATATTTTATTAAAAAATGATAGCACTAGCCTTTTGAGCATTTCAAAATAGTGTTCATGAAGCCCAAAGCTGAGTGATTTCCTTCTTCAAGGTAAAACAAATGGAAACAGAGGGAGGAATTCTGATTTGCCTAACTTTTGCATCGACATATTAACAGGAAAGTTAAATTTGGTTCAATCAGAATAGCTTCCTGTTTAAATATTGGACTTCTGTTCCAAAGACCTGGACTTCAGATAAATGCTGAAAAGAACTATTTTAATTATGACCTTGACATATGTTTGTTTTTCTTGGCATTGCTGGAAAAAAAAAAAAGAAAACAAAATTAATGGTGTGGAGCAAGAACAGTAAAGAAAAAACTCATGCTTATTTATGAAGAGTTAGTGGTTTTTTACTTTTCATTAAGGCCAGAACAATATAGAAAGAAATGCAACCTTGCTGTCCAGCTATTTTTTTCCTGAAAAGATTATTTTAATAATTCATTTCATCATAAACAAATGTAGAACCTTCATTGCTGCTTCTGCTTTCCCCACCCCTTTTGATCATCCAGAAAAATATTGCTTAAACAATGTAACTTTTCATTGGCATTTGTACTGCTTTTTATTATTCTGTACAGCGCTTTAAAGGACAAGTACTTTCCATGCATGACAGCTGCATTTTCTCCTTTGGGAGTTCCATTAGTGAATATAATAATAATATGGAGATCAATTAATTATAAAACTTATGGATGTTGTTTCATTTGTTTCTACAAACAGATGTAGGAGAAATTGTAGCTCTGTGGACAAAGCACCAAGCTTTTTTTTTTATTTTACAGGCATTTAAAGAGATGAATTGTTATTTTATCATGCAGTCACCCTGATAAAAGATATTCTTTGGTTTCATGCCTTTAAGTTAAATCTGTTTATATGGCCAAGGGACATTCTAGTAGCTGAAATAGCTTTGGTTTGCAAACACCTTATAAGGAATTATCAAGTGATATAAAGAATTTTCTTATTTGTTTTGTTGTTATGGTTTTGCACATTTTACATTATATTTGTAATAATTTCAGATGATTGTATATTTGTGAGATAATTTCACATGATTTTGTGTGGCGTCACATACAATTCCTTTCAGATATTATTGGTTAGTATGGCAACCGTTCGAAACAACATAGTTTAGTGGCTTAATTAGTTGTGAACATTTAGATATGAAAATTAAATGCTCAATGGTGAAAATGACAAGAATTTTCATTCTTAAAAGTTTTAAGTTTCATAAAAACATTGCAAAGAAGATTAAATTATTCTATCACTTTGTAACTTATAGTAAATAATGTTATGAAAAGAATAGTAGATGGAAGAAATTCATATTGTTTATTTAGCTTAGTAATAGGAACAAAAACCTTGTTATGAAGGAGGGGAGAGACTATTTAAATTATTAACCTGAAACTTTGCATATATAAGTAAAGAGATTGTAAAAGTCTTATTTTCTGAGCGACTGACAAAAAGGAAAATCAGATGGAAGAATTTTCTTAAGAGACAATTCAGAGTGAATGGATTTTGTTACATAGTTGGAATACACTTTTATGGTTATTCTAGTGATGGGAAGAATTGCTGCTGTGGTGACCATTGATAAATACTGATAATTCCTACTCTTAAGGGATCTATACTTTTGTTGATTTAATAGTTATTGTGATACCATTAGTATGATGGATAAATGTCTTAGCAAATATTCGAATTTTTTGAGATTCAGCCTGATTTAGTGTTTGGTAAATATCACTACCCATCCAATATGTTATTGGAACCAAAAACAAAGAAGAACGAAACATATGTCAAGTGATTTTTTTTTTTCCCATCTTCTAAAGAAGAAATGAGACAGAAACATACTTTTGGTACCAGTTATAGATGAATGTTCAGCAAAGCTAATAATTTACTGATATTTATTGGACTTATTGGCAAGAGTATTTTTTCTTAACTTTCTAGTGAATTTTTAAAAAACATTATTGTCTTACAGGATGCTTTAATAATACCTTTTAAAAATTTTTCAATTTTTTATTAAAAAACAAACTTGGATACATTTTATTTTGACTCACACTTTTTTCTCTCTCACACACACATATAAACCCATATACCCCATCTATATAAAATACTGCTTGTTCCTCTTTCTGTTCCCTCCCCCCCCCAAAAAAAAAACCACACACACACAAAACAGAAAAAGAATTAGGTTTTTGGTTGTTAATGGTTTGTGTGCTACAATTTTGATAGAATCATTCTTATACTTTTGGTATGTTTTTCCGAATAGCAAATTTTATGGATCTTGCACTGAAGATACCTACCCCAGGCAGTAATACAGCAAATTACTTAAATATTATTTCATGAAATGTAGTAGTGGAGGAGAGAAAAAAAGGTGGTCATTTTTGTCTTTTAGACAGAAGTATTTTTGTCTTTTATCCATTGGTTGGTAACTTTTCAGTTAATTAGAGCTGCAACCTCTAAATTCTTTTGTGGGAAATTTTTCTGGTTCTTAGAGGATGAAAACTTGAGAATGCAATGCTGTATTCAAAGAAACTTTCCACAGGATCAAGCTGTAACCCTGAACAGTACTTTGCATTTAAAGAGCATCCTTTTTAATGAGAAGGTCAAAGCAGATCAGAGACGTGGGTCCATATAACATCCTAAACAAGACAGAAACACTGGGAACTTAATTTTGGGTACATACTAGAAAAAATAATGGTTGAGTTAGTCCTCTAGTAGTGTTAAAGACTTCTCAGCAGTTCCTATTGGCTAACCATTTAGTATAACTTCTAAGAATGTTCTGACCCTTTTGTCTCTTTTGTATAGATATAGTAAAGGATCTGGGCATTGTTGAATATCTTCATTTATCTTACTTAGACCACAGAGCCAAGCAAAAGATTTAGATCATCTAGAAATAAGTTACTGGTTTAGTGGAGCCCTGGCTCTTATAATATTGATAGGTGCAAAGTTAAACTGTGTTTAACTTATTTAAGTTAGAAAGCATTCAAGCTTGGCATTACTCACATTCTTTTCTTAAGTATAATTCACTCCCCCTTCCCCTTTATTATTGTAGCAGATTCTAAAAGTAGCCTAGTTTCTTAACAAGTTAGTTCTTTTCTCTGTCCTTTAAAGAAAAGTTTCTTCCTTATTTCTGAGCCTGTTGGTTTCATTGTTAGCACATTTAATATGATGTTTGCAGCCAGCCTAATCATAGACTCCATGGGACTATAATTGCCCTCTGGATCACCCCCATGTTATAGTAGGAGAAATACTGGTTTCCAAGAAAAATATCCTGTCTTCTGTATAAGTTTTCAATCTGCCTGGGTTTTCAGCCACTGAATAAAGCTTATAACCCAAATCATACAAATGTTTGGGGGAAATAGAAGTTCAATCTATGAACTATTCTGAAAATTGGAATTTTTTTTTTTTTTTTGGTTATTGGATTGGAAACAATGCAGTTTGTATCCATTCAAATTAAATGAAATCCTGGTAGGTAGAATAGATGATTGAGTAGAGAGCAAAGGACAAGTTTGCCTATTGCATACAACACAAAATAAATGGAGGGAAGGTCTCAAAAGTTTAGATTCCAAAATTGCTTTTCTTTCAAATTCAAGAATCAACTATTGTACTTAAAATTTCAGACAACTGGAAAATTGTGAACTTTGTATGTTTGTTCATGGCAAGAGTAATGCACTTTCATCAAGAATATTCCAAGAATAGTAAGGAGAAGATAACAGTGCCTGATTCTCTGTAATGACTTATGTTTCTTGTAGGGAATGGAAAGCAGCTGAGTAACTGTGTGGCTGACAATATAATCAATTCAGTCATTGATTCTGAAAGGTTCTCCTGAAATGACTTTTATTTAGTCTTATGTTTATCTTTAGTAGTGCTTCTTTGACTGATCCTTAAATATTCCAAAAAAAGTTAATCCTATGGGAGAAAGCTCTAGAAAGATACCAGAAAGAAATGTTCAAATCAAAGAAAAGTATACTGGTGTTTCTAGTGTCAGTAAGCAGTGATACTGAGCTTATACCTAAACTCTGTCAAATGGAAGATTTAGTCCATGTTTCTTTCTTTACAATCCCAAATGATCTGTTTCCTTCTCAGCTCATTTCTAATATGGTACTGAATTCTTCTGCTGCGAGTGTTTCACCTTCATAAGGAGTAGAAGCATGAACTATTTCCAGTGAGGAAATATCTACTTTCTTCTCTTTGTCCCTTCAATGAGTTGTATGGCAGGCAGATTGTGGATAAAATCACTTGGAAGAAAAATCCTATTAACTTATTTTGCTAGAAATTATTGTAGTCAGCATGCTTTATATACTTTACTTGAATACACACATGTTCACCCTTTCATTGGTATTTTGTAATACTGGTGGGTATCACCTTGGAGGGTAGAAATGGTTTGCTGATTGATACTTAGTCCTTTCTGTTCTCTTTTCCTTAAGGATGGGAAGGAACTGAATCTTTCCCAGGCTTTTTTTTTTTTTTTTTGTCTCCTCCCCTGCAGGGTGGTTTAGGGTGTGATCTTTTCACCCTGGTCTCTCCTCTTTAACCCCTTTATCTATGGAGATTTAATCATCAATGCCCTTTTACAACAATTAGCTGCTTCTTCTTCTTTTTTTTTTTTTTTTTTTAAAGTCTGGGGCAATGTATAATGGTCTATAGGACCTTTCCTTTTTTGGGGGAAAAGGGGAAGTTTATATCAGATGAAATGTTATCAACATAGTCACAATTTGAAGCACTCTAGAGAATTCTTAGATTTTTGGCTCTCACCCTAAATAAAATATGTCTCCAATTCTTGGCTTCTTTATATTTGAGGGAAAACTCAGAGTTTGGGAAATATTGAGCTTAAAGAAGTAGGAAAAGTATGTTATAATGTTTAAGATAGGAATGAGAAGGGTAAGTTGACAAAAACAACCACAGAACATGCTTTAGGTATCATCTTTAATTTTTTTTGTCACTAGTTATACCTGGACCACCTATTGTTTCTGGCTCAGCTTGTTATTTCTCAGGTGACCTGGGGATGCTATGTCCCCTCTGCAGCTATTTCTGCCTATTTCTTGTAGATTCTCTCTCTCTCTCTCTCTCTCTCTTTTTTTCTTTCTTTCTTTTTTTTTTTTTTTTAAAGTTTTTCTCTCCCAGACTGTATTTGATCCTTTAAGAACTCCTTTGTGACTCAAATCTATTTTCTGTCTCAAAGATTGTGATAGTCCCAATTTACTCTAAGGGTTGAGAGAAGATGCTTGTCCCTTTGAACTACAAATCACAGACTATCAGAAACCTCAAACTTAGTATATTCCTTCCCAGTTTCAGAATTTTATAATACCCTGAAAAGTCAGCTGCATTATCTATAACATCTGACTATGCAGCACAGCATCAAAATACATTAGTACTTAAACAGAATAAAGATGATTGGTTAACCTGGAATATTTGGTAAATCACCGTGCCATTCATAGCAAATATACATGAATAGATGCAATACAACTAGTGTGATACAGAACATCACTTGACACACCACTTTGATGACTTGCAGATCTGAATTTCATGCAGGGTATATTCAGTCAGGGATCATTTATAAGTGGTAAACAGCTAAAGAAAATGCTAATATGAAACACTGAGAAAAAGAAAAATGCTCTTAAGATTTTGGTGTTACATTTCACTTCCGTGTTGGTTAAACTTATTTAAAAATAAATAAAATGAAAATATACTAAAATTTGAAGATTGGAATGAAGTGTATATCTCTGTAAAATGATATTTTCCATTTGCTTCCTAAGTGAAGCTGTCTTTTCAGTAACACTGAAAAGAATTATCCTACTAGATTACAAGACTGGATCAACATGTTCTTATGAAAAGAACCTTCTTGTGTAAAAAAAAAAAAAGTTTATTCTTGAGCTTTTCTGTATTTGAGACCCTCTCACAATAGTGATAATGCCTGCTTTGTCACTCTTTTGTTTTTTTTTGTTTTTTGTTTTTTTTAGGTTTTTTAACCTTCATTCAATTTTGAAAAATTTCCTGTGCATTCTGTGTAGACTTTTCTTTAGCAAGCATTGCTTCCCTTTAGAGATTTAAATACTTGCTTTGAGAAAATTACCTAAGAAAGTGAATATGGGTGCGCTTATCTGAAACATAGGTGGTTGTAGTGTTAAAAGGTGAAAAAAACTCTAAAGTATTTGTTAATACTAGAACTGCTTATTTATAATTTGTCTGAAAGGATATTCCGGCAAGTATCTACTTACATAAGCATTCATTTACCACCATTCATGGTATGCTTTGCCTTATCTAGCAATGTTCAAAATGAAAAGCTTTTCCTTTTAAATGTATACTGTGTCTTGCAAAATTACATAAGGATCCTCATGGATACTGAACAGTTTAACTTAACAATGTAATAGATGGTAGACTAACAAGTTTCCCCATTTTTTTTTTGGCGGTTTACAGTTTCATGCAATAAGAGTCCCTACCTTAATATGACAGAAAAATTCAGAGTACTCACAAATGTAGAAAGAAAGTATATTTACTTTTGTGCACTCATTAAAGAACAAATGTGGGAAGGTAGAGAGGAGGCAGAAGAGTGCTGAAACAGTGGAACATCAGGCTATTGATGTGAGCATGTTTTGTGATCGGCTTTGAGTATTGCCTTTTGAATAGAGAAACCAACAGTATTTGTGTATTTAGGAGCAGAATCAGAAAACACCCCATGATGAATCAGTCATGCAATAACCCATGCTTATTTGTTGTATAACAGGTTTAAGGATTTAATGGTGTAGATCAAACCCAGCTCTTTAATTCTGAGCAGAGCAGTTAGAGTGTGGGTCTTCAATGAGAAATATGCTGATCAAGCATTGCTAGCCTGAGAAACATGGGACTATTTATACTAGCCTAAAATTATCATCCATGCTGTGTTGTTATTTGGGCAGCTTTAGTTTGGATAGGTTTTAAGTAGAAGCTACAGTTGCTAGGAAGATTTGATGGTGGGCTAATCCCTGTAAAAAGAATACATTTGTTGTGTGAGATTGAGTAGCAGAAATCTTATACTTTTCATTCTAAAGTTGTGCATGACCACTGATTATCATTTTTTTAAAGGATTATAAAAGGGGAACAAATTCTGACATGTAGTTGTGCTAGATTCCAGACGTGCTTCATTTTTCGTGTCTAGTATTCTTAATCAGACTTCAGATTTTGCTAACAAGGTCAATGAATAGGTGAGACTGCCTGCAACCTCAGGGTTCAGAAAGGTTTTGCTTGAGCAGCTTAAGCTGCCAAAGAAATCTGGTTGGTCGTGGGGGCTAAAGTGAGTGTCTATTGTTTCACTTTAGCAAGGTTCCTTAGATGAATAAGAGGGCAGCAATGCTGTCTTTATCTGAAGTGACAAAGCTTACTTTTCTAGGAAATAAGGAGTTTAATGACATCTGATCATTGCTGCCCAGCATCATGGTACCTGTCTGTGTTTTTGTTGTGGCTGAATAAGAGAGCAACTGGCAATGAAATGGAGAATGCTTTATTGTATATTATTTTAGGATGGAGGCTGAGGGAATACAGATTTCTTAGTCAATGGCCTCCATATTCATTAATTTAAAGGACTGATTTAATAGCAATCTGATAAAATACAGTCATAAGAATCATGCTTTCTTCAATACTTTTATATTAATTCATTGAATGAACAAATTTTCTTTAATTTGGATTAGCTGGCATGGAGACTTTTTCATTACATGTGTGGAGTTATGCACATTGGAATATTTGTAACATGTTCTTGCTTGCAAGCCTAGCTCATTTTGTAAATTTTCTGGTGGAGTGACCTTCTGACCTTTCATCAAATATGAATTTACATTTACTATTTATGACAATTTTCCGTAATTAAGGTGGTGTTGAAGTTTGGAGCTTAATAATATATAAAACATATAAATATTCAAAATATGAATGGGTCTCAGTTTCCTTTTTCTTTTCTTGCTGTGCACGAGGGATGGCATGGAATTATTCTAAATAGATATCTAATTCCATAGTCTTTATTATAAACAGTCTTTTTCAACACCACCTGTGCTGGGTACAGTCTTTCAGGATCTTTATCTGTCTCCTAGCAATGCATTACACATCTGGTCACAACATTTGCACTGAACAAATGAAAGAGGGGAAAAAAATCAAGGGAGGGTGGGGTAAAACAGAATTTAAAAATGGAGGGAGGGTGAACATCATTAGAGTTTTATGTCTGTGCTTTAAGTTATTTCTTTAACTATATATATAAATATAAATACACACATATCCAAATTGTTACTGATTTAATTCCAAATATGTGGTAGCTGTATCCAAAGAAGATACACTAAATATGGCTGCCAAATAAGTGTCAGAGTTACAAGATTCTTGAAAACATTTGTAAACAACTGGTTTGACTCCTGTTTGTCTCTTTGTTTGACATAGTACAATGATGTTCTGCATTAATAGTGCAACACTTTATTCCCAAATAAGCCAGACTAGGCTGACAGCTGAAAGGTTCAATTTCAAGTTCGATATCACTTCCCTAGGGATTACTGAGTCTAAGAGCTTTGAAATTCAAAATTTGCCTGTTTAAATTTCAGATTTATTTTTATATAAAACACTTGCTTTGTAAGATATCCTTTTTATTCAGAAAAATTTTCCCTCCATTTAACCTTATGGAAGATCATATGATAATCTAATATTTATGCTTTTCTTAAATGACTGGTAAGATGATATATTTACTGATCAGTGGAATAATAGAATTTTTGATGTTGTAGGGAATTGAAATTTGTGTATATGTGGAGGGGGAAAGGAGGTTCAATTTAGGAAAGAAAAGATGATCTGATCCCTTGAAAGCCTAGAACTTTCAATGATGTATCAATCACAGTTATTAGGCTTCTCTCTGCACATACCTTCCCCCAGTCAAACACAATGCAGGATAAAGCCCATGGAGATATTATATAATGTACTTGTCAAGAATTGTTTTCTGTAAAGATTCACTGGTATATCACTCTCTCTCCTGCTACTGCTGAAGCATCTAGCATCTTTCAGAGGTATTTTGTGTGTGTGTGTGTGTGTGTGTGTGTATGTATATGTATGTACATACACACATGTTGGTGATAAAGTAGGTCATGTTATAGTATATATTGACAGAAATAGACTTGTAGGAGCTCACATTGTGCACATTGTATGCAGTATATACTATGCAACAATTTTGGAAGGATTTATTCATTTAGAATTTTGGTCTTCATTAAATATTGATTAAAATTTTAGATATGGCAAGCAAAAAAATCTTAAATGACAGCTCACATGATATGCCTTAGAGCAACCCTACCAAAGTACACTAAAACCCAGGATATTTTTACAGAAGTATTGTGTGTGTGTGTGCACGCCACTCATATGCCTGTGTTTAAATAATATTCAAGAAAAGCGATCATTGACTTGCTTATATACTTTTTCTTATGTATTCTTCCTTAAAGAAGGGCTTTTGGTTGCCTTTCTGTGCAAACAGCGTTACCTATGAAGGTAATGTTTAACAGAATGCTTTCTGGCTTGCTGCACATAATTGTCTCTCTTTGTATTCTAGGGCACAGTTTTTTTATTTGATGGTGGGAATTTTTAGGCTTTTTTACAAAATGGGACTTGGAAAAGAGATAATAATGTTAGAAAAGGAATTAACTGCAATCCATTTTTTTATGGTGATAGGAGAATTGTTGATTTGGGGTAAAGGAATGAAGAAAAAAGGAAGCGGCCCAAAGCTGGTCCTTTATCTTTTTGTGCATGTAGAAAAAAATAGACTATACTTTGTGGACAGGTTTAAAATAATAGGACTAATAAAATTATAAGAAAATAATTTAGAGTTGTAATAGCCAAATGGTCTTGCCTGCTAGCACATTGAAAATTTTTAAATGTGTGCTCAGGAAAAGGGGATTACATAATAGAAGTATGTGTTAAGTTTTTCCTTTCACCGTTTCTTATATACTGAATTTTTTCTGCTAATTAATCTCTGAAATAATTAGAATCTATTATGAGGTTTGTTTTATTTTTGTGAATGGATTCTTAAATTTGTTCATACTCCAATTTCATAAAGACTTTAAAAGCTGGGTTTTTGGTAGTATCATGAAAATATTTCTAAATTTCCCTTAAAAATAGACATTTAAGTTGGATTTTTTTCCTCTTTTACCTTGAAGGTTATTTCAATGATTGTCCATTTGATTCACTACTTCTGAAAAGTCGTATGTGAAAATAAGGTAAATCTTTCTAATTTTTTGATTGTCAGCATGCATTTTAAGAGGTGTGTAAACTATTTTTATAAAAAGTGAATCAGCCATTCAATGTCTATATAACTTTATTTAAGCTGCCAAGTTTGGACCAAATGCAATTTAAAATGGCTAAGTTCTGAGCCTCTGGAAATGGGGTTCTTAATGGAAATAGTGACAAGATCATTAACTATAGTAACCCTGCTGGGCACTTGCTACAGGAATACTAGATGTGTACATCCAAATGTGTTATGTGAACTGGTCGTAGCAATGAAGTTGATTTGAATAAAAAGTTTAGCTGTTATAAAGTGCTGGAACAGCAAGAGATTCTCTTAATCTTTATCATTTAGTTTCATGAAGGCTAATTATTTAGAAAAGAATGGTTTGGTGAAAGTACTTATTTGATTTAGATTTTGGGAAGTGTAATAAAATGTATGTTCATGAATTTGGGAATGCAAAAGAGAAATGTTTCTTCTGCTACCCTATGATTTTGAAAGGATTTTTCCGAATTTCCAAATGGGAATGTGCCATATTTAGTATATTCATCATATCAGTATGCATACATATACATACAGCCTCTACAGCCTCTGTACTAGAATAACAGTTTTTGACTTCCCAGAACACATTATTAGAAGACCATGGAAATAAAACATACATTCTCTCTCCCTCCCCCGCAAAAAGAAACAACACAAAACATCATGTCTATTATCAGTACCAGTTGATTTCTTGGCTTTTCTAGGCCTAATCAATAATCACATTGTGTAGTCATCCGAGTTGGGTTTTTTCTTCCCCATTCTCCTTTGAGGTCAGATTTTACTGTTGGTATATCAGAAAAAAGGACATAGCCTTGTGTACTAGTAATTTTGGCTTTACTCTTTCCTTTTGCTAATAAACTGCTTAATATTTGTACTAGTAATTTTTAATAAGTTCTGTTCTACTTGTCTATTTTATCTGCCTCTGATACATTCATTTTATCTTCATCAATAACTCCTTTATCATTCATATAAATAGCTCTTTAAAAGATTTTAATAATTAAATTTGATTAAATGATGAATAATTTGTATTTGGCAAAATAATAGAAATGGCAAAAGTAAATAGACTTTGTGATTGTTGAAAGGTGCTTAAATTGACTGTTTTTGAATGGACTTTTAAAATGAAAGAAGATAATTTTTGATGATTGTTTTGATAATTTTTGCCTATATAGTCACCACACAATTACAATACTGTGTCCTTCTTCTAGACAGCCAGTTAGTCAGGCACATTTGAGCAGTGTTATCTTACTTAGTAAAAACCTCTTATTTTCTATTGCCAAGTATTTTAAAGAGAGCACTTTTAAAAAACATGGTAATTATGTCATGTTTTGTCCTGATTCATTGTACTTTATTTTCTGAATGAGGCCAAATTAATCTTTAAAACAAAAAAATCAGTTTAATATTCTACTATATTTCTGTTTTGAAACTGTTTTGAAATAGAGCTTCTTAGTAATTTTGTAAGTTTAACACATTTGTTACTAATCACATCATGGGATGGCAATAAGGGGATGGTAACTTTTTTGATGGTAATGTGTTCAGTGAGGCTTTTTGTGAGTGCTGCTGATTCTGATTCCTTTTTTTTTTTTTTTTTCATTTCTTCATATTAGAGTGGAAATTTGGTTTGTTCATAATGTATTATTGATTGGTCTGAGAACAGCAGCAGCCCCAAGGCCTTGTCATCAATGGTACTTACTCTCCCAATAGTGAATGCATCACTTCATGTAGCTCTTTGGGATTCCAGTCTGTAGCATATAAGCCTACAATTGTTAATCTTGTACAGAACAGTTTTTAGGGAGAGGAACTCTCCATTGTTGTTATGGAATTTTTTCCCATTTGTCAAAGAATAGTTTCTTTGTCATAGCAGTAAGATAAGCTTGTTCAGGATGTTAATGATGTATTTTCATTCATTGCTCATAATACTACAGTGTAACAACTAAAGTACATTTCATTGTCTCCAAGAGGACAAACATGTCCAGTAGACTGAAACATAAAATCGGACTCTCACCCACTTAGTACATGTATTTCTCAACATACCCTATAGCAGCAGGGCACAAGAATAACCTTTTCATAGAACTGTCTCTTTAGCAACCCCTTAAAAAACCCCGGGAGGAACATTGACATTGTTGATTGCTTTTGAAGCATGTTACCTCTTTGCAACATGTCCCTGTGTCCCTATTTAAACTAATTAAAGTATTTTGCTTTTGTTTTTATGTTTTTTTTTTAAATAAAGTGCATTTTCCTTCCTAGTTTCTGTGTCCTGCCATATACACATGTAATCAATCAGCTGACCAATCAATTCAAAACTGGAGGCTGGTGTACAGCTCATCTTTGCTTTTTGAACTCTTGTGAATTTAATATCTATCTGAGTGACTGCTGCAGAGAAAGAAGCGGAGGGCATTCTTTGATATGCTGGCAATTTACAAATCCAAAGTAGGTTTTTAACAGAATGATATATCATTAATGAAAACAAGAGCTGAAAGAGAACAATTATTGTTATAGAAATAAAAACACAAATTGAAAACTTCCATGGAAAAAGATTGTTACGGTTACCTTCAGAGTTTGAAAAGCCTACAGTAAGTTTAGAAATGCTATTTATTTTTCTAGCAGCCCCTTTCGTTTCTCTCCAGTCTCCAGTGCCAATTTGGGCAGATTTAAACAAACCTCAAGAGTTGGATAGTTATGTATATGTAATGACAACTCTAAATAATTGAGCATGTTTGAAAGTTAGCCTTCCATGAAAACTGGTTCAGTGTCTGAATGGGATTTTGATTGCATTAATAACTTAGCTGGTTCTGTGAATATAAATAAAATCATTTAGCTTTTATATAATCCTAATTTACTCTGCAATGTTGAAATTTGCTACAAATTTAGGAATATTCTTCCTATTAAAAGATCTTCTCTCACTTTCTTCTTATGCAAGTACATGATAGTTTGCTGATTAGTAAGATGTTAGCTACTGAAAACAGAAAATAAAAGTAGTTTTTAAGAAAAGGATACCACTTTAAAAAAAGAAGGTTGCCAGTGACAAAATACATTTAACTTCAATCAGTTTATTAATAGTTTACATTTGTAAAGAGATAAGAATTTCTTTGGAAAAGTGAAGTCCTGGATAAGGAAACAAGTCCCTATTGTCCAGCTCTACCTCTTCATTTCTCTTATTCATCCCTTTTCCTCTACTTGCTTAAGGAATATCCTAGTTCAGATCTTGATTGATTCTTGCCTGATATATTGCAATACCTTCATAATTGGTCTCCCTGTCTTTAATCTTTCCCCTTTCAAAACCATGTTTTACTGAGATGCCCAATTAATAATCCTAATGTTTAATTCTGACCATATTACTCTTGCTCAAGAAACTTCAGCTGCTCCCTATTGTTTTTGGAATAAAATGCAAATTCCTTCATTTGGTGTTTAAACCCCTTAACAATCTGATTCCAGCCTATTATTTTACACTGATTTCATATAGTTTCTATTGTACATGAGGACCTGCATGCTAAATTCCAGATAAACTGTCCATGTACTCAATATTTCATCTTCTTTCACCATGCTTTTACAAAACCAGGCTGTCCGGGGTGCATGGAATCCTCTGACTTACTCAGTTCCACCTCTTGAACTTGAGGATCCCCAGATCCCTTCAAATCATCTCAAATGTAACTTTTTATATGAGTTCTTTCCTAATTCCTCCTCCAATTAGTGTTCTCCTTCTCCCTCCCCCTCATTGGAATTTCATTCTAGTTTATTTATATTTATATAACTGTTTCCACATCTCCTACCCCCTCAATTAACCCCCAGGAAATGTAAGCTCTCTGGAGGAAGGGACAAGTTTGATTTGTCTTTGTATCCCCAGTGCCAAGTACAATACTAATTACATAATAAATGCTTATTAAAATGAATTGACTTGAATTATTCACTAGAAAGTACGATTTGGGTAGCCCTAATAATCAGTTTCTCTAGGACTCTTCTAGTGTGAATGTCTTTTAAGTTTTCCTCTAATATACCATAGACAACCTCCCTCATGCTTCAGGCTCTTTTAGTATTATAGGAATATGGACCAATGTGCTGTGACTAGGCTATATATAATATATAATTTTTTTTTCTGTTCTTATAACACCAAGCTACCTCATTTTCCTGTCATAAATGATGTCAATCAAATGATATTTGTCTCTTCTTGTTAGCTACCAACATTTATTAAATACTCACTATTTTTTTTAAACCCAGTGCAGCATTAGAATGATATAGGAAAGACCATCCTGGGCTATACATTAACTTACTATAACTTTTATCTCTATGATATTTAAAATGTGTCTGAGTTTCTACACTTTCTACACCTCTTAACAGCTAGTTCACGTTCTCGTTCTGAATAGTAAACATTCTTTTGGCTACACATTACATTTTCCTTCTTGGAATGAAATGTTTTGAGTCTTAATTAAGGTTTTTCCCCTTTTAGTAGAGACTAAGGTTATTCTCAAGTTGGGTACTTTGTTGTTTGTTGGAATCTTTACAAAGTGTTAAGCCATTGGAGTTGATTTAATCTTAGAAAGAGATATTTTGGGCCAGAACTTGAAACAAGGTACTAGGTGGAACTGATAGAAACAATGCTTGTGTTCACACCTCTAGAGAGCTCACAAGTATCTAAGTACTCAATGGAGTTCACACGTTTGGGAGGATGCAGGGCTTAGTAGGGCTTAGTCCGAATTCACACTTCCCTTAGGGCCAGAGAACACTCTGGGAGATAACCCAGAATCCCTCTCCCTTCAGAAGGCAGAGTTAACCTTTGGGAGATCACATATATAGGGAGCTTTTGAAGCTTGAGCTTAGTTCTTCTTGTGGGACTGACTGGAGTTAGTTACTTGAGGAGTTACTAGAAACTCTGGGAGCTCGAGAGAGATTTACTTGGAGTCGGAGAGAGCTCTTGGAACCCACAAGCCCTATCTCTCTGCTTGGTTCCAAGAGATCTTGCAGCTTTGTCCTTGGCTTCTCCCTCTGCTTTCTTCAGCCTCCAGCCAGCACCAAGGTAGAAGATGCAATGAATCTCTTGCCTCAAAGATAGGGCTTGTAGGTTTTCTTCCAGAGTGTGCTGTGGTCTTGAGAGCTTCTTGCTTATATGCTGTGCACTGAGTACACACCCATCATTATATCACTGGGAAACCATTATTTGTTGTAGGATTAAATCAATGCTAAACTAGATTTAACCATTGTTTCTATCAGTTCCACTTAGTACCTTATTTCAAGTTCTGGCCCAAAATATCTCTTTCTAAGATCAAATCAACTGCAATGGCTTAACAGTTTGTAAAGATTCCAACAGTTGTTTAGTTGTTTTTGTCCTGACTCTTTGTGATCCTATTTGAGGTTGTCTTGGCAAATATATTAGAGTGGTTTGCAATTTTCTTTTCTAGTTCATTTTCCAGAAGAGGAAATAGAAATAAAACAGAAGGAAACAGACTTGCCCAGGATCACACATCTAGTAGTGTCTGATTACAAATTTAACTCTTGACTTCAGGTCCTGTGCTCTTTCCACCTAACTGCTCTAAATAGTTTAAGAAATTGCATTAATATCCTTAGACCACTGAAGCACTGTTTAGTATATATTTTAGGGGTTGTGCTAGATTCTAAAGTTAATGCTTATCCTTAGGTCCTTACCTGAATCCAGGTAGTTATTTATTAGCTAGGTGGTTCTAACTATGAATTATAGCCATTTCAAATAAAGTAAATGTTAAATACAGCTTTTTAAAATTTCACTTAATTCTTTTGGGGTGTGTGTGTCTATTGTCTAATAAGATAAAAATATTCATGAAATCTGCTGAAACTTTATATACTCATGTCTATGAACCTGGGAATTTATTGTAATGCCATTTAAAATTTCAATTCATGTTTCATTTTCACTTTGCTGAATGTGGCCTTTCTTTTTCTTTTCCCACATTTGGAAAAATGTTTTCTAAAAATAACTCTGAATTGTTCATTAGATCTCAAGGGAAATTAAAAAAAATAATAAAAGCATTTGAAATCTATTTTCATACAGTAATCAGCAAAGCATTTTCATATCTAAACAATTAAAGTACAGTTTTGTCTGGCAAGTTCTCAATTTCAGTTTTGGAAAAAGTTATTAATAATAACAACACTGATTTAGTATGACAGAATGTGTTTTAATTAGTTTGTGCTTTGTTTTATGGGTCTAAGTTGCCATACTGTCATTGTGTTTTAGAAAACATATGAATACTACCTTTTTACTTCCTATTCCCCTTGAATTGTTATAACTATTTTCTTTCATTCTAGTTTGTATAAAAAAAGTTGTGTTTATAATGGACCTGGAAGTTCACTACCTTCATGAAAAGTTAGAACTACATGCATTTCTTGTACCTCTTTCATTTCTGATAGATAAAGTGAGAGTTTTTCTGAAGTCGTGGGATTCATTTAAATAGAATAGAGTTTTGTGGTATTTCTTTATTGTCTTTGACTTGTAAACCATTGCCCCCTACAGATGAGGCTGAATTCTGCCCGACTTTACCCCATGTAGATCACTTGGAAGGCTAATCACTTTTCATAAAGGCTTTTAGTTGGGGCTAAGTACGATGAGAGCATTCTCAAATTTGAGGCTTTGATAACAATACACTTCTTTTTACCTTTATAAAGAAAAAGGTTCAGTCCTATCTTAAGCACTCACTGATTTCCATTATTTTTTGCTAAGATATGATGATTCAATCATTTAGGTCAGTTAGAGGAGATTAATTTTTGGATGCATTTTTGAAAGGCCTCTAAGAAACTTGGTCATTTTAGTGGTGGTCATTGGAAAGGTAGTCGTTTTGTCTGTTTTTTTAAATGGGAAGTATCTTTTACATTTAAACTGTTTTCCTCAGATTATGCCCATTTTCTTGGTCACTGTTATCACTCCCTCTCATTTATACATTTACATAATTTTCTATGCTAAATATTAATCTTAAAAAAACATTTTTCCTAAATAGAATGATTTTTATAAGTGCTGATGAGGGATCAAGGACAACCAGTGAGTTCTGTCAGAGAGATGAAGGTGAACAGTAATATAAAGAAAATATTTTAAAATAGATTTAACTTCCTCATGAAGAATTTGATCAGCCCTTCAAAATGCAGTCACAGGCTAGTTTGGGGGCATCATTTTTAAACTGGCAGGGTATAGTATAAAATGAAAATTGTATTTCCTAATTGGAAGACTTTTGAAAGGAAAAATGTCAAATTACCTTTTAGGAGTTCTTGGAGGAATTAAACCCATACCACATGGAGGGGAATAGAGGTCACTTAAGAGAAGTTTCAGAGTTGTGGGTCAAATGTTGATTTAAAAAAATTTAATAAAGAATCTAAATGATTTTGTTAGTCCTGATTGCAAATAGAAATATTTTGTTATTGGCAGAGAAAAGAACGCTAGCATTCTTTTAGACTGTTAGTTAATTATATTTTAGATAATTTTGATCGAGACCAATTTAAATTAACTTGTGTGGACCTCAGTTTCCTCATGTTCAATGAGGGAATTGAACTAGTTAATCTCTATGATTATTTCCCAACACCAATATCACTAATTTTATAAAATTTATGTAATAACAAATTGCATTTAAATGTGATTACATTTATTACATTTAATAATGACTAGCTTGTGTTTTAAAGTTTTCAAAGTACTTGCACATCCATTGTAATATCACATTTGTGCAACTCTTTATTATAAAAAAAAGCAATCTTTCTCTCCATTAGCTTACTTGAGCTTCAGGACAATTTAAAATAGATAGTACAAGTACTTACAAATTTGGAGTTGGGAGGAATCACTTATACTATCTTATCTTAGAGATAGTATAAGTTTATCTCACCCCTTTTTGTCCCCTCCCTGTTTTATAGATGAGAAACCTGTAGCCCTCAGAGGTTTTTAAATGGCTTGTCCAAAAGGGTTAGAGCAATCAGATGACTTTCCTAGGATCATAGGTTAGTTGTGAATAGAGCTGGGATATGAACTTCTATCCTTTGACTCCAAGTCTAGCTCTTTTTATTATGTAATTGATCTGTATTGGTCATGGAATAAAGCCTTGTAACATTGCTTTGATTCAGATAACACAATAGACCCATTTTGATAGATGAGGAAATGCAGCATATGATACTACAATTAGAATACAAGTTAAAATACTTTGATATTTTTGCACATTATTTAATTTTGAGTGATTTTCATAATAAAGTATGGGATTCTAGGGACTAGTAAGTGGCACAGTGAATAGAGTATTGGACTTGGAATCAGGAAGTACTAAGATATTAGCTGTGTGGCCCTGCATAAGAAACTGAACATTTCAATGTGACTCAGTTTTCTTATCTGTTAGGTGCTATTTTTATCTTCACTTATCTTCCATAGTTGTTCTGAAAATCTCAAATGAGAGAAAATGCTTTGTAAAACTTAAATTGCTATATAAATGCTAGATTAACTATCATCATGACATGCAGGAGAAACTTCTTTAGCTGGAATGAGTGGAGAGAGAAAAAAAGGGATTTTAAAAAATTAGTTCTGACTCAGATCTTCATTGTATACATCAGATTGAGTCAGAAAAAAGTTTTCAATGAATATATTTTTGGGTATTTCCTCCTTATTCTTCGTTTGTCTTAATTTATGTGTATAGTTTTGTTTTTTAGTACAGGGGTTAGGAAAAGGAAAAAAAAAAAAGAATAGCCAGAAATCTCTTATTTCAGATCATTTATTTTTAACCTTTTCAACTGAAAAAATCCATTTTGACTTTAAGGTGAAGATTTGCATTGGTTCTTATTTATTACCAACTGGTTCAGTGAGTTTTCTCCCTCAGCCTTGCCTTCTTGTCTTATTAATAGGTTACTTTATTGTCTAGGTTTCATGGACAAAAACTACATGCTGAATAGAATAAGGCCATGTGTCCAGTAGTTCTGTCCTTTCAAATTAGTTCTGAGACACTAATTTTGGGGGTCAGAGAGCTGGTTATATGTTTTCTTTGTAGAGTTGATGTACATGTGGTTCCTCAACCACCTGAGGTTATATGATTCTCCTTTAACAGTGTGAGATTATCAGATTCCCTAATTTAGATATTAAAAAATATTTCACTCTAAAAGTTGAATATTTTAAATTCAAGATGTCTATTGGATAAAAAAAATTTTTTTTTGAAGCTCAGTCCTAGAGACAAGAGTTGCAGCTGAAACTGATGCTTTTGTGAGTAAAAATGATTATATAATGATAAATTGCAATTAAAACATTATCAGAAAATTACTTCTGTAAAAGTAAATTTAATTTTAAAGTGCTGTTTTTAGGAAATGTTCAGCTTTATGTTTATACTGATAATTCAAAATCGCATTTAACAAACCTTAAGTGATGGAATAAATAATTCTCTTCTATCATTTTCTTTATTTTTATATCAGAAATTCTGGTGATTTGTATCTATATGTCATGTAACTTTTTTTGCTCTTGTGTTTACAGTAATGAGTTAACTTAATTTTATATTATATATTAAAGTAAATAATATACTGAATGAAGCTACTTTGTCTTTACTGTGGATTGAGTTTGCCACTTAAAGATGAATGATGTTAATATTGTAGAAACCTAGGGAAAAATAGGTTGATGCTTAGAAAAATTGAAAAATAAAATTCTAAAAAGTGTTTCTTTTATATTGAGACTACATAGCTTGTGTAATCGCAAAGATTTAGAAGAATTCTCTCCTTATAGGAGAGCTCACTAATCATGTAGAAATGGTGGCTGAACTCTTGTCATCCTCAATACTGATTAAAACATTGTAAAAAAGTAGCAGGCAATGACTATCAACTACTATTTTCATCTGTGAGTGGATACTTCTGGGAAATTTCTTGCCTATCCTCCCAAAGACTGTGGGTTACAAGTTGCCTCCATTTCTTTCAACCAATATTCTTTCTCTTATCTCATTAGTTACAGGGGTGACATATGGTCTCTCCTCCCAATTTTGGTGGCTAAAGAGTGGTGGCAGTGGGGGGAAGGGAAGGCAGATGGTAAAAGCTAGTGAATGTCACATATAGTGACAGTTTTTGTCAGGGTATATATTGAGTACATATGTGTATGTTGTATATATGTTTGTATGTTATATATGTCTTTTTTTTTAAAAAGGTTAGTAAATATAATAATGTTACAGTTCTTTTAATAGATGAATTTATAATAGTACTTTAAAACTCATGTTTGCAAAAGCATTTTAGTATTGCTTAATAACTGACCGTTAGGACATTTTGTTAAGACATGTTGTACATTTTCTCAGACTATTTCTGTTTTAATCAGAATATTAAACTTATTACACGTTGTTCTCATGTTCTGAACAGGAAGTGCTAAATCAAGTAAAGTAGTAATACTGAAGGCTCAAAGTGAGTTTCAGGCCATCTGCTCTGTAGAAAACTTTGACTCTTAAATAAAATTAACACGATGTAATAATAATGACAGTTGACATTTATATATAGCATTTGAAGGTTTGCAAAGTACCTTACATATATTATGTCAAGACATTTCAGTTAATTATTTTCTTGGTGTCAATTTAATTCAGTTAAATAAACATTTGTTAATAAAATATGTATTTTAACAATATGTTGTTAAAAATGTAGGTTTACATCTTTAAAAGTTTTGTCCAAATGTAGAGAATCATTAGGGGCTATAAACAGCTATTCAGGTTATTAATTCTGACTTGAGAAATGTAAAATAAACACCCTGCCCAAAGAGTAACAATTTATACTGTTTTTTCTTTTAAAAAAAAAACTCTTCTAAATAAGGTTATTAAAATTTGAATATTTTACAAGTACTTTTTTATTTTACTTATTGTTTTGTGTACTCTGCTTCTCATCCATTCAGTTGTAAATTGATAGTCTCATTGTTTATACCCATCTTTCAAATGTTTTAGTAGTGATTTTTGAATATCACAATTTTTTTGAAACATTTGCACTGAGGTGATCTGGTCATTTACAGAAAAAAAATATCTATTTTTGAATAGCCATTTTATGTATATGATCCATAATATTTACATTTAAGATTGAAAGAAACTTTAGGGATCATCTAGTCTAGCCAGCTCTGTTTACAGGTAAGCATTCTGAGGTCCAGAGAGATGAAATGACTTAGTAAAAAATAGCAGATTCAGGCTTTTGACCTAGATCTTCTTTCTTCTAAATAAATTTTAAAAAAAAATTATTTTGCGCCCTCAAGGTTGTACTTTCATTTAGTAACAAAGGCAGCACTTTGTTCTATTCACTTGTACTAGAAGCTTCCCTAAATTTGCTTAATTTCAATGCCTTCCTTCTTTTATTTTTATATTTATGCTGCATATAGCTTGCTTTGTATATACTTGTTTATATGTCTATTCTTTTATTAGATTGTAAGGTACTTGAGATCAAGAGTTTGTTTTGTTTCTTTTTCTATCTCAGTTCTTTGTACTTTACTAGACACAGAATAGGTGCTTTATTAAGTGTTTATTGCTGGATTAATTGATACTATAATGACTCAGTTAAATAATCTCATTTAAATAATTACTGGACATCTACATATCATATAAAGGTTTGCAAAATGCTTTCATATAAACATTTCTTTTGATCTTCATATCAACCTTGTGAAGTCAGTACTGTAGGTATTATTATGTCTCTTTCAACAAGGCAGAATTCTGAAGCTTAAAGTGGTTAAGTGATTTGCCAGTTTTCACACTTCCAGTAAGAGTCAGAAGCTAAATTTGAATTCAAGTCTCTATTGATTTGTTCTAATTTGCTAGGTTACTTTATTATTTTACTCTATAGAATAATTATACCTTACATTTGTAATTCAGTGGCAAATTTATTATGCAGTTTTATCCTATAGATTATTCATGTTCTTCATCTGTCTCCTTTCTTTTAATTATAGTAGTTACAACTGACCTAATGGTCTGAAATTTACATGTATTATCTCACTTAAGTCTCAGAAAACTTTGAAGTAGGCAGTACAAGTATTATATCCATTTTACAGATTGGAATTTTGAGGCACAGAATAAGATTGAGTGCCTTAATCAAAATTACAGAACTAGTAAATGTCATTTGTTGTTGTCTAATTGTTTCAGTTATGACTTCGTAATTTCATGTGACGTTTTCTTGGCAAAGATACTAGACTGGTTTGCCATTTTCTTCTTCAGTTCATTTTACAGAAGAGGAAACTGACAAAATTTTCCAAAATTTTTGTCACAAAATCCGTGTGACAAAATGGATTAAGTGACTTGCTCTCAGGGTCACATAGCTAGTAAGTATCTGAGGCCAATTGTGAATTCAGGTCTTCCTGATTTCAGGCCCAACACTTACCTACTGCATCACCTGGCTTTTTTTCTTTCCTTCTACTCATGTAATTGGTAGCCTATGTTTTTCTCACATAGGCAAATTTCTTTATTGCCTTAGCATTTGCTTAGACTGTGATACATTTTTAATGGTAATTATTGTATGCAATCTCTATGAATAGCACATTCATTTTTAAGGGAAATGAATATTTGAATGGGCATTTATTTGATTTTGTTTGCCTGTTTGCTTTTTTTTTTTTTTTTTTTTAAGAAATGGAATAATACTTTTGAATTAGGGGAAATTAGAGGTCTGTCCATTGAATATGAAGCATACTTACTTACATTTGAAATTGAGTTTCATTAGTTTTCATGTGCTTTTCCTTTTTCAGGTGCTTATTGCCATCCTCTATATGGTTCACTTAGAACATGCTTGAACATAATCGTACTGGGAACATCTTTTACCTTTGGAGAGGGAAAATATCACTTAAAAAAGAAAAGATAACACGATTGCTCTTCAAAACTGCATGATCCAAAGCACAACTCTACCTGCCACTATTGGACAGAAGTTCACCCTTTTCCCCTTCACAGCTAATGGTGCAGTAGTACAGATGGATCGCCACAGAGAGGCAGAAATGGAATTGAGAAGAGCCTCTAGTCCCAGCAAAGCAAATAAGAGCAATGAAGTGGATGGAGATAGGTCTTTGTGCCACAGCTGCTGCATCTGTGGCAAGAGCTTTCCCTTTCAGAGCTCCCTTTCACAACACATGAGAAAGCACACTGGGGAGAAGCCATACAAATGTCCTTACTGTGACCACAGAGCTTCCCAAAAAGGTAACTTGAAGATTCACATTCGGAGCCATCGTACAGGAACTCTAAGTCAAGGACATGAATCTGAGATGGGAGAGTCACAACTTGGAGAGATGGGTGTGTCTGAGGGACTTGATGGATGTACTAGTCCTACTAAGAGCACCTCAGCGTGCAACAAGATATTGAATGGGGCTACCCAGATGGAAAACAGCAAAATCTTGCTGAGAAGCAGCAAGAAAGATGCAGGAACAGATGCCTCTGCTGAAGAGGATAAGATCTCTGTGTTCCAATGTACTTTCTGCAAAACCAAGTTTGAGAGAAAGAAAGACCTTGAACAGCATATACATCAGGTCCACAAGCCATACAAATGCAGGCTGTGCAACTATATGACCTTGAGAGAGGAGACATTATTGAACCACATTGAAAAGGACCATATCACAGCTCAGATTCCAAATGGGGAGACATATGTGGAGAATGGCAAGAATGAGCTCAGCCCTGGGGAATTTCCTTGTGAAGTGTGTGGTCAGGCATTTAGTCAAACCTGGTTCCTTAAAGCTCACATGAAGAAGCACAGGGGCTCATTTGACCATGGATGCCATATTTGTGGAAGGAGATTTAAAGAGCCTTGGTTTCTCAAAAATCACATGAAATCTCATGGCCCAAAAACTGGGAACAAAAACAAACCAAAAAGTGATTTGGATCTGATAGCTACTATCAATAATGTGATTCAGGAAGAAACTATTGTGACTGGCTTGTCCCTCTATGAAGTTTGCATCAAGTGTGGGAACTTGTTTACAAACCTTGAGAGCTTAAAAGTCCATAATGCTGTGCACCGCAAGGTGGAAGGGATTCGAATCCAAGACAAAACCCAAGGGTTAGTGTCTGGAAGCTTCGACCCCTCTGAAACACAGCAGTTTTTCTTACAGTGCCTGAATTTGAGACCATCTGGAGGGGGAGATAAAGTTACAAGTGGGCAGTCTGGAAAAAGAGTTGCAGAACTGGATCCTGTTAACAGTTACCAGGCTTGGCAGTTGGCCACCAAAGGAAAAGTGGCAGAACCCTCAGAATACCTGAAGTATGGAGGATGGGATGAAACCTTGGCAGATGCAGATGTCACTTATGACAAAGACAAGAGGGAGTATATCCTTGTGAGCCAGGAGAAGCGCAAGAGGGACCAAGATTCCCAGACTTCTGGCAATCCCAAGAGGAAGACTTTTTCAGGAGGGCGCTCAGATAAGTCTGGAGGTGTTCAATTAGGGGACAATTGCTTTGTAGTTCAGGGTGATACAGATTACAGACCATCTTCCCGCCAGAGTCGCCGGGCAACCCAGAATAATAAATCAACTGAATGCTTTGAATGTGGAAAGATTTTCCGCACATACCACCAAATGGTGCTCCATTCCAGGGTACATCGAAAAGATCGCCGGACCTGCAGTGAGAGCGGGGCTACAGCACAACGAGAACGATATGGCTCCACCAGTGAAGGGGACTCGGGTTCTACTAGCCAGCCCAGCAGTCCTGGGTCTGCCTCGGCTCCTGAGGATTCATTGACCTCTGGGATGGGAGAGGAGGGTGCTGATGACAGCTTTGAGGAAGGAACCCCAGAATCCTTGCCAGGTAAGGCCCCCATTATTTATTTAATGTTTTTGTTAAATCTACTTGATCTATGCATACCTTCACAAATGCATTTTGTTCTTGTTGTTGCACATTTCTCCATTTCTTTTGATTAATTAACTTGTATTTTTGCATAAATTACCCTTAGTGACACTTTTCTGCTGGTGTTCTCTTCTGGGCAACCGTAACTCTTAAGCTCAGGAAGTAGCTTCTTTCACACTTGAAAAGATTCATTCCTTTCTTGATATTCTCCCCTTCCTTACTACTTCCCTTCCCCACCCTTTCAACACATAATCACCGTCTTTCCCTGTCCTTTCAAACTTATACAGATGCATTAAATAAAAACTTTAAACTCTTATGCAGCTATAATTAATCTCCTTGGATTAAACTAGTCCTCTGGGTTCAGTGCTTGTTAACTGGAACAGATTACTTTCCAAGTAGTAGCTAAATATTTAAAGAAGCATTATAAACTGTGGTTTAATTTGTCTACTTGCTTCTCCATCATTTTCCAATTTTAGTTAAATATTCTTCAAAAATGGAAAGTAGCATTTTAGTCATTGAACTGGATTTACCCACTTTGTCAGCTGCATGATGTTCTCAACCAACAAAATATGTAATGACATTTGCCATTTAAAAAATCTAAACATACCACAATTATTATGTACTCTGAAGTGCATTCACATTAACATGAATATTACATTTATGTTATAAATTCCATGTGGAAATGATGTTTGCATTGGCTGTGCAGAAATACAGGATTTCAAAGAACAAGACTTTGCAATGAATGCCTTTATTATGAAGGCACATTCTATACCTAAATAGCTACAGAAATTATTTGAGAACACTATACCAGTTATGAGTCTCCATTTTCTTTATCAGTTAAGAACAAGTAGTAGTAGTTTCTCTTAAATTAAAAAAATAGTATTAGTATTTTATATTTTTATAGTTTACAAATTTGCATTCACATACATACTCTGTTTTGATACTCAAAAGCTTTAAGCTAATCAGGGCCAAGATCATGATTATGAGCTCCATTTTAAAGTCAGGAAAACTGAGGTAAGGCAATATATGTGTATATATATACACACATCTACTGATTATTTATATATGCAGATGAACATATGAAATCAGGTGCTGCATTATGATGATCTTATATAAATTCCATGTGCAGATAATATATGGTACAGATTTTATATTTTCTATGTCCATTTCTTACTCTTGAATTCTGTGGCAAAACAGAGTAAGCATAATGCCTTTTGACATACAGTGTTCATTCAAGGAGGTGAATTATGGCTTTTCACCCAGTTAATTGGCACTTTGAAGCTTGACCTGTTTAATCAAGGAGCTGTCAGCTGCCATTGTGCTCCTCTTCCCATAGTTTTTTGTTCCGCCTCCACCAATACCCCCATATTTCCTGACTCCTAAAATTTTTTTTAAACAAATTTTTAATTTTTAAAATTAAGAACAATTTTTTTTCTCATTGTCTTCAATGAAAATACCTTCCCTGCAACTTTCTTTTCTCTTTTCACCGCACCCATCAAGCTGTTCTTAAAGCTTTATCTTAAGCAGATGACCTACACTTTGAAAAAGGTTAGGACACCTTTCATACCTTTTAGAATATTGACTTGTCATTCATAAGACAATTATTTTGAGAATATTAAATGATACCCTATGTCCTTTAAAGAGTTAACATACCACACCTGAATAAACACTTAATCCCCAGACAATATTTTGATCACTCCAATTCATGACAAGCTAACTATACTTTCTTAAGTAGTAAAAGTATTAAAAGAACTGGTTTGTCTCTTTTCTTTGGCTCCTCATCATTATCAGCTATAAATTGTTTGAAAAAATGAAAAAGCTAGTGCTTTAGATTGAACAGCAGTTTTGTTCATCATCATTATAACAGGCATGACCAATACCCTTAAGGAGGAACACCAGAAAACTGGGTTTCTGGAGGTACAGTGGCAGTACCTCATTCATGCTTTGAAACTGGAGAAAGCAGCAGATTAAGCCAAGCTGAATACATAGGAGGATCTTGGAAAACAAAAGGAGTTGCCATGATTGGCATGGCTATCTTAAAATTCCACAACTTCCCCATTCAAGGACTGGAATAATTAATGGGAAGAGCATAGCTTGCAAGGAATTCTTGCACAGGGCTTAAGCTGTCAAATTAGAAATTACTTGTCAGCTCTGGGAATCCTAAATCAAAAAAGCTTGAAGAGAGGTCATTATAGTCATTGTGGGACTGATCCTGGTCGTGAGCGATCTTGTCTGTCGTTAGGTAGAAATCACAAGTTCCTAATTTAGGGATACAAATTACTTGTGTAATACTTTTGTGGAAGGAGAAAAAGCCTAAAGGAAATGAAATTCAAAGTAGTGAGAAATATACCAAATGAATTGGGTCTTGTAAATATATTAAAATTATTAGGGACTCTTTTCTGAATTGAGTTCACATGAAGACAAATTTCCTAGGTACTTTATTGGGAATTTGGTTTGTTTAAGAATATTGAATTATTATCATTTGTGTCAATAAAAAATAATAGCTTAAAATTTGTATAGTGCTTTGAGGTTTGCAAAATGCTTTCATTATGTAATTTCACATGTTAAGGTCCATGTTCATTGGAATTGTTTAAGGCAACAAAGAAGTGCATGCTACTATCTTTCAATTTTTGTTTAGTCACAGTGAGAAACTGATTGTGAGCTTTAAATGTTTTTGAGAAGTTTAATTCTTAGCTTTCATTTTTCTCCAACAACTATAGATTTTCTTGGATTCCTTCCAATAAAGTTGAACCTAATTTTTCACAGCAGAATTGGATAAAAATGTCAGGTTAATGCTAATCTCTTAGCATTGTTTTATTTTTTACTTTGAGAGTTCAATTTGTCATTTTAGAAGAAAAATGACCATTTGGCCATTTTACACTATTAAAAAAGTCAGAGGATTAATATTAGTCTGCCCAATGGAATTTTAAATACTAGAAATTAGAAAAAGCAAATAGTTTTCCCTGTAATTTGGGATTTATATTGTTACTGTTTTCTCATATGAGTGGTGGTTAGAGCTATTATTTGCCATTTGAAGAAGTTACACATTTCAGTTTAGCCTTTTTGTAATTTAACAGGCACCTTATGCATTTACCGTAAACTATAGAAATAAGAGGAAATAGGATATTTATCGTTTTACTCAAATAATATGATTAGCCTATCATTCATGAAACAAAATGATTAAGCTATTTATAAAACTGAAAAGCATTATTGCCTGCTGAGTTGCCTTTTCTCACTTAAAGGGTTGACTATTTTTGCTTAATAATTGAATTTTCTTGGGTCAGGGGAACCAGAACTAGTCTTAGTGCTCTCAATTAGAGGACTAGAGGAGTATTAGATCACAGATTCATAAAGCCTCTTTGAAGCAAAGAATACTTAATACATTAATTTAACTACTATGAAAAGAGGTTGTGTGATTTGGACAAATCCTTAGAAGAAACTACTTTGTAGATGAAGCTCCTAATATTTCTAGGTTTGTTTCTTAAACCCTCTTTGTGCCTTTTTTTTTTCTTCAAAGAACATATGCTGACTTCTGAAAGTGCTCCTAATGTCACTTAACACTTTAAACATTAAAGTTATCTTTTATTAATACTCACAGCACTCCTGTGAGTTGGCTGATGAGAGCTTTTCTTGCTAGAGAAATTCAAGTCAACAAAATTTATTAAACTTGCATAAAGAAATGGAGTCCCAAAGAATCACTTTTGAAAAACGATAGCAGTGATCTTGAGGAAATTATTATTCACATCTTGTGACAACTGCCCAGAAAGCCATTTTTGTGTTATAATGCTATTTTCAATCTTCAGATGTTTCTTTGACTTTTAGGTACTTAATTTTGTATTTTTCCTTGCATAAAGTTTTATCTTGCAATGTCTTAGGTTAACTGAAAAAATAATATGTATCACAGCCTGGTACTTGAGGAAGTTTAAAAAATTAGAATGCTTCCTCCCTCCCACCCCCCACCTTGGTGACAAGTAAAGAGAACAAAAGAGGGGAAAAACACAAAAATACTATCTCAGGGTCATCTGTGAGTTTCTTTACTCCCCATTTCTAGTCTTTTGCATATCATTCCCCATTCTGACCAGGGAAGAGGTAACCCTTTTCTGTGGCAAGGCCATCCATCCCTCCTCTTTGTGTCCTTGAGCCTGACTTTTCTGGAAGCTTCCCTTATTTAATCACTTTTTCCCCCTGCATCTTCAATCTCTATATTTACTGAGTTCTTCCCAGCCACCTACAAATATGCCTAAACTTCTTTAAAAAAAAAAAAAAAAAACAACTACACAAAAAAGAAAAACAAAAATCTTTAACTTTACTATTTCCTCAAACTTTCTTGTCTTCACAAATTAAAAATAAGTAATCTACACTCATTTTTTAAATGCCATCTAAATTCTTGTTTCTACTACAGTTTCTCACCCTGACTCAACCAAAACTACTCTCTGAACTTAAAAAAAAATTATTATTAATTTATGAAATAAAAAAGGATTTTCATAACATAATAAAAAGGTGATTGCATATGAAACTGCAAATCTATTATATACAACTTTCTATTCCTTTAAAATATATAATAAAGTTATCATGTAAATAATCATTTTTGCAGAAATTCTTCTCTCTGCTCTTATTTTTACTTCACTAGTTACTCAAAGCAGTTTCATATTTTATTCATTAATGTAATGATTATCTTTTGAATATAAACCTGGTTCAATTTGAGAGTATAGTTTGTGTTATAGTGCACATAGAGTTTACTGATCTCATCCAGTTTCCAGGACACAGTAATGTTCTCCAAAGTAACTTTATTAAGGAAAGAAACTTAGTATTCTTTCAATCCAGTGTATTGGAGGGGCTGTGCCTATTTACCTTTTTTACTTGAACTCACCGAGGCAAGGAAGCTTAGGTGTTTTTCCTTTTACATATTCCTTAGAGTTTACTTCACTTTAGAGAAGAAATATGCGTCTAAGTATCTTCTCCCCATTGTGCTGTTAGGCATGTCTTTTAATGACATCAGGCACCTGCACAGAGAAAGCTTAGAGACTTGGGACTAAAGCTTTAATGTTATTAGAATCTTAGACATTGGGTGGATTGCTGTTTATTAAATGTGTTCAGATGTTGGATTGTAAGAATCTTTTATTCTCATTAAATTACTTCACCAGTGACTCCACAGAAGAAGCTAGAACAATAATTCTATAAAGGGAAATGTTATAAACACTGAAGAGGATAGAAAAAAAAATTACTAAAATGAGAACAAGAAAAGTTCAAAGTATAGGCAGGAAATAACAAAGTGACAATTTAACAGAGGAAAGAAAAACACATATATCTGGGAAAAATTTAGTCCTTAACATTGATATTTTATGGGATTAAGGTACCAAAAGTATTGATGTTAAAAAATGTACATAAGGGATATCAATATATAACTTATTATCTTTCTAAAGGATTGAAAGCAAAATGAAAATATTATTTCAATTCAGTATCACAAACATTTATTAAGTTTCTGATTTATGTCAGACATTGTGGGGGTTACAGAGAGAGAGAGACAAAAATAAAAGTTGCTACTTTCAAGGTACTCATAGCCTATTAAGGCTCTTCTCTAGCTCTTTAAGGTTAAATATATCTCAATGGATAATAGCCCTTTGAGGGGTAGGCATGGTGGGTATTACTGACCCCATTTTTACAGATGAGGAAACAGATACAGTTTTAAATCTTTAACTTCAAAATTTTGCCCCAACAGGGTGATTTGCCATATGATTCTGACCAAATTACTTAACTTATTTTTTTGTTCCTCATTCTATTCATAAAAAAAAATGAATAAAACATGTCCCCCTAGAAGAGAGGTTGCAATTGAAATGTGAAAATATTTGACCGCCAGGTTGAAGAACTTTGACTGTATTTGGCAGGCAGTATGGAAAGTTGGGGGCAGGGAAGTGATATCATCACAATTATGCCTTATGCAGATGAGAGTCTTAAGTCACAGAATCTGGAGAGTATCTTTAATACTATCTAGTTCTCTCATTTTAGAGATTTAGAAATTGAGGTTATCTCCTGGCAGTAGTGTGGATAATGGATTGATTGAAAAGGCAAGGTATTAGAGGTAGGGAGACCAGATAATTTCACTGTAAATGCCATTATGCCACTTTTTACTAATAATTAAAAATAATAATAGCTAATATGTATATAGCCCACACTATGCATTAGGCACTGTGCTAAGCACTTTACAAATATTAGCTTATTTGATCCTCACAGCAACTTGAGAGGTTTGGGGCTATTATCCCCATTTTACAGATGAGAAAACTGAGGGAAACAGAAGTTAAGTGTCTTGTGTAGAATCATACCGGCTAGAGTCTGAGGCAGAATTTGAACTCAGGTCTTCCTGACTCCAGAAGTAGTACTTTATTGTGCCACCTTGCTGACTATACTTCATGTCTGCCTGTTTTCTATTGAAAAAGCACAAACAAAAATTAAATAGTTATTTGAGAAATTCTTTCAATATCTTGGATTTGTCAAAGCAAAAGAAATAATTTACATTGTCCTATTTTCTCTCATCTCATAATGTTTTTGAAGTTTATTTATGCAGGGGTCCAAAGAAATTAAAGTCAAAGAACAGTCTAGCCAGAACTGGAAATCTGGTGTCTTGACAGCATGGCTATTGCTCTTATATCTTCTTCAGGAAGTTAGAAAGATCACAGTTATTTCAGAGTAGAAGTAATATGAAGTAAGGTTAAAGGTGCCAAATTGATGTTGGATTCTTCAGATTATTTTCTGATAGGATAATCTTTTCCTTGTTTCTTTGACTCATTGCTCCCTGCTCTATTCTATTGATGCTGGTAGTTAACTTCCCGTTTAAGTGGACACTTTAGCTCCTTTTTCACCAATTTCTAAGCTTAAAGGATGTAAGTTTGAAGCAGGTTGGAGTAATGGAAATATCACTTGTCTTTGAGGTGAAAAAAAGGCACACTCAAGTCCTGATTTTCTTGTATTCCTGCTATATTTGGTCAAGTTGCTTAGGGCTCTGAACTTCAGCTCCCTCTTTTGTGATATAAGGATACTAGAACATGTGTTATTCATCTTGATAGGTTGTGAAGATCCAGTAGGATAACAGACATATGAGGTGTTTTAAAAGTGCAAATTGTTATTATACTTAATACTCTCAGCTTCAAAATACTGTTTATGACATCCAAGCCAAGGAACACTTTTTTTGAAAGTAGCATTTATTGATAGTGACTGAGAATAACAAGGATAACATCCTGAGATTTCGAGGGCTTTGCAAAGAGTGACAAGGTTGGTAAGGTGTAGAAAGAGCCTGTAGAGATTCTGAATCCTGTTTTGAAATCATCCTTGGCTGATCAACTGGAAGAAAGACAAAAAGCAGCTGGGAATAACCAATGGTTTTGTTGAGTGCAGGTGTTGCTAAGGGACAGGGCTCTAAGTATTGAAGCTTGATGTCAGCTGGGAGTTGGCTGACAGTAGAGGGTGTGGTTAGAAAATGGCTCTGGAACGGCATAATTTAGGCTGCTGACGGAAATAGTTCATTCACAGGCTGGGAGATATGACCATTACATAGTTAATTGCCTTTTAGAGTTCACAGAGAATGTTTGTGTGTGTGTGTGTGTGTGTGTGTGTGTGTGTGTGTGTGTGTGAGATTGCTTTGCTCAAGAAAATGGTCATCTGCTTTTTTTTCCTTTTTTTTTTTTTAAACACATTTCTTCAATATCTGGGGTGCCATGTAATCAATTCTTTATAAGTAAATGTGTATGCTTGTCCACACATGTGTATACATGTGAGGCTAGTGATAGTAAATAAGAATACAAAATTGAGTTACGATTCCTCTTATAATTGTAGTGAGGAACTGTCATGAGAAATGGTACATTTGCTAAAAGATGAATTTTTGTATAGTAGTGTCTGGGGGAAAAAAACCTGTAGTCATGTTATATCGATAGCTTTACACTTAAACATCCTGTAACTTAATATTTATGTTCATAAGGAATTTTTTTTAAAGGATGGAAGTGCTGTAGCTATACAAAATTATATTGCAGCTGCCCTTTATATTCCATTTTAATGTTTCACTGTACGTTTATGATATTCCTCAGTAGCTCCCTTCCCAATTTATTGAACAAGTTTCAGCATTTAGAGATCTGATTCCTCAAAGCATGTGATTTTCGCTGTTTCTGACTCTGCACATCTTTGTATTATTGCCATTGTGGTTCATGATAACATTCATTTGTTTTCTGGGTAATTCGTATAGTGATACCATGGAAAAGGGCAAAAATTGTGTTGAATTCATTTTTACATTTAGCTTGAACTTCTGATCCAAAGGTAATTTGGACCTTACAAAGTCATATGGTCTAAGAAAGTCACTCAAATGTTTTCTCATAATCTTTCTGTGAGTTCTCACAATCTTTACTTCCTACAAAGGTAAGATTTTTTGGGAAACATTATAGATTCTTATACTAGAGATTTATGAAATAAATAATTTGATAAACTTTTATTAAATGCCTGCTGTGTTTAGTGCTGGAATACAAAAAGAAGCAAAGAAAAAGTCCTTTCCTTCGAGGAGCTTGCAGTCTAATGGAGAAGACAACATGGAAGAAAGGATAAATAGGAAATAACAGAAATAAGGCATTAGTATTATAAAGATGAAGGCTTCCTATAAAAGATGGAATTTTAAATGAGACTTAAAAAGAAAGACAGGGAATTCAGTAGTTGTAATTGAAGAGAGAGCTTTCTAGGTATGTTACAGAAAACAAAGGGGAATACACCACCATGTTTTAAGTGAGATCCCTTGTTTTTCTTCTTGTATGGGGAAAACATCTGTAAGTCAGTGACAAAAGTGTTGAAAGCCACCAGGCAACAGAATGTGGTATCATTTTTTGGGGAGGGGGGAGTGTGATAAACACTATATAATAAAAGCTTGCATTCATTATATGAATGAGTTGGAATGAACAAAGTTCTGAATATCTGTAAAAAGGAGGGGGAGTGGCATTTGTATATTATAAAACAGGCAACTTATAAAACATTTACTTATTTTACTATGCAGGGTAAGGCCCAGCCTCTATAATTTTCACTATCCATAATGTGTCCTTTTTGAACCAGATAGTAGTAATATTCTTAATATATAGCCAGAGAAAATTCTCAAAAACATCTTTTTTATTTAAATCCTAGAGCCAGAGTTTTTTTTTAACTTTTTCAATAGTATATTATTTTTACAATTATGTGTAAAGATTGTTTTCAACATTTTTTTGTAAGATTTTGAGTTCCCAATTTTCTTTTACCTTCTCTCCCTTACCTCCCTTCTCCTCAGAGAGCAAGTAATCTATACATGTACAATCATTTAAAACACATTTCTTTATTAGTCATGTTTTGAAATAAAAATCAGGACAAAAGGGAAAAATCTTGAGAAAAAATTACCAAACAAACCAAAGGTGAAAATGTATGCTTGGATGCTCATTCAGTTTCCATAGTTCTCTTTTTGGATTTGAATGGCATGTTCTATTCCAAGTCTATTAGAATTTTCTTGAATCACTATTATTGAGAAAAGCTAAGTGTATCATAGTTGTGATCAAAAATAATCTTGCTGTTACTGTGCACAGTGTTCTCCTGGTTCTGCTTATTTTACTCACTTCATGTGAGTCTTCCCAGGCATTTCTGAAATAAGCCTGCTCATCATTTCTGATAGAACTATAATATTCTATTGCATTAATATTCCATAATTTATTCAGCCATTTACCGATTTATGGGCATCCACTCAATTTCCAATTCCTTGCCACTGTAAAAAAAAAATGCTGCTATAAACATTTTTGCACATGTGGGGCCTTTTGCTTCTTTGTGTTCTTTGGGATACAGGATCTAGTAAACACTGCTGGATCAAAGAATATGCACAGTTTTATAGTCTTTTGGGCATAGGTTCCAAATTGTGGAGCCAGGATTCTTAATCTTTTTTGTGTCCTGGAACCATTTGGCAATTTGGTGAAATCTATCAACCTCTTCTCAAAATAATGCTTTTAAATACATAAAAGATATGAGATTATAAATGTTGCATACATTGAATAGGAAATTTACAATCTATTTAGTTATCAAAGTATTAAAAAAAACACACTTCAAGGGCCCCACACTAAGAATCTCTAATCTAGAGTCTAAAGGTGTTAAAAACTATACACTTCTACATTGTGGTCTTAGCTCTGGCCACTGGTCTGCTTGACTGAGTCCATTTGCTATATGAAATTTATGTTCATTAGTAGTGAATCCTAAGCATAAATGAAAAAACTTATTAATTTTTAGTAATCTCATATTCCTCCATCCTGTATCAGATTGATTTGGTCAGTTGATTGGATATTTTAAAGAAATCTATTGGATGCTATTTGATTTGCATCATTTTGGGATGAATTTTCATCTTGGGAGTTTGTTATGGTGAATTATTTTATAGACTTAGACTTTCAGCTTTGAAGCACTTAAATTTTATTCAGTGAGTTTGCCCTTTTATTGTTCAGTCTTCCCTGGAATATGCTCTTAATTTTTCATTTGTTAATTTAAATATTTTCTACTTGGATGATTCCTAGATAATTTGTATTGGGATTAATCTAGGTTTGTAGATTTATGAGCAATTTCTATGCTTATGAGCTAATCCAGTGCATCCGTATTTGTTTGCATAAAGCTTGGTATATTATTCCCAATTATTTCTTTAGATTTATCTTTTACTATCCTTAATACTAATAATGTTTGTTTCTGGATGAATGTATACAGAACAATACAGTTTTATTATTGAGACTTGTATTTTATTTTATGTATATTCTTACTATACCAATTCATGGAGAAATATTTAAGACCTTTCTATGTTCAAGGCACTATTATCCATTTAGATGATTTCCATTCTACTGCTTTACTCTGTTTGCAAAGAAAACCAATGATTTGAAAGAGGTTTGTCCTAGATTAGGAAGACATTTGGGCTAACTGTTCTGTGCCAGATGCATTCCAGTAAAAACATGTGTGATCTGAATATTATTCTGGTTCTTTCTGCCAAATACAGGATAATTATTTGAGCACTGAAAATGCGCTGATATCTTCCAAATGTTCTCTGGTTACTGTTTCCTATTGAGTATCAGAAGTATGTTTTAAATAATGATGTCAATGGCAATAGATATATTTGTATCCGATAACCTGGAGAATAACCAATTTAATGTCTTTAAAAAGTATGCTTATTTGGGTCTCTCATTAGTGCTAAAATGGTATTTTATGAGTTAATTAAATTCCTACTATGTGTTAAACATTGCATTATAGAGGGGAAAGGATTACAAAAGAAATACCTCATTTGTCTGAGTATGTAATGACTTTGAAGATAAAATGACTTTACTTTTCAAAGAAAAATAGCCAGTATTTAAAAAAAATTCTATCTTATTCAATCTCAAACATTATTATCATGTATGCTATTGGTAAAAAAAAAAAAAAAGACCTGCTTGAAATTCTGCCAGTTGTATAGATAACCATACTATTTCAAAATGAAAATGCTTCTGGGAACACAGATAGTCAGAAATGATTTTAATCAGATTGTTTTCTTAAGTGTTAGTTTATGTCAGTCTAATAAAGGAAAGACAGGGAGAAATTTAGAAAGTAATTTTTATATCTTGGGACATTTCTGATGAGGATAGGTCTGTATAAGGCACAAATATGAAGGGCCTGGGACAGTTAAAGGGATATCATGAAATGGCATTTCTCCCAGGGGAGATGAGTAGAAAGGATACTAAAAATGAAAACAGCGGAGTTGGAAAGGAATTAAAAAGTGATAGCAAACATTTATTAAGGACCTATTCTGGGTAGAGCACTGTTGTAGGTGCTGGGTGAGATGCAAAGATTGTAGATAAGACATAACACATTTTTTGACTAGAGATGCCTCTTCATTGCATTTTACAGTTCTTTGTGAAGAAAATAGGGGGCAAAGATTCATGGGTTCTTCATCTGCCCTTCTATATCCATTCACAGAGAGAAGATTTTTTTAAAAAAAGATAAATTTATATTGATAACTTTTATGTCATCCATTTTCCTTAAGATACATCCTCCTTGTGCAGCAAAATAACTATTTGGACATGTATACATATATTGTATTTAACATATACTTTGACATATTTAACATGTATTGGTCTACCTGCCATCTAGGGGAGGGGTGGGGTGAAGGAGGGGAAAAAATTGGAACAAAAGGTTTTGTAATTGTCAGTGCTGAAAAATTACCCATGTATATATGTTGTAAATAAAAAAAAAACTATAAAAAAAAGATATATCTTTCTTGGGGCAATTAGGTGGTACAGTGGATAGAGCACCAACCCTGAAGTCAAGACCTGAGTTCAAATTTGGATTTAGATACATAATACTTCCTAGCTGTGTGACCCTGGGCAAATCACTTAACCCCAATTGCCTTAGAGGAAAAAAAAGATATATCCTCCTTAGGATATCTCTCTTTCCTTCCTAGAGAAACAACCCCTATGTAAAAGAAAGAAGAAAGAGGAAAAAAATGTTCAGCAGAATACACACAGCAGGAAATATTTGATGTTATTTATAATGTTTGATGCCCATAGTCACTCACTTCTTTGAAGAAAATAATCTTCTCATATCTCTTATTTGACAAATTCCATTTCAGTTCTTGTCTTGTTTCTTCTATTTACATTGTTGTTAATACAGACACACACACGCGCGCGCACACACACACACGTTGTTTTCCTGGTTCTGATTATTCACTTTGCATCAATAAGTCTTCCCATGGTTCATTGTATTCATGGTAGTCATTATTATTTATAGTACAATACTCTATTATATTTTTAGACAGTAACTTATTTAGCCATTCCTTCATTAATGGGTATATAATTTGTTCAGAATGGTTTGCCACTACAGGAAGTGCTGTTGTAAATATTTTACTGTATATATGGGACTTTTTTTTTTTTATCATTGATTTCTTTGGAGTAAAGCCTAGAAGTGGAATTTGTGGGGCAAAGGAGAGGGATGTTTTAGTGACTTTCCTCATATAATTCTAAAATGGTTTTCTAGAATGCGTAGACAAATTCAACTATCTTTGAATAGTGCATTAGTGGAGCCGACTTTCCACAACTCCTTGAGTGTTGACCCTTTTATTATCTTTATCAATTTACTGGATGTAAGATAAAGCCCAGAGTTGTTTTGATTTATAAAGAATAACAAAAATGATAGTAATAGTAATCATAGTTAGAATTTATATAATGCTTCAAAGTTTGTAAAAATCTTTACATGCTAATTGCATTTGATCCTCAAAATTACTCTGTGAGGTAGGTGCTAAAATATTATTCCCATTTTACAGAGGGGGAAACTGAGGCTAGAAGGGATTAAGTAACACAGCTATTCAGTGTCTGAAGCAGGATTTGAACTCAAGTTTTCTTGCTTCCAAGTCCAGTGCTTACCATACTATTCTGCTGCCTCTACTTGTCTTCTCATTACTGACTTGAATCATTTTTTTATATGTTTGTTAAATATTTTGCAACTGTGATTGTTCATTAAAAAAATTCAAGCCCTATGATGGACTTTGTTTTTAAAGTAATTTTTCTTTTACCAAAAGAATGATTGCCTTCCATTAGGATATATGGGAAGGAAACATAATTCTTGTTCCCATGCCTTTAAAATTTAATTAAGGGAAAGACCAAACATTAAATGTTACAAATAATTTATAATGTTAATAAAAGAATATATGTGAATGAAAATTAATAAAATAAATCAGAAAAGATAAACTTTATCATATATAGACATTATAAGTTAAGTTAATATAATAATGATAGCTTATTTAAACAATGCTTTTAAGGTTGGCTAAAGGCTTTACAGGTATTATCTTACTTGACTATCATATTAAAGCAACTTTCTTAGGTATTGCTCTTATTATTCTCATTTTATAGATGAAGAAAACTTAGAATGTCTTCATACTATTATGTTTATATCTTGTTTGTTAAGCTCTTTGCTTGCTGCTTTCTCCCTTAGATTGTAAACTTCTTGGGAGAAGAGACTTCTGTTTTCACTGTTTCTAGCACAGTGTCTAGCATAGTGACTGGTACATAATCAGATACTCAAGAAATGCTTGTTCACATGATTTAGGATGGAGCAGTTGTGAGTTGACCATGGTCAGTCACTGTTGATAAAGATTAAATGAGCATAAGGTAATATATTGATAAATTGTGATTTTTTTATTTGTCTGTGTCATAAATTTATAGAATTTTCCCCTAATAAAGTAGTAAAGCTTTAAAATTTAAACTGTCTTGGTGTAGATTAAAACCATGAATTGATCACCTAAAAAGCCTGAGTTTGACATTGAAATTAGGGTTAACTTTTACATCGGAGTCTCAATTATATTTCATTCACAATGATTTAATGATTCCCAAATGATTGGTGTTAAATGAATTGTGGTCAATATTTTGATATCAAAAGAGAAATAGTTACTGGCTTTATATATTTTCATTTTTAAAGACATGTATTAGGCAGTGATAGAAATACTGGGATGAAGGAAGAATTATTATGGGAAACTTATAATTGCTCTTTCAAAACTAAGAAATATGGTACTCTAGGAATATAAGTTTGAAAGCCAAGTATAAAATTCTAAAGACCATTTCCTATTCTAGTAATTCATTGTGTTTGCTTGGTCTATAGTGAAACTTGAAAAAATAAATAGAAACCTTGAAAGCCAACTTAATATATTTTGTGAGAAATGTTCTTTTAAAGATTCTGATCATCAAGCATAAAGATCATGTGTTAAAAAAAATTTCATAGGACTTGAATGAACTATTAATGTCAAATTTTTATGACATGATTTTTGCTATATTATTATTTGGGTAAAATATCTAAACTTTTAGTAACAAAAACAATTGGGGAAATGGGGGGGGGTGAAGAGGCAGAAGCACTATTGAAAAGGAGACCTTAAAAATACTTTGAATTATAGAGACTGATTTAAAAGTTGGTAATAAAGAGGAATGATATTTATAAATGTATAGGCCTGCCTCCAACATTGTGTATATATTAAATTCCTTGATATTTGAAGGATAAACACTATGATATACAGCATTTATTCTCCATTATTCTCTCTATTGGGATCAGAATATTTTAGTTTATGTTTACGAGTTAAAATCCCTATGTTTGTGGATGATCATTAATGCTAATGAGTGTAAGTAAATATCTTCTGGATCTTAAATTGAATCATTCTGAAGTATCTATAGATCTAACCTTGGATATATTGTCATTATTTACTTATGTTTTTGTTTTAGATGTTTAATTCAGTTGACTAAATCTATTTTTCTCAGATTTTTTTTTTTTGTCTGATCCACATTTTATAAGACATGTTGAGGAGTGAGAGGAAGAAATATGTTTTTTCACTATCCTCTGGGACCATCATGCAACCCATCTGCTTTTCTACATAAATGTCCATATCTTTCACTCTTAATTTACATTAGACTATACACATGTGTATATATATAGATGTGTCTACACATGAATGTTTCTCAGTTGATTTTCTAAGCAGATAATGTTTACAATTATGCAACTCATTGAGAGAACCTATTGTGTATATTTGTTGGAAAAGATTTTATTTGGGAGAATAATTGTTCAGTCATTTTCAGTTGTGTCCAACTCTTTGTGATTCCATTCAGATTTTTCTTGGTTTGACATTTTCTTCTCTAGCTTATTTTACAGATAAGGAAACCGAGACAAACAGAGTCAAGTGATTTGCCCAGAGTCTCATAGCTAGTATCTGAGGCCAAATTTGAACTCAGAAAGATGATGTTCATTATGGTATACTACACTGAGTCACCTAGATGCCTCATGGGAAAATGGAATGGATTTTTAGTGGCTTCTTATACAAAGTATCTTCTATATATGTAGTAGATAGAGTGCATATGATAGAGTGAGAAGAGTATTTCTGGAGTCAAGAAAGATGTAAGTTCATTTCTTTTATCAGAAACTTAGTAATTTTGTAACCTTGGGCTTAAAACTAGGTCTCTTTGAAAATGTAGTTGCTGTAGTGTAAAATGTTCTCTTGCTTCTGTTCACTTCATTCTGAATCACTTATAAAAGTCTCGGTTTTCTTTGAAAACATTCATTTCTTTTTTTCTTACAACACAATAATATTCTATTGCATATATAGCATACTTTCTTTAGCCTTTCCCCAGTTAATAAGCACTCCCTAATTTCTTCTTTGCTTTATTTTTGTATGAGCCCTTTTCTGCTTGCTTTTTATCTCAAACTTTAAGTTTCATTTTTTTCATCTGTAGAATCGGACTATAATAACCACCTCACAGGGCTGTTGAGCGGCAAATAAGATAATGCATATACAATGCTTGGCCAACTTTAAAGTGATAATTGTATCATTTTAAGATTTGCCAACCACTTTTAACATATCTTTTCTCATTTGATATTGGTTCTCCTTTTCTTCTTTCTCTCTCCTCTCCTCCTTCAGTGATCTTTTGAGTTTTATTTCACCCAACATATGCTTGTCCAAGGTATTTAAAATTGCCATGATTTCCAGCAGAGTCCAGAATGAAGGATCCTCTGGTCTTTCTCCAAACTTTTCTATTAGCAAATGAGATTGTAATAATTGGATTAAATCTTGGAGTAGAATGATTCCTAAGTGAAATCCATAATAATTAGAAAGAGATTAGTTTTCTTGATAAAACTGCTTATCCCCAGATTTTAATATGCAGCTAGACAGACAACTCATTGATTTTCATCCCTCAGTATATTTTTATATTTTTCATATCCTCTTGATGAGTAATGAAATAGTTCTAGTGTTTAGGAGTAATGCTACATAACTAATTCGGGGTAGAGAAATGAAACATGATCATTAGGTGGCACATTTGTCGAACATTTTCTTCTAATTCTGAACTGAATTTAGTACATATAGAACTTTCCCCATTACTCACAATGAAAATGAAACATATTAAACAAATAGATCTGAAAATAAAAATCTGTGGCAAACCATTATTCTGGAATTCTTTATTGTGTTTTCAAACTACTGAAGAATTACTGACATGTACTCCATTAGCTGTAGCTGCCACAGAGCAGTTCTAAAATCCCTTCCAAACTGAAGTCCTTCCTATTCTCCCTTCGACCCCCACCCCATGCCAACAGAATATGCAAACACAGATTTCAAATTTATTTTAAGAGATGGGTCTATAATTGAAATAGAAGACTTTCCTAAACCTGGTGTTACTTTGAGATAAGGCATTCATGAGTCAGCTGAAGGCTCCAACTCCACCCGACTGCATTTCAGAGGTGTGTGTTATCTCATAACAACATATGTCTTACCATGCGTTATTGCTTAAATGGCATTTGAGGCAAGGTGCTGTCAGTGAAAATTAAGTAAGTAGTAGTGAGAAAAATGCAAGAAAATCTTTGTGCTGTTTTTCCATTCTCAGAGGGACTTCTTGAACTTAAAAGTTTAAAAAGTAACTTTCTCTTTCCCAGTTTATGAAAAAGCTTTGAATTTGTATTTAGAAGAAAAAAAGACTGGGAAGCAAGCATATTTATTGTCATATGAAAAGACTGAATGTAGATTATGTCCTTGGAATCATGTTCTGATGAACCATTTGAAGGAATTTACTAAATATGGGCATGGTACTGAGTGGTACAATTGTGCAGTCCCCCAAATATAATACTCAGCAGATGAAATATTTTGGTGGGATACACTTTTTTTGTGAAGAAAGTGCAAGCAAAAGTGTCTCTATAAAAACATTAGGTGGTAAAAAGATTAAATATTTAGAGTTGTAGAACTGCATAGTATTTGCAGAGAATATTCTGTGGGTTTTTTTGGGGGGGGGGCAAAATTAAACTTAGTGACACATCTACTCTTTTCCTTAAAGACTCATCTCAGGCACCACATCTTACTTTTGAGAAACTTTCACAGGTTCCCCCATTTATTGGTGGTCTTTCCTTTTTCAGGTCATATTCTGCTTTTTTGTCTCTATAAAATGTGCACTCCTCTCCCCCCAAAGACAGACAGAAACACACACACACACACACACACACACACAACGGGAATTATATATCATTTCAGACAAGCAGGATGCTGTAGTGGATTAAAAGAGCTACCCTTGGAATGAAGTGAGTTCAAGTTTTTCCACTGACACTTCATTTCTATGTAACTCTAGTCGATTCTCTAGCTCCAGGCAATTGTGACTATGAGCTGCAGAAAAGGTGTTGGCCTTTGGAGGAAGTTCTTTACTGGGAGGGATGACATAAAGGGTCTCTTCTCTATTGCCTGGCTTCAGTGATTAGTACTTCCTTGGAAATAAATGCTCACTAAATCAAATTGAATTATTATCGAATTATTATCAAAACGAATAGAAAAGGACATTGGTTTATGTAGCCTTTGTTATTCATGCATTCTAATATTTTACATTAGAATTATATAGCTTATCTTCTGGAATTTCTAATATCTAATCTTTGGTCTACTAACTATAATGCAAGTCTGTTTTTTGCTTTTCCTGCTTTGGGAGAAATGGAAAATTGCTGCTCATACTTTTCATATATGTATGCATGAAGACTGTCATTAAATCATCCCTGATCCCACTTAGCATTCTTTTCTCCTGAATGAATATCCTTATTTTGGGAACCTTCTTCCAAAAGGACTGTTTTCTTAATTCTTAAATTCTTTGATTGTTTTCTTGTCACCTATCTTGCTTAAATATGGGGGGCACTCTAAAAATGTCTTTTTAATGTAAAACAGAATATTAACTTATAATTTATTTTCACAATAATATCTGTTATTTTAATAAAAACTATTGCTTTTTTGAAACTTATTTAGTTTATTTTAAGTCAAGTTTTTCTTTGACTTGGGTAGGTTTTTTGGTAATTTCTTTTAGTTGATAACCACCCATTATCCAAGTTGTCATGATAATTTTGAATTATAAGCTGCTACCCAACTTGTAATCATTAGCAAATTTAATGATTTCATATGAATATGGCAAATTTAGTGATTGTATCCATATCTGCACAATATATGTACGTGTATTTGTGTTGCATGCATGCATACACACATAAATGTATACATACTTGCACATGCATTAATGACATACATACTTAAAATATATGTGTCCCAAAATAATAGTGCAATCAATTTTAATAGATGTACTTGTGTTCATGTTGATGGCAAGCTGCATTATTTATGATAATTAAGTTTCACAAAGCTGGACCCTGACACAAGTAGAACACTGATACTAGATATGCAGTACACACACACACACACACACACACACACACACACATATTGCCATGAGCATAAAGTTATTAAAAAAAAAGAAATCAAAGTCTACTATATACTAATTGATCTTTTGATTAACATTTTATAAGAAAACAAACCTTTTCTAAATCAATATAACTCTGAATAGGCGGACTTACTATGCCAAAAATGATTTTCAAGTTGAAATGAGCCCCACCCATTTGGAGCTAATTTGGAGGCAGTCCTGCTGGTCAGCTCTAGCTACTAGAACGTGACTAAGACAAAGATTGTCCAGTACAAATAAATTTGGAAAATTTCAAGTTATCTTATATTAGCTTATATTCCAACTACCATCCTCCTCCTTATGTTTGGAGTGCATATAGGGGTGTGGTGGTAAATGCTACACTTTTAGGTATAATCTGCATTATTAACATATTTATTTATTAACATTTTCCCACCATTTTCTCATGTCTAAGGAATCAATAGAATGATAAATTAAGCCCTGATAAATACTTAAGCATTTGCTAATTTCCAAGTATAAATGTTCACAATGCAAATTTACTGATCAACTCTAGTGAGCTTGCTCCCAGTTGGTTCTAGCACACTGCTGGTTCTCTTGATGGAATAGTTCAGCCTTCTCAGGATTTGGAATTCCGAGATCATAGTCCCAATGTTGTTTCAGTCACTAATTTATCTTTGTTACCTTAGACTAACTTCTCTTGTCCTCATCATTCTCAGCTGTTTAATAAAGTGGCTGGACTAGATCATGAAGTAGAAATAGTCATGATCCTGAGTCGCAGGACTAAGTTTGGATTCTTGCTGTATCACTTAATACCTGGGTGGGCAAGTCATTTAACCATTCTGAACCTCAGTTTCCTCATTTACAGATGAATTGGTTTTTATAAGATTTTGAATATTTTCCCCAGTCTGTGAGATTTCATCCTAAGATTTCTCTAGTTATTTCCAGTAATAACACCTGTGAGAAAAAAAAAAAAGACACATAGGGTTAACTACTTCCTTTCTTCCCTCTCAGGGAATATGGATTCTCTTTTCCTCATTCTCTGTTAATAATTGGGTAAATTCCATGTCAGGAAATCTTTCTCATCATTTCATATACATCTTCCTTACTGTTTTTTCCCTCTCCCTTCTCAATTGGAAATTTTCCCTCTCCCTTTCTTTTTTCTCATTTTTTGTTTGTGACCCAGTAAACAACACTAATCAATGCAAACCAAAGTAGAAAAATAAACTCCCCTCTCCCCTTCCAAATAATTTATTTTGAAAATTGAGAATTTTGTGTCATGAATGCCTGTTGTATGTGCTATGTATATCAAGTTAAATGATAAGTTTTGAGTATTTTCCAAAGGAATCAGTGTATGCCTCAACTAAGAAATGCTGAGAGAAAATGATATTAGAGGTCTTAAGAAAATTGCTATTTTATTCATTTCAATAGAATAGATGAAAAATTGGTCAAATTAAACTTTTGTCTAAATTTCTAATGCATTACACATGTCAACTATGTATAGTTACACTTACTGCATTGAAGCATAATTGAGAATTAGAAAGCAAACAAAAATTAAATGTTAACACACCATAAAAGCTGATGTACTTTGTTAACATGAACTCCTCAAACCTCACTCTGAGCTTTGTGGCTGTTAATTTCACACACAAGTCGAATCAACCTAGTTATGTGGTTTTCCAGCCTAATAGTATATTACAGGAAAGAAGTCAGAAGTTGAAAGGGGCTACTAAAGGTAGGTACAGTGACTGCATTGAAATGTAATAGGTGAAAATAAAAAGATGAGTAATGGGAACAAGAAGGGAAGAAACAGGAAAACTATAAAAAGTCATTGACTCATGACTTGAAAGGTGCTAGTCTGGGGTCAGCCTACCTAAGGGGAATTACTATATTGTGATGTTCATAAAGATGATTCCTAGTCAAGGAAAAAAAGCCAAATTATTTTCAGTAGCTTTTGTTTCTCAACCAAGATGTTTTGTTTAAGAATGTTAGATGTATTTCATTAAAATAATGGCTGAAAGGGGTGAATTCTTAGCTATTTTGAAAATTAGGTATTCTTTCTAGATGACTTTTTTTGGGGGGGAAATTCCTGAGAGGTGAGATTTTAGATTTAAATCCTGTTATTATACATACACACAGAGACAAATGTATATATTCATATATACATTCTCATAAATGTGTGTATTCATACACCCATCCATCCATGCATAGATGTGTATATTTAAATATATATAAACATATATGCACATGTATATTCTCTCTCTATAAAATATTAGGTAACATTTTTTCCCTAATCAGTACTTTTTTATTCTGGGATTTTCTATCATCTTTTAAGTGAGGAACATCTTTTCCAGTTCTGCCAACATGCTACATTATTTTCTTGTTTTAGTTCCAAAACTAATATTTAAAATTTCTAATGCTCTATTTTTGTTCTTTTCTAAAGATATTTTAGTTTTTAATGTAAAATGTACATTGATACCTTTAAGTTATTAAACATATGTTTAGTTTACATATTTCTTGCTTTTCCTTTTTTTTTAAATGCAAATTCCTTTGTATGTAAACAGAATCTCTTTTCTTGTGTTACTCTTATTGTTTCCTGTCTTAATTCAGGGTTTATTGAAGTAAGTGGTTCTAATTATTCCAGTCAAAGATTGTGAGCCAAGTTTTTCTTCTTATTAATTAATAAGTATGTATCTTCTGTTAACATTGTGGAAAAATTTACATGTCTTTTAATCTAGCAATAAATATAGCTATGGCTTCAGGAACTGTTGGGAAAGAGAATTTAAAAATGCATTATTTAACTCACATACATTTTAGATTACAACAAATAAGTTGGATTGATTTTAATTTAAGAGTTTAAAGATGTTCGCCTGCTAGTTTAAGACAACCTTGTAATCCCATATCCAGCATAGATTTGGTTTTTTCCTAACATAAGGGTATACTGTTGTCATATTACTTGGATATTTAAATATTACTGTTTTCTTGTTAGAGATGCATGGTATTTTGAAACGGATACAGAATTGCATCGACAACAGGGACTCAGAAACAGTTATTATAAACAAAGACTTTTTCATGCAGTTATTTTTTTCTAAAGAACAAACTTACCAGGTTAATAGAATTAATTTCAACAGAAAAGGAAGAAAAATCTTTTCAAGCTTAAGTGATTCTAGACTTTACTAGCAAAGAAACCCGAGATATAAATTGCTGATTTAGCATGTTTCTATGAAAGATTATTATGGATGATGTTTAAAGAAAACATGTTTTTTAAACCTTGATTGTGCATACATTTCATATATTACACAAAATGTCCTTTTAGAAATATTGATGTGCTTTATGCAGTGATTGTTGACAAGGACAAAGGTTAATCAAATCTCCAAATTTGCTTAAAAGCAAAATTATTTCTAGATTCTAAAATGTCTCAAGGTATCTTGGAAGTGTCAGATATTCTTGGCATCCAAATTTTCATTGGTTAGTTCAGTGTTGAAAGAGCAGTGAGCAGTCACTCTAGAATTAAAACATTCAAGACCAAAACTATTCTCAAACCTCTTCTTGCCTTTTCCTGGGATAGGCAGATATTGTGCTTTGAAGTTGAGAATAAGGGGGTAGATGAACCATTCAGTAGTTATTTCAGAGCTAGAGCATTCAAAGTTCAAAGGCATCTCACTGAAACCATTTGCCAAGTTCCATTTCAAAACTTTACAGCACCCCTCAAATGGTTGCAAGCTGAGAATTACTGTGAAAATCTGTTTATGTCTCAGTATCTTAGATCTTCTTAACCATGTATTCTTTAAGTTAATTTATGGATGTTGATTGTCTGTTTGCCAAATATAGGAGCAGCTAAATGTTTCTGTATTTTTTCTTTTTTTTTCTTTATTAACAAATGACTGCTGTTTGTGATTAAGCCACATTTTCAAAGAGAAAGTGTACAAACACAGTGTACAATTTTGAAAAACATCAAGATTTTCAAAATTCATATTTCCCATGATATTGCAACAAATTAAGTTCCTTCAAAATCATATTTCAAAAAAAGGCTTTCTGATGCATCCCAAATTAAACAAGTGAGTTAAGATATGTGATTATCATGTGGGGAGATTAGTATAGGTGCATAATATACACATGCATACATATTAATAAGTCTACTTTTTTGTTAATTGATAATGTATCCAATGATAATGTGTGATGCTACTTTAAAGTGTTGAATTTCTTGGAGTTAGTGCAAATGTTGTATTTGTTACTTTTTTTTAACCTAACACTTGGCCATTTGTTAAAATTTAGATAAATTCCTCCAAGTTAAAATGGGCTAAATGATTGACTGAAAACATTTTATTTGGCATTAACAGGAGGAAAATAAAGCAACCCAAACATTCTTTGTAATGAAAAACACCCGCCAGGTCATGTATTTTAAAAATACAAAATATAAAAATAAAAATTAAGTTTCATAGCACTCTTCTCCTACTGAAAAAATGCAAGAGGGAACTTTTTTATCTTGTGGTGCAAGCTAGATCATTTATTACCCCCCCCCTCCCCAAACCAGTAGTCTTCAAGTTAGCCGTTTGCACTGTTAGCCCTTTGACAGCAAAAAACTGTAGTAGTCTCCCAAGTATTGAGCTTTTGTTACTTTCACAATATATTTTTCTGAGTGATTTTTCATTACCAAGTTAACATTTTTTTGCCTGGAATCTTCCAAACCCTTTCAGTGAGATTTAGTGATTAAGTATGCTGTACTAAAAGTCTATCCTTCACTCACCATGACCAATGAGCCTTTATGAATATTGAAAATATATAATTACAGTTAACTTGGTGAATTCATTTGTTAATATAAAATTTTTAATGTTTCTTTACATATACTGAATAATTTTCAAAATGACTTAATTTGCATGTAGCAATCATACAATATTTCACTTCAGGTAGGAGATATTAAAGATCTTGGTCATGATGCTTTAGTTTTTTGCAACACACCATAGCTGCAAAGTAAACTCTCTTTAGCACCTAACAGTTGGAACTCTGAATTTGAAGTACAAACTTTGAAATGAACTTTGTATTCAGGGCAAGGACTTATTTTACATAAGAAAGACCACAGTGTTCCTAGAGTCAAATAAATTATGTAGCTTATTCTTAGTATAAAAAGAGATAAAACAAGTTTCCCAAGAAGGGAATACAGAAAAGCACTCTCCTGTGGTCAGGTGAAGATTAGATAGATCAAAAGGACAAGAAGTGAATCTTTTAGTTTTAGACTATTGAGAACAGCCCTCAGACTTTTTATTTCATTGAGGCATTATTCTGACATCATAAACCACAAAGGCAAAGCCCAGGAGCATCAGCCTTGGTGAATGCTAGATGAAATTACACCCCTTTGTGATAGTACTCTATTACTTTTCTTTAAAGCTGGATACGGTCTCTTTTTAGCATAGCAACCATGAACTGTATATATATTTACTTATATTAGAAGGTGATGGCTCAGAGAAGTGCTTTTAGTGGTTAGAAAATTGATGTTTAGTGAAGTGAGTTTGGTGCCAGTGTCAAAGCCAAGTTTGCTATTACTGTCATCAAAGTTAAATAACCATCAGCTGGATATGTTGACCAGGTAATAAATGCACTCCAAGTACTCATATGGTAGAATTGCTGTTACATTTCTCTTCTTTAACAATTCCATATAGCTTTAGAATTTTCTTTTCTATAATTTGATTCACAACATCTTAGACCAGTCTGATGGGGCATTTGATTTTATATTTGAAGGCTGGCAGCACTTTTTATTGGTAAGGAAAATGATATATTGGATGTTGAATTGAGATTATGTAGCAGGAACATGAAAAAGCAAATTCACTTTTATGCCTTGCAACTCATACGAGATTTAAGACCAAAGCCTCAGATTTAGATTTAGCTTCCGTATTTTAGATCCTTGAGTAAGTGGATATGGATAAATAGATCTTTAGCCAGCTTCAGTATTGGATGGGATGGGTGGGATGAGTGGTTATTTTGGGGGTGTGTGTGAAAAAACGGTTGTAACATTAATTATTTCCTTGTAGAACTAAGAAAATCCAGTAGAGAAGTATTTTCATTTTTCATTGAGAATTTCTTTGTCACAATTTTTATTCAATACTATATCTGTGTTTGAAAGAATTTGTTCCAGATGTATTGCCCTATGAGGTAGCTAAAAATTTAAAATCCATCAAATTGTATAGTTAAAAAGTACTTTTAAAAGACATTATTAGCTTAGTAAATATTGGATGCAAAATTCTTCTGAACCATGCAGCTCAGCACTTTCATTGCAACATAAAGTGATAAAGAGTCACTTGGGAGCACATTGTGACTTGCCCAGGGTCACATAACCATTATGAGTCAGAAGTGAAATTTGAACCCAGACCTCTGAAGTCAGTCTTCATTGATTTCCCTACACTGGACTGTTTTAATCCTGGCATGTGAAAAGATTGGCATTACTCATTTGGAATAGTTTAATTTGAATTTTCTGAAAGAAATAGCCTTCAAAACTAAGGAATTACTTAGGGAAAAAAAGGACTATGAATTCTAGTTGTTTTTTCAGTATTCCCTGTGTTTGCAGATAATTGCATTTGCTATTTTTGTGAAATTGAAAGGATAATACCCAATACCTGACAGCCTCACGCATTGTCAAAATCCCCTGACTTTGTTTATAGATCCTGGCAGATGAGAATGAATAAATTGATATTTATTCTTTCAATAATATGGCTGTGTATTTTGTGTTTTTTTTAATTTCGATATTTTTTGACCAAATTTATTGGGACATGTGAAGAATATATGGCTTATAGCTTAAATGGTCACTTGATAATATATCCTTTAAAAAAAATCTGTTTCTAAAAGTTTCACTGGCTTGATATTGCCTGGCATAACTTATAGAACCTTTAAAGTAAATATGTCTTCTTTTCTTTTCTGGATTCAAAAGAAAGTTTTTTTAAAAAATAATTCTGACAAAATAATTTTTCTGGTCTAAATTTTTTTTCTCCCAAAATGGAAGAAGGCTGATAAGCTCTTTAAAATCCAGATATTCCTGGGACTTTGCAATCAGTGGCATATTTCTTTTCTTCCTAATTTAGTTCAGTTCGTTAAAAAAAAAAAAAAAAACTCATAGTATGTTTTTGTTATTATTGTTGATATGACAACAGTCTTCATTCTAGGGAAAAATATTCTGACCCATAATCAAGCTTTTGTTTCTCTTCAAGTGAAGTAAAAACAGTGCCTTTTATCCTTAGCCAGGCAGAATATAATTCCTCATTCACATCAGAATTAGATAGTATTCCTCCCTTTTAATTTCTGCTCACCCCTTCAGTTGATCACTTTGGTCTCATTTGCAATATTTTTGCTAGTGTTTTGAAAATGAGGCTGAGGAAATCAAAATATTACTTCTACTTAAAAAAAAAACTTAATAAGGACTTAATAATGGGACTCAGTATCAGATTGGGATATAATCTATTTTAGGATTACAAAATGACAGAGCTAAGACTCAGATAATTTTAAATAAAACAAATAAAATGGAGAAAATGGAGGGAGTGCAAAATTATGGAAGCCTTTGATTTGCTTTTGTGCAGTTTCTGATGAATTGTAACTCTAGGTCTGGATTGGTGCTCTTTTCCTTATCCTCAAAGGTTAACCTCTTCCCTGCCCCTGATGACAGCTGCCTGTGAATTCAGCATTTCATAGTCTTCTTGTATTTAATTTTTGAGGGTTAGAAGGGCAATGATATATAGCTCCTATATTTGGCTTTCTCTTTTTGAATGGTTGGCAGGGTCTCAGATGAGGAGTATTTGTACCAAGGGTGTGAGGCTGAGCTTTTTATCTTTTCATGTGCTACTAATTAAGTCTGTTGAAGATACAAATGACTAAATGTTGATACTGAATCTCCACTGAAAGAGAAAAGTGCTTGAAAAAGTGGTAAGTTATTGACAATTCAAGGACAACTGAAGACAGATTATATATCTGAATTAATGAAAGATGAGAAAAGGTTTTTAAAAGTGTATATGTATTTTTAAGACTAAATGTTTTCTCATCCCATCTATAGTTCTTTCACACCTTTCTTGAGAATATTAAACCATTTCCACTTTAATTGCTGATAAACAAGAACAGTTAGCGCTTATATCTTCACATTTTTTCCTTTCAAAATTCTTTCCAAATTTAACTAAACATTACATTTTCCATATGAGTTAAGTTGTAGGTGTCTTGCCTTCTTTGAATTTTTATCATTTTGTCAAATGGGATGATCTGATGAAGGGTGGCAGAAGATTTTTTGAGGAAATATGCTGTAGTGAAGAGAAATAGACCTATTTTTGTATTGGTTATATACTTGCTGGGTAACTGGCTACATCTTCTAACTTTTGTGAGCTTTCCTTTTCCTCAGCTATAGGGTAACATATGAGAATAGCACGATAAGGATGACAATAATACTTAGATTGTGTCATAGATTTATAAAGAAAGCATTTTAGATAGTTAAAAGTACTATTGAGATGAACTTAGGCTGTGCCATCATTATTACTTTCTGACAAAGAGATGAATTAAGTCCAGAAATACAAGAAATATTAAAACTTAGAATTAGGTCATCAGATCATTGAGTACCTAAGTTAATTGTATAGCATGTTTTGTGATCAGGGCATTGACTTTTGTAATGGTAGGATATACCATGTATATCATATATAATAGTTACATATTTTGTTCTTTTCCTTGTCTTGCACCTGAGTATAATTTCCCATAATCTTTTTTGTTTTGAGGTTAAAAAAAAAAAAGGAGTAAACCTTTCTGCCTGGAAGCAAATTATTTAGCAGGATCAGGAAAATGAATATTTTTGGGGTCACCAGGATACTAGTTTATGAATTAATCCACCATTCTTAAAACTTTAAGTGGCACCCACAAAGTAGTTCATTGATTTCTTGGTGACTTTGAGGGACATAATACTCCTCTTCCTTTTCTGGGCTATGAGTGGAACTCATTGTTACTCTCTAAATAGAATTAGTGAAACAGGAAATGACTTTATGGGAAGCTGGGAATTTTTGCCACTCCTGAAACTTTAGAGAAGTATGAGCTTTGGCTCAGTGGGAATGGAGAGTACAGCCTCACACTAGTCCTTTTATGGATATTTCAGTATTGTGGATATTGAATTAAATAAATTAGAATAAGAGAACCAAAGCAGTAAGGAGTTTTGGAGATCATCTTGTCCAGAGGGCCTTAACCTTTTTGTGTGCCATGGATTCCATGGGCAGTCTGGTGAATCTAGTGGATAATTGTTTAAAATTACGTTGTCAAAAGCACACAGTAAAACACAAAGGATTTCAGAGGAAACCAATTATAGTGAAATTGAGATATTTCCTATCCATGTTCGCAGACTCCCTGAAGTATACCCATGGATCCCTTGAAAGCCTTAAGGTTAAAAATCTTTGATCTATTTTATCTCATAAAGATAAGAATACTAAAATCTAAGGTCATGTGCCTGGCTAAGAACATTTTCCTCTATAATTTTACTGTACTCTACTCTCTCATGATATATAAAATATACCCAAGAAATGCCTTATAGATTTTTTGTTTTTTTTCAATCATTTTGTTAATTCACAACATTTATTTGAGTATCTTTGTGCAAGGTATCTTGTTAAGTACTATGGGGAAATACAGAATTGACTAAGCATGACCTCTGCCCTCAATGAGTTTACAGTCTTAGAGGAAAGACATGTACACACTTACCTGCAATACATGGCAGGTTATGGTATGCCTACAAAAAAAGATATAAACAAAATTGCTATGGCATGAAAAAGAAAGATCTCTTTTGGTTAAGAAGATGAGAGAAAATTTCATGAGGATAGCATGTGGAGGTGAAGACCACTTTGTAGTCTAGAAGAGGAAACTGAGTTTTAGGATTTAGTCTTTTTATGGGAATCTAGGAATCAAGCTCCTTGCAGACCTTCAACACTTGTCTAATAATTTCATGAACTGATTGAAAAGATATGTTGCCATATCATGTCTAATTCCCTTTATAAATATGAATACGGCAGGAAAAATATCATGATATTATCTGTCCAAATACATAAGGAAAAGGAGAATTGGGAAGCATATTTAAGTCAATACGTGCATTAATCATGCATGCTTTAATGGAGAAATAAAATAACATTTGGTCATTTCAAAAAATAATAATGGATTCATTATTATACTTCTTTATGTGACTAATAATTTATAATTAATATAAAGTTAAAGTAAAAAAGCAAAGAAATTAGTAGTTGACATCATAATAGGGGCAATTGATGCTTTTTGGAGCCAGAAGACATAAGTTCAAATTTTACTTTTGATAGTGATACCTGAATGACCTTAAATTATCCATGCTCCCTGAACCTTAGTTTTGTACCTATGAAATGAGAGACTTGAATTACATGGATGTTCTCGTCCTTTCCAACTTTACATATATGATTCTTTGAATTTCATAAGAAATTTTTAAAAAACCCAAGTGAGGAGGAGATGGATTGGGTTGTGAAAAACAAATATGTAAAAGAGTATAGCTAATAGTAGTGAATTTTCTGTGCTAAGTTCTTCCTATTAGCGAAACAATTATACATAGTTTTGAGTTTATCTGCTTCTTATGAAAGGATAGAAAAGACAATGGTAATTATGGTAAAAAAATTTGTCTTGAAGTTAAGACTGTTGTGCATTACATATGCTAGGATGCCTTTTTCCTTCTTCACTATTATTTCCTTTAAAATGTAATTCAAATTTTATCTTCTAAGAAATGGCCTTCCTGATAAATTCTCATATGAACTCACTTATAAATCCTTCTAATGCTGAATGACTGAAACTATGATCAACATTAATTCATAAACCAGAAAGAATCAGTAAGGAATAAAATCAATTTAAAGAAAGCTTATTGAGAATCATTACTAAACAGTATTCATAAAAACATTTAAGAATGAAAACAGGAGGACAGCAGACAAAAGATATGAAACTCATTTTTAATTCTTTAGAGACTGGAGTTCCACGACTTGTAGCCATAAACAATACTGGTAATGTGTGTGTGCGTGTTTGTGTGTGTATATATATATATATATATATATATATATATATATATGTATGTATTTAAATGGATCTAAGTTTCTGAGAGAAGCTTAGTATATTAAAGCATCTTTGCAATTTTCCAAAGGAATTACAACCTACTTTTTTTCTCCTGTTTAAATCTGGGCCTAATTTATTATCCATTTGTATTACAATTCAAGATATGTAATGATATGATATGTTTGTGTGAATAAACATATATGTATATACATGCATTTGTATATATGTACACATTGATATACTATGTATTAAGACATATAGACACATATATACATATATCTAATTGATCTATATTTATCATATCAATCTATTAAAGTTTTTCTGTTTCTTTCTAAAACCTTCATCAAGGATGGTCTTATGTGTGTTTAAATGATTCTTGTAACAGTTTTGTATAGGTAAGAAATTATACATATAAGTCAGGAGTTAATGATGTTCTTTTGCTTGACTTTTGGGTACATATACATATTTACATATCTTGGATTGATAGTACACAGATATATATGTACGTATATCTTGGATTATTAGTATCCTGATAGTCAAATTTTCTATATTGTTCATTCAAATGTTTGTAATAATCTAGGTAATAAATGTTGTCATCCATCTCGTTTTTCTTGATTGGATAGTTAGGTAATATGTATTTCTTCTGGGAAGAAGAAAATATTCTGGAATGTGATATAAATTAGTACAATGTCATCTACAAATATGAATATCTGGAGGATTTTACTATCTCTTAGAGAATTTCTCTTCAACTTAAAGCTATCTGTAAATCTTTATTAAAGTGTAGGCTCAAGGAATACTGGATACTTTTAATGTGTGGACAAGAGGAAAGTCTTTATTGAAAGAAAACCTTTCAGGTGGCATTTTCTTATATAAAATAAGAAATTGGTAAATAAAAAGGATCTTGTATTCTCTATATCTTTCAGTCAATCATGTGACATTAATGATGAGATCTGCTTTGGACTATTGCTTGTGAAAGCCTTCAAGGATGCCTTTGACATGTACAGATGATTTTATGTATGAAATTACATATTTTTTATATATATATGTATATATGTATGTATATATACATGTACACACAGGTTAATGATGCACTCTTGACTTTTTGGGGGGTGATGTTATTCATGAATTTCTAAGTATTCCCCCCACACTGTTGGCATCTTTTCCTTCTTTTTAGATACCTGCAATTTCATCCCTCAGGCCCTCTTAAAATTGTGACACTTACAGCTTGGATCACTTCTAAGAAAAATTGATCTAGAATGGCTATTTTTTGTTTTTTCTTTATAATACCATATCTATTTTTGACTACATCTAGGAGAGGCGATGTTAGCGTCCCAATATAACTTTCCTGTCCTTGATTTTGAAAAGTTTGTTGTAAAAACTTTTGACATTTGAATTATTCATTTTCATTTTTCTTTTGTCTGCTGTCCTCCTGTTTTCATTCTTAAATGTTTTTATGAATACTGTTTAGTAATGATTCTCAATAAGCTTTCTTTAAATTGATTTTATTCCTTACTGATTCTTTCTGGTTTATGAATTAATGTTGATCATAGTTTCAGTCATTCAGCATTAGAAGGATTTATAAGTGAGTTCATATTCTAAATTAATGTTGACTACCTTGTCCCTCCACTTGGTAAGTCATGTGTTTCATGTCTAAGACAATTTTTAGGCTCTTTTTTTTCTCCTTGTTATGGCAGCTATTTATACTATTTAGATTTCTGCTTAAAATTATTTTAGGATAGCCTGTGCCCTTTCTTCCATATCCTGTTTTCATCATCAGTATCTTATTTGAATAATCAGAAAACATTTATTAAGGTCTGCTATGTGTCAGGCACAGTGCTAAGCCCTAAGATCAGGACTGATTTGTTTCAGTCTCATGCTATAGTCTTTTCTCAGTTTTATTGAAGTTTTGATCCTTGCCATAACCATTCAGTAGTTGAACTATACATAGATGAGTGATTCAGAAATGACTCCCACATTAGTAACAAATTTTTCCCCCATGTATTAAAATAGAATCAGTTCTTTTTTTGGTGTTACTCTGTGCTCATTCTTTGTCCAGCATTTACCAGTGTTTTTATCAAAAGAAAGTATTTACTCATAGACATGAGGTTTTCATAGCAAGGGCACATAGTAGGTGGCAAAAAATGATTGTTAGTTTATTTATTGATTATGTAGTCTGAAAATCTTTTATTTTTCTTTCTTATCCTTGATTCACATTTTCAATTTCTCGTTATATTTAATCTTTGTGTTGCAGTCACTTTGCAATGCATAAAATTTGAAATATCAGATTAAATTCTTAGACAGGCAGATAATTATTAAGTGCTTACTATGTGCTGGACTCTGGGCAAAGCACGGGGGATAAAAATAAAAACAAAAAGACATACAAGTGTTCAAGGAACTTATACTCCAATAGAACATATAACAGATAAAAGAGAGTGGAGGAGTGGGGTCAGTCAAGGGATAGTGGCAAAGTTCAGGCAACCAAAAGCTGAACCAGGAAGGGAATGAAAGATGGTTGGCTTCAGCTCTTTTCCAAAAGGGAGGTCTTGCTTGAGTGAGACCTATAATGGGTGAAGAGTCAGAAGTGTGGAGGGAAGTTGAAGGGTTAGAAATTAATAGAATTCTTCTAACTTTGCCTCTTCATCTTGTGCAAGAGTTGTTAGTACATAAATAACAATTATTTTCATGGAGATATTTTTGTAAATACATATAATCAATGTGTTATACTTTCAGATGCCAAGATTAATACAATTAGAATGACTGTAATTTGATGTATTTTTTTCATTAGTAGGTCCACTTATTGGTCATTGGACAAAGCTTCCCATTTAGAATAGCAACCATTTGATTAAAATTTAGAGAGTTTTAAAAATTGTGTGATGCTTAGCAGTCTATACTGCCTCTTTTGACACTCTCCTATCCATATCACAGAAGCTGAAGGGAGTCACATACTTCTGAAACCCCTTTGTATTTTTGTCAGCAGCCATAACAGAAATATTTCATCTCTAAAGGTCCAGCTGCTGGTGATGAAGCTCTCACTATTAGATAGCTCCTCTGTTTCTTGGAAAACAGCCTCATTGTGTTACTGGCACCATACTTTGAAGCCTTTTAGGATGGTAGAGTCTGCCAGAACTTGTGCTTCAGTGCTTAACTTTTGTTAACCCAGAGATGTCATGATGAGGCACAGGAGTGAGAAGGACTTTGTGGAAGGAGTACATGAGTTAATGAATGAAAATGTTCTTTATAATTGCTCTTACAATTGACTAGGTGGAGTTTTAAGATTAGGGAGAGTAGTTCTGGAAAAAGGCACATTAATTAAGTCAGATGGTTTATATTGTCTTCTGATGTGTGGAAGTTAGCCTTTGATTTGTATTGCTCTTTGTACTTCCATTATTTTGTGACTATTTTCTCTATGGTTTCTGCCATAACCTTTGCTAAATGATAAGACCATTTGAAAATCCATCTCCTTTTTCGCAAGGCAAGTTGATATGTTTCTGCTTTCCCACAGGGGGATATTCCTGTGGCATGGTGGCTGAAACTGTCCATTATAATATTTAACTTTGCAGAGTTTTTCTCTGGCTGTGTCTGTAGTTGTCCCACTGCACAGGTTACTGTTCTAGCAGCAACTTAGTTACATCCTCAAGTCACTTTTCCTTTGCTCAAACCTTGCTCACTACAGTCTTGTTCCAACAGCCATAGCTTCAGGGATGTGAATTGATGACATCACAGGACCACAAAGATTGTAGGCCCTTTTTGTCAATATTGTGTTCTGTGTAACTTGTATGGTGAGTATGCCTAAGTCTTTATGACTATTTAGTAGGTAGAAATATATTTCTGAAGACACATTATTATTACTTTGACTCAGCCATAACATCATTTCTATCTTAAAAGCTAATATCTATTTATTTGATTTTCTGCTGTTGTCTTTTTTCTGTTAACATTTATTATAAAATCAGTAAAAACATGTTTTAAAAACAAAGAAGATAGGTCAGTGAATTCCTGTTGCTTAGTTCCCTGCATGTTATTATTATTATTATTATTACTATAAACGGTTGAGTATATAGTTTTGATGTGTTTTTAAAAAACCCTTGAGTATTCAAAAGCTTTTGAATGTTTTTGTTATTTAGCATACTGTTTGTTGAGCCTCTAGTTCTTCCTTCTTCTTAGCTATTTGCATGACTTCGCATAAGTTATAGCACTTGTGAGGAACTAGTTTCTTCATGTTTCTTCAGATCTGACAATTGTCAGATATTTCTGTTTGTGGTGTACAGTGTTAGACCTAAGAGAAAGAAGTTGCATTTCTGACCTAATGGGGTTTATGGAGAGGGGAGGAAAAGAAACATGTACAGATAGCTATTATAACAAATAATTATACAAATGCACTAGAAGTGCAAAGCAAAATGCTCTCTGAGGTCCAGAGCAGTTCTGTGAATGACACAGGGATAACTAGGAGGACTTTTTGAAGGAGGTGGCATTCAAGTTGGGTTTTAAAGAGTAGGAAAAAAATTCAATAAATAGAAAGAGAGGGAGTAGGTAGCACATATAAAGAGAATAGGGTAAAGAAAGAGGGAGGTAGGAAAATACTGGGAACCTACAGGGAGACATTGTGTAGTATGCTTTTCTAGAACGAAAAGTAGTAGATGAAGAGGGGAGTGGTATGAAATGAAGCTAGAAAAGTAGCATGGTAGTAGGTTATGGAGATCCTTGATTGGCATATAAATATAAGAATGAGTTACTCATCCGGAAGATCCCTTTCAGGTCTAAGAAATATAAAATTCTGTAATTCTAACAGGATGAGGGAGAGGGAAAGAGAACGAATGTGGTGTGTGTGTGTGTGTGTTTGTGTGTGTGTGTGTGTGTGTGTGTGTGTGTGTGTGAGACAGAGGGGGGGGGGGGGGGGGGAGGGGGGGGGGAGGAAGGGAGAAAGGAGGAGGGGGAGAGGGAGAGGAATAACAAATGAACATTGCTGTAGAAAGTACAGCTTTGTAGCTTCATTTGGGTAATTTTTAGCCTAGTAACAAGGTGACTCAGATAGTAACCTGGATAATTAACTTATATAAAAACAATCTGTTTTAAAATTTGGTTTATGGTTCTTAACAACTTTATGGCTAGAAGTCTGCTACCATTAACAATAGATCATGTTCTCTTCTGTACAATATAAATTATAAGCTGTCTTCATTTTGAGAGAAATAGAGACTATAAATTAAGAAACCCACTAGCCTGATAAAGTTATTTTTAGGTTAGTGAGAAATAGAAATACTTTAGTTAAAAACTTACATTAGGTCATTGTTTTATTTTATCATAAAGCTTTAGAAATACAGATAGTTTGAAACTTTTCAAATTATTTCACATGGCTCAATGATACTGCTAGTATCATAATGAATTTAAACTTATTGAAGGTAGAGGTCTTATTCTATAATTTTATATCCTCTGAAATACTTAACAGGTGGCATAAATAATACCTGGGTCACTTTTTCAGATGGTCTGTCACTGATGACAGTGTCTACAATATTTAGAACATTTTAGCAGGCAGCCCAAGGAGAACACAAAATAAATAGTCTCACAAATCTCTTCCTCCCCATATTTTTTACAATTCAGTTTGAATAACGTATCAACTATATGTGAAAAATGTTTACTACATGTTTTAGAATTTTAAATCTACAAAGGACTCTAGATATTATTTAGCACAATCCCCTCATTTTACAGATGAGGAAACTGAAGCCTAGAGAAGTTAAGTCATTTGATTCAGTTTACATAACTATTAAGTGATCTAGGTCTACTAAATAATTTTGAAATCAGTTCAGGTTAATATAGTATGAGGTGACTTATAAGTCACTTAATGTCATTAAACTAATGACTGAGAACTTCATGATTTCAGGAATACTTATTCTCAGAAATAGCCAAGAAGAATAAAATTTGGTTCCATACCATTGAGGACAAAGGAGAAAAACTAGTGACTTCAAGCTCATAAAAGGAGAAAAAAGGCCAAAGGTGGGCAGGTATGTTATAGGATAACTATATAGGTAGGAATGTTGTTGGTAGAAGGAATGATAAATGGTACTTGGGTGTGATGTCGAATGGAATACAAAATACCACTAGCACTAACAAACCTGGATTAGGTGTTGAGTGTATTAACTCCCTTGAGGGTTGGGTATATGCCCAGTGAAAAATAAAGTTATTCCAGGAATTTGCATCACAGACCACAGAAGTTACTTTGAGTTTCTGTGAGTGGAGGCAAGGAGAGTGGGAAGATTGATACTAGAGGGATCCTGTGAAGGGCTGAAGAAGAGTAGATGACCAAATGGAAACAGTATTTAAACTTTTATTTTCAATTTACAGCAATGCAATAATTTTTAGCATGTTTGAAAGTTTATAAAGATTTTTTCTCACAATAATCCTGTGAATTAGGTAGCACATTTAATATTATACCCATTTTATGGATAAGGAAAATGTCAGACAATAATAAGTACATCCCAGGTACTGCTAAGGAATGGGGATACAAAGAGAGTCAGAAGCACGGTCCTTATCTCAAGGGGCTCACATTCTAATGGGGATGAGAAAATATATACAAAACTACATACAAGATATATACAGAATAAGGAGGAAGTAAGGTAGAGAAAGGCACTAATTATTGAGATAAGAAGTGTGGTACCGAGAAAATCTTTCTATAGACAGTGGTATTTAATTTTAATATTGAAGAAAATCAAACAAGGAGAGAGAGCTTTCTGAGTCTGGGGAGCAGTGGCTTCAAAGAGTGATAAATACAGTGTTGATGAGAAGACAAGAAGAGGACTAAAGAGTAGAAGGTCTGCAAAGGTAGGACAAGGCCAGATTGTGAAGAGCTTTGAAAACTAAACAGGATTTATTATTTGATCCTGAAAGTAATATGCAGTTGAGAGAAACAGAGAGAGGGGAAGGGAGAGAGAGAGAGAGAGAGAAAGAAAGAGAGAGAGAGAGAGAATGAGAGGGGGAGAGAAAGGGGAAGAGAGAGTGTGAAAATGAGGGATAGGGAGTTGGATGGGGGGAAGAACATGTTAGACCTGTGCTTTAGGACAATCACTTGGTGGCTGGATTGAAGAAGGGAGAAATTTTGAGCTAAGTGTTGCAATTATCCAAGCATGAAATGAAGAAGGCTTGAACCATGATGGAGGATGAGAGTGTGTGAATAAAGTCAGCATAGTAAAAAGATATTGTGAAGGTTACACAATAAGATTTGCCAACAGATTGGATATGCGTAATTGTAGAGGTTAAATGGCTTGCTCACAGTCAGTCCATTGCCCTTTCAACTACAATTCACAATACCTAATATCTCTTTAAAATGTCCCTTTATTTTTCAGAGGTGAAAACTATAGTTCTTAACCAGCTGGGTTGAGGGGTGGACTATATGAAGAAATAGTCTTGTATTTCTTCCACAAAATGGAGGAAGTTGGGGAAATACTGAAAGATTTGTAAAAGGTTCAGGAAGAAATATTTGAGTAAATATTATAATGAGATTTCAAGATTTCCTGAAAATAGTTGGTAGCACTTTTACATGGGGCATTTAAGTGTGGGTTTTTTCCCCTCTCTTGTCTTTTCTTCTTATTTTTACTAGACAAAGTGAGAGAGGATTCTACAGATTAGGAGAAAATGAAAAGAAAGTACACAGGAGAAGAGGGAAGAGCATTATTTCCCCCAAAGGAGTATAATTGTAATCCCTTTGACCTGTCAAGAAAGTTCACAATTTCAGAATTGAATTGATAGGACAAGCTTTTTGTTTGTTTAAGCAATTTAAAGGAAGATCAAAAGTAATAAAAGCTTGAGAAGCTGGATTGAAATTTAAGAGATGACTTCATGACATGAAATTGAAGAACCATTTAAATTATGTATTTGCTTCATCTGTAAATGGGAATGAGGGGTACATATGTATTATATGTATTAATTTCATTGATTTTCTTGCCATGAAAATATTTTAAAAAATAGACTTATGTGTGATCCTAGAAGGAGATATAAACTACCTAAGCTACTGTTTGATTGATTAGTTAATATTTTACTTGAACACTTCTATATGTTGATAGCCTTGTAACTCACACTAACTTATTACTAATTCATGTCATGTTATCAGTTATCTAAAGCAATGAGTATGTTTGATTAAGCAATATTGAGTAGGTTTTTTCTTTATTCATTATAATATTTTTAGGTCATTGAAAAAATTGGACCTATGATTTTACTAGCACAGGTATCTTACCATGAGAAAACTACCTCTATGCATTCATAATGTCAGGTGTTTTGAAATTTACAGTTTTAAAGAATTGTGACTCTTTAAAATGATTTGATTCACGCAAAGTCATGTAGATCTTTGTATGGAAGGTAGGATTTAAATTTGGTTGCTTTGGACTCTGGTTTATGGCTCTATCCATCATGCCATTTATTTATTTATTTTAGTTTCAAAATAATGTATTCTCAATGGAAATTTTAAAAAGCATTTTTTGGTAATGCTTAAAAGTTTCCAAAATAATTTGAGGGAATCATATGTTATTCTAGTCTTTGACTGAAATTCTTTGACTATATCACTATATCAAATAAATAACAACTTTATGGGGGAAATTTGAAGAATAAGGAGACTGTGGTTTCTCTGAAGCTAAAAAAAGTAAGAATGTCCAATCAGAGTGGGTGGTCAATAGCTTAGATTTTGGAACACTAAATGTTCCCAATCTTATATTCTCATTTTGGACCACCAAACACATCTTCTCCCGTTAAACACCCACACCCACACACATGCACAAAACCACAAACAAGTCAAGCCCTCCTTCATTATTTCTACTTCATTTACTTTTAGCTTCACTGCTAAGCTTTTCTGAGAAGTTATCTCCACTCATTGCCTCCACTTCCTTATTACCTTATCTCTTGTATTCTGGTTTCTGTATTCTTTGTACTGAAACTTCTTTCTCAAAGGTCACCCAAGGTATCCTCATTTCCAAATCAAATAGCCTTTTCCAAGTCCCTATTTATTGTCTTTGGTCTCTCAGCTTTTGACATTGCTGGCTATGTCTTCTTACTGGTCATTATTTTCTTCTTTGGGCTTGAGATATTTTGCTCCTTTTTAGCAGCTGCTTTGCCATCCCCTTATTCTTTTTCCCTTCCTAGACAGTGGTTGTTTCTTCCCCACACTTGTTCTCTTAAATTCTCCTCAGTAGAGCTATCAGGTGATAACGAAATATCTGCCTCTGCCTCTGACAGAACTATGTCTTTAGCTGTTTTTGGAATAGTTGCACCAGGATGTATTAAAAAATGAGTTTACTGTCTTCCTCAGGATCCTCATCCTTTTAATCTCAATATTTCTGCTAGTGATTCCACTATTCACCTAGTGCCCCATATATGAAACTTTGGTAATTGACTCTTCTCTCTCCTTTCCTTTATTATCAATCATTTACTATGTCCTATTGATTCCACTTGTACAATCTCTCTCCTATCTGCCCTCTACTCTCCATTTCTACTTATACTACCCTAGAAGCTTCCTACTTTCATGATCTTTACCCTTTGGTCCTTCCCTTTTGTCATTTTCAGAATAATTTTCCTTATGAATAATTTATTATACTATTTCTCTCTTCAAGCCTTCAATGACTCTCTGTTAGCTTTTGGGTAAAGTTCATTTAATACTCCCTTTGCCTGGCATTCAAGGTCTGCTACATGAACTTCCCCCAGCTTGACCTATATTACTGCCCATCATATTCTATTTAGTCAAACTGTATTACTCAGTGTACCCAAAACAACTACTTCATTTTCCCAACTTTGTAACTTTGTTCACATTATTCTTTATGCTAATAATATATTCTCTTCTGTATTTGTGGAAATTTTAAAGCATAACCTCCTCTATAAAGCAATACTTGAGCCTTTGGTCCATGATGATCTTCCTCTTTATACTTGACTATCTCAATGCTATACAATATTTTGTATTATAACTATGTGTGTTTGTATTTTATTTTATTTACCTGTAGAATGGTAAGATAAATGAAAATAGGATTTGTATCTCATCTATATGGCTTACAAGTATCTAACATACTTAAATAAATGTTTGTTGAATGAATGCTTGAAGACATCAACTTATATATATATATCCATAGTGATTAGTTTAAAATATAATTTCCCTATATTTTCTTTGAGGATAAAACTTATTGTTATTCTTCCCTCCCACCCCCAGGCAATAGGCGTTAAATGACTTGCCCAGGGTCACATAGCTTGGACGACCTATTAAGTGTCTGAGATCACATTTGAACTCAGGTCCTCCTGACTTCAGGGCTGGTGCTCTATCCACTGCACCACCTAGCGGCCCTTGTATAAAGTTATTATCAAGTATGATACTTTATGGTTGGATTAGTGTTACAATATCATCTAGATCTCATTTCTCTTTCCTGTAAAATGAAACATTTGAATCAGAGGATTTTCCAGTATCTTTCACATAAAAATGTCAGGATCTTTTAGGTACTAATTAGACATTTAACACAAATGAAATTGTAGAGGTGAATACAAACTACTATAAATCTTAGTACTTTCTTAAAAGAATGTTTTGACAAAATATTTATAGTTGTAGAATTTTTCATAGCAAGATTTTTCAGAGAAATGCAGTCTTCAAACACACACACACACACACACACACACACACACACACGTGTGTACTCCACATCTATATCAGTTGATGAAATGAATTTTTTTATTGCTGATAATTTTGGATAAATTTAGAACTCACGATGTCCTTGTTTTTAGCACATAGACTGAAGCAGAGATAATAAGTAACTTGACAAAGAGAGCTTATCACAAGGTCTTTTGAAACTTTCCCACGTATTCAGACTATATGTTTATATATTCACTTTTTTTTGTCTTGAAGCTAAAATGAAATACTTGGAAATATATATATATATATATATATATATATATATATATATATATATTTTAAACTTCCTACTTAAGTGCATCTATTAGACACCTGTTTAAGTATTCTTAAATGAGTTTTCAACCAGGATGTTATTTTAAAAATATGATGCTGAGACCTGATGAACATAAATAAATGAATTATTTGCTATTATTGTATTTTGGGAGAATGACTAGTCATTCAAATAAGCCACTCTAGAAATCATAATCTTTAGTCTTAAACCATCACAATATTAACATTGTATTTCTTAAGTGAATGTTTAGTAAGCTTAACACCAAATTTCACTAATGTGTTTTGAGACCTGTTGATTAAAAGTTTAATCCGTAACACTGTTATATTTTTGTATCTAATAAGACTTTTTTGGCCGGCAGACCTTTAAACAAAATTCTTAATGACTTGCAGCACATATTTCCTTAATAAATACCTGTTGTTCAGAGCTGGATATCTCCTTGTTGCTTTTTAAAAATCACTGAGACCACACACGTTGCTGAGTAGAGGAGGGGGAGGGGGAACTGTTCTTGATAGTCTGTGAGCAGGTGCCATCTAGTGGCACATGGGATGTAGTGCGGCTTATAACAGCTGATGCCAGAGGCAGCTGTTCCCTGTATGGATGCCAGTGTCTTACTGTATTACATTCTAAACAAAGACCATTTTATGTTATGAAACAGCCTTTGTTCAACAAATCAAACATTTGACTGATTTTAAAGCTTAAGAGTAGACTAATAAATAACACTAAGTTTTAGAAAAGAACCACTGTAGTTAAGCACAAACAAAGTTTTGTGTTTTATTTTTGAAGAAAAAACACATCAACAGAAAAAAAAAAAGTCTTTAAACTTTTGGAATGCTATTGTACCTTTAAAGTGTTTAACAAGATTGAACAAAGTTTGAAAGGATGGTTTTCTCTACAAATTTCTAAAGGATTTTACTCTTAGTAGCCCTTAAAACAAATCTCCAATCACTTGGTCTTTAATCTAATAAATGAATAAATATAGGTAAATTGTTTGCTCAACTAAGGATAACTGTAGAATGAGTAGTATTATGCTATTATTTCTTACTCTGCCCAGTTCACTGGATAAGAAGCTTTTTTTTTTTTTTTTTTTTTTGGCAGGACAGATTACAGTTTAATAGAATTTAAAATATTGAATAGAAATTTAAACTACCTCATTAATAGGTAAATTTTTTTAAAAAATAAGATAAGTGAGAACTAATTTTAATACTAAAAAAAATCTTTACTTCCAAAACTATAATTAGCCTGGTTCAACTAGAGAGACAAAAGGTAAATTATTTAATCTCATTGTTTTCTTTTGGGTGGTTTCCAAACAAGTAGGGCTACCAGAACCATTTAAAAATTATTTGTTCAAAAAAAAATAAAAAATATTCTATAAAGAATTAGTTAATACTTAAGCTTTTTGAAAATTTATGGCAGAGAAATACAATAATCAGGAAATAGTGAGGGATACACTCATTCCTGTTTACATCAGTAAATCAAATCCATACATTGTGAATGTATTGATGTGTATATATTAGTATACACAAATCATCTTAAATATTATTTTATTATTTTGTTTTCCATGTTTGATTCTATGTCTCCATTCTTATTTCTTTAGGGATTTTTTTTTTATCTTTCCTTGTTCTTACCAAATGCAAAATATGAAGTTAGAAAACTTTATTTTTAATTCATTTTCTTTGTGGAAACACATAAAATTTAACTTCAATAAATATATTTTTGCACTATCTGGTAGCAAACTATTTTATTTTTTCTTGATGGGAAATTAAAAGCTGGTTTTAAAAATTGAATTGAGAGTCTCCAATATTCCTTTTATGCTTTATGTTCATTTATTTTGTTATTTCTCCCTTGTGTCATGAAATTTTTGAGGCCTTCAGCCACAGAGTTTGCAACTGTACTGCACTTTTATCTCTGTGACAACATTTTAAACAGACCTATCACCATGGCATAATTTTGTTCACCCACTTTTTTCTGATCTTGATAGTCTCCTTGTTTTAAGCAGAACTTCCAAATTAAGCCAGCCTGTGGCAGTGTTTTTCAGCATTTCTTTTGCTTCTCTCCTGAGTCAAGCTTGGATTTCTTTCTTTCTTTCTTTCTTTCTTTCTTTCTTTCTTTCTTTCTTTCTTTCTTTCTTTCTTTCTTTCTTTCTTTCTTTCTTTCTTTCTTTCTTTCTTTCTTTCTTTCTTTTTTTCTGTCTGTCTGTCTCTCTCTCTCTCTCTCTTCACTTTTTAAAATTAACAACAGTCATGCACATTGCATATAGAAAAATGTCCTATTTCATATTCCAGCACCAAATTATTTTAGTAACAGCTCCGTTATACTTTATTTACTAAGATAAATATTTCATAAAATTTCATTTTGATTTGGAACATTTATGATTAAGATTGCCTAAGTGTTTATATGCTGCCACTTATTATTTTCATATGCATTCAATTTTTTTCTAAAGTGAAATAAACTAAATGGATAATTATAGATAAATAAATCAAACTAGGGAGTTTTGTCTAAAATATTAATAGTCCTTTTTGGCTCTGATTTTTCTTATCTTTATCCAACTTTATGCCCTTTTTAATACTATATCACAAGTTAGTGTTCTCTTTTTATCAAATAATCACATAATATGCATTCATTAAATATCTACTATGTGGCAGGCACTGAAATCAGGGATGATATGCAAATAAAAATTAAGCAAAACTTACTGTCAGTCAGTAGTGAAAATTTAAATTACTTTAAATTTTTTTTTCTGTAAAATTAAAAAAAGAGAATTTTTTTTAATAATTCACATTGTTTAGAAGGAAAAAACCAATTACTCTAGTATGTAGTGAACTTATCAACACTTAGGACTTTCTAGTATTTGAGGTGATCACAATAAATATTGTCTGAATTTTAATTAAGATAGTGATGCTATTCAATAGAATTTCACACTTAAAGTTTGTACATGTTTCATTTCTGGGTTTAGAGTAGTACCAAGATGGCAAAAAAGGGATTACCTAGCTCCCTCATAACTATTTTTCCTACCAGTTTTCTGTGTAGTCTTATATTACTGTATGGTTATTAAATATTTATAATATTGGTAGTACTGTAGGGGACAGGAAAAGCTATTAAAAGTGAAAACTATTCAGGTTGTAGCAATCATGGAAATAAACAATCACTATTGAGTTGTGCCATATTTGTATAATAACTTTAAAACATCTGGTTAAAACTTTTGAAACATCTGGTTCTTTTCAAGACTACCGAGGTAGAAATTGGAACTTGATAATGCATGACAACTTCTTTGTCATATGCTCAAAATACCTTTCCATATGGTGATTCAGTAAACAGTCTTTGAAGTATTTTCTCTTTCTATTATCTTGAGTATTTTTTTTTTACTGTGACATATTCTTGTATCTTGTTTTGGTAAAACTTGTCCTTTTCTACAATAACATGACCTTAAATTCTCTTGAAGCTCCAGTTGAGAGATTCTGAAAGATCTGAAGTACATAAGAACTCATTGTTTTGCCATCTTTCCCAAGTGCAGTTCCACTCCAAATTCTGCAAATATAGACAGACTAATAAAAAAAAAAAAGACATCATTTCCTTCACAGGATCAAGCATCATTTCCTTCTATAGGATCAGATAATTTTCCTTCAATCACTCAAGACCATATAAGAATAAAATAATTTGGTCAACACCTGTTCTTTGCCCTGAGTGACATATAACAAAACAGTATATAAAATAAGATCAGTGTCCTTTTTCATCCCTGGAATCACTTTATTGTAAAGTGTATTAGAGCATGTAGAGAGTCAAACACTAAGTTAACAAACAACAGCTGTGGATTGAAATATTAAATTCAGATAGCTGTTCATTTCGCATGTATCCAACATTCGGATGAATTTTCATATCCACAACATTCATTGTCTTTGTCTTTTCATGGTATGATATACATGTATGTGTATACGTACACACACATACATATATATTCATGGTACAAAATGGGTACAAATCAGTAGTAATTTTGGTTATTTCATTATTTTCTCAACCTGAATAGACTTCACTTGTGAAAACTTTTTCAAATTTTTGAATCTTCAGACAATCCTGTGAATTGGACAGATGTTTTTTATTTCCATTTTATAGATGAGAAAATTGAGGTTCTAAGAGGTCTTGTGGCTTGTTCCAAGTCCAGTTAATGGTAAAATTGAGACTATCAGAGAATTACATAGTTGGCCAGGATTCCAGAGGTCATTTGGTTCACCTTTTTACAATATGCAGGACTCCTTAAGAAAAACTGTCCTCACTAGATGCTTCTGCTTCCTTATTTCTCATTTACCTTTAAACTCTTCCAATTTAGTCTCAGTACTAACAGTTTATTGATACTGCTCTCCCAAGATCACCAAAGATCTCTTTATTTAATCCAGTGACATTTTCTCAGTCCCTGTCCTTCTTGATTTCTCTATAGCAAAGCTTCTTAAACTTTTCCCCGCTCATGACCCCTTTTTACCCAAGAAATTTTTATGCAGCTCCAGGTATGTAGGTCTATAAAATAGATAAGTAAACCAAACATTTACTGATAATAAATGGTAATTTCGTGACCCCAATATTTAATTATGCTAACTCACATGGGGTCATGAATCACTGTTTAAGAAGCTTTGCTCTAGAGGATTTGACACTATTGACAACTTACTCCTTTCCTTTTGAGTATTTGTGACAGTGATCTATTGTGGTTCTCTTCCTAACCCTTTGATCCTTCAGACCTATTTCCTGCTTCCTTTTCTTTTCTCTCTCTACTTCTCATTCTCCCAGTTGATCTCTTGTGCTCCCATGGATACATTTATTATTTCTTTGCAAATCACTCCCATATCTATATATCTCTCCTTTATCTTTCACCTGTGCTGTATGTAGTCCTGCATCTCCCATTTGCTGTTGGGACATCTGCTCTTGATTGGGAAAATAGGTATGTCAAACTCAGCATGTTTAAAACAGAATTAATTATCTTTTCCTTGAACCCATTGTAATATTTTCTCTATTTCTGATAAGGTACACCATTCTTCCATCAGTAAGGTTGAAAACTTGAAAATTATTCTTAACCTTACTCTCAAATCCCACTTATACCCTCAGCTGTATATCTCCTATAGCCTTCTCTCCAAACCTATGTGCACCATTCCGCTTTGGTCCTTAACTACATTTCACATGTACTATTAGAAAAGTCTCCTACCTCGAATCTCTGCATTGAGCCTCTCCTCTCTCCAATTCAACTTTCTTACAGGAATCCAATTGACACTCCTAATGCACAGATTATTCCATGTCAGTCATGAACACGTGATTGAGGACCTTAAATAAATTCCTGTTGCCTCTAGCATGAAATGCATGCTCTTCTCTTTGACATTTAAAGCCCTTGACATTCCAGCTTCTGCCTTTTTCCTGGCTGGGTACACATTATTATTCCTCATGTCTTCTACACTCTAAATAAACTGGCCTGCCAGTTCTACCTCAAACATAACATTTCCTCTCCTATCTTCATGCCTAGAAGGCTCTATTTCCTTCTTTGTTGCCTCTCATAATCCCTCTGTCTTTTTAAGCTACCGTTATCTTGTTACCTGCTACCAAAGTCTTTTACCAGATTCCTCTGGGTTTTTAGTGCACTAAACTCAAATTACTTTTGTGTATTTACTTTTCTAAATCTAGAGTCCTACTCTCTTCTCCCCCTATTTCTAGAATTCAAGTTCCTTGAGGGTAAAAACTCTCATTATTTGTTACCAGCTCCAGTGGAGAGTGCCTTGGGCATAGTAAGCACTTAATAAAAGCCTGTTGAATTGATTTGAATAGGCAACCACCTGTTCTTAAACACCTTGTAATGAGGAGTAGGGGATTCAGTAGTTAATTAGGTAGCACATTCCTTGTTTGGAAAAAAGAAACAACTCAGACCTTTGGTTTATGGCCCTCCTTAGAAAAAACTTATACAAGTTTAGAGGTTGTCTCCTGCTCTGTATTAAGAAAGTTACTCTGAGGCACTGAAAAGTTAAGTGGTTTGCCTGGGGTCATGCAGTTGTATATCAGAAGTGGGAATTACACACAAGCCTTCCTGATTCCACAATCACTTTTCTCTAGGCCATACCAAACTACCTTTGAACCTATTTTTTTTTTTTTTAAATAGTGCTAATTATTTCCGGTCTCCATTATAATGAGCCAAATTCTACTTTCCTGGTTCTTGAAAATCTTATTCCAGATTTTCTTTGGAGGAGAAATGCAATGTACACACCTACAGTACAATGTACATTTTAAAAGGGTAAAGTACAAATGTAATCTCACTTCCATTTAAGAACTCATTAAATATTGGAAGACATTTATCAAGTTGGTCAGATCACGAACTATTCCTTCCATGAAATGATTTCAAGACATCTTCCATCCTCAGGATGTTTATTTGTTATCTTACTACTTAAAATATGCAAACAGCTAAGTAGAATTTATCCAGATGTGGTCTGGCAGGTACATGATGCAGTTTGACCATTATCTTTGTTTTTTCTGCATTCTTCAGTTTAACTCATGGCAGCCCAAGATTACATTAACTTTTGGGGGCAGCTACATTGTACTTCAGACTCGATTTGAACTAAATGTACTAGACTCCGTTTACATATACCGCTGTTGACATGCATTTACCTTATTTTTGTGCAATTGATTTTTTAAATTCAAGTTCATATTTATTTCTTATTACATTTCATTTGTTAGATTTGGGCTCAGGGTTCTAATCTACTGAGAATTATTTGAAGCTTGGTCATCCAGGCTAATGGTTATAGTTCACAAATTTTCATCTTGTATAAACTTGATAAGCCTATCATCTATATATTTCTTCTAATCATTGATTAAATAGAACAAGGTGAGAAATAAAACAAGACCAAAGTATGCCACTAGAGGTCTCCTGATTTTCAGTACAGTATTTTTTCTATAATATAGTGTCTTCCAATGGCCTGATTGATATGGTGATTGGTTACCTGTGACAAATCATCAAAATGACCAACTTAGCTATACTGTGTGCTTGTGTGTGTGTGTGTGTGTGTGTGTGTGTGTGTGTGTGTATGTGTATGTGTGTGTATGTGTGTGTATTCAACCTGAATGAAACATTGTGGTAATAGGAAAGATCGCTTAGAGTTAGAGAACTGAATTTGAATTTGTCACTATTTCTATGATTGGACAAATCTTTTATTTTCCAGAGCCTCATTTTGAAAGTGAGGCAATTAAATTAAATGATCTTTAAGGTCTTCTACAATATTAAATCTTTTTTCCTATGACACATACCGATGTCCAAAAATTCTAAATTGTATTCTCATACCTATGAAAACTTTGTCTCAGGAAATGATTTAATAATTCAAAAACAAGTGCCTGATAAAAGAATATTTATCAGGTCCTTTTTGTGGGTCAATAGTGGTGTCTAACCCACTGAAACAGTCTTTTGATCATATTTAAATTAATCACTTGTTGAGAGACATTATGACTCAGTGGATAGAGAAGCTGATCTTGTAGTTAGAGACCTGGGGTCAATTCTTTCTGGATATGCATCTTGACTCTTTGGTTCTGAATAAGTCATCACGCCTCTCCATGCTTCAAGCAAATCACAGAAGCAAATATTCCCTGATAAAGGCAGCCTCCTCCTATGCCATTGAGATTGCAGTTTCAGACTAGAAGGGGGGGAGGAAAACAGTCAATTTCCTATTGACTTCTTTACAGGGTGATAGAATTTAGAGGTGAAAGGAGGGACCATAGAGATGAACTAGTCCAGTGTCCTCATGTCCAACACATTTTCCTCTGAACTACACTGACATTTAAATATCAACCATATATTTTAGCATGAAGTGATTTGCTGTTGTGTGAGATTTTGGAATGATACAATATGTTTATTATTATTGTCAATAATAATAATGCTTTTTATTAGTGGTCTGGAGCTGATATTTTGTTGTTAAAAGAAACTTTTTAAGAGGAAACTCCCTCTACTGATTGACAGTGACAACTCTTGTGCAGTTGAGAACATTGCCTGGAACACTTGGGAGGTTAAATGATTTGTGCTGTGGGGTCAGTCACAGAGCCTGTGTGGATGTCAGAGGCAGGATTTAAGTCTTGCTGCCTTTCAGGTGGCAGTGTAGAAATGCTGAAGGAGGATGATGAAATTCTTTTTGCTTCTCTCAAAATTCAGTGGGCAAATTATTGAATTATGAGAATGCTTCACATTGTCTTCTTGTTCATATGACATTTTATACTTTTAAGAACACTTCTATTTCTATTTAAATGACAATGACCCTTTAAAGTAAATAGAATTTTCCCGTTTAATAGGTGAAGAAACAGACTCTGGGAGGTTAAGTGATTTATAAAAGGTAGGAGCTGTATAGTTTCAATAATTTTTGACTACAACAGTGATGCCCTTTTCATATGCAAGAATAAAATAACACAGTTGTATAGAAAGATAAAACCTCAGAATTTGAGGAGACCTCATGGCCTATGGGCCATGGAAATTCAACCTACAGCTGAACAAGAATCCTTTTTACCTTGTCTTCAGCAGGTGTTATTAAACCTTTACTTGAAGAACTGCAGTAAGCTCTACCCACTTTCATTTGAGTAAGTCTATTCCACTTCTGCATAGCTCTACTTGTGCTTAAAAAGAGCTTGTCTAGGTTATATGCATTTATTCAACAAATATTTGTTCCATTTCCCTGCACTTTACAGATGGGAAACCAAGGCCCATAGGGGAAGTGACTTTTCCAATTACACAAATAAGAGAGGTAGAGACAAACAAGTTAAATTCCTTCCTCATTTTCAGCATTACACTATGCCACGTAATGGAGCCCAAGATTACTTTAGCTTTTTTCAGCTTCTATGCTGACTCATTGAGCTTGCACACTCTTAGAATATTTTCATGCAAATGGTTGTTTCAAGAATTGAATTTCTTGGTTTGTAAGATGAGGATTATACCATGTGTTTTAAATTTATCTACAATCCCCATAGGCTTATTGATGTATTTAACAACTCCATGAAGAACTACCATATGAATCCAGAATGTAAAATATGTTATAGTCAAAACTTCTTTGTTTTTCTGGAATGGTGTCAGACGTGTATGTACAAACTCTTACAGAGGGCAATAGAAAGTTAGAACTGAACTTTTCTATTTTGTCTATGTTTGCTTGTTTTCCTAATACAAATTTCAATAATCTGAAAACAGAACAAGAAAGAATATTATATAGAATATATTTGTGTGTGTGTGTATACATACATATAATGTTTTAAAATAAATTTTCATTGAGATTTACATAATTAGTGAAGCTTATTTTATGAAAATGGTTCTCAGGTTACTCGTTCTTTCCTTCTCTTTGACTTTTAGGTTTCCTTTCCTGCTTTTTTGGTCTCTTGTCTAGGGCTTCATCTCCTTACAGTTCTGTTTCCTAGGTTATAGTTTCACATGGCTATTAATACTTTTAAGCCTATGTATGTACTAAGTTAAGAGCCATATTCATCAACTGACCTATAATGTAGCTAACTCTCACCTTGTACAGTCACTTAGCTCTCTGGGACTCAGTTTCTGGCTTTAAAATGAGGAGATTGATTTCCTAAGTCAGTTTGGATTTGAATAATTCTATGTCTCAAAATTGGCTTTTATTTATTTCACTGTATCAGAATTTCTTAAAATTTGAACTTCTTAGCTTCATTACAAATGTCAAATATATTCTTTTTTTGTCTCTTTGGTTTGATGTTTTATTTATAGGTAGAAAAACAGGAAAAGCAACTCTTAAATCTTGTTGGAAAATTATTAGCAGCTTCCTTTTAAAAAATGGCAAGCATTTCCTTTTTTAGAATGGCCATAATATTTGCTAGTCCTTTGAACTAGAAATATCTCCATGGTGAAATGCAAATAGAAAGAGGAGTAGATATTAAAGAACCAGTTTACCTGTTCCCCTACATGTATAATCTGTACTCCAACCAAATTGGATTACATACTTGCCATTCCACTCATAGGCCTTGCCTTATGCCATTTCTTCCATAAGGATTGCTCTCTGTTCTTCTACCACTGGCATTTTTCCATCTCTGTGTGTCTATTCTTTAAGGCTCAAGTTAAAATGCCATTTTTAGGAAGCCTACTCTGATTTTGCTAGTTGAAGTTAACTCTTTCCTCTTCCATATTCTTATAACTCTTCTGTCACTTAGAATGCTATCTTTTAGCTTAGTTGTTTTTGCATATGTTATCTCCCCTATTTGTCTACTTAAGGAGTAAATTGAGTCTTGCACATATTATGCTATGTTTAGAATAAGAACTTATTGAATGATAATGAATGGACTCCTAAATAGTAGTATTTATCAGTTTGTAAATTAAGACAACCAAGAAGCCAAAGTCCTTGTAAGTCTATTTGGGAGCCATTGAATGAACAACATATTTTTGAGCAGTATCTACTATTGCAATCATTTTTCAGAGTTCTTAGGAAGCAGTTATTTTCAAATAAATATTCTGGGCTTCATTGTATTTGTTGAATTGAATCTTGAAAATTTTATTCAATTTTACTCATTCCAGGTTTTTTTCCGAGTAATTAACTAAAATCCATTAAAATATTTTTTTATCATGTGCTTTATAAAAATTCTGCATTGTTCTTTCTTTCTATTTTTCCTCTTCTTCCTTTCAGTATTAAGGTGGCAATGAGGACCACCCTTTGGCATACACCCAGAAAGGCTGCCAATGTTTTGGTTTATGATCACCTTTGGGATGTAAACTAATTTCCTCCAGAAATGATAGAGATTCTTTAGCCTATGGAATTTGTGAATTATTCTCTTGGTTCCCTGTTTATGTTTTTACTGCCCAGATTGAAAGAACTCAGTGAATATATTTCCTTTGTAATTGGCAAAACTATGAGGCATTTATTTCCTGAAAACATTCCTTGAAGAGACTGTATTCAGAAAAAGTTTAAAATTACCTTTTTAATATGGTATCAGTGGTAATGGAGAGATAGTGATGTGGATCATGCCAAATAGCAAACAATCCGAAAATAATTATTTTACTTTGGAATGCATTACATATTTTGGCAGCATATTTATATTCCTAATTATGTTTTGCTTAGTATAACATTAAAATTAGTTTAAATTCCTGAAGCATAAAACAATTGACAGTAGAAACAGGGGAAGGTAGCTCAGAAATCTGTTGATGAGCCAGAAGTTTGTCTGTGATTTAAAACTGACCTCATATAATAATTCACAAAGGGGTTAATTCTCACATAAGTAAGCAGGTGTTAACTATAATGATTATCACTTTTTTTCTTTTAGTGTCTCTATTGAAAATGTTTTGTATAATAATAAGATCTTTATTGGACCATGGGTACAACTTATGTTGTATTAGTGAGAATTTTCCATTTGCTTTCCTTTTTTTTTTTTTTTGGTTTATGTGATTGGTGAGATGCTGAGGATTAGCTGAAAAAGTTAAAAGGCCAGTTTCCAACCATAGATGTGTAAGAATTAAAAAAAAAAGAAAACAATTATATAATGGTGGGAATTAATGGCATAATTGAAGTTTATCATTCACATAACACACACATTAAGAAAACCCTACAAATTCTTCTCTTCTTTGTTCTGCTTCATACACCTCCAGTTACTCCAGGGACCTTTGTGGAGGAAGTCCTGAGCAAAGAGAGGACAAAAACTTTCATCATTTACATGTAGTGTGAAGCAGCATGCATTATATAGAGTTGTCCTTAGAGCAAGCAAGATGGGTTCATGTTCTTCCTTTGAAATGAACTTCTGTGACATGTTGGGCAAATCACAAAACTCTTAGTTAGTATCCCTGGCAATTCTCTTGAAACCATCAGTTGCTCAGAAAAGTAATGATCTGCATTAATAGAGATTTTCCTATTCTGATGAATTTGAATATAGTTTTGAAGTATAAATTAAATGATTGTCATTCTTAAATTTATTTTAAATGTTTTTTTAAAAGAGAGAACCATGTATCTTTTCACAAGAACAAAAACATAACAAAAAATATGGTAATGTTATGATAGAAATAACTCAAGAATGAGATTTTAAAAAAATCTACTTAATATCTTAAATGTAACTGGATTTAATGTTTCTTTTTTGTTGTTATTGTTATTCTTTTTGGAATCAAATGATATTTCTTGCCATTAGAAACATGAGGCATAGAGATTAATTTTCTCATTAGATCATGTAAAAAATTATTTTTTTCCGCTTATAGGTGTTACCTATATATCACCTATAATTGACATCTGCATCTATATCTGCATTATCTAACCATCTTTATCTGTCAGCTATCATTTATAAGCTACTGGTACAATAATTTATGTAGAATGGGAAACATTTTAAAATTATTTAAGGATTATTAAATGTACAAAATATGCTTTACCCTATTAGTATACCACATGGCTGTATGGTTAATGAGTTTGCATATTTTATTATTGTGTTAAAGTTGCTTGAGGAAAAGGACTGTTGTGTTCAAAGATATTTGATCTTCACTTATTAAGGTGGCTGAAAAATTATCTTTAGCTGGTCTTTATGATTTTTTTACAACCCTCATACCCAAACACATCTAATATCTTAAGAGCAAGACTTACAAATTGAACAAACTTTATTGAATTAGTCTGCTGGTTGCCTATTCATGTTTTCACTGCCTACATTGTAAGGGCTCAGTGGGTTTTGTTTTCACAGGCAGCAGGTGTCCAACGGGACAATACTAGAGAGATTAGTCAAATTCAGAATCAAGAATGTTATGAGTTGTGAATTCCAGTGGCATTTTTTCTCATTCATCCTCAGGAACATTTCACAGCTCTTTTGAGAGAATGAAATGAACAATATAATGAGCAGTTTTGTGCAGCAGAGGTTGGGTTACAGAAATGATGTGATGCAATATTTAAAATGTTTAACAGTACAAATAAAAAGGAACTCACGGATAGATTTGAACATTGTAGGATGTGAAATTGTAGAACACAACCAAAGTCTTGAAATATCCTTCTTTTGTATGCTTTAAAATATTTTTTAAAGATGGTGGATTAAAAGAGAGAGGAAAAGTTGGAAATAAAAGAAACTAAGAATATCATCATCCTAAAAGCAAAAATTCAGTATTCTTTTCAGTTATATTAGGAATCACCCTTCATGGTATTTAGGACAATGGAATAAAAAAGGGAGCTAAATTGTGGAAGAGAAAGTTTCCAGAACGGACATAGACCATATTTAGTTGGCACATTTTTTTCCCCTTGTAGATTATAAAGCTCAGAGACTTTTCCTTGCTAAATTGAACAGTTTGTGATTTAAAAAAAAAAAAAAAACTTAAATAAATATTGGTTCTTTCCTGATATTTTCCTTCACTTCTATCTTCTTTGATATTAATCAGTTTAATAAAAGGTATCAGTAATGACCAGCACGGTTTGTATTCATCTGTTTATCACCTCAAAACGTTATTTATTTTTTGGTACAGAAAACCAGTTGTTTTCAGGAATTTAAAGCATGATATTCTCTTTGTTGAAAACCTGACCATTATGATTATGTAAGATTTTTGAAGATTTCCAGAGATGATATAGTAAACTTACCAGAAGAAAACACAGAAGGAATATTTAAGATGGAAAAAAAAAAAAAACACAAACCCAAATAAAGAAAATAAATTTAAAAAATTAACTAGTCAGTCACTAAGATAGCCAGGTATTGTATTAAACACTGATTATGTGTTAGGGCTAAGGTCTGGGTGACAAAGAAAGGCAAAAGGCAATCCCTGTTCTCAAAGAAGCTCCCACCCTAATGGGGCAGACAGAATTCAAACAGCTCTATACTGTACAAACAAGGTATGTAGTGGATAAATAAGTAGTAGTCAACAGAGGGAAGGTATTAGGATTAAGAATAATTAGAAAAAAATTCCTTTAGAAGATAGGGAAGTCAGAGAAACCAAGAGACAGAGATTGATGATGATAATAATAAATATTTGTATAGCATTTATTATATACGATATATATGCCAAACACTACGCTAAATCCTTTACAAATTTTACCTTATTTGATTCTTACAACAAGCCTGGGAAGTGGGTCATTCATTATTCTCATTTTACAAATGAAAAAATTGAGTCAGTGAGGTTATTCTGAGGGTCACACAGGTAGTGTCAGAGGCTGGATAGCTGTCTATCCACTGCAACACAAAGTACCCCTATAAGGATATAAGATGAAGAGATACAATATTTCATGCTTGATGGATAGTTAGATAGCGTAAATGCCTGGAGTTGGGTAATATGATGTCTTGTGTAAAGAACAATAAAGAAGCCAGCCTTAGAAGATTGGAAAGATGAGGGTAGGGACTAAGTTATAAAAGAATTTAAATGCCAAACACAGACTTTTATATTTAATCCTGTAGGTGATAGCAAATCATTAGAGTTAACTGAGTGGGAGGCAAAATGGGCTGTTGATCTAGAATCAGGAAAACTCTCAAATCTGGCCTCAGTTACTAGCTGTGCGATCCTGGGAAAGTCATTTAACCTCTATTTGCCTTAGTTTTTTCATCTGTTAAATGGAGATAATAATAGCACCTTCCTTCTTGAGTTGTTGTGAGGAACAAATGGGATAGTAATTGTAAAATAATTAGCATAGTGCTTGGCACATAGTAAATAATATGTTAACTGTCATCATCATCATCACCTCCCAGGGTTGTTGTAAGAATAAAATGAGAAAATATGTGTAAAGTGCTTTATAGTCCTTAAAGTACTATAGAAATGTTAGTTATTATCTATTATTATTATCATGCGACTAAAAGATAGTGAAGAACTTTCATTTAATGGAATTAAAGGGCTATAGTAATTCTCAAAAAACAAAAGGCAAAATGTAAAAAGGGGGCAATTTCCTATCTTGAGAACATGTGAAAAGAAATCCTCTAACTATTCAGAGTGCTTAGAAAACATAGTTTGAGCATTTTAGGATGAAATTAATTATTTAACAGCATTATTCAAAACCTTTAGTTACATAGCCAGAATTCAGGGAACAAGGAACTAAGGAAGGGGAGAATTTTTTTGGTGCATACACAAATTACCTTTTTAAAAGGATCAAATTTAGGGATCGGGAGAGTCCACTGTAAATATTATTTCTTTAATGAATACAAAAGTGCCACAGGGTAGATAGATAAGAAAGCTTATACCTATTTGAAGAAGCCAAAATACAGAGGGCTTCAATTAGCTTCCCAAAGTCACAAGATCTACCCATATTTGGAGCCAAGAATAGGACCTAGGACTCCTGGCACACCCAGTACAGTGCTCCATTTCCCATATCTCATTTCATCTCTCTAAGGAGTAAGGGAAAATAAAGTTGTTTTTGGTTGTGTGTTTTTAATTGAGAGGGGAAAAGAACTGAGGCACTAATATGTGCTAAGAATTAAGTGCCTTAAAATGAATGTAAAAACTAAACTAAGAGTGAACAGTGGAACCCAAATCAGTCATTAAAGTGAAAGGGGAATAATGTATCCATCAAAGTGCATTTACTGTATCTCTGTGCATTTTAAAGGGTAGTAGGTTTTTTGTTGTTGTCAAGGATGTTGCCTCTGGGGTTAAAAACAATTAAAGGTAATAATTCTGAACAGTGAACTTCTGGTACTATTAGAAGCCATAGTGTGTTTCTGTTATGTTTATGTGCAAAATGAGCCATTCTCATTTACCCGTTTGGATATATATTGCTTCAACTGAAGTCTGGTTTGTCAAAGCTTAAGCACAGACTAAGAATTTTTATTTTAATATATATTTGGGAGAATATTTCAAAATAAAAAAAAACAATCTCTCCATTTTTGCATCTTGCTTAGCATTGTGGGGGGACGAAAAGTTATATTTAGGGGCTATTCTTGATCTGTTTCAGATATTGTTATCAGTATTATTTCTGTTTGAATCTCATCAAAGATGATATTAAAACTAACAGATATACTAATATAATGCTAATACTAATATAATAATAATACACTAATATTCTCTAAGTTATACAGAATAAAACATTTTTGAAATTTAGAACACTCAGAATTATGAGGGAATGGGGTGAGAAAAATAGACTCCCTATTGTCCTGATTGCTATTGGAGTTTTACCAGCAATGTTTTCATTGAATCTATGAGCTTACATCCTAAAACTTTTATTTGGCCACAAACACTTTATCCAATTATGTAATAGTCCATAGACTATCAAATATTAGAGAATGATAGCAACATAGGATCCCTATCCTAGGATCATTCCTATGTTAAACTTATAAAAGAGAGAAGATCCAGAAAATAAATTTACATATCATTAAGATTTATAAATAATCTTACATATATTATTTCTTTTGATATAGTCACCTTGTACTACAAAGATTTATAGCCTTCATTACGTATGAGGAAACTAAAGGCTTGGTATAATTAATACACTTGCATGTGGACATACTTTTAATTTGTGTAAAGGTTCTAAGCCAGGTATATCATACCTTCATTTACTGTACAATTTCTACTACATCACCCTCCGTGGTAATGGAAATTATGAGTGGTATAATGGATGGAGAACCAGCTCCAAAATCATGAGAACAGTAAATCTCTCAGTTCACCAGTATAGAAAATGGTGAAATGAAGATGAGGATCCATAGCTCTGGGGAGTATAGAGCTGAGAGGAAATGGAAAAGGTTGGAAGAGCTGTGGGAACCCAGACACACTAATACACTGTTGGTGGTGCTGTTGTAGCAAAGTTGTGCATTTTATTCTTCAGAATGAGGTGGAGTTCTGAAATACCTCTTAATGAATGAACTGATTCCTCTTTAATGTTATCAGTTTAAGTCTGTTTTCTGATATGTTCCTTCCATTGTTAGCTTTTAGTGATTATCACTCCAGTCTAGTGAACCAATAAGTAAAATTTAATACCATAGATAATTAATTTAGAAAATACATTGAGCAAACTTTAATTAAAAAAGAAAAGAAAAGAAAAAAAAAGAGTATACATTGAGAACAAAAGTATGGGTATTTCCTCCAATGCTGCAGGGTACCTTCTCCTTTATATCTTTTCAGGCCTTGGGTAGAGAGGGCTCATACTTAACTAGTTTCTACATAGTATTTGCCTCTCCAGGTTTGCTTTTAAAATGTAGTACAACTCTAAGGCCTGAATGTTGGACTGCCTGGCCATAAAACTTTGCATGGACTATGACTCCTGAGCCTCTGGTAGTTAATCAGTATGGGCTTTTGAAGTTCACTAGGTCATAGCTATCTCAGATACTTTTTCACCAAAAAGCTGGGTAGAACAAAATGCAAAGAGGCAAAGAAGAGAAGCCCATATTCATGAGCCACATGTCAACCTTAAATGGAAAGGGTCAAAGGCTTCTTCAATTTACAACATTGTCTCTCTCCTTAAGCACTGTCTGGGAGGAAAAGAACAATAGGCAGCCCCAATTGAATTGTGATGTTATCTAAATTCAGCCTTTGTATTAAGATGGAAGCATGACTTGGTAAGCAGAAGCCTCACTCAACTGCCATAGGAGAAATTTTAAAGTAGAATCACTGGGATATGCTGTATTATGAAAATTTATCTTATGCTCAGCACAAAAAAGGGTGAAAAAATAACAAATTAGAGATGGCTGCATTAAAAGTGTTTTAACTGGGAATGTGAATTATTATGATCATAGAATCATCAAAGGTATCCCATTATTGAATTTTGCTTTGACCTAGCTTTAATGAAACTTGATGTTAACAAATGATGGTAATGTCTGTAATGCATGGGACTTAGAAATATTTTATTTCAGTTTCCTTAATTGCCCATGCCTTTTTTTAAATTGTGTAAATGAACAGAGAAAACAAAGGGTTAAAGATAATTTAAAATCATTGCATTACTATTTGCATTTTGTAGCATTTAAAGCTATATATGTTTGTTTCTATACACATTCACGTTTGTATATGTGTTTCTCCATTCAACTGTTTTATCTTTTCACTAATTTTCAATTGAACTTGAATATGCTACTTATGGTGTTTAAAACAATCAGGTCCTAGTTCAATGAAGACAAAAAAAAAAATTGCTAAATTATCACAGTCACATTGTGTGTCACTGCCTCCAAGTCACAACTGGTATTCCAGACAAAAAATATAACTAATTCTGATAAGACTGATTTTTTCCCTCTGTAAAATCCTTATTTTTACTTGTATGAGTCAAACCACATTATCTTAAAGTACCCTCAGCAACATTTTTTTCCAAGGCTAATTATTATGAATACAATAAGAATAACAAAAATAAGTTATATCTTAAATTTAGAAAAGGCTATTATAAGAGGGGGGAATTAATTTTTTTTTTCTGACAGCAGTTCATTTTACTAAATTAATTCCTTTCTCCCTTTTTCACCTCGTCCAGTGATATCCATACCATCAACTTTTTAAACCTACCAATTGCAAGAAACGATAATCGGTTTCCAGTATAAAGTTAATACATTCTTTGGAGACATTTTATCAATGTGTTCCTTTTTGATTTAGAATATTATTCTTTTCCTTTAGTTTGTTATTTAATGTTGGTCAAAGGTACAACCACTTGAATTTAGATTGTGAAGCTTTAGAGTCCAGTTTGGAAGCACAAATGTTTTGGGCTTTGACAGATGTTCTTTGAAAATATCACAGATGTGTGGTGTCATGTTACATCATTGCTCTCAGTCTCTTTGTTTTAAATTATAAATTTTACCAATAGTATGGGGCATGTGTTTTCATAAATTCTTATTCTTTATAATACAGGAAAAAACAAGGTTTTTTTTTTTTGGTTTTTTTTTTCTTCTTCTCAGACTTTAACCCCTTTGGGAATTTCAAAATGACCTTAACAGAATGAGCGTTCAATCCCTTGAGACTGCAAACGCAGGGGTTATTTTTAACCTAATTACTTTGAATTAAACAAAGACTCCAGACATTTTCCCCCTGAATTGAAGGTGAGGTTAAATACACTTTTATAGTAGTGAGAATCCAACCCCAAACATATGGCTACCCTTCACTCTTTTAGGATAATCCCAGGGGGAAGATGTACTTTACAACTCTTTTTGGCTTTAGTTAAATGTTAGTTTTTGAGCTCATGTGAGTGTAATAATTTACCATCATCCATCCCATCCCCATCAATTTGTGTATTGCTTTGGATTGATAACATTTTATATATGGACATAGCCCTTTAATTTTGCTTAACAGTGGCTCATTAACTACATACTAATTGAAACCAAACATTTGTCAGTCTGCTCCCTTCAGCTCCATAGTAAATGCATTCTATGAAGTAAGCTTTACTGCTGTGATGAAGATCATTGTAGAATTGATTTTTAACCAACTTGAAGAGATTCATTGGTTTTGTCTTTCGCTCCAAAAGAAGTAAATTGTGAGTTAATTGATAGTCATATATGTGTGTACATACATATATATATGTATATATATATATACATGCATGCAATTATAATCTACTGTCAATTATACATGTATGTTGAAATCTCTCAAAGCCTAATTAAAATAAAATAAACAAAGCAAGGCAAAACAAAACAAAAACAATTTCTCTCCTGAAAGAAATCATAAATTTTTAATCTGGTCAAGTACTCTCCTAGCTCCACTTTCCAGATCCTCTTTATGTTTGTCTTTTCATTGAGTGTAAGTGTCTTAAGTGTAAGGACTGTCTTGTTTTTGTGTTTTGTGTCCTCAGTGTTTAGCATAGTGTTAACTCATGATATACGTTTAATAGATGTGCTATCCACCTATTTAGATGTACTAGATAGTATGTAGTCCAAATTTGATCTCAGTTATGATTCATTCCATTGTATATTGTTTTAGCTAAATCTAATTACATGGTAAAATGCTTTGTTTCCAAAAAGTGTCCAAACCTCTATAATGGAACATTTCTACAACTTCTTATATAGGAAAATCTGGGATAATATTGTTTGTCCCCTGTCCACCAAAAGAGATTTTTTTGTTTGTGGATATTCTTCTAACATCAGTTAGTTAATACTAGTTAATAAATTCAGCTGCGGATTGTCCTTGAAGCTTCTCTAGGACTTTCAAAACTAATAGTGGCCTTCTTGACTCTATGTTATCCTCATATAGCACATAAAGATAGGGAAAACACAGACTAAGTTATAGAATACTGTTATGAAACCAGAAGTGGAACATTGGAAGAGCTAAGTCTGAGACAAAATTAAATACCTCTTAATATGATGGGTAGTAAATAAATTTAGGGTATTTAAACTTCCCAAATGTAGTATGGCTAAATTAAAAAAAAAAAACATTTTAGAAAATCCACGGACACTAGATCAGCAATGGGCTGGGGTCATAAAATCTTTGATTGCTATCAAAGAGAGAAAACAAGATGTTTCTGAACCCTCCCAAGATAATGGGGAAAATATTGGTCCCAGATTCACTATATCTCTGACTCCTTTTGACATTTCTCAGGATCATATAATATAGCCATGTGTTTAATAATTCCTTCTTTTCACTGATTGATTTTCTCTTTTTCCTACTGACAGTTATATAAAATCTGCCCCCTTTTCTTTCCCTTCCTAATGTTCTTCCCAGTTTTTTCTATCTATCTTCTTTGTCTGGCAGACTCTTCCTTCCCATTTTCCATGAGCAACCAAGCTCTTCTATCTGAGATCACATTTTTATATGATTCATAGCTGGATTTATAGTCCTGAGTACAATTCTTTCTCTGCTTCTTACTACCTGAATGACTTTGGGTAAGTAACTTAAAACTATCTGGACTTGTTTCTTTATACATTAGATAAAAGCCAGGGAGTGAGGGGGTTAAGACTAAATCACTGAGATTTCCAACTTGAAATATTTTTTTCCTATGTCCTACTGCATTACTTTTTCCTGATGAATAAATAAATCAGAAGATCACATTAGCCCAGACATTGATTATTTCTTTCTTGAGGAATCTGAGATATTCATTTATCTCCATACTCTTTTAACTACTTCTCTAAATTTATTCTGAAAAGACTTAAAACAATGATTTCTGACATTTTTTTTTAACATTGTTAAGTAATAGTGAATAAGGCAAGCTCCTTATTTTTTACATCTCAACTTGCCCTTTTTCTAATTCAATTACTTATAACTCTTTTAAGAATTTCTTATAAGCTACATGATAGGTGCTATAGTGGATAAAGAGATGGCCTTAGAGTCAGGAAATCCTGGGTTCAAATTCTGCCTCTTTCATATCCTCTATTGGTTTGTCTGGTTTTAGACAAGCCACTTAACCCTTATATTCCCCAATACCCTAAGATTATGTTATAGACAAGTTACAGATCTATATGAATAAAAACATTTTTTTTCCTTATTGAGAGTTTTACATACTAATGTATCAACAAGTCCCCCCCCCAAAAAAAAAATCCAAATACACGTAAAAAGAAAACCCAATATGGTACTTGGCTAAGTTTTGTAAGTATGAAGGTAAGGCACAACATAGCCCCTACTCAACAGGAAGCTTAAATTATAATGGAGAGGATCATTGAGACATGAATATAGATAAATATGATATAGAGTAGAATTCAATAAAGACAAAGTAGAAGGCCTAGATGAAATGATATTAAAAAATAGAAAGGAGAGTTGATTTTTTGATGAGGGTATCAAAGGTTTCATGGAGAGGTGGAACCTGGTGTGGGCCTTGAAGAATTGGAGAAATTCAACAGGAAGGGTTATGAGGCACCACAAATGGATCTCCTCTAGAAAGGTATTTATAAGGGGGCCGAATAAGATTGTGGAACAGCTAGTAATATAATAGCTGAGTAAAAAGAGAGGAATAATTGAGTATATTGCACTCAGATAGGTATAGTCTCCCCGTAACAATATTACTTTTATTTTCATGAGCTAGATTCTATATGAGGTCCCCTTAATAAGTTTTGGTCCTGTGATTACAAAAAATTACATTTAATTTAACTTGTTAATAATTTTTTACATTAAATTAATTCCAACAAATAAAAGAAACAAATAAATGTGAGTTTTTAAAACTCACTCTGAGTTTTTAAGGATTATTTTTTGTTGCATTTTGTTGGTATTTTCATTTCTATTTCTATAGTTTAGTTAGTATGATCTCTATTTTACTGGTTCTTTTTTTCCCTTTGAATTATTTCATAAAGGTCTTTCCATATTTTTGTCTTATTCATACTTGACATTCTTAATTACATTATAGTATTCCATGTCATTAATTCAGTAGAGTTTATTTAAGCATTCCCTATTATTGGACATTTCATTTTTTTCCAGCTTTTAAAAACGAAATGGTTTGAACAACCAACTTTTACTTTGCTTTTGATAACACTTTTAGGGCCTATCTCCACTAGTAAAATTATTAGGTCAATGGGTATGCTTATTTTGGGAACTTTTACTGTGTATTGCCATATTCTTCTTCAAAAAATATTCTCCCATCAACAAAGAAGTGTATCTATTTCTCTATAATCCCACTAGCATTGTTTGATTGCTTTAATTATTTTTGTCAATTTGAGTGTTGTAAAGCATGTTCCCCAAATTATTTTAATTTATTTCTCCTTGATAATTAAGAATTTTAAGTATTTACTAACAATTATCCTCCTCTTTCAAAGATTGTTCATATCCTTTGAATAATTATCAATGACTGACAGAAAATTACCTTTTTGAATTTTAAAAAATTGCTCATTTTAATTAAAACATATTTTAATAAATTTTAATTAAACATATTTTGTAAAGCCATCAGCAGTAATAAAGTATTTTTTAATGTTTTATTAAGCTGGACTCTAAAAAGAGAATACAAACAAAAGAATTGCAAACTGATATAAAAACCAGTATCTGGAAAGACATTTAACTCTTGCTTGGAGTCAAATTTTATGGCTTGGAAATAGGCACTTATAATAGAAACATGCACACTTGCTTTTCATTAAAATATCAGCTAGCTATATGACCACTTAATTTTTTTGTTATATTTTGTGTACTAATAAGCAAAATAGTGATCATCATATTGTTCTTCTTTATGGATTATCCATAAGTCAGGGAGACTTATTCAAAGTCAACTGAGTTCCAGGATACTGTTGCTATTTTCTTGAAAATAAAGTATGCTCAAATCAGTTAACTTCAGTGTATTTTTATGGTACCTAGTAGATTGCCATTTCTGTAAAGTTAGTACATTTCCTTTAATATTACCTCCATGTCTTAATGAGAGGTGGTAACCTTTTATTTTACTTTGGGTTCTCTAGGAGGAAAGCCGTACAATTGCAACTTTTCTGAAGAGGTACCTACAGTGCTGCCTCATGGAGATCACAATCGTCAATTTGGAAATGGTAACATGTCAGAAAATAAGGCCAGTGAATCAAAATTAGGAATAGCCATTTCTGTTCCAATACTTGAAAATAACATCCAAGAAGCTTCTAAAAATGCCGAACAACACAGATGTTCACTTGACTTAAAAATGCCAGGGTTTCACCGTAAGCAAGAGATTCCAGGGTCTGGCAACAGTGTGGATTTTGTTTCAGGTATGGATCAAACATACTCAGAAATGGCAGTAGATCTTCAGGTCTCATTAGAAAACCAAGCTAGTCATCCTAAAGAAAAGCTGTATGATTTGCACAACAAGGAGTATCTTGGGGGAGGAAAAAAGGTGATGACACCAGACCTGATTCCACTAGATTTAAGTCAGAAATCCACAAGAAATGATTCCAGGAATAAGGATATTGCTTCATCCTTGCAGGCTGCTTTGATTGTCCACCCATGCCCTTACTGTAACCACAAGACTTACTACCCAGAAGTTTTGTGGATGCACAAAAGAATCTGGCACAAAGTGAGCTGCAACTCTATGGCTCCTCAGTGGATTCAGCAAAACGGTTATAAAGGTATAAAGAACACCGTGGTGTTTCTCGCCAGAAGCGGACGCACCGGACCTCCACCTGTTCTTGGGGGGAAAGACTGCCAGCCCTTGCCCATTGCCCGATTCACCCGCACCCAGGGCCCCACCGGGTTGTCAGCATCTAAAAGCAGCTCCCCCCTGGGAGTCACAGTGAAACCAGCTAGTATGCCTAAGAATAAGGACAGCCCTTTGAGTGGCAACTCTGAGCTATGGGCGTCAGGTCCTGATGGGTATCGGCAAACCAAAATGACCCACGCCCAAGAGCAATACAGTTCAGCTTCGCAGCTCTCACCGCAGCTGAAACCTAAGTATGAAACCAACTCCAAACTGGTGCATGCAGGCAGCTATAGCCGAAGTGTAACGCCTACCCAGACGGTCATATCAAGGGCCACCCCGCAGCTCCCTAACAGTAAGCCAGCAGAGAAGTACTTGATTTCTCCAGTGGCGGCCAGCTTTACCACTCCAAGTAAGCACTGTACGTCTGACTCCATGAAGGCCAAATTCAACCTTCAGCCTCAGTACCAACCTCTCTGTAAATCCGAGCATTATTTGAAACCTGAAGGTCCCTCCCTGTCTCCCCGGGAACCCCACAACAAGGCTGCCCAGGAGCTGAGGACACTGGCCAACTGCAGTGTGGGATCCAGGGGAAGCCCAGTGATGCAAGCTCAGGCCACTGTGACGGGAGCTCCCTCAGTCTTACACTCCCTCAAACAAGAGCCAGCACCTGAGGGCCATGACAAACGGCTGGACATTCTAAACATTTTCAAGACATACATTCCAAAGGACCTTGCTACGCTCTACCAGAGCTGGGGTGCTAATGGCCCTGCCTTAGAACATAGAGGTAAGAGTTCTGGTACTTTTCTTTCCTTTCTGTGACTTCTTAGTCATTTAGGTAACCAGACCCCTTAGAAGCAATGTCTTTTCTGAGACAGTTTGAGTACTTTTTCCCTCTTGAAGGGTCATGGATGCTGCTCCCACCTGCTGTGTGACTTTTCAAATGCAGGTCAGATGTATCTGTTTCATTGCAGAGCATTTATATTATATTCCCTCACTCACTACTTTGAGTGAAGGTACTGTTACACAGATGTTTCAGTTCCCCTGTAACACAAATACCCTAGCGATATGCTGGTGTTAGTACACATCATAAAGTTTCCTGCTTCAGGGAAAAATAAGGTCTCTCTAGGCTCCTGTATGATGTGAATTTGGGAACCCATTTAAATTTCCTCTGTGCAGAAATGTGCCAAGAATAGGCAGACTTGATTGTGATTTACTTCCTTTGTCATCCTAGACAAAGAATCCTTGACTATCCATTGTCCTCATTTCTCAAAAGACGAGAATTATCATTTTGAGTTACTATTTTAAGTTTTATTTTTATATGTGTATTATTTTTAAAATATATACACTCTGTGCTCAGAAACAAGTAAACAGGGTTTTACATCATATGAGTATTCCATTTAAAATTCCTGGAAATAATAAACTTGAAAAAAAAAGTGTTTTAAAAACAGATTGTCGGATCCTTTTCAGGGTTTTTTTTTTTTTTTTTAACATTTAATAAGAAACCTGCTTACAACTTTCCACATGCTATGCAGAGCTTATAAAATATGTTGTTTCTGGTTTTTTAAGGGATCTTTAGGAACACAAACTGCAGTTATATTCCTGAACACTAAGGATTTATTATTAAAAAAAAAAAAAAGAAAGAAAACAAAAGCTCCATCTTTGAAATTTTTCTCTAAGGTAGTGGTTATATAACTTCTCAAGACTCCTTTTCATTCTTAAAAATTGTTTCAAATCTACTCCCTCAAGAACTGTTGCTTATGGGGACTATATCTATTGTTGTTTATAGATTTTTATCATATTAGAAATGAAAATGTTTTGTTATTACTATGAAAATAGTTTTGACCTCATGTAATCCTAGAGAGGGTCTCAGGGGAGCCCCAGAAACTTTTGGACCACACTTGAAACCACTGCTCTAAGGATTTATTATTTTATTCTTGGTGATATTAACCTTGATGTGAGTAAAAACAAGGCCACATATAAAATACAAAGTGAATGCAAAATAAATATTTCTTCAGAAGAGTGAATGGGTTAGTGAATGAACTCTTTAGTAATGTAGATGATAGATCATTGAATATTTGTTTTCTGAAAATAGAGCCCTACTTCTCAAGGGAAGGAAATAATTCCTGGTTTTGGGAAATAATGATAAGCAAAGTCCTGATTGTTAAAGAATAGAATATAGAACTTAATGGTGACATTGTATGAAGAACCTTTGAGAAACAGCATGATAGGGGATAGAAAAATGTCCTTGAACCCAAATCCTACCTGTTATTAGATAATGGCTATGTGACTAGGCAAGTCATTTAAATGTTCAATTCTCTAAGCAACTCTCTTAATGATGCAAGTTGCAGAGAGGGTGCTGACCTGCATGGTAGAGAAAATTTCCTTACTTGGGAGCTCCTTGAACTAAAGAAGTCATTTATTTATTCCTTAGTCTTATATAGGACTCTTAGATTGTATAATAAGGGATACAGGTTGGATATTAGTAAGAACTTCTTTTCATTGTTATTTTTTAGCTATTTTGGTTGAAATTAAAGAGCATGCATAAGAATAAAGAAGTAAAAATATTTATTTGCATTAAAGTATATAGACTGCATTTATATTTTGGGATTTCTCTGTCTTATAAATGAGCAGGTATTTGGCAGTAAAGTCTTGTCTTGTAAAGTCTGTTGTGTTATTGTCATGTTGTTGAATAATGTAGTGTTTCTGTTACTATTTCTCATAATTAAGAGATCTTTTTAAGTTTTCTGGAATTAAAATGATGTCTTAGGCCACAGAGTGATGTGTGCAGTTGTGGAAAGGGATGAATATGAATTGTGAAATAATAGTTACTGGACCAGCCATTTTTCCTCCTAGATTTTAATTTATTTTTCAGCAGTGAGGAACCATGACAGATTTATTTTAAAGTTTTATTTGATGCCTTTTGTTTCTGACAGTATAACAATTTTCTAACATACCAATCCTGCTCATAGGAGTGTCTCTTGTAACAAAGAAAAATAATTAACAGAATCAAGTGATATGTAACAGATATGTTACATATCATACATCAGACATACAGATATGTAACAGTGTCCATAGCACCCCCGGTTCTAATAAGAGAAGAGAATTGTATTTCATTATCTGTTCATGGAATCATACAATCATAGGTTTAGAGTTGGAAAAAGCTTACAGATCATTTCTTCCAATTGCCTCATTTCCTAGAGAGGAAACTGAGACTCAATGAAGTGACTGGCCATTGGTCACACAGATATTGACATTTATAGGCCTCATGAGGATCAGTCAGTAAACATTTATTAAGCATCTGCTGTGTGGTGAGCCCTGTGCTAAGTTCTGGGAAAACAAAGAAAGGTAAAAGGCAGCTCCTAGTCTCAAAGAAAACTGAGTTTTGAAGCAAACTAGATAAGGAACATATGCATGAGACAGACTATGGACATGGGACATGGTGTCATTTACCAGGAGTTGCAAAAAGGACTGTTTGACTAGATTATCAAGTGTGTGAAATTAAATAGAATGATACATAAGGTTCTAAAGATAGGTTTGAACCAGGCTGTGAAGTGACAGGACTAAGATTTGATCCCAAGCCCTTTGCCTCATTTTATGCTCTTTCCATTATACCACCCAATTTAGTTTTAAAAAAAAATTATCTTCCCCTAAACCCCATAGATTTTTTTTATCATTCCCCTTCCTTAAAACACAGGTGTTACTAATTCAATCCAAAACTGGTATGTCATGTGTTAAGGCTGGAGTATAACTTAGTGCTTTTGTTAAAAACCTTAAATTTTCCATATACAGTTTTAGTAACATTAAAAATTTGTTTTGTTAAATTGAATTTTAAAAAACCTGACCAATAATGTAATAATGTGACTTTTGTATATATACTCACTCACAAAAGAACTTTTTTTTTTTTTTTTTTTTTTTTTTTTTTTTATTTAATAGCCTTTAATTTACAGGATATATACATGGGTAACTTTACAGCATTAACAACCGCCAAACCTCTTGTTCCAACTCTTCACCTCTTACCCCCCCCCCCCCTAAATGGCAGGACGACCAGTAGATGTTAAATATATTAAAATATAACTTAGATACACAATAAGTATACATGACCAAAACATTATTTTGCTGTACAAAAAGAATCAGACTCTGAATTATTGTACAATTAGCTTGTGAAGGAAATCAAAGATGCAGGTGTGCATAAATATAGGGACTGGGAATTCAATGTAATGGTTTTTAGTCATCTCCCAGAAGGAACTTTTTTCTTTACGTGTTTTTACTACCCCTGTGATGAAGGATCTCAGTTTATTTGTAAAATATTAGATCATGTGGGTTCTAAGTTTTCTTATAGTACCAAATCCTATGAATGCAGTTTAGATTAAAAAAAAAAAAAAACTAAAACTAAGAGATTGTTTTTTACGATAAATAGAAATTTCATTGTGGACTGAAGTTGATATTAGTTTCTTAAAGGGTATGATAATTGAATACAAGCTTCGACAGGTCCTATCAGACTAGAAAGATTTCATGTCTGGGGTTGTGACAAATTTTTATATAAGGAGTAGCTTTGATGAGTTTGATCTTTAAGGAAGGAAAGTTGATAGATTAGGTGACCAGGAAAACCCCACAGGTTGATAGATTTGTTGACCACAAAACAGTACTCAGAGTTCATGTATTATGTCATGGAGGATATAGAATCTGCATCAGCTGAAGCAATACTTATACTATATAAGTCATATACATGTCACATATAACATATATAAATAGAGGCATAAACTTACCTTAGTCTCTCTATATAGAGAATATTCCACCTAATGGGAAGTCACATCAAGAGAGCAAGTTATTTGATGCTTTACATTTAAATTGATTTAATTTCTTTTTTTGAAAAAAAAATAATTTTACACTATTGGCATGAAAGAATTGTATCATTCATTATTATTGGGCCCATGATGCCACTACATAGGATTTATTTATTTAACTTTGGAAGATATTCTTTTTAATTTAAAAAGGTACAGTAGTGAGGAAAACATTTGGCAAATCTTAAAATGCCATACAAAGATGAGTTATTGTAAGTTATTATTTTTAGTGAGTATTAAAGGAAGATGGATGATTTTTGATCATAATACTTGACATATAATGTAGTTTGGAACATTTTCCTTGTACATTTTCCCTGCCTTTTTCAAAAGGTTTAGAGATTTATTTATTTATTTATTTTTGCTGTTTAAAGCATATAAGTAAATATTCAAGCAGTGTGTCTTTCAGATGTAAAACTATCGAGTACAAGAGGTTTAAAATGCTACTTTGTGCATTATTTCTTAGTGATTCTTAATTTTATACTTCATAATGTGTACATAATATTTTACCTTTTGCTTTTAAATAATAATTTTCTCACATAATTAAAATTTCTGGGTCACTGTGTGAGCTTTTTGCTCACCAGGTAGTCTTCAATGCAAAACAAGTTTATAACCTTTTTTTGATAAACTCAGAATTTTGGAGCAGCCTTGACTAAAAAGGGCAAGATGACAGCTGAAAAGTCGCCTAGTGCCTCCCTCCCCCTTTTTTTAAAAGAAAAAAAAGAATATCATTGTTTAAAAAATATTACCAAAGGCATGTCCGCATTGTAATATGCATGTGAATAAAAGAAAGAAGAAATGAATGCCAGTAGATTATGTAGAACTTTTTTGTATATTTGCAGAGACCTAGTAAACAACAACAAAAAAAACCTAATAATACCTTGCCTTTATGTCATACTTTAACGTTTGCAAAACTCTTTCTATAACTGATCTGATTTGATCAAATGAAGCATTTTTACATCAGTATTTGAAATATCTGTGTTATTGCTGTGAGTGTTCTTCTACTCTGATTGCTTGATAGACTGAAGATTTTTTTAGGCTTGGTAGGACTTGCCAAAGTTTGCACTTCAAAAATTCTGGATCATCTTCAAACTGTGAAGCATGTAAGTAGATAGATCTTCAGGGGAAGGAAAAGAATGGTTAGAATTCCTTTGTTCTAATGTGTATTTAAAAAGCTGTGTATGCTAGTCTTGGTGTTATAACAGTGATCATAAACATTCCCTTGGCATGTATTCATCCACCGAAATTAGATGAAGTGTTCCATATTCTTTGTCATCTAAACATTAAGAAAAATTATTTTTAGAAGTTGTTTCTATTTGAGGTTAATTAGACATTATATGGCAATGATTAGGAGAAAAGATATGCAAGATTTTCAATCACTGGGATTGATTTAGACCAAATAGAAGAGGGATAAAATGTTTTCCTTAAAGATTAAGTAGATTTATAGAGTTTCTAGCTATAAGAGTCTTAGAATAAAAATAAGTATTATGTTAATAAATATATCAGTAATAATATATTCTATGCAAATAAACATTATCATATAATATGTTATCATACAATAATTTCATATGATGAATGTTATTACATAATAAATATGATCCTTATGTTCAAAGAACTAAATTCTAAGGACCATGATAAATTTCATTCATCTTTAATTGGGTTTTTACATTTAGTGTTCTTTAAGGGCTATAATAAATTTCATTCATCTTTAATTGGGTTTTTACATTTAGTGTTCTTTCTGTCACATCACATTGCCAACTAATGTTATTTAAATTTTATTTCTTAACCAAATGATGAAACTTTGAAACTTTTAAAAAACATTAAGAATAAGATATAACTTTTTATACATTGTGTCTTAGCAATACTTGGAGGAAGCACATCTAAATTTTAAAAAAGAGGGATAAAATGACAGCATTAGCCTTTTAAATTAACTGTTGACCAGGAAGATAGAAATTAATTTCCTTCTGTTTCCTGTTTTTCACAGAAATAAAAAGACTTAGGCTAGAAAATGTAGAAGATTATATGATTCCTAAAGTTAGTTTTTAAGAGTAGAAGCATAACTTTTCCAATTAGCATCTTGTCCTTTTCTATCAGCTGTTGTAGCATTGCAGAAAAAGTCAAATGCTAAGAAATTTCTCTGAAGACAATATCCTATAAAAATACTAGACTTTTTGTTTTACTTCAGAGGAGAACTTCTTACCTAAATAGAAAAAGATACGCCAGCAAACAAGAGAAACCACTAAAAGCCTGAACCCAATCTCCCATAAAAGTCAGATGTGTCTTTTTTGATCAGCAGAAAAAAGACAAAGACCAGTCCTTTAAGTCAGATATTGTAAACTGACCTTTGGAGAGAAAGAAGAGGTTCGAGTATCTTTCCACGAATGCTAATGGCCTAGAAAACATGTTTACCAAAGTGGGTAGGAGACTGCTTGGGCTGCTACTAGCTCCAAATGTCTGGAATGACACTTTCATTCACAGATGTCTTTCGTCTGCGCCTCAGAGGTCTGAGGTCAGAGCAGCCCAGGCAGACAGGTAAGCAAGGGCTAAAGGTTTGATCAGTTTGTGATGGCTGCACTCACTCTGCATTTGTCTCCCAAGTATTGCAGCCCAGGGGGGACAGTCAGGCTCTGGTTCTACTCACTTCTTATTATCCATGTGACTTGTCTCCGCCACGCTGGAGTCACTTTGATTTGCCTGATGTACTGCTTGACAAAGCTGGGTGATGGCTGAGAAGTGGATCCAGCTGCTCTGAAAAGCACACACCTGACATGCCAGTCCTGGTGCGGGCACATCATGGGGAACGTTTTTTAATTCAATGTAATTTATGCATTCTTGCAGTCCTGTGTGTGCCTGGTCTGTCAGCCAGTACCTAGATGAAGGCTGACAGTTGTCATCCAGGGCCTGAAGGTAGCCTCACATAATGACACATTAGACATACTAATGATGTTTTCTTCTGGCATAATGTTTTCCTCCACCCATTCCTCTCTCCCCTCCCTTTTCCTTTTCCTTCCTGCCACCTCGGTCACCATCACCACCACCATGGTCCGCCTAGGAGAGGGAAGCTTTCCCCAGCCCAATCACTTAGGGACCCACAGGCGGTCTCACACAGGTATCATTTTCCCCCTCACCAGTCGTTTTGTCCATGCAACTGAAACAAAAGTGATCTCACCCATGGCACAATTCTGTTCTAACTGGCTCCCTTACTTATCGAATACGTGTGTGCAAATCTATATACACACACACACACATGTGATATATACATGTAACACACATACCTGCAAATATATGTATGAATTTTTTACCCTATATCTAGGTTGTTTCTCTTGCATTAATATGACTGTTAAACTTGTTCTTTCTGCTCCTCACCTGATTCCCCCCACCCACTCTCTTGCTAGTGCCTTGTGGCTTAATTTGAGATAAGCCTGTTTGCAAATGTTCCATTTTAATTAGAGAGTAGGCTACTCAAAAATGAATATGCTAATGAATTCTATTGCCACCAGCACAAATTGAAATCAAAGTGCCTCCTTTAAGTCTTAACATAAGGCTTTGTTTTATCTCCTCATTGATTTTGACGAGAACAATGTTACAGGAAACCTGATCCCCTTCAGTCTGGTCAATTTTGTGCTATGAAATCCCACAGTTTTTTTTCTTTTTTTTTTTAATCATAGTGGTGCATAAACTGCTCTGTGTCAGGTACCCACCACGTGAGCTTGAGACAGAGTAGAGAGACTGGTAGACTAGCAGGTTCTTATCAGAAGTGTGAATGATGCATACATAAGCCAGGCTGATGCAAAATGACAGAGGCCAAATGGTAAGTAATGCAAGAAGAGGGACCCTTTACACATACACTGATAATTAATGCTGTCAGTGATTGCTTTCTTCTGCAGAGAAGTCTGAATTAAAAAGGGCAGTGGCCCTAGGCTGCCATTATCAGCCTCTCTTACAGTAAGTGTTACCCTAAATTGGTATTTTCCAGCTACAGGCTAGGCGCTAGTGCCTTATTTATCTATCTATCTATATGACTATCTATCTATGAATGAGTGAGTGTGGCTAATTTGTAATGGTTTCAAATAATATGCAGAAACTAACAAAGCTTGAATGTTCATATGTTAACTAACGCCCTTGTTTCCACAGTGGTATTTGAATCTAATGGACTCCGAGAGACTGAAGTTCACACCACCTCTACAGATGCCCCCAAACAAGTATGTCTTACAATTAATTGGGTGTTTGTGTGTGTGTATTTTTTTTTTTAATGTGGTCACTGGGAAAAGATGTACTGTGTATTCATCACTAAAGCCCTGTTTAAGTCCAAGTGTATAAACAAATTTGCATTGTCCTGATTTGAGATTCTTTTGCACATGCACATTGAAGGTAGTTTTACTGTACACTAAAAGTAGCTTTAGCCTTGACATATATGGTTAAATATTATTAAATATATAATGGAGGTGAGGTAAGAGGCAGTGTATAAGAATTTAAAAATATTAGGCAATTTCAGAGTGAGGTTTTATAAAAAGAATTTTTTTTTTTGGATAAAGCTTCCTTTAAAATTCAAAATACTTTATATAAACAGTTTATCTTCTTTCATAACACTTTGCAATTGTACTCTTGGCCTTTAGTTTGACTCTGTAGTGCCAGATATAGTACTGTGTCTCATGTTTAACATTCATAATTTCTTATTTTTCATTATACAGTTTAATATCATGTTATTGATATAAAATAGTTATGCACATACATAAATGTATATCAGTATAGATATTCATAACTGCATAAACCACAGATTTTATAATAGGCCATATTTTGAACAATTTATTTGTGACAGAAAGAGGCAGAGAAGCATTTTAGTATTGGTGATTGGTATTGTCACTGTCTTAAACATTAATTTCTCTGTATAATGAGCAACCTCATAGGTCATCTCTCATATAGGACTTGAGGGCATGAATTACTTTCTCTCATTCTTTCCCCCATTGTTGATTACTTTTTTTTAATCAATTGTCTTATTCATTCACATAAAGCATTCTATATATGCTAAACTAAGCTGCTAACCAGCTGCCTGAAAAGATATATCAACATACTGCTTTCTTTGTCACTCAAGAAAGGGTTTCTACTAAGGAATCCTTGGAAACTTTGTCTTCAAGAATAAGTCTGTATTCAGATATGAAGTTGGATTATGCTGATGTGCTGGGCCATCAGCCAATCTGTTCTACACATACATTCAGAGATTTTTTTAGAGCTAGAAAAGACTTGTAAAAGAACATGAAAAACCAAAGTCCAAAGCACATTCCCCAGTCTCACTTCATGTTTATAGGTGAATAGACAGGCCTATAGAAGTCTAATGACTTAAGCCATAGTCACATAAAGTTAAAGCCAGACCCCAGTCAGGACCTCTTTTTCAAAGTGCAGCCCTTTGACTTTAACTATTTTTAGGAAGTTCTACTGTACAGAAATATCCGTTGCTGAAATGCTGAGGCAATAGGACCTGCTATGATATTGCAGATTTTAATAAATGGACTTTTTGCCATTCTTAAAGCTTAGTGAGATAAAGACAATAGTTTGATGAGGATGAATTAAATGAACTAGATATAGAAACATTTCAGTGAGCATCCAACTTGTGTAGAATTTACTTGCATTAGGTGGTATTGACCTTTCTGACTAAATGGAACTCCTGTACCATGGAGAAGTCATTGAAATGTTTCTATGAAATGTAGTAACTGCAAGGTCATGCCCTAATTGGAGAATTACACATTGAAATTACAATTGGAATCATTCCAAAGTATTCCTGCTTATACCAGTGATCCATTAAAACTCTCCAAAGATATGACTCCATGATGAAATCAATTGTTGGAGTGAAACACTAAGCAGTGTTATGAATAACTCAGTGCAGGTAACATATACTTTGGTAAATATACAAAGTTTTTCCTCTCATATCTCCCCCTCCCCCTCCAAAAAGAAGTAATTCTTTTTATCTAAGCACCTTTAAATGCTTCTGTCTTCATGTCACCAGCCATGGGTAGAATTATGAGATTTTAAAAAAAAAAAAAAGAAAGAAAGAAATCTTGGAATTAAGATTTTATGTTAAAATTGTTTTAAAAACACTGAATATTTATGTTAGGGATTTCCTAGCAATCTATGATTCTTTCTTGACAATCACAGAGACAAACTATACTTACATTTTTGTCCTTGTCACTGTAAACTAATATCCTATTATTAGGTAGTTGTTACAAATGTTTTCCCTAACAAATTTACTGTGGTGCAGTACTATAGTCTTAGTTTCTGCTAGTCACCGACATAACAGATTTATATTATCTCTCAATTCAACAGGCCCCAGGGGGACAGAGGGAGCTGTGTAATTTTTCAGTCTAATGACAGTGGTTATCCAGATTTCAGATGTTGTATCTCACATCCTGACTCTCAAAGCTCTGCTATCAAGAAGACATGGTTATTTTCCTTTCTTAGTCATAGCCATCCCCTCTGATGGTAGTCTTTACCTTTAATCACATATAGGCTAATTAGAGCTATTGTTGATTTAACATGAAAAGTCATGATTGCTTAGTACAGTTACATTTTATCCAGTATCTAGACCCAGTTTGGTGTAAATTTCTCTGGCTTTTCCCTTAAATGTCTCCATAACCAGGGTTTGTAACTTACTCTTCCCAGAGATAGTCAAAGTGTAGCCATCGTGAAAGGATAAACTAAATTTTATAGTTATTCTCTGATTTTTCTTGGATCTCTTAAATTGAGTATCATCAAAATTGAGAATTCCTTTTTTTCATGCATAGAAGTATATTTTGCAGTTTTGCTAGTCTTGTAGTTATTTATAACTAGTCTGGCTCATTTTTCTTGACATATTGTTCTTTTAATCATTTTCATGCTGTATTAATATTGATATTAAGACCAGACAAATTTCTAATGAGGTCTTAAGGGCTAAAAGGCTTGGTATACACACAGACACACATACACACAGAGACATGCATACATACACATGTACACACAAATGTGTATATTAGCAATAGCATCATATACAATAAACATCTGTTTATATTTGTGCAAAAATTGGTGTCTCATATTTAACTTCTTGAGTATCCTAATTCTTTGTTTATGCTCACAATAATAATTTCTTATTAGTATTAGTCACAGTGCTTTATATAATCCTGTAAGATTTCCCAAGCATTTCCCTAAAACTGTCTATTAAGTAGATAGTGTAAATATTATTGCCCTCATTTACAGCTAAGGAATGTGAAATTCAAGGGAGAGGCATTGTTGTCATACAGCTACAAAATTTTGGAGCTGGAATGAGCTTCTGTTCCTTTTGACTTTTTCTATCTGCTTTGCTTCCTTCCTATGCACCTTACTTCATCTCCTAATATATGCTACGATGTACCAAATTACTTTGTTAAAGTAATATTTGTATACAGGCATTATTAAACGTTTACTATATTCTAGATCATATGCTTAGAAGCATTGGAGATCCAAATTAAAAGCAACAATATTCCATATTCATTGTAAATTATCTAAGTCCCTGGTCTTTCTGTACATATATATATATATATATATATATATATATATATACACCCACACCCACATGTGTATTCCAGATTTATCATGTGGTTGATGGATATTTGTCAGTCATTAGCACATTAAGCCCTTTGTCTCATAGGGGCTCTTATGGAATTATATATATTTATACATATATATATATATATATTTAAAGTCACAGATGAAAAGATAAAATACAGAATGGTTGCATTTTGAGTATATATATATATACATAAATATATATATTTATACATATTTAGAAAAAATAACTGAAGGAAAAAAATACATGTTTTTCTGAATGTTTTTGCCATTCTTGCTAAAGTTAACTGAGAGGAAATGGAGAAAAATGGAATTTATGTCTCCATTAGCATGCTAGATTTTGACAATATTTTCATGCACATGTTATTTGATAGAGTCCCTTTACATACTTTAAAATTAGGTATTGACATTATGGCTACACTTGTTTGATTTAAGTGGAATAATCCTTTATTTATGAATATACATTCTAACCTTGTGGATAACTGGGTAGTGAAGTGGGTAGAGTGCTGGGTTTACAGTTAGGAATACCCATTTTTTTCTGAGGTCAAATTCTACCTCAGATACTTACTAGTTGTATGACCTTGGGCAAGTCACATAAACCTTCTTGCCTCAATTTATTCATCTGTAAAATGAACTGGAGAAGGAAATAGCAACTGCTCCAGTATCTTTGCCAAGAAAACCCCAAATGAGAGCATGAAAAATCTGAAGTGATTCAACAACAACAGTTCATTTTTGTAGATTTTTGAATTGGACATGAGTGAAATGACTACACCACCTTGATAATCATGATAGAAGAGACAACTAAGGGTTTAAAAATTTAAGATCAAAATGGAATAGTTTGCTCAAAACAGAATTCCTAGTAGATTAACCTCATGTCATAATCATGAAGACTTAAAATGCAGAATTTTTGAATTGGAAGGGACCTGGATCATAGATTTAGAATTTGAAGGAATCTTAAATGTTATCTCATTGAAGTCTTTTCATTTTATGAATCAGGAAACTAATGGCCAGAGAAATTAAGGGACTTTGGTATTGTGATAAAATTGGGATTTTAATCCAGTTCCCCCATCTCTAGCTTTCTCTCTTCATTATTTTTTCACTTTATTAAAGTGATTAAATTATGTAGCTATTTTTTAAAGGTAAGGACCTAAAGAAGTTCTAGAGAGGATGTAGGTCACATTGCAAGCTAGTGGCATTAAAGGAAGTAAAACACATCCTCTGACTTAGTTTTAAAGTTCTTTTCACCTTTCACAGTACCTTATTACTTCTTCTCTTGACACCTCATTTTTATGCATTTCTTTTAATCAGCAAAATATTTTTAAAGGGATATTGGTACTTGCTGCCCTTCTTAGTGATTTCCATGAGTAGTGGTACTTTTATATCCTTCCAGGAAGTGTAAACTCACTGAACATTTTAAAAATAAAATCTTTGGTGTTATAAATAATTGGGAAATATGTAGTGAAAATTAAATAGTTTTTTAAAGTTGTTTGAGTGATAGTATCTTGATAACTTTGGTCCCATTTGCATTTACATTTAGTTAGTTAGAGTTATTCATTATAAATCATTGAACAACAACAACAAAAAAGTTTTTTAAAAGAACCAAGGAGATCTTGCTAACATGTAATGAAGTATCCTGATTTATTCTGATTTTTTGGCACTTAACAAAAATCCATGATTAGTAATTCATTTCTCATTATTGTAAAAAATGTCTAATTGTTTTTAAGTAGTTTTGCTGAGAACAAGAATTCCATTAATCAGAGTGATTGATAATGAACAAATAAATAAAAATTTGAATATTTTGTAGCTATGAGATAGATGGCAGATTATAAACATGAGAGTGCCATATATATTCTGCCTTATTTTTGGACTTTCTACATAAATTCAGCTCTTGTTCTATATTTTCCCTATTAATATAACAGTAAACCTTTGCATGCATATTGACTATTTAAATTATATTCCATTTTATTTGTGTGTGTGTGTGTGTGTGAGAGAGAGAGAGAGAGAGAGAGAGAATGAGAATGAGTCAATTAGGGTTAGTGTCAAATGTCTGAGATTGGATTTGAACTCAGATCTTCATGTCTCCAGGGACGATGCTCAATCTGTTATGCCACCTAGCTGCCCTAATTATATTATATTTTAAAAATGAAAGTATTGTCAAAATTTTACTTGACTATTACATGTCTGCCTAATAAAAGCCAATTATTTTAGTTCAAGTAGAGGTTTTCTAACTACTAAGACTTTTCTGTGATTATTTTGTAGGAAGGGAGATTCATATCTAGAGTTAGGATTTTTTATGTACATATCTATACACCCTTAAGTATATACACATCTCCTAGCTTTATCAAAGAAATGAAGAAAAAATGTATCTCATAAAGTATTAGGTGAGTCAATATCAATTCCTGGAAACATTGACATAACTTAAAGAAGGCAGTATTCCTTCCACTATGAGATCCATATACTTATAGTTGGGAAGACAAAGTTTTTAAAGAGATATATCTGATGTTTATAAAAAAAAATGAAATAGCAGTTTTTCACAATTTATCTACTTCACCAAATATCAGTGATTTTTTTTTTGGTCGCCCTGTCCTATTACATTTTCTCTCTGATTTATTTCTCAACTATAACTTTTTTTTTTATTGTTTTAGGAAATCAGAATGATCATGTTGAATAATAAAATGGTAGTTCTCATGAACTAGCTGTTTAAAATGTTTCTTTTTTTAAAAATAAGGCAGGGACTGAAAATCATATTTCACATTGAATTGTAATTAGGTTTCTGTAGATATTGCTATCAAGGACAAGTTGGGTTCTGCAGCTAGGTGACACAGTGGATAAAGTGCCACACCTGGAGTTAAGAACACTCAGCCCCCTGAGTTCAAATCCAGCCTCAGTTACTTACTAGATGTATAACTACTAGACAAGTCATTTAACCCTCTTTGCCTTAGTTTCCTCATTTGTAAAATAATGTGGAGAAGGAAATGACAAACCTCTTTAGTATCTTTGCCAAGAAAATCCCAAATGGGATCACCAAAGTTTATACAACTGAAAAACGACCAAACAGCGACAATAAAATTGGATTCTAGGAATTTTGTAATTCTTATGAAAAGTTTGTTCTCTTTATATGAACCACCTCTTTATCTCTATCTCTTATATTCTTTGTAAAGTTCATGCCATTTTCTGTGTTTTTGGTAGTGGATACATATCTCCTTTTATTTTTCCAGAACATTTAGGGAGAATATTTAATCTGGATAAACTCCTCCAAATCAGAGCTCAATTTTGACATTGGCAGTTACTACATAGATGAACTTACAGCAAAAGTGCTTCCCCATCTCCTTTTTATTTAGAAACTCAATGGAAATTTTCCTTGTTCCCTGGTGTGTCCTTAGCTTGTTCCGAATAAGCCTTGTTAATGATGAATACCTCCTCTTGGAACTGCTGGGTTCTTCTCTCTAAGGCATGATGTAGTTGGGCAAAAATGTAAAACATCCTTCTCAGTTTATTGCAAGAAATTCAACATCCAACTAAGGAAGTTTTATCACATCCCTCATTCAGTTACTGTTTCCTACATTTCAAGATACCACATTATATGCTACCATATCCCCCCTGGCTCCTTCCCTCTCATTTTGTTGCCAATTTCTCTGACTTCTACCACACTTTGACTGGTAGATGTCATGAATCTGGGGCCAGCATTAATTAGAAATTTTCTAAATCTATTAGCAGAAAAGAGACACTTAATTCATTATGTCATCCAGAGTTGGATTTCTTTGCCTGATTTCTGGGACTGCTGTAGGCGTAGCTTGAAACTATTTAGAATTTTACATGGGCACTGTATTTTGTTGTTGTCATTGTTGTGGTGTGTTCGTTTTAAATGGTCTGTTTCAGTTCATCAGAATTTTAGCTTAAGGTTAACACTTTTATGTAAGATTAACCATGCCATGTTGTTTTAGTCATCAGAATTCTAAACCTCATTGTTCAAACAGTGATGTTCCAAATGTCATTTTAACATTTTAAAGCATTCTTTAGGAGCTTCAGGCTCACATTTATTCACATTTTTATCTTGCAGTTCACTTGACTTTAGAATGTCCCTTCTATTTTTTCCAACATGGTAATTATTTATGGAAATTGGTAAAAAACCTTCTCAGGTTTTGACAGACCTTTATGAGAACTGTACTTTTCTTGTTTTTATGGCCTTAAATCCAACCTTTTTGGGAACTATCATTCAGTTGTAGATATTCTTTGTACTGCAAAATTTTGCTATTAAGATTCATCATTTAATTCCCCCCTACCGGTCTTTTTTTTTTTAAACTTCCTCAAAATATACAGATACTGTTATTTTTCTATTCATATATATGGAAGAGTTTATAGGAACTTGATTTTTTTTTGCCTTCCCATGGAAATGATTAAAATAATTGTAATATAGTTGGTCAAATTTATTTTGGGTCATACTGATTTAAAATAAAAAGCAGCTTAAGTTGGGGGGAGGTGTTGCCTGCTTGACCATTTTGTTGCATGTAGATGGTCTAGATTAAAGAAAAAATACAATTGAATTGAAAAATACAAAAAAATACAATTTTTTTTAATGTTTTGTTTTCTTTTTTCTCATCCAGGGGAGAGACCATTCTAATTCAGACATTGCCCATACAGTGCCTCTCAGAAAGGGAACCTAAACACACCTAGCCAGTGTGTGCACCGAGAACCATTTAACCAGGAGTTAACAGTACCCTGACTGATGGTTACAGCAGCCTCCAAACAGTGACCTACATAGCCCTGCCTGGATGACTTCCCTACAGACCCTCAAATCCTTGGTGCCGCTGTGCTAAAGTGGAAACTCAAGGGAGATGCCTCAATATTCATAACCATTTAAAAATAAATGAAGATCTTACATACCTAATATATATATAATATGTATGTATGTATATGTTATACATATACCTTGTGTACACATGCTAATCGGTTCCATGGTTCCATATTTCCTTTATAATTAACAGTGGGACTAGCAAGCGCTGTGACAACACAAGGTTCCTACATCATTCAAGATGAGTTTGAGACACTGGAAAACCAAGCAGAACAAAACTACGCGTTTTGGAGAACGTCATGAAGTTAAGCACTGTAACAAGACTCTCCCTGATGCTCCTGAGGACTCCTATTTAACTGCATTGGAACAAATAGTGGTGGATTTGAGGGATGATGAAGTGTTAATACTTACCACTCCTTGTTATAGAGGAAAAGCAAACTGAAAAGAGTCCGTAAAACATCGGAAGGAAGTGGTATTTGGTGCTGTGAAAAACCATGCTTGAGCGAACAGGGACTGATGGGGAGAAGACCATATTTCTCCAATGGTTCTATTTCATTTAAATCTGGGGGCCACTTGCATTTCCCATGTGATTGTTCTAGACTTTTCGTTCACCAAGAGTTCTACATGAATATGGAAATGGAAACACTTCTATGGATATGCTTATACTCTGCTTTGGACAAGAAAGCTAGTTGAACACTAAGAAAAGCAGGCTTCTGTATTTTACTCTCAGGACCTTTTTGTAACAGGGCTACATTTGGCAAACTGCTCACAAAAGAAGACTGCACGTTTTAACAGCCACTGAATGCTCCTAATGTGTACATGTTTTTAATAATAGCAGAAGAGTCTCTGAGCAAATGTAGGAAATCTAGATTGCTCTGTATGCTTCTGTCTTCTTGTTTTTTTTTTTTCCCCCCCAGCAAGTCAGTTACCCCTTTTCTTCTTGGGCCTAGTGACATCCCCCCCTTTCAAAAAAAAAAAAAAGATGACTTACCTTTTTCATGGTGGCAGGTTAATAATGTTCTTTATAATATGTCATGTATTGTACTTGGTGGTCACTGGTAGTGTTAGGGGGGAAAATGCTTTATATACCTCTTCCTCAGTAACTCTTTCAAATGCAAGTTTTCGCGGTGGGGATTAAGGCACATAACAAAGGATCTTAAACCATGCAGTGTAAGCAATTAAAAAAATGTATTCCACAGATATAAATATTTTCTTTCCTTATTGCTGTGACACTATGTGTGATGGTAATATTTCTGAGAGTTTCAGATTTTTGCACATATGATTTTATGCATTATCAAAAGTTACTGCTGCCTTGAAAGAAAATGTTCTGTGAAATTTTTTGCAAAAGCTTTACTAGGTTTTTTTTAAATTGTGACATTTTGTAAAGGCAGGAAATGGATTAAAACTAGCATGCTAAATATATTTTTCAAAAAAAGCAATAATTTTACATGTACAGAAATTATCCTAACCTTTAATACTGGTGAGAGCAAGTTTACTTAATACAGTAATGGACTAGTGCAGTTTTTTTGTAGTAAATGGGCTTCTGATACAAAGATTTGTTTAAAAAAAAAAAAAAACAGCAACAAAAACCCTAAGGTGTGGTTTTTCTGTTCTAATGATTTGTTGAGTTTTTATAATTATTATAATTATAATTATTATTTTTATTAGACAAAGTTTGGTTCTGGATTCTACTTGTTATTGGTTTTGGATTACTTGACAGTTCATCTTACTTTGCAATGCTTGCAACAATGCAATGTAACTTGCTAGTGTATTTTTTTTTTTTTACTTATTTTCCCTCATATCCCTACACCAGATGTGTACCAGAATTCTCTGTAGTACTGGTATAATTAGGAATGTCTGTGCAAATACTTAGAAGTGACTGTAATTGACTGTTTTGTAAAATTATTTTGAGTGAAGTTGCATAGACACATTCCACTGTTCACCTGTTCTGTTGATTTATGTTTGATCATCCTTTGGGGTTCACACTAGCGATAATTTTTGCCTTTCTGGGTCCTGTTTCCTTGGCTTAAAGTAAATGGTGACAATTCAGGAATGCATCAAAGCTAGCTGCTTAGAACCCTGTTTGCTTCTCTATGTTTTTAGCTATTAAAAAAATTATTCTGTACCCAAAGTGACACAAAAGTGTAGTGTACATTTGTGATTTTTCAAAAGTGATATGGAAAATCCTAATTAATATTTGGAAATGAAAGCTTCTGGGTGAATCTTCCTTTTTAGAGTGTCTGACAGAAAGAAGAGGAAAATGCTGTCACTTCCATTACCAGGGTACTAATCAACAAAGTTTACAATCAGAATTTAGTTACATAGAGAACAACAGTAGGGGGAAATCAGTTTAAATAATTATATGCTGTGTTTGGTGCAGAAATCAGATTTTCACTTAATTAAACAAATGTGTGGGGGTTGAGGAACCTTCCAAGAATGCCAACCTCAAAGACAAGCTGTTTGCAGGAATGAAACTCTGGTTTATACTTTTCCATTTAAAAAAAATTATCAATGTTGTTGTATCGCTTCATTAATTCATTTCTCTGAGTTTGACCATAGTATTTAAAATGATTTGTGTTCCATATTTATTTAGCAAATGATCAGCATTTTAAAAAACTGCAATTTTAGCATGATATACTTCTGTAAACCATCTTCTGACTGTTACAGACTTCCTACTACCTCTACCAGAATCTACCTTTCCTTGCTATTTAACAGGATTTTTTACAGTGTTGCAGCTTAATGTAACTTAGACAATAAAGGGTTTGATTATCTATGCTGCAGATTCTCTGTGTATCTGCCCTCCTCTAATTCTCACTCATTCTCCATTCTCTTTTTTTTCTTTCTTTCTTTTCTCTTTCTTTAACTAACTTAAAGAAAACTTGAAAAAAATTACCTTCCAAAGACCTTTCAGGATGTTCATACTTGGTGCTATTTCTTAGTCTTTATAATGAATATATAAGGTGAGTGAATGAAATTCAGATAGATGCAAAGTATATTTTTTATAGATAATCTCCATTTTTATGTTTCTGTTTGCATTTCCTGGAAGTCTTTATGTCAAGAGCAGATGAATAAGTTCCAGGATGGCCAAAACAGAAGACAAATTACTGAGCCAATTGCTTTGAAAATTATTTATTGGTGAAAGCAATCCACAAATAGGATGTCTCACTGTTTAAAAGCCTAGAAAACACTGATTTTCCAGGATATAGTGGCAGGAAATGAACAATTTAGATTACCCAAAAGTAACTATTGGGAAAAAAACCTTTTAAATTTTATTGTCATAGAACTCATTTTCTGATTTGGCCAGTAGGCCGTTCTTTAATAATAATAAATTATATGTCCAATTTTCCTAATTTGTGTAGATATCTAAAGATTGAATAAAAATCTTTTGTTTCTTGTGTAACAAATACTATATAGTTTGCTAGAGATACAAATAAAAAAGCAAGATAACTCTTGCTTTCAAGAAGCTAACACTTGAATTGGGAGAAGACATCACAAACTAGATGTTTTAACTATAAGTTAGGATTAAAAAGTCCAATGAACAAAAGGGTGTGTAAAAACAAAACAGACAGTGACCTGACCTCTTCCATGCTATTTCCTTTAACAGTCTGTTTTCAATGCTGAACAATTTGACGATGCAAAGGACTGAAGTGCTCAGAACTTTTTTGGGGTCGGGGAGAAGGGGTGTTAATTGAAAATTATGGCTACTCAGGAAGTAAAGGCTACACATGTACCTTTAAGATATATTCTTTAAATGGATTTGTAGCTTTTGGCACTTAATAGCAAATTCTTTTTTCTCTGGTGACTTTTCAGTATCTTGACTAAGTTCTACTATATTAATGCAGTGTAGATAATGAATGAGAGTATCCTCCTGGATCAAAGAAAATGAACAAGGTTCTCATTCTCCTGGGAGGACAATTTACCTTTGAATATCTTGGTCAGATTCTTCTTTTTTGTAACATTCTCCATAATAAAAACTGAAGTATGGCAGTTAGGTTGTAGTAAGTGAAGATGGACTAAAGCAGGAGTACTTTCCTTCAGTTTCTCTTGTCACTGAGAGTATGAGTTCTCTATGATGTTTTCAGATTACTGAGTTCTATGCCCAGAAGGGCACATTCACTGGTAAAAATCACAAGCTGGCTTTAAGTGGATGACCTTCCATTGAACAATGAACTTTCAGTTAAGTCACAGCTCTCATTTTAGTTTAACTGATGCTGGAGAACTCCATAGGAGGAAAAAAGATTAAAAGATCACTTTTCCAATGAAAAATGACCACTTTTTTTCTACTATCCTTGCTGAACAAACCTAGATCAGTGAAATACAGAATACTGTAAAATTTCTATGCAATTATTTTTGCACTACTTATAATTACAATTTACATTGTTTTATTCTTCAAATTTTTAAAATATTGTGGAAGGAATTTTTGATTCAAATAGGTATAAGGCTAAGTCCTATCTAAATGTGAGATTCTCATTCCATGATTCATATTAGAACATGCGACTAAGATTAGTGAATTGCACTATTTTTTATTTCTGTTTTCACAAAACTAATGTATTTTATTGGTTAAGTTGTAAATATTATCAATACATTTAGATAATACCTCCTACAATTTGAGGAAATGCAAATATCTTTTCTGTGTTATTTGAATTTTTAAAAATCTTTCACTAGCCTCATTAGTTGGTCCAAAGTCACTGCCAAGGTCTCTTGAGCTGTTTTAAAAAAAAGTTTACCTTGCTACCTTTGTATATTTAAATCACTGACTCTTCTTATGCAAGTCTTACTTCTAATAGCTTTAATTCAAATCGTCACAAGTCTTGTTAGGTGACTTTTAAACCAAGCTATACTGCAAAACACTGAGCGCGATTTTTTTTTTTTTTAAACCTCTGGGACATATCCGTATGCATACCTGAATTTACCTCTGTTGTGGCAGCATAGAGCAGCTTTATTTTTGTAGTATACCTAGGTTCCCCAAATATATTGTTTGTACTTGTTGATCAGAGGATATAATTGGAATAAATCTTAACCATTCTTCAATTAGAATTTTCTAATTAGCCAGGATTTCAGCATAGCTGAAAATGAATAAAACATAGTGTAATGACTTCATAAGTATTCTCAAATGAAAAGATTATATTTATCTCCTAGGTTTCTTTCCTTCCCCCCAAAAAAGAAAGTGGCCACCCCCCTAAAAAAAACCCAAAACAAAACAAAAACAACCACCCACTTTCTCAAGGCATATGACATCTGACCAAAGAAGCCTTTTAAACTGTCAATTTATTGGGATAGCTGACAGCCAATGACCTTGTTCCTAGGCCAACGTTCTGTTTTTCCCAGTTTCCACAGTGTTCACAACACTCTCCAAGTAATCTTATTACTTTTCTGGAAGAAAGTAGTTGGTTATTTTTTCCAAGAGTGAGCCATTCTGTGTGCCTTTTCCAGAACATGTTATAATAAGAAATTGTTGGAATCTACTGGAAGAAGGTTGGGGGATTTGACAGTTTATAACACATGGAAATTTGTACCATAGTATATTGGGAGTAAGAAATGGGCATTTTCTGAACCTCAAAAAAAGTATATCCAATATTCATATGAATTTGTCTATTTATGGTGCCTGGATCTCTTTTTCCTCAACTTATTGTGCACCATGAAAGTGGGTTGTTAGTCCTCATGAAGGTGCTCCCAGATCCTCACTCTAGTGATGTCCTCTCTTACTTTTAAAGGTAAGTTATTCTTCAAGGGCTTTGTAAAGTTTCTAAAGAAAATGTGAAGTACTGATGTTATTTTTCTATGCAACAATCCCTTGGTCTGTTGGACTTCATTTAGCCAGGCGATGCAACGAAATGGCCAAGGTTTTGGGGGAAAGAAAATCCTGTAAATTCATCTAGACTTCCCACTTCCTCTCCTTACATAGAATGAAAAGAGAAAAGATTCTTCTTTGTACCACTCTATTAAGATGATTATGGGGGTTTCTATTTCTGATTGGTCTCTTGAAAGGGACTTGTTATTGAGTTTATTTCAATTCAGCAATGACAGATAAAACATTAATGATTTACTACACGATAAGCATCGTGCCAAGTTCAGACATAGAAATATAAGCAATTAAGAAAATCCTTGCCTTCAGGGAGTTTACATTGTAATAATAAAAGACAAAGCATAAATATATGAATTGGTACTAGAAAGGGGGAGTAGAAGGAAAAGAAAGAGGGTATTTTGTGACATAATGGGACTGAGAAATTGCATGGAGTCCTGAAGTATGTCTAGAGAACCAGGGGTAGAATCCAGATTTCATTTGGGGGTGAAAATTGTCAGAATTCTGGACTATGGTGGGGAGTTTCAAATATATACCTACATATATGTATATGAAATGTTTACACTAGTTATAAAGAATTATGCTAGGAAATTTGGGGAGTAAAAGGATGAAGAAGACATGCCCACAGAAGGATAAGAGAGAGAAGTGCAAAGTTATAATAGGCAATAATAGGTGATGGATGTATTTAAAGTATATAAAGATTTGCTTTGGGAGCTCAGCAATGGGAGATCACATGTTTACTTGGGGGGAATCAAGAAAGACTTATTAAAAGAAATAGCGATTGTTATATATCCTAAAAGATAGTTTTGACATGGATTAAGTAGGAATGCTAGGCAACTCATTTGAGTTTAAGAAACACTCACTAGAGAACTGTATACAAGGCACTGCTAGATGTTGGGGGATATAAACAACATGAGCAAAAATACTGAAGCAGTAAAGTGGGGGATGTTTTTTAGTGAAAAGTGTATAGTCCAGTGTATCTGCAGTTTAAAGTATATATTTAAGGCACTGTTGAGAGGTAAAGCTGGAAAGATAAAATTGGGACCCTATTGTAAAAGGCCTTGGCAGTCAAGCTGAAAAGTTTATATTTAATCCAATAGGCAAATTGGAGATGTAAGGTGTGATTTAGAGGGCATTGAAAGTTTCTGAACAGTGGATTGATATGATCTCAGATATCTTTTAGGATAATAATTCTGGCAATGTTAGCAGAATAGAGGGGGGGGGGAATGAAATAGAGGCGGTGAGACTAGTTAGACCACTGAAATACATTCAGGAGGGTTTGAGCTAGAAATGGGGATGGAAAGGAAGGAACAGATTAAGGGGATTTATTTGAGGTGTGATATGTTGTATTTAGTGGTATTTCATTTGGGGGATGGAGAGAGAAGTTTAAGATAATGCAAGGTTTTCAAATCAGGGTAACCAAAATACTAGAAATGACATGAACAGAAATAGAAAAGCAGCTTTGTGGAAGAAAAATTGTTTTGTCTTTATTGACTACAGATCTTGATCTGAGAATAGAAGTGAATTGAAGTGTCTAAATAAAAGTAGTAGTTGCAACTGGAGAAGATAAGGAGGAAGAGGCTGTGTAGAGAGAAAATGGTTTAGCCAGAAACCAAAAAGATGTTTACATTTGGGAGCAAAAGGGGGCAAGAAAAGAAGATATTGAAGGAAATAGAGGGATGATAACCTCTTAATGTACAGTATCATAAAAGCCAAGCAAGGAGAGTTAGTCAAGAAGGGGTAATCAATAGTATCAAGTGATAGAAAAATCTATGGATGATTGAAACTGAATGAAAATATTGTCATTGTGGTCATAAGAATTCAGTGAAAAAACACTAAGCAACTAATATGTGCAAAACAATATTCCAGGTTCTAGTGACACAAAGATTTTTCTTTTAAATGGCAGCATTCCTTTCTTCAAGGAAGTTATATTTTAGAGACGATTCAGAAAAAAGTGGTGGGAATTGAAGCCAGACTATTTAGGAGGTCATGAGATCATAGACTTAGAATTGAAGTATTATAAAGGCTAACTCAACTCCCCTCATTTTAAAAGTGAAATAACAGGCCAAATGATTAGTTCATTTTCTGAGTAAGAGTCTGAGGCAGGAATCAAATCTAGGTTTTCTGATTTCAAATCATTTATTATTTTTTTCTCCAAATCCATTAGTCTGAGGAAGTTTGGTGGCTAATGAGAAGTGGCCATTTGAAATATAATGGGGTTAAGGAAAGGGTTTTTTTTTTAAATTAGAGGAATATATATATATATATATATATATATACACATATATATGTGAATATATATACACACATATGTATACATGTATATGTATATATACATGAGGGAAAGGTGGCATTTAGCCCTTGGAGAAAAAATTCAAGAGGGAGGAAATAGTTGATAGAGCAAACACAGTAAGTAGAAGCAAATGACAAAGAAAAGGACAGGGAGATCTTGACAAGGAGGAAAGTTTCTATGAAAAATGAAAAAAAAAAGTGAGAATGAAGGTATAGATGTGTTGACATCAATTAAATCCTAGTTTCTGGCTCTAAGGAACATCCATTAGAGGTCTACGTGATACACTTAGTAAAAAAGTGAACAATAATTTTCATATGATGCACAATAAATGTATCAAAGGAATATTTGGAAATTAAAATAACTAAGTAAAAGGTAGAAACCTATAATGAGTTATTAAAAATGAAAATCTTGAAATAAATTCCCAAGCTTTGATTTTTGAAAGAAAATCGCCTGGTTTCAGCATCTCTGAGTCAGGAGGAATTTTAGAGGTTAACTAGAAGAATTGACTCCCAAATCAAAGTCACCTCTATAATATCCCTAAAAAGTGATAATCAGCCTCTACTTGATGATCTCTGCTAACAGGTATTTATTTATTGCCTTCTTGAAGCAACAGACACATTTCCTCTTTGATACAACACTAGATATTAAGAACTTTTTTCTAATACCATTGGTAGTCTCCCTTCTACAAGTTTTAGTCATTAGCACTGAATTGGGCCACCAGGGCCAAAAAAAGTTTCTGATTTTCCTTTCACATAATAACTTGCAGTTATTTCAACTCACCTATCATATTGTTACTGTCTTCTCATTTCCAGACCAAATATCCCCAGTTCATTCCACTGATTCCAGCATGGATTGATCTTGAGTCTCTTATCTTTCCTGATTGCCTTTTTTTAGACCAGGGGTTCTTGGGGGATAGTTTTCAGAAGGCCTCAGAATTTAATGGGAAAAATACAATTTTATTTTTAAAAACTGAAATTTAGTATTTAAAAAACCATTTTTTTTCTAGAAGAGATGCACCCCGGACTGCCAAAGGGGTCCATGACACTAAAAGAGGTTAAGAATCTCTGCTCCAGACAGTCCCTCTAATTTGTTACTGCTCTTCCTAAAATGTGCTCAAAATAAACACATTCCAAATATGGTATGACATGATAGAACATGACTGAATTCTCACTTTCCTCAAACTGTACAGTTTGGCTGTCATCATTATCTGGGTATGTCATGTCATTTGATTGGCTCAAATTGAATGGATAGTCCATTAAAACTCCTATATAGTTTCAGATGACCTCTCTTGTGTATGCATTTCCCTTTTTGTCAAAATGATTTTTAAAAATTCAAGAGTAGAAATTTTAACTTAGTTCCATTAGATTTCATTTTATGAGATTAAGGGAAAAGTTTTTGCCTACTGAAATTTTTTGTGTCCTGTTTCTATTATACAATGTGTAAGATCCCTTTCAGCTTCATGTCTTCTGCAAATCTGACAATCAAGACTCTCATGTCTTTAAATCACTGATAAAATGGTGAACGGCATAAGTCCAAAGACATTTCTAGATATTTCAATATAAGTTTATTTATGGGACCACATTTAAAAGTAATCACTTTTTGCTTGCAATCATTCAATCAAAAACAAATCCGTGTAGCTTCTATAATTGAGATTACATCTCTCTATCTCTATATTGCCCATAAGCATAATATGAGGTACATGGTTAAATGATGGAACCAAAGCACTCTATGCCATTAGCATTCCCTTCATCATCAATTATCAGATATAGGATCAGTGATTTCCTTAATTTGGGAGGTCTCTTCCCCATTAGACTGTAAGTTCCTGGAGGGCAGAAACTGTCTTTCTTATTTGCATCCTCAGTCCTTAGTACCCTGCCTAGAACATAGTAGGTCCTTAATAATTATTTATTGATTTGAATTGAATTGATGAGCATAACAATCTGCCTGAAATTTAGAGTTTCAAAAAATTTGCTACGGCTAAATGAGATTAAGTGACTTGCCTACTTAATGAGCACTTAGCTAGTAAATTGCCAAGTCTGGAATGCAGGCCTTTATGATCCCAAGTGCATCAGTTATCCACTATGGTACATTATCTCAACACTCTTGTGACTTTAACAACAACGAAAAAAGGAAAAGAAAAAAAAAGAAAAGAAAAAAATGAGGTTAGAGCTACATGACTTCTTAAGAAACCCATGCTATATCTCAATGATTATTGCTTCCCTCTAAATGTTCTTTTCATCCCTAATACATTCTAACATTTCCCCCAAAATCGAAGTCAAATTTACCGACCTATAATTTGCAGATTCCTTTCTTGCTCCTCTTTGAAAATCAGATAAAGTTTTGCTTCCTGTGGTTGTTCCTCTTCCATTAACAATAGCTCAATAACAAACATTTGCTTGCTCTTTTAGAACTTTAGATACTTAGATATTCCTCAGCATGGTTATTTGAATTTACTGAGGGCAATTTGGTGCATTCTGACTATGACAGATTCTCTTGATCTTCAAACGCCTATTCAATTTTTGTTTTGTCTTTCCTTTTATTTTATGATGTTTAGTCTATCATTTTGCTCTAGTCTACCATTGTTCTTGGCAGGAGAAAAAAAGGAGCAAACAAAACCCTCAAACAACCAAAAACATTCTTTTTCTTATCCTTTATCTTATCTGTTGAAGAAATGGTTATATCCATTATTATTTTTGTCTTGCTCTTAACAAACTTTTTTTGTTGTCCTTTGCATTCATCACTTATTCACCTTGGCTTTAATAATTTTTATAATATCTTTCTATCATTGTAAACTTTCTTTTTTCCTCTCCATTATCTTTTTGTTTATTCATCTTCTATACTTATCTTTTTATAATCCAAATTTATTGGTGGAATAGTTGTGTATTCAAATTGATCTATCGAGAGTTATCCCTTTCTTTTTCATCACAACTGCTTTTTTTATCTTTAGAATTTCATTCTTGATAGTTTCTATACATATTGTTTCATACATACAGAATTATGGTGCATGAAAGCCTAATTACCTTTTTTCTCAATATAAAATATCTGATTTATTAGGCATATATAGGTGATTCCCCCATTTACCATTCCTTTTCATTTAAATTTTTTTGACCAAATAAACAATTATATATGTATAATGTTTTATTAGCTTTTGTTGAATGGACTTCATCACCAGGCATATATTTTAAACTGTAAATCCCTTTATTAGACATGAGCTCCTTAATTAACATTTCCTTTCAACTCTTCCTTTCTTTTTCTGAAACTTCAAACTGCAGCAATTTTGTGCTCCTAAAGTCAATAATTGTCAGCAAGCGTTTATCAAATATCTACTGTGTGCCAGATGCTGTTAGTTCTGAGAAAAGAAAGATAAGTAAAATACCTGTCCTCAATGGGTTCACATTCTGATGGGGAAACAACACGCTAACAACTATGAACAAGTTCAATGATTTTTATCATTCTATGTTTTGTTGTTCAGTCATCCAATCATGTCTAACTTTGTGACACCATGCACTATTTTTCTTTCTTTCTTTTTTTTCAATAGTATTTTATTTTTCTAACTACATGAAAAGATAATTTTCAAATTCATTTTGGTAAGATTTTTTTTTGGTAAGATTTTGAGTCCATGGACAATATTTTCATAACCTTTTCTTTACAAAGATACCAGAATGACTTGCTGTTTGCTTCTTTATTGGGTCACCATTTTTGTCAGAGCTCTCCACTATGATCTGTACATCTTGGGTAACCCTGTGCAGCAAAACGCTATGCAAGCTCCTTTGTAATAACAAGGTAGTGGTCCAGTAGGCTTTGTAAATAGAAATCATTTTTGCTTAGGCCAGAAACCCTGGGTGTTTTCCCCTCCCAAGTACATTCATTCATTCATTCATTCATTTATTTAGATTTTTTTTGGGGGGGGGACTAGGTGAAAGATGAGATTCTTTGTCTCATTTGCTACCTACCCTCAAACACTGAATGGGTAACGCTTCACCTCACCAACTGAGACTTGTTGAAGACCTTAGTTTTAAAAGGTTTCTCATTTCATCTCCCAGTCATCTGGTTCTATATCTTGCCACTGCACCCAGATGGCTCTGGAGGGGAAAAGTGAGACAGGTGATCTTGCCCAGCCCTCCTTCACTTAAATCCAATTCACTTGAATGTCATGATATCATCGCCCTGTCTCATGATCCTCTTAGAGAAAAAAGGACAAAACAATCTTTTTTGGGGGGTGGGGTGCAAATAAGGGTTGAGTGACTTGCTTAAGGTCACACAGAGGTTAAGGCTGAATTTGAACTTACATCTTCCTGTCTCTAAAACTAGAACTCTTTCGACTTTACTATCTAAGTTCCCCCAATTCTCTCATGAGCAACTTCAAAATTTGACTTCATTAGTTGCCTAAATATCACTCGTCAGTCTCTGTTTTTCACCTTCTGATTTTCATTGTATTTCTCTCATGATGACACTCAATCTGTTTCTTGGTTCACATGAAGAACATAGTTATTATATAATTCTTTCCACTTTCCATGCTCCCCTGTATCATAGTCTTTCACCCTCAATTTCTTGACCCAGGTTAGGATTTCTCTTTGCTTCTTTAAATTGTCTTTTCTTACTTATTTTCATGTAGATGTAATTGCCAATCTTTTAAGGAGCACTTCATTCTCCCTGATAGTTTGGAGAGAGATGATTCTTTTGATAGTTTGGAGAGTGAAGTTTCTTTACCCCCTTCCTTTTCTCCTATAGGAGGCAGATCAGGCCAAATTTTGTGCATATAGAGCTGTTATTTATCATTTGTTAGAAATAAAACAGGGTTCATTTTCTGCAGATTAAAGAAAAAATACTTTTTGCCTTCCTTCCATATGTGCTAGAAGTAAGATCTTCTTATTTACTTTGAAATTATTTTATGATGAGTTGATAGGTTTTCCTCATTGAAAAAGATATATTAATTAGTGAGCAAATTTCTTGGTATGGTAGATCATTAGATTATCTACACTTTGTAGATGGGTTCTCTTAAGTTGTGTCATACACTTGAATTACTTCAACCACAGTTTATGTTGGAGTCAGATTCAAACTGTGACTCCAAGCCCAGTACTCTTCACTCCATGCTCAAACTATGTGAAATAAATAATTGCAGGATTCTGCATCAATAACATGCTTATGATAATTTTATTGAAAATATAACTTTTAAAATATATGTTTAGTAGCGAATATAGGGAAAACTAATTCAATTACAGTGATGACTCTTGTTTGTTTTTTAATGAAAAGTTTTCTAAATTAGAGGCAGTCTGGTATAGTGGATAGATAGTGGGATCATGAATTAAGAAAGCTTGAATTCAATACCTACCACATTGGTTAAAAGTATCAGAGTTGAAAGTGACAAATGTTGGAAGGTATATGGAGAAATTGGTACACTAATTCATTGTTGGTGGAATTATAAACTGATCCAATCATTTTGGAGAGGAATATGGAGTTTTACCTTATACATTTACTAACTGTGTGACTATGGTCAAATGACAACTACTTTGTGGTTCATTTTCCTGTAAAAAATTAACAGGTTAGACTTAATGGCCTATCTTTCCTTGCTTTATCTATGATCCCAAAGTGGGGAGATAAAGGAGACCATAACTTTAAAAAAGATAGCAATCTTGGAATTAATTTAATTCACTAAATAGATGAACATCATTGTTTGGGTAGTATTAGGTTCTATGATTAGACATCATTTTGGATATGTGGCTGGAATTCTTACAAGAATTTAACGGGGCTATTTTCACGGATATGGTAACTTCGTTCTGTTTGGTGCTTGGCAGATGTTAGCCAAAGTTCTCCAAAGTTGCTGTAGAGATTAGTTTGGAAAGGGAGTAGAATTAAAAAAAAAAAAAAGACTTTTTGCTCTTTGTGGTGGGTGGAGAGAAATTTGACCATTGCTGATGATTTGATAGATGATTTTTACAGATTTTGCCTTTGCTTATTGTTGTAGGGAATGTTAGACAAAAGCAATTTACCAGTTACTGTTCTGTGGGCAGGGGAGGGACAGCTGAGTAACTGTCGGCAAATGACAAAAGCTTTTCAGTGGCTGCCAGAAAGGTCGGTGATTTATTCCCACAGTGTTGTGTTTATGGGATGCTCCATTTCTTATATTGTCTTTTAAAAGTTTTAGTACCTAACCAGAATGGGCCATTCAGGAATCCCCTAGATGTCCATGTCTACTTTGTAGTCTCCCACGCTATAGTCATATGGGGGCAATTATCTAATGTATGTGGAATATAAAACTTGGAAACACAAGCACAGATAATATCAGAGAGCCTACTCTGAGTATACTTTTTCCTCACTTGTATCTTTGTCACTTGGAGACATAAAGACTGGGTCTACTAAAAAGGGAAAGACTTATAATCTTTGAAAGCATTTATTTAATACCTCATTATGCTACTATAGCTAGCCTAATGGTTAGGGAAAATTGGTAGTAACTTTGCAATTGTGACTAGAAATACAATGGCATCTGCATTTCAAATTCCTGTCAAGTGCCTCAAATTTCACTTAGTAATTCAGTCCCTTAGATCTTAAAAGACTGCAAATTATTGAGAACCTTATTTCAGTCAATTTGTAAGAAGTGAATAAGGGATAACAATGTGCCAAATGTATTGAGGATACAGACAGATGTATCCTAAGGACCTTACATTCCATAGGTTGAAACAACAATACACATATAAGTATATACAAAATATATAAAAAGCAAATTTTAAGGTAATTTGGTCAGGAGGCACTAGCAACTGAGGGCATCAAGAAAGTCCTAAGGTAGGCAGTGGCCTTTGAATATCTATCTAAGCAGATGAATACCTCTAGGGAAGATTCACATCTTAATCTATTCACAGATGACATTTTATTTCAAGGATTATTATATTAATGAAAAAGATGACCTTAAATTAAGATGGCCCCTTCCCTCCACAAAATGTGATATATGAAAAAATATATTTTAAACTTATATTTTGCCTAAAATTAGTCTTTTAGATTGCTTCTATTGTTACCCTTTATACTACTTACTGCTTTTACTACTAGGACACATTGCATCTTTTCCCCATTTCTATCACAATCCACTCTTGCACCATCGACTTCTTCCTCACCTTTATTGCCTTTTCTATTTTCAAATTTTTCAAACTCAAAAATACCATCTCCAGCTCTATTTATGCAATTTGAAATACAGTATTTCCTATAAACCCTTTAGCTACGGCTTCTGGGTTTATCTGATCTCATGCTGTCTTAATCCGGTGATAAAGCAGTGTTATACTAGGCTTCTTTATTTTCCCTGCAGGAGTTCCAGCATGATCCTCTGCAGCCTCTGCTATCGCTAGTGTAAAATGTGCATGGCAACTTCTCCTTAGACCTTGTGCTTCATTTCCCCTTTGCACTCACACCTCTCATCTCTGCAGGTTCTGCTGCTTTACAATCCACTTAGATAATTTGGGAAATCTCACAAATCTGCCAAAAATAGTAGCGATATTCTCCAAAGAATAATATACCACAATATTTTGCAAGCAAGTGAGAAAATCAGCAGTGATTGGGGGTCATTCTCTGCCCCCTACCTTATTATCCCTTGGCTGTTAAAAAGGTTTTTATTTGCAGCTTCACATTTTCGTCACTAGATGGCACTCATACCTTCAGTTAAGATATTTTTATTTTCCCCAAATTTGAACTATTTAGAGTTAGGAGAAACAAAAGTCTGATTCTGGGAAAAAATACAAGAAGGAAGGAAGGGAGGGAGAGAGGAAAGAAGGCGGAAAGAAAGGAAGGAGGGAGGGATAAAGAAAGGAAGGAAGGAGAGAGGGAAGAAGGGAGGGAAAGACAGAAAAAACAAAATAGGAAAGAAGTAGGGAAAGAAGGAAAAAAAGAGGGAAAGAAGAAAGGAAGGGGAAAAGGAAAGCATCTTGATACTTTAGGAAGGAGAGGAAGGAGTCTCTGGTTACTGTCAGATCTTTAAAAAGAGTTGGAGGTGGTGTACTGAAGCCAAACTTGTATCACTTCAAAATTTTGCTTAGATTGATTTGGTATAGTATTGTGTTAAATGCTGCATTGGAGAATTCAAGTAATGATCCTTGCCCTCTCTGAACATATACTCCTTAACTTTGTGATATACAGACTTACTACCTTCTTGTAGAGAAACGAGCAGAACATGAATAAATGTATAAGGATGGACTAAGTGCATTGGCTGGGTAGGTATGAATTTTATGTTATATTTGAGGATGAGAGGAAGTGCAAAATTTAACACCACCACCCTTGGCTTTGAATGGAGCCTCAGGCCATCTATTCTAACAACAATTGAAGAAGAATCCACTCCCCCTTATGACATTCCCATAAAGAAGTCTTCCTGCCTTCTTTGAAAATCTCCAATAAGTCAGCAACACCTACATCAGGCATCTGGTTTCCCTTACCATTTTTAGGAAGTTTCTAATTATCTCAAGCATAAATTTAATTCTTTGCAACTTTCACCCATTGCCCCCAGTTCTGCCTTCTAGGGCCAAACAGAATAGATCACATTCATCTTCCATGCAAAAGACTTTCAAATACTTGAAAATCCCTAACATGCCCCATATAGATCTTCTCTTTTCCAATATAAACATCCTCAATTCTTCATCTAGTCCTCTATAGCCTCATCTCTAAGCTTTCATCTTCTTGGTTACCCTTGGACTGGATACAGCACAGTGGATAGTCCCAGTTTAATGCTTCTCTAAATGGAGTTTAAGATCATATTAAAGTCTGGTATCTTGGGCAACAAAGTGCAGAGTCTGGAGTCAGGAAGACTCAGCTTTCTGAGTTTAAAACTGGCCTCAGACACTTACTCGCAGTGTGGCATTTTACACTATTTGTCTCAGTTTCCTCAGCTATAAAATGTACTGGAGAAGGATATGGCAAACCACTTAAATATATTTTCCAAGAAAACCCCAAATGGGATAACAAAGAGTTGGACATGATTGAACAACAGCCACCACAGAACCTGGTGTGGAGGTGTCCTTTCTGAGAGTCCAAGGCTTGATTTCAGGAGTTCTACACCACTATAGGACTAAAACTTATCAGATGTTCATACTAAATCCAGGACTGATAAAATGAGGATGAGGGTGGAGGGTTTGCAATAGGTTGGATAAGAAAGGACTATCTGTTCTAGCTTAAAACAGCTTTGGGTACCATCAGTGCTGGTACTGGCCTTTGAGTGGCTGCTGCCTTTCCAGTCTACACAAGATTAAAAAAACTGTTTTTCCCTGCCTCGCCCTCTAAAAAAACAGGTTTTTGGCTATCTTATCACACTATTGATTCATATTGAATTATACACTTTAATGTGATCTTTTTCAGACAAATTTATGTCTAGTCATACTTTATTTTTCTTTGACTTATAATGATTTTTTAAAAAAATAATTTATATTTATGGCCATTAAAATCCATATATTTATCTTCAGCCTCTACTGAATATAAATATATGATACTCAATATATAAAATATCAATACTCAATATATAAAATATCAATATTCAAGCCTATGGAGATCTCTATGGATCCAAACCTAACTTTCAACATATTGACTATCTCCATGGGTTTTGTGACATCTTCATAGTTGATAAGCATATCATCTATGCCTTTACAAAAATCCAGGGACAAGAACAGATTCTTGAGTCCCATACCAGATACTGTCTTTCAAGCTGATATTGACCCATTCAGATTTACTTTGAAGTTTAGTCATTTAACCAGTCCTGAATTCATCCAACAATACTTCTGTCTAGACCACATCTTTCCATGTTGGCCACCTGAATTATATGAGAGAATTTGTCCAAAGCTTTCTTAAAAAACTGGGTAGATTATATCTCAGCTTTTGCTAAGATTATATCTTGGGCTGAATTTGTTTTTATGTTCTGATGCAGTAAATGGCTCAGTTAGTATGCAGTAAAAGTGGTTGCTTTACTTAAGTTCAAAAAAATAAAGTTAGCTTGCATTTCCAGGCCTCTCCTCTTCTGCAAAAGTGAACTCAGTAATCCTAGGTAGAAGTGGACAGCACAGGAGTATAAATTAGATCTGAAGAGTTTCGAAAGGCAGGTGAGCCAACCACTCTATATTCCTTGAAGAAGACCCTCCCTTCCATATACCTGAGGGCTGATGGCTGATTATCAGCCATCTGATGATCTAAGTGTCTGATAATCAGCTGTTGCTATGCTTAACTTAATTCTTGGGCTGCCAGGTACTTGATTTACCACCTTGTCTGAAAAAGAAATAGTCTGGCACAACTTATGCTTGATAAGATGGAACGGACAATGCCTTGGCTACAAACTGATAGACCTGTCCTCCCAGTACCATGTGAGTTGTTTTTTCCTCCTCCATCAATAGCAATTACTTTCTAGAGTACTACTCTGGAGAGTTGGGCCCTGGTTTGGGGCTGGTGGTCTACACCTATCCTGTCCACTTGTCATATTCTCCCCCTGCATACTGCAATAGACAGAGAGGACTACCATTTCTTCTTTCTCACTGCTTATCGGAGAAAAGGTTAGGAGTGAAGTGTTAAGGATCTTTGGTTGGAATTCTCTGTAAGTAAGGGATTCTCTGTAAGTTAGATTCTCCAGGGACTTTATGCCCTGTTGAAGTGCATCCAATTATGAACAATTCATGAGATAGTCTGCTTAAATGCAACAAATCTGAAATGCATTGAACATGAAGACCCATATTTTCCATAGATGCCATACTCCAATTGAGTTCTTCCCAAACCTGTCTCTGTCTATTCCCTTCCCCCAGCAGACATCAGCATCTCTCCCCATCACTTTTGCCCTCTAGGCATAGATAATTATTTGTAGCTTTGCTATTTCTCCACAATTTCAAAAGCATTGAATTTCATTGCTTTTAGTTACTTTTGTCAATTTTGAATGTGAGTACAAAATGGTATCTTAGAGTCTAATTTATATGTTGAGTGAGCATTTTTAAACTGATAATTTTTTCTTTTGTTTTCCTTTTGTAAATAGTCTGTTCATGTCTCTCGACCATTTATCCATTCTGAGAGGAGGAGTTGTGTTCAAACATTTTTCACAATTTCTTTTATTTTTAGGTATCAAGTTTTTATGTCACATTTGCCATAATCATTTTTTAATCTGTTATTTTCTATTATTTTGATTTTTATTATGCAGATGTTTAATATCTTACCCTTGAAATTTTTATTTATTTGTTTAATAGGAACAAAGTTGTTTTCCCTTCATATTTGGGATTATTCTATTTTCTTCTGTTTTTAAATAATTTACTTAAAAAAGAAATGATTGTCTAACACCTAGCTGGAATTCCCTGAGACTTTCCCTTGGTATGAAATGAAGGTCTTAATCTATTTCTTGTCACATTGGAAAAAAAGTTTTCTCAAGTGTGTTTCTTAAATAATGAATGCTTTTTCCAGTTCTGATTTTTTATCTATTTTTTCAAGCATGAATATTTTGTATGTATTTGATTGTATATCTGGTATCTTTCTTGGTTTCATTGGTTCATTTCTCTTATTTCAATGTAGTAACAGATAGTTTGATGATAGTAGCTCTTTAAAATGTCTTGAAATCTGGTATTGTAGGTCCATTTTTGCCATTTCTTTTTCAGTATGCCTATTGATAGTCTTGTGCATTCATTTGTTTTTCCAAATAAATTTCCATTAGATTGTGAGATGTTTTTTTCTAAGACCATTTCATTGAGGTCCTCAGAGTTCAGTTCGTTTTTAAATATTTTAATTTCTACCATAGTCATTGTACATAAAGTCCCTTAGATTCAATTTATTTCACTATACGTAATTATTAAATTCCTTCTCTACTTTTTCCATCTATGTTTCTAATACAGAATAAAATATTCTTGTGGTATCAAAGAATAAAGATCAATATGTACAAAATATTTTAGCTGGGACACAGGGATGGTAACAATCTTCACCACATCACATATCTATAACATTTAAATCCCTCTTTGTGACCAAAACTTTTCATCCTTCTACCTTTCCTTGTGCTTAACCTTTCCTAAACTTATCCTGTGTCCTTGCTGCTGACACCCTTGCTCTGGCCTATTTCCTTCTTTCAAAAATCTTAACCCTTTAGTTTATAATCTCAACTTCACACTGTCTTTAGTTCTTGCATCTTGTACTCCACTGTCCTATCCCTGCTTATCCTTTCCAAATCAAAGCATTAGGTCTTCTTTTTTCCCCTTCTGCTAGAGTGCTGCTGCTGAATATGGTGGGAAGAAGTCACATAACCATTCTAACTAAGTCCATTACAATTTTATTTTACTTGAACTTCAGCTGGGCTCTCATTTCTATTTCTACAACTAGACTAGCTTTCGTACTCACTTTTGCCCGTTGAATTCTCTAACTCTGTTCAAGACTCAGCTCAAGTTCTGCCTTCTTCAAGATGTCTTTCGTGATTTCCCCATTTTCCTGATTTTCTATTTCTCCTTCCTCAAATCACTGTATATTTATTTTATATATACTGAATTTATTTGCGAACATATAGTTGGTTGATTGTTCTTTGTTCTCAAAGAGGAGCAAAATGACATCACCATATTAGAATCAAGTTATAGTTGTATCTGATTGTGGCAGACCAATATGAGCTCAGAATGCTCTGCCACAAGATGGACACAGATAGTTCCTATGAACACTTAGCAAAGCTTCTCTAACTTTGTACATGTAGCATTTCCTCTGAGTTAATTCAATTCTTCTTTGCTCATAAAGCACAGCACCTTCTCTAATGAGTGCATGTTATGCTGGGCTATATTGTGCCAATGTCTCCCATGTCATATAATCAATTCTAAAGTTCTTAAAAGAGACCTTGAGAGTTGTCCTTGTATCACTTTCTGACTACCTTGTTTTCACAAGGTTCCTATGTGAGTTATCCATAAAATAATCTTTTTACCCTCTAGTAGAATATAAGATCATTCAGGGCAGAAATTGTCTCACTTTTCTATTTATATCCCCAGTATCTACCATAGTTTCTGATATATAATATGTGCTTACTAAATTTTTGATTTATTTTTGTTTGTTCTTGTGAATTACTGGTCTTCTTTATTGCTATTTTTCTTACTCTGTAGCTACTCTCTCTATTTAGATTGATAGATATTATAGTGATTTTCTATAATTCCTTTTCAATAGAAAACTTGTTTTGATTCAGTTCATAAGACAATGATAAATTGGATTTTTACTCACTCTTCATAGGTATATTCCATCCCTGGCAAAAATCTCATCATTTTTGTATTTTAAGTCACTGAGCAGAAATTTCTGTATTTAAGGGAATAATTACATGTAACTCAGATAATTTGAAAAAGTTTCATGGAGGAGAGATTTCATGGAAATTTGAGAGTATTCTATTTTGGGTTGATATACATGAAAAGAAGAATAGGAGAACAAAAAGGGATCTCTAGATGCTTCTGGGAACTACAAAGAATAAGTTCAAGTAGAATCTTCAAAAGATACATTGTCAGAATTGAAAGGGAAACCAGCTATAAATGCAATTAATTTGGTCCTTCAGTAAAACTAGGATTCAGTCCTATTTTGGACATTATCATAAAATCAGAACTAAAAAGGACCTCCAGGGTCGTTCAGTTTAACTTTGTTTTATAGAAGAGGAAACTCAAATCCTGAGAGGCTAATTTACTTTCTCAAGGTCTTACAGATAGTGAATGGAAGAGCTGGGATATTCAGGGGCTCTCAGTTCGAAATCAGCTTTTGATTCAGTCTATATTCTCCCTGAAAATCCCTACTTGTGAAAAAGAGGTAGTTCTTTTCATGTAAATTTTAGAACTTATGACGCCATAAAGTCACCTTCATCCCCTTATCCTCTTCCCCCCAGAAAAGCTCTGGGTCTGTTGAGAGATAGAGCCATGTCTTCTGGCCTAAGTGCAGATATCACAAAAGTCACAGATGTCACAGAAATTTCTATATTCTTTAGGAATCTGGCAGACTGGTCATAATTGGTGGGGGAAAATGAGGAGAGAATATTTTCCTTCCTTCCATTATTCATGCTCTGGTGGCCAGGGTTAGAGAGGAGATTCAGACTTCATCAGTTTAATTAAACAAAAATCTATTAAGCACCTGCTTTGTTAGAGCAGTATGCTGGATGAAGATTGGGAAAACAAAAAAAAAAACAATCTATAAGACAGAGTCTCTTTTTTCATGGTGTTTATATGGCATTATACCCAATAATAAAATGATAAGAGTAAATATATAATGGAAATTTTAAAACAATGTTTATGGAAGAGAGAAAAAGTTGCTACTTTTATTGTAAATCAGTGTTTGAAGAGAGAATACTATGTGCATGGCACAGTGATAGTTAATATGAAAAAGGGTGAGAGATATTGTATTCTTTAGATGCTAACAAACCCATCTTACACATATTTTGTATTCTTTACTATGTCAATTTAGCAAACTGGGCTCAGATCAAGCTTTGATAAAAACTCTTTTATATGACATTGAGAAGTATACTATTTTTCTCTATGCCCATACAGTCTATATTTTTAATTCAAATTATAAACAACATTCTTTCTTATAAAAAGTTTATCCAGTTTCAGTTGAATAAGTCTTCTTTTTCCCCCAAACACAGAATTCAAGGTTGTAAGTATCCAAGAGCAATATTTAACACAGCAACTATCTTCAATCTTATTACGTAGTGAAGACTTCTATATGTAGACACATAAATAACATTACCAGACAATATTGCTAATGTGACACAGAAGGTAAATGCAATAAGAGTTAAAGAAGAAGAAAGATGAGTTGAGGTCAGAAGAAGGGGGGGAAGACTTCAAGGAGGAAGTGGGATCCTAAACATAGATAAGATTTGTTAAAACTTTTTTTGTCTTTTTTTTTTTTTTTTTTTTTTTTACCTAGGGAATTAGACTTTAATCTTACATTATAGTCAACTCTTCTCCTCCACTTTTTAAGAGCAAGCACAGCTAGGTGGCATAAAATGCAGGACCTGCTGTTAGACTCCTCTTTCTAAATTCCAATTTGAATTTAAGTCCTTACTAGCTGTTTGACTTTGGCAAGTCATTTAACCTTAATACCTAATCACTTAACAGTTTCCTAATTGGTAAAATGAGCTTGGAAGAAAACCATTCCAGTATTTTAGCAAAAAAAAAAAAAACCTGAAATGGGGTCATGAAGAATATGAAATGACAAAACAACCCAATAATTTATTTTTGTAGTTTTATGGACATTGGGGTTTGCTGATAGTATCAGAGACAATGAGAAAATGGGATTGAACAGATGATAGAGGTTCTTAACGGATAGGTATGTAATTGAATTGGATACATTGAATTGAATTGCTACATTGGATATGTAATTGAAATAATTTCCATTCAAGAGATGTTTTTTAAATGCCCACCATATATGTCAGGTAGCTAGGCGATGCAGTGAATTAGTGCCATGCTTTGAGGTAGGGATGATCAATCTTCTTGAAGCTAAATCTGGCCTCATAAGTTTATTAGGTGTGTGACCCTGGATAAGTCATTTAACCCTGTTTGCTCAGTTTCTCATCTGTAAAGTTAGCTGAAGAAGGAAATGGCAAATCACTCCAGTGTCTTTGCTAAGAAAATTGTAAATGGAAGTCACAAAAAGTTGGATACAATTGAAGATGACTGAATTTCATTTGACATATATGTCAAAATTAACCAAACCAAACCAAACCAAATACAAAAAGTTCCTATGTGCAAGACACTGTACTAGGTTAAAGACAGACACAGATGACTAAATTAATTTGACAAATACTTTTAAGCATCTACTACATGCAACACATTGGGCTAGGCACTGGGGATGCAAAGGACAATAAAAGTGTTCCTACTCTGAAGGAATTTATCTTATTTTACTAAAATATTAAATGTGTAAGAGAAATTTATCCTATATCCTAATGCCAATTAATGTGTCTAACAAGATGCTCTAAGCCCTGATACATTCATCAAGTGAGAATGCCTCTTGGAATTAGAGAACCAATCAATCAGATGTAAAAATTAGGTTTGAAAAATTCCTAGACATCTCTGTTGAATCAAACAATCAAGACCATTAACTACTTATTATGAACAATCTAGTTAATCAAAGTGGGAAGGAATGAAATGCCTCAAGCTACTGAATAAAATCAGATGACCACATCATTTATTGGTGTTATTTGAAAGTATATGCTCTTCTTTTTTGCCTAGGGACCAATATGAGCTCAGAATGCTCTGCCATAGGTCAGACACAAATAGTACTTATAGACATTTCAGGTGGCTTCTCTAACTTCATCTCGTGTTTCCTCTGAGCTAATTCATTTTTGCTCTGTTCATAGAACACAGCACTTTCAGTGATGTGGGCATGCCATACTGGGTGGTCGTCTTCTAGTGTCTTCCATATCATAAATCAGTTCTAAAGTTCTTAAGAGAGATCTTGAGAGTGACCTTGTATGGCTTTTTCCTGATCATTTTGTGAGCACTTGCCTTGAGTGAGTTCTCCATAAAATAATTTTTTTGGCAAGGGTACATTTCTCATTCTTGTCCTCTCTACTCTGAGTATTGGCATTCCACAAAAGCAAGGACCCCAAGGCAAAAAGACTGCTAGAAGAATTAATGTAATAGATTAGAGTATTTCTCTGAGAGGGAACAGTTTGTTGCCAACTTGGAGGATGAGTTGAGCCAAGGCACATTTGGCAACAATGGAGCAGAAAATAAGTGGGCAACTTTCAGAGATTTGGTGTAAAGCATTGCATTTGCTCATCTGAGTCAGAACGCTTGCAAACATCAAGACTATGAACCTAGAGAGAATGTCACAACTCTCCTTAACCCCTATTGGCTATATCATTGAGTCAAAAGATGACAGTGAAAGAGGTGAAATTTTAATAATCTACTTGGGCCCCAATCCAAGGGGCCCTGGGGAGTCCACTGGGAAGACACTTCATGAAGACTCCATAAAAAAAACATCTTCCATCTAACCCAGAGATTTGAATAACCCCTGTATCATGTCTATTTTCTATGCTTAAGTATGTTCTCTTCTGCACTCTGTGTGTGGTTGTGGGACAGTATGTCTTAAGACTTTTGGGACTCTATGTGTACTTGTGGTACTTTTGGAAGGATTAGTATTTAATATTCCTTTTCAGCAAATTATCTTTTTAAAAATTATTTAATGGCTATTTGATGTTAATAATTATAAAAGTCATTTCATGATATAGATTAACTGAAACTGGGGAGCAGTTAACTGGTTAATCAATATTGGGGCAAATTAGATAGAAACTCACAAGTAATAGTACTAGATTCTCCTCCAGCCCCTCAGGCTGAAGGGAAAAATAGTCAATCACAACTTAGGGGCCTGGTCTGCCAGTTTAATTGGAAATTGGGTGAATGTAAATTAGATACACAATAAGTATACATGACCAAAACATTATTTTGCTGTACAAAAAGAATCAGACTCTGAAATATTGTACAATTAGCTTGTGAAGGAAATAAAAAAATGCAGGTGGGCATAAATATAGGGATTGGGAATTCAATGTAATGGTTTTTAGTCATCTCCCAGAGTTCTTTCTCTGGGTATAGCTGGTTCAGTTCATTACTACTCCATTGGAAATGATTTGGTTGATCTCGTTGCTGAGGATGGCCAGGTCCATCAGAACTGGTCATCATATAGTATTGTTGTTGAAGTATATAATGATCTCCTGGTCCTGCTCATTTCACTCAGGATCAGTTCGTGTAAGTCCCTCCAGGCCTTTCTGAAATCATCCTGTTGGTCATTTCTTACAGAACAGTAATATTCCATAATATTCATATACCACAATTTATTCAGCCATTCTCCAACTGATGGACATCCATTCAGTTTCCAGTTTTTAGCCACTACAAAAAGGGCTGCCACAAACATTCGTGCACATACAGGTCCCTTTCCCTTCTTTATAATCTCTTTGGGATATAATCCCAGTAGTAACACTGCTGGATCAAAGGGTATGCACAGTTTGATAACTTTTTGAGCATAGTTCCAAACTACTCTCCAAAATGGTTGGATTCATTCACAACTCCACCAACAATGCATCAATGTCCCAGTTTTCCCGCATCCCCTCCAACAATCATCATTATTTTTTCCTGTCATCTTAGCCAATCTGACAGGTGTGTAGTGGTATCTTAGAGTTGTCTTAATTTGCATTTCTCTGATTAATAATGACTTGGAGCATCTTTTCATATGACTAGAAATAGTTTCAATTTCTTCATCTGAGACTGTGCTACAAGTAAAGTCAGAGGGAGGAATAAGTTTTAGGGAAAGAAATGAAATTCAGTTTTGGTCAAGTTGAAATTGAAGTGCTGGCAGGACATTCAGGAGATGTCCTGAAGGTAACTTGAGCTTTAGAGCTCAGAAGTCAGGTCTGAAAACAGAGATTAGGGTATCATCTGCCTAGCTGTAGTTTTAAAAATAATGTAAATGAGTGAGATTTCTCAAGCTACATACAGATCTGTAAAAGAAACTATTACAGTCTTTCATTCTCAAAGAATATCATGTCATGAAAATTGGATATAAATGAGGGAGGACTGTGCAAGGTCACCTGCCTCACTTTCCCCACCAGAGCCTTCTGGGTCCATGGCAAGATATAGATTGAAACAACTGAAGATGGCCCTGGATGAAATGGGAGACCTTGGCCTTTTTAAACTAAGGATTTCAACAGGTCTCAGATTGATTGAGGCTGCATCCATTCAGTGATTAAGGCTTGGTATGTCCAAGGTACTTCTGTTATGCATCATTATGATTCTTCTGGAAGCAGGTTTTCCAGCTTCTTCCATAGGGAAGAATTGCATTAGTAGCACTTTAAATAAGCATTTAAGCACTCAGAAGGATTTAGATTTAAGAACTCCATTTTGTAGGACCTGAAAAAAAAACCTGATTTGGTGAGTAGAAAACCTTTCAAAGAACATTTTTAGTTACAGGTATGGGACCAGCAGTCTAGTTGCAAGATTTGAGGATATAGGAATATGGCAGGTGGAGAGTTAAGAATGGCATGTTAGACAGCAAATATGATGTAGCTGTCATATAACAATGGAGAACTTTTCCTTCATTGGGATAACTTAAGGTACAAATGGGAACTTATTGATAAATGATCTTAGAGAGAGCCTACTAAAATATCTAAGAATCATCTTATCTATTCTTCCTCTGCTCCTTGGTCCTAACAGAGTCCCAGCTTCTTTAAGATCACTTCCATTTGGGGTCATCAAAGAGAACAGGAAGAAATTGCTTTATTTCATATATTTTCTCTCTTGATTAGTAAATCAAACCAAAGGTCAATAGAATACACACATTAAAAAAAGGTAAACTAGCAGGTTTGTAGGTAGATGGAGAAGAGCTAATGGATAGAGATAAATTGAAAATTCATGAAAAATGGCAGTTAACTCCTGGAGTAATTAAAAAGGAAAGCTATGGTCCTTTTAATGTATAGAAAACTCTTACCTCAAAGTAATCCTCTGGGAAAGGGACTAAGAGTATCATAATCCTCATTCAATAGATGAATAAACTGAAACTCAGAAGGATTAAATGATTTATCCATAGTTACAAGCTACCAAGTGTTTTGAAGCTGGATTCAAAACACTAACTAATGAATTAACAGTTAACCTATCATTTTACTAAGACATTTAGCTCTTGAGAGGAACAATAAATTTAATACAGGATATGTCAAGTTTGACTTGGCTAAATGGCATTTTCATCATTAAGCAGATGAAAATATGGAGAAGGAAATTGGTTGAGATATCTATGTTGGAGTAATTAATACTTATGTGATAATTGAAACTATGAGGGCATATAAACTTTCAAAAGAAGAATATATAGAGAAAATCTGAATCCTAATCCTTGCAGAATATCTATTTGCATCTGGAGATTAAGGGGGAAAATGAAACCCAAGTAACAAAATGTTTTAGTTTGGAGAAAGTAACAGTGATGTTGTGCTGCAGAAGAATAAGAACTGAGAAAAGTTCAATGAATTTGAAGTGAAGGAGATCTTTGGCTACCTTTGAGAGAATAGTTTTAATAGATTAGAGGAGATACAAACCAGATTGCAGATTCTATGTGTTCCCAACTTTCAAAAGATAGGCATAAATATGACAGAAGCAGCCCTTTCCCTGCAGGAGAACGCAAGAACATAGGGGGCTCTTGCTGGTTATCTGTTTATTTTGCAATTAACAAAAAGCAGGGGAGCCTTTTCTGAAATTTCTGCTTAGAGACCTAGAATTTAAACTTAAACCATTACTAGAAAGCATTTAGTAACCGTCATCGATCACTTCTATGGTTTTTAAGTGTACCATTGGAATAAAAATGTCATTAGTAGTTTCCCAGCCTGTTTTGTGTTTATAATGACAATGTTTCCAGGGAAAGATTAGAAAGCTTCTGCGATGACGTAAGATGGCAAAGGCAAAATATTTCAGCAAAACTCAATGAAGAAATGATTATGATGTACTTACAATTATGGTACTAAATATATACAGTTTATATTGTGTTAAAATTGCTTTGTGGCATTTCGATAACAAAGTAATCTCAAGGGAAGAAAATACAGTTCTGTCTGATTTAAAGGACCTGGCATCAATACAAACCATCTTATTCTTGCCAGCCAAACTCTTAATGGTTTGTTAGGTGAAAACTTGCATCCTGTGCTTTACTTAGGTGAGCTTCATTGAATGCTCTAATTTATAATGTCTTTCTATACTGCTTGAAGCAAATGGGAAATGTGAGAATATTAAGATAAAATTTTTAAAATTCCTTGAAGGAAAATTCTTTAAATTTGGTTTTAAAGAGTGCTTTAAATTTAAAAGGGTGAGAGAAGAAGAAAATTGCCTGTATGCATTTATAATGGTAGATACCAGAGATAGAAGTAAATGCAATATGTGAAAAATAGCAATTCAGATTCCATGTAGTCAGTCAATAAATATTTATCTAGCAGTATACGGGAGAAAAAACCAAGCAAGGACCAGCATTAAACCATCCAGTCTCAAATGTCTATACACAAATATTCCAGTTAAGGAGTAAGATGAACTAGAGAGTCTGATGCAAAGAGCTAAATTTTACCTGGATTGGATAATTTTTAATAGCCTATTTTATTCAAATAGACCAGAATATATAAAAAGGAGAGGAACTGTATCATACATTAAGCAGGTAATTGCCAAGAAGAACTGGGGAGAGCCTTTGGGTGAAGATCAACAGAATTACAAAGAGAAATGATATTATTATGGGATAGATCACCAGCATAGAAAGAAGAAAGAAATGAAGAGTTTGGGGAAAAGATTACAAGTCTGGAAAAGGGTCCTGATATAGTAGTGATAGTGTACTTAATTTACCTGAAGATCTACTTGAGTCCTCTTTCTTTGGCAAAAGTAGAACAACTAATTAATTCTTGAGTTTCTATAATGATAGTTTAATTATTCCACAAATGGATAAAGTGATAAGGAAAACTACTATTCTGGATATGATTTTCTCAAACGAGTACAGTTTCTGAGGTGAAAATAATGGGAAACTAGGGATGTTACCTATTTTGGTACTGCTGAGAGAGAAGTAAGCAAAAACAGTCATAGTATGATTAGTATACAAAATATTGAGAGAGTTAATGTTAAAGAGTTCAGAAGTGATAGATAACATTTCATGGTCTAAAATTCTATAAGGGGAGTCATACCAAAAGGGATGAGAAATTTCTAAGAATAAACTTCTCAGGTTGAAAGTAATTTCAATGAGAATAAATAGAGAGATATTTCTAAAGAAGAACAATAGAGATACATGAGGAATTCATTAATGCAGATTTTGAGATGTATATTTTCTACTATAAGAGATGGTTTTCTGGGAAAGGAAAAGAGAAGTCATATGGGGAAACTGTAGATCTGTAAAAACAAAAGATAAAAATTACAGTATATTTTTAAAAAAGAAGATAATGTAGACAAGACAAAATCAAACTTAGAAGATGAGCATAAAAGTACAATACTATTATTTAATCATAGTTAGTGGAGAACTAAATGTCTAAATGAATGTAGGCAGGTAAATGTTAATTTCCAGTGAAAAGTGCTTCTTTATATAATGAAATAAACCATCAAGTAAAATAAATATGCTTCTCATGGAGTATGGGTCAACAACAACAGATGAAGGAAGAAAGAAGAATTTAAATGTCTCTTAATTTCTTTTTTATGTCTCAATTTGTTTTTATTAATTTCTGTAGTACAAGGCATTCACGGTCACTGGACAAACATTTGGCAGAATATCCTAAAATAAGTTTCCCAATGATTTTAAAAGTAGGTGTTTTAGGAATATGGGAAGATGATGATGTGTTAGGACTTATGTGAGCTCAAATAATTGTGAAAACATCCCAGTAAAACTTTAAGAATGCATCAATTAAGAGCAAAATTAAGAAAATAATGTATAGATTCTTCCATCAAGCACAGAACTGGACAAAAAGAGTCCTGAAATCCTGCAGAAACTCTGAAGTAGAAAAGTCAGAGGATCTAGAAGCCTCAGTGCAAAGCAATTCTGTGATAATTGGTGAGGATGCCCACCTATTGTTAGTGAGAGTTTGACCCCAGAGTCTTAACAGCAGGGGAGAAAAATCTCAACATCAGGACTGACATGAGTCTTGGTCATGAAAGAGAGACTCTTGAGAAATAATTAATCAATCCCAGCCCAATTTAATATTCATGAAGCTTTGGCCTGAACCACAGCAGTAGACAAGGGCAAACAATTCCTGTAAAATGAGTGGCCTAATCTTGGCAAACGCACTCAGGACCAAACAGGATCTGCCTGTGCAATTCCAGATTACAGGGGCCAATCTTGATTTAAACACAATTTTCCTTCCTCCATCTCTTCATTTCCTTCCTCCATCTCTTCCTCCATCTCCTCCAGCCCTAATCTAGATACTGAAGATGCTGAGATTTAAAAAAAAACAAAAACCAAAAACAATAGAACTCAAATCAAAAAAAAATCAAGACACTATTATGAAGAAATTCTTTGGGCTGAGAGATCCCTCTAGGGTAAACTTTGAGGAAGAGAATGACATCGTATCTCCAAGTAGAATCTTGAAGGAAAATATTGGCCCAGTTACAAAGGTTAAAAGATTACCTAGAATAATGGAACAAGAGATACAAAATGCAGTAGTCAAGAAGAAAAGAATGGAAATGAAAATTGATACTTTATAACTAATGGTGAGAATTCAAGATTACCTAGAATAATGAAAATTGATACTTTATAACTAATGTTTCTTATCTGAGAACCGAATACTGGGAGAATTAGAATGACCAAGTAGAAAATATGACAATAAAGCAATAAATAATAATAAAAACACTTTTTAAAGTGATGAAAATGTAAGAAATATAATATCAAAAGCAACTGACATGGAATAGAGGTTAAGAAAAGATAATTTAAGAATTATTGAACTATGTGAAAAATGATTATCAGACATAAAAAGTTTTGGAAATTCTATTTCAAGGACTAATAAATGAAAACAAAATGAAAATAGAAAGAATGTTCAAGTTACCTCCAAACAAAAATTCTCCCAATCCAGAATTTCCAGGTAAAATAAAAAATATCACATACAACCAAAATGAAAGAGTTCAAGTACCCAAGAGCTGCAATGAGCACCATACAAGACATACCAGCTACTACTAAAATAGAGGGGAAAGCTAGAAATACATTATTTCAAGAGGCTAAAGATAAAATCTTACAATCAAGAATAACTTATCTGAAAAAACTAAGTATGATTTCCAGGGGAAAAAAGTGAATCTTGGGTAGAATAGAAAAGAGATGTCAAACATATGACCTGTGGGCTGCATGTGGGCCACAACTCTCTTGAGTATGGCCCAAATCAGATTAAAATGTAACTGGGAAATATTTGATAGATAAAATACAAATAACAAAGCACATAAAATAAACACCCCTCCCTCTTGTAGATAATATTATATTTGAAAACTAAGTCAACAGGCAACTTTGAGCAATCCTTATGGAGACTAAAGTGACCCCTGTTGCTTATTGAGTTTGACATCACTGGAATAAAGAATTTCAAAATATTAATGATGAAAAGGCCAGAAGCAACTAGGCATTTGAAATAGAAATGCAAACAACAAAAACATAAAGGCACAGAGATAAATTAGAAGAGACTATGTGAGGATGAATTGCATACATGCTAATGGCATTTATGAAGCAAATGTTTTCTTAGGACCTTTATATCTTTAAGGATTATAGTTGTTGTGTAGCTGTTTTCAGTTGTGTCCAACTCTTCCTGACCCTTTTTAGGGTTTTCATGGTAAAGATTCTGGAGTAATGTGTCATGTCCTTCTCTAGCTTATTTTATGGAAATTGAATTAAACAGACTTAAGTGACTTACCCAGGGTCACTGGGCAAATTATTATGTGTCTGAGACTAGATTGAATTCGGTCTTCCTGACTCCAGGCCCAGCACTCTATCCAGCATACCTAGCTGCCCTCAAAGATCATATAGAAAGATACAAAGACTATGTATGATTGTCTTAGGAGAAAGCAAAAATGGGAGGGACAGGGACTATAATGGAAGAAGAAAGTAAGAGGAAGAGGGATGAAAATTTCTATCATATAATAAAGGTATATAAGAAGAATTGTGGAGGAAATGGTTGCAGGGAACAAGAATCCCATGAATCCTACTTTCATTTGAACTGACTAAAGGATGACTGAATACAATTACACAAATACGCATAAACACACACACACAGCTTTGGTATACAAACATATTAAATTAAAAAAGGAATAGGACAGGGAAAAGGAGAAAAAAAAGAAATGTGTCTAAGAAGGAGGGCAATAGAAGTAAAATAAGAATCATAAGGAAAACATTCAACTGTTGGAGGACAGAATATGAAGGGGGATTAAAGAGACGGAGTCCAGGATCATTGTTTGTCTTTCTAAAGTTTCTAATTATCCTTAAGTTGCCAAAGGCCTTTTTTTTCAATCTCTTTCTCTTGACTTCTCTGCATCCAACTTTTTGACAACCTTTGACATCATCACTCTCTTTCCTCCTTGACACTGCGTTCTACTTTTTTGGGACTCTGCTCTTTCCTTTCTCTCTCTACTTATCTGACCACCCTGTCTCTGTCTCCTTTGCTGGATCCTCTTCCAAATCATATCCTCTAGTCAAATGTGTCTCTTAGGATTCTATCCTGAGTCCTCTTTTCTTCTCTTTCTACACAATTTCACTTGCTGATTTCATCAGCTCTCATGAATTTAATTAATACATCTATGCGGATTCTCAGATCTACTTATCCTGTCCCAATCTCTTCATTGACCTACAATTTTGCATCTCTAATTGTCTTTCAGCTGTCTCAAACTGGATGTTTAGTAGTCATTATCTTTCCCTCTAAACTCTCCCTCAAGAAAACAAACAAACAAACAAACAAATCCAATCTTCTCTATTACAATATAGGGCAACATAAATTCTCCCAGATCCTCAAGTCTACAACCTAGAAGTCATCTTGATTCCTCACTCTTTCTAACTCTTCCTCCTCACCCCCCACCCCCAATCCAATATGTTAACAAGACTTGCCTTTTTCACCTTTGCAACATCTTTTGAATGCCCTCTTCTCTCCTCTGACACTGCCACTATGCTAGATCAGGTCTTTCTCACCTCACAGCTTGATTATTGTGATAACCTGCTGATAGGAAAATGCCTGCATCAAATCTCTCCCTAGTCTAATCAATCTTCCATTTATCTACTAAAGTGGTTTTCCTAAAGTGTAGGTCCAATTATGTCTTCCCTGTTCAATTAAGTGCAGTGGCTTACATTTCAGCAATGTAGTGCCCAATTCAATATTATTTTCTTGTGTTGTTATCAATAAGAGCATAAAATGCTTTGATTGTATTATAGAACTTATCACTTCAGTTAGTCACCTAGTATTTATTTATTAAGTTCCTGCTCTGTGCCAGGAAGCATACTAAGCACTGGGGACACAAAGAAAGGCAAAAATAATCAAAGGTCTCTGCTTTCGAGGAGCTCACAATCTAATGGGGCAAACAAGATCCAAAAATCTTTGTATAAAAAAAGGCATATATAGATTAAATTGGGTGTAGTCTGAAAGAGAAGGCACTAAGATCATAGAAGACTGGAAAGGATTCTTGCAAAAAACAAAACAAAACATGACTTTAGCTATGGCTGGAAGGAAGACTGGAGATAGAAGGAAGACCATTCCAGGCATGAAGTATATCCAGGAAAAAAGGTCAATATCTGGGAGATGTAATGCCTTGTGTGATGTATACAAAAGATGGAAGTATCACTAGATTACAGACGATTTGAAAGGAATTAAGATATGAGAAGGTTAGAAAGATAGGAAAGAGTTAGGTTATGAAGCTCATAGGATTTTATATTTGATATTAGTGGTAATAGGGAGTAAGTAGAAGTTATTGAATATGAGGTTGATATGGCCAGAACTGCATTTTAAGAAGATTATTCAGATAGCTGGGCTTCATTGTTTATAGGGCAATGGATTTGAGACATCTAAAAGACAATTTGAGATGGAAGTTTGAGACACCGCTGGGGAGGTGAGGACAAATAGAGTCATCCACCTAGAGATGATAATTGAATCCATGGGTGTTGATAGCCAAGTGGAGGGTGGGGAGGTAAGGAGACAGGAGAAGGAAGAGGGGAGGAGAGAGAAAGAGAAAAAAAGGGAGAGGGGAAGGGAGGAAGAGGAGTGAAGAGGGAGAGGGAAAAGATAGAAGAGAGAAAAAGAAGAAAGATGGAAGAAAGGAAAGAAAGAAGGAAAAATTCCAGAGCTTTGAGATTAGCAGGCATAATAAACGAAGATGTAGGAAAGTAGACAGGAGATAGATAGGAGTCAGAGAGAGAAAGTATAGTCAGATAAATAGAAGGAAAACGAGTAGACAGAAATGGCATGAAAACCTAGAGAAAAGATAATATCAAAGAGAAGATGGTAATTGATAGTGTCAGTGTCTGCAGAGGCAGAGGTTAAAAATGATAAGCACTGAGAAGAGAATATTTGATTTGGTTATTAAGAGATCACTACTAACTTTGGAGAGAATAGTTATGGTTGAATTTTGAGGTCAAAATGTTAAGAGAGTGAGAGGAAAGGAAGGAGAGGCACCCATTATAGACAACCTTCTCAAGTTTATTTTTTTCTTTTTTTCTTTTCAAAACATATGCATAGATAATTTTCAACATTGACTTTTGCAGGACTTTGTGTTCCAAAATTTTTTCCTCCCTTTCCCCCACCTCTTTCTGTAGACAGCAAGTAATCCAATATATGTTAAACATGTGCAATTATTCTATGCATATTTCCACAATTATCATGCTGTACAAGAAAATTCAGATCAAAAAAGGAAAAAAATGAGAAAGAAAACAAAATGCAAGCAAACAATAAAAATGTGAAAATAATATGTTGTGATCTACATTCAGTCCCCACAGTCTTCTCTCTTGGTGCAGATGGCTCTCTTCATCCTAAGACTATTGGAACTGACCTTAATATTGAAAACCTCAATATTGAAAACCCACATCCATCAGAATTGATCATATAATTTTCCTGTTGTTTTGTACATTTTTTCTCTTGATTCTACTCACTTCACTTAGCATAAATTCATATAAGTCTCTCCAGGTCTCTCTGAAATCATCCTGCTGATCGTTTCTTACAGAACAATAATATTTCATAACATTCATATACCATAACTTATTTGGCCGTTCTCCAACTTAATGGGCATCCTCTCAGTTTCCAGTTTCTTGAGACTACAAAAAGGGCTGCTGCAAACATTTTTGCACGTGTGGGTCCTTTTCCCTCCTTTATGATCTTTTTGGGACATAGGCCTAATAGAGACAATTCTTGATCAAAGGGTATGCCCAGTTTAATAGCTCTTTAGGCATAGTTCCAAATTGCTCTCCAGAATGGTTCAATCAGTTCACAGCTCTACCAATAATGTATTAATTTCCCAGTTTTCCCACACCTCCTCCAAAAATTCATCATTATCTTTTCCTGTCATCTTAGCCAATCTGAACCTTCTCAAGTTTATCCAAATCAATTAAACAATTAATCAACAAGGATTTATTAAGGTCTATTATTAAGGTCTATTAAAATTCAAAGCTATTTGCTCACAAATAGTTTATATTCTACCAGAAAATTAAAAGGAAATAGGAAGTAATTTTCAGAGGGAGACACTGACAGTTTGTGAGAGTTAAGGGAAATTTAGGAAAAGTTTCATCTGGTAAGTCTATGTGCTGAATTATGAGGTTGGGAAGAAGAGAGAGCTGACTTTAAGGGTTTGAAACTTGGCAAAGTTCAGGACTTTGACAGGAAAGATAGGCATATAAGAAGAGTACTTGTTTTGGACAAGTATGAAAAAGTCACCTGAACAAAAATTCATATAATTTAAAATACTTGAAGAGAGAAAATTCTTATAAGGAAGACATAATTAAATAAATAATAAATAAATAAATACCTAATGGATTCTAGGCATTGAGATGGATACTAGAGATCCAAAGACCAAATTGACCTGCCCTTAAAGAACTTATGTTCCATAAGATCACATGTAACTATATAATTACATAAGATAAAAATAATACAACAAAATAAATACAATCAAGTTTAAATAATTTTTATTATTTATAGAGGAAGGGCACTAGCAATTGTGGAGATCAGGAAAACACTGTGTAAAAAGGTGTGCTTGAGTGGAGTCTTTTTTTCTGGATTTTTTAAAAATTAAAGCTTTTTATTTTCAAAACATATGCATAGATAATTTTCAACATTCATCCTTGCAAAACTTTGAGTTCCAAATTTTTCCCTCTCTTTTCCCCACCCCCTTCCCTAGATGGCAAGTAACCCAATAGATGTTAAAACATGTGCAGTTCTTCCATACACATTTCCACCATGCACACAAGAAAAATCAGATCAAAAAGTAAAAAAATGAGAAAGAAAACAACATGCAAGCAAAGAACAACAAAAAGAATGAAAATACTATGTTGTAAATCACCTTCAGTTCCCACAGTTCTTTCTCTAGGTGTAGATGGCTCTCTTCATCACAAGAACTTTGAAACTGGCCTGAATCACCTCACTGTTGAAAAGAGCAATCAATGTCCATCAGAATTGATGATCTCATAATCTTGTTACCATGTATAATGATTTATTGATTCTTCTCATTTAACTTGGCATCCGTTCACTTAACTCTCTCCAGGTCTCTCTGAAGTCATTCTGCTGATTGGTTCTTATAGAACAATAATATTCCATAACATTCATATACCTTAACTTATTCAGTCATTCTCCAACTGATGGGCATCCACTTAGTTTCCAGTTTCTTGCCATTACAAAAAGGGCTGCCACAAACATTTTTGTATATGTGGGTCCTTTTTCCTCCTTTATGATTTGAGTGGAGTCTTAAAGGAAGTAAGGGACTCTCAAATAGATGTGAAAAGAGAGTGCATTCCAGTCATGGATGATGGGCAGAGCAAATCAAATGAATCAACATTCATGTATTAAGTACTTTCTATGTGACAGGGACTAAGTACATAGCAGACACTGTAGTATAAATACAATGAATGAAAAACATTCCAACTGTAATGTCCTTACTTTTTTAATGGGAAAGACAAGTATGCATATGTTACACATATTACACAATAAATATAAAGAGAATTAATACAAAGAAGTTGAATAGGAGATAATTTGAAGGAATTAGGAAGGACCTCTGTAGAAGATGGTGCTTAAGTGATTCTGGGAAGAAATAGGAAATAATGTGAGGTGGAGGTGAGAAAGGAGTACTTTTCAGCAGTGGTATGGCACTGGTGTTGAAATGAAATGTCTGAAAAACAGAGAGAACCCAATTTGACTGTACTTTAGAGTGGAGTGAGAGTAATATATAGTCACCCTGGAAAAATAGGTTGGGCCAGGTTGTGAAGCACTTTGAAAATCTAAACAGAGAAGTTTATATTTGGTCTTACAGATAATAGGAACCCACTGGAATTTTATGAGTAGGAGAGTAATATGGGTTGACCTGCCCTTTAGGAAAATCAAGTGAAAAGATCCTTATATTGTAACTTTTGAGACCTGGGTTTTAGCCTGAAAACTAAGCTATACTAACAACTAAGTAGCTATATGAGTCAAAACTAGTATGTAACCTCCAGATCTCAGTTTCCTTTTCTGTAAAACAGATGGGATTAGACTAGGTGATGTTCAAAGCTCTTTCTGACTCAAACTCTGAGCTTCTTGGTAAAAAGAACAGATATGACATATGTTTGTGATTATGTAAATGACTTCTGAAAGAGTTAACAAAGTTACAGAGGACATTTCCCTTGCTCTTTAAAAGGCCATTTCTCTTATTTGGACAAACAGGAACATTTGATTGTATTCATTTCAATTCAATTCACCTAACACTTATTAAGTATCTACTATTTACCAGGTACTGCATTTTTCTTATACCTTTTCTTTTTTGATGCTTTTGCAAGTTTGTCTTGGAAACTAAGTCAAACAAAGCTTAAATAAGGAGTAGGGACAAAAAGGTAAGACACATCTAGAAATCTGGTTTGCAGAAAGTAACATTACACCTAGCCTGCTTTTAATTAACTTGGCTTCATTCTAGAAATGAAATTATTGAAAAAAATACCGTTCACATGGAGGAATGTCATTGAAATAGCCTTAATATTGATAAAGTGAAAAAGTGATGAGAAGATTCTTAAACTACTCTTGAGGTCTGCAAAATGGAGCTGCTTTTACTGGGCCAGACCTGATAGCTTCATTATTTAATTTTTCTTATTCAGCTCAGGCATACTATTTCACTTTTCTGAGCCCTTTCCAATTACTAAGAATTTGTAACAAAGCACTGGGCATTCCTTAACAAAACAATGAGCTAATCCTGCCAAAGGTCTAATTATATAGCTGTGTGTGGCCATTTTCCTTTCTCACACCCATGTTTATTTTTAAGACACATCATAGGAGTGAATCCTCTCCTGACTAAAGAATTATTGTTGTCCATGTAGTTTAATCCCATTTTAGATTTAAGAACACTATCTTTTAAAATTAATTAGGTTGGGCATGTCTGTTTGGGGGGGGGGTTGGCACAGGAGAAAATCAAAGAACATAGTATTTATTATTTGTGTCGTATAACCAGCTAATGACAAACTATTAAATTCTATTCATGCAATAAAGGACCAACTACCACTAACCAGTCAGTGTTCTTGTATGAGTATGTATGTGTGTTCATATATTTTGAATCAGATAATGTGGATAAGAAATTCATAGAAAAAGTTTTGTCTATGGAAATTTGAAGCTCATATATTTTGAGATAGAAGGAACTTTTGAGGCTATCTTGTCTAACATCTTTATTTTTTCCTGAAGAGAAAAATTAGATTCAATAAAGTAAGGAGACTTGCCTTGGACCCTCACAGATAGTAATTAGTAAAGCTGGGATTTGAACTGGATTCCTCCAACTCCAGAGATGGTATTTTTTTTAAAATAAATTACCACAAACCTCTTTTTATGACAATGGAAGAAATAAATGTTTTTTTCTCTAGAGATTTCTTCTCCTTCCTCCTTTTTAAAGAAAGCAAATTTTACAAGATCACTTTATTAAGGCAGTAAGAGCCCTATTTCAATAACTGATTTTCTTTCCCACATATTACTTGTAGCACCTTCGGGTCTGAGCTAAGAGCAGCCATCTTTTCTAAGTCCAGTCTTTTCTTTCTTATTTTGGAAGCATTTTTTAAAAAGGCTATGTCACTTGGTTTAGACCACAGATTATCTTATTTCATTTTTTAAGAGGGAAAAGGAAAAAAAAAGCATGGATTTGGTTTGTTAACAGAATCACTGTGTTTCAGTGACCATGAAGAATCTGCCTCAGTAGCATGTGAATTATCTCCCTTTTTCTCTCCTTTGTCAGAAACCCTCATAAGCTATGTATTTCTTCCAAGTTCCTGCACAGGGCCATTTTGTCATCAAGGCTGTAAATTGCATTTAAGACTGTACTGCACAAACCATGGCTATCTGAAATCACAAATGAGCATATTGTCCTGCTCATTCTCTGACTTACCCTTCCATCCGGAATAGATCCTTTCATTTGTGCTCAATTAGTTCTCTCAGCCAGGCCTGCTTTCAGTCCCTGAAAGTTTCTACTGTTCTCTTCAGGTACTGAATATTGATAGTGTGGTAGACATTTGCCTCTGCTTAGTAATTTGTTTAGTTCCTTTGTGCAGCAGATTTCATCTTTTAAAAGAGTTTGGGGGTGAAGGAGACTTATTTGTTTTGACAAGCCCAAGTGCTATCACTTATTATGCCATGTACATGTCTTAATATAAAATAGCCCTTTCAATTAGCTAGAGGTATGTGTTGGTCATCCTATGATTTTTAAAATATATGACCAACTCATCCTCATCATCATTTTATAATTTTTGACAATTTGAAGCTCAATGAAAGGACTTTGACAAAGTATTCTCATATATATGCATGTATATACAAATACATAAGTACATATAATACATATACATATATGTATGCATATATGTGTGTGTATATTATACACACATATATGTATTAGGATTTGTTAGGGGCACTATTCAATGTACATAAATGGATTTCTGATTTTGATTTCAGCCCCAGAGCTGAGATATAGTAAGTACTCTGGTGCCATTTTACTAAAAAGTCAGTGGGATTGAGGGGCTCAAGCAGTATCTCTAGTCCTCCTAGGCAATATTATATCCAAGCAGCCTCAATCCTATTTTATGGATCAGGACAAGTACCCCAATATGACTGTCTACATGACAGCCATATAGCAAACCTTTGAAATGCTGCTCCTATAGTTTTTCCCCCTCCCATATTATTTTATCCTTAGTCCAACACTTTGACCAAAATTATTTATTTGCTAATATTTTGAATGATTTGTTACAAAAAACCATTTTGCATATTAATTGATATTTCTGATTAGAGTAAATGGAAAAGGTAAATAAAATGTATTGTTTTTTAAATTAATATTTCATTTTCCTCCCTTCCTGGCTTCTCACCACTTTCCTTCCCCTGAGGCAGAAAACAAAAGTGAAAGATAAAAAGCCTTGATTTTCTCAATAGTTGCTGATTGGGATATAGCAGCTCAGATTGTTTGTTTGGAAGGGATTCTTCCAGCTAAATGACTTCTAGTCAGCTGGTAGCCCGCTGGGCTGTACAATCAGCTTTGGCTTTACACCTTAAGGTCTACTTCCTAAGGCTACTTCCTATATCAGTCAATAAATATTTATTAATGCTTACTAATTGTTTAGCTAACCAATGAGGGGAATACAAAGAAAGACAAAAAATAAGCCCCAATTCTCTATGAATATTGCTATTTGATATACTACTGCACTTTAAAGACCCCTGGGTCTTTGTGATCCATCTTATTAGAACCAAAGAGTCACTGAAATTTCCCTCTGGCCTGGAACTGAACATTCCTCCATGTATTGTTGATTCTAATTAGAATATGACTTCCAGATATTAGCAACTATCTTGTTTTTCTGTTTGTATCCTCAATACTTAACACAGTACTTGGTACATAGTAGGCACTTAATAAACGTTCCCTTCCATAATTTCATTCCATAATGACTTTTCTCAGTTAAACTAATCAATTTCACAAGGTAGATATGATGAAGAAAGCACAATACACAACTAATATTACAAAGATTTGTAACCATAATCTACAATGAGCACAGAGCGATAATTATAGTAATAATGTGATTTACTTCCTTTACTTGAAAAACAACCCAGGAATATCTGACTTTGTCAGGGTATTTAGGTGACTTGTTCTTTTTCCTTAGCATTGTTAACTATAAACAGAGAACGTGACATTGTCTGTGTTTTGCAAAAATATTTTATTATCTTACATTGCTTTACAAATAATAACTAATAACAGTGCTGCCAAATCACAGAATGCTTTCTGTGTTTTTTCTCACCATGTTAAAAGCTGACTTTTTCTTCTCTGCTCTCCTTGCTTATTTTTATTTCTGACTTTCAGTGTGGTAATCCTGGTCCCAGCATAAGTTTGAGTTCTCTAAATATAGAAAATATAAAAAAGTATTTAAATGTTTTCATTATATAATTTTTTTATTTTGCATTGATGATGGGATTTTGATTTTGAATACAGTATGCACAGGTTTCTTTATATTCATGTTGAAGCACTCAAAATATTTCTCTTCTTTGATAGATATTTTATTTTTTTAAATTTAGGATAATGTAATGTAACTCAATGTAACTTAATCAGATAAAAACTCTAAAATCTCTGATAGGTCTCTGATATTCAAGATAAATGAGAAATTAATACATAGATCTGATCAAGAGCCATTTCTCAAAGGCTTAGTGGACAAAGTACAATTCCCCCAAAAGGATTACAAACTAATAAGATCCACGTGAAAGATTTCTCCAAATCACAAATCATAAGAAAAATGCAAATCAAAATAACTTTGAGCACTTACCTTGTAATTAGCAAATTGGTAAAGATGATGGAAGATGGGAAAATCCATATTGCAAGGTGTGGAGAGAAGACAGGCACACTTATATACTGTTGCCAGAATTATGAATTGATTCAACCATTCTGGGAAGCAATTAAAATCATTCTAAAAATGTGACTAAAATATTATATGTTTTGACCCAGAGATCCAACTTCTAGTCATTTATTTAATATAATATTATTATGCCATAAGAAATGGTGAACATGAAGAATTAGGAACAGCATAGGATGCATGGCAGAATAAGTAGAATCATAGGAAAAAATATATACTGACTCAATACTCATTGATTGTACTTTGTACATTGATTTCAGAGTTCCCTCCAACAGTGCATATCACAAGATATCCATTTCTGCTGCTACCACGTCCCTCATGAGTATGTTCTCTGCTAAGCTCATCATAGACATGACCATCCAAAGTAATAGAAGCTTTCTCTCCTTTCATTGTTATAAAGAGAAGATGCCAAAATAAGCATTTTCATTGTTCATCTGATACAACCAATCCACTTTCTCCTTCTCTCCTACATTTTCTTGATGATCTATTTTACTTGTGTTCTTCAAAGATCCTCACAAGTCATATGTTACAGTTTGCTGACATGTGCTATAGGCCTTTCCATTGCTTTTTGCATGATATTTATTCAACCCATAAAGTAAGTTAAATGAAATAATACAATAATGTAAATGAAAAGAACAAAAAAGTGGAAACAGTTCTGCAGGATTGTAACCAAATTATCTACAAAGAAAAAGAGGGAAAATGTAATTTAATTTCTTTTTTATAAAAGTGGGGAACTATGGGTATGGAAATGCAGTTACTATCAGACTAGTTAATACATTATTAGTTTTGTTGAACTGTTCTCTTATTCTACTTTATTTTTTATTTTTTTACTGAAGAAGTATAAGGAATATATTGGAAAATCAAGGTGATGATAAAAAGATATCAATAAAATTGTGAGACTTATAAACTCAAATCAGCATTCAGTGAATTTCTGAATAAATTCATTTCTTCCCTTTTCCCCTCCCTCCTTTTTTGTAAAAGTTTAAAGCAATGATTCTTAACCTAGGCTCTGTAAATGTGTCTTTCTAAAAAATTGATAATTTAATTTTATTTCAATAGAATTTATTCTATTTGCAACCTAATTTTTATTTTATGCAGCTAAAATATTATTATAAAGAGTCTATAATCTTGACAAATTTGCTAGAAGGACCTATGGCACATAAAAAGATTAAGAGCCTTCAGCTAAAGAGTATGGGGCTCACTGGACTTCTGTAGTTTTCCATGAGTCAGAGAGGCCCCAAACCCAAGATTAAGGGTCTGCCAGGGATATAATTTAACCAGATTTTAGCAAAGTATTTGACAAAGCCTTTCATGTTGTTATTGTAGCTGAGATATAAAGATATGTCCTAGATCATAGTATTATAACATGCTATTGTATTTAGTATTATATATAGTCCTATATATATGATATACATATATGTAATATATACATATAGAACATATGTTTTATATATAATAACATGATAACACAGATAAATTAATTTGGGATTCACCAAAGAGTGTTGTTCAGTCATGTCTGACTTCTTGTTAACCTACTAGAATGATTTTTATTTCCTCCTCCAGCTCATTTTAAAGATGAGGAAACTGAGGCAAAAAATTTAAGTGACTTGCCTAGGGTCACATAGCTAGTAAGTATCTGAGACTGGTCTTCCTAACTCCTGTCCCAGGGCTCTATCACTTAGCTGCCCCTTTTTACTTTGACACTAATACCTGATTTTCATTAATTTTTTTCTCTTGACACTGGAGAGTATGATTTCTTTTAGGTTGTGAACATCTGAAGATGCTTTTCTTGTTAGAAACAATACAATCAAAATAAAAATCACATAATTCTACCTATTTAGGTAGCATAAGATGCTAGTCAGGAAGATGTGAGTTCAAATTTGGCCCCAGACACTAGCTGTGTGACTGCGTGTCATTTCTGGAGAAGAAAATGTCAAACTACTTAAATATCTTTGACAAGAAAATCCCAAAGGGTCACAAAGAAATAGATATGACTAAAATGACTAAATATCAAAAGCATCTATACCATTTTTATGGGGTGGAAAATGGGGTAACATTTTGCTCTACAACACCTTTTTAATCAGAGCACTTAATTTTTTGGAATTATAAATCCCACTCAAAATCCCATCATTTGTTCTTGAAAGGAGAATCAGTGTGTGTTTCTGTTAATAGAGATTTTTTCCACATAAACTGACCTTGTGCTGCATTTCTGTGTTATGAATTACAATCAGAATAAAGAGCCAACATGAGCACATCTCCCTGTATTACATGCAATGTGGGCAGCATGATGATGGTGGTACATAGTGAAGACAAGGTTGAGCTCTCATACAGGCAAGAAAAATCACCAAGATTGAACAGAATGGAAAATCTGGATGATTATGTTATAAATAACACAACCTTTATATTGGATGCCCAAGAATCACTTATAGCATGCTTCCACAACAGTTTGTAACAATGCCCATTAAAAGGACCATGGATAATACAATGTGTTAAAAAGAAATAAACTATAGCCTGTTACTAGAAGGAGGCAGTTTGATATAGGAGAAAGGGAGCATTCTGACTCTGGAATCAGAGGATCTGTATTCAAAACCCAACTTTATCATTTGTTTCTTTGATTTCAGCAGTCAATCTCTCTTGGTTTTGGTTTCCTCATCTGCAAAATGAAAGGGTTATCCATTGCATCCCGGGCCATCACCAGTCATCTTGACTTAATTCTTGCCAATGGACTTTTCTTGGAGGAAAAGGTGAAGTTGATGATTTTGCAGAGCTCTGCCCCACTTAAATCTAATTCACTTACAAGCTAAGACATCACCCTCCTGATGTCATTGGTCCTCCTCCAGACTGAAGGATAAATAACAGCAACAAAAACAACATGAAGTGGTTGGTCCAGGTGAGTTTTGAGGTCTCCTCTGGATTTAGGAACTCATGATTATTATTTAATATAATTGGTTATTTAATAAAATGTGATTGAAGAACAATCTCATTCATCTATACATTAAATGTACTATAATTTTAAAGGTCTCTATAAATCTAGATAGGATCCATTTGTAATTCAGTAGGGACCTTCAAGAGTTACTAAGGTCAAAAAATTCATCAAACTCTGATCAGTCTGGAGATAAGGCTTTTCCTTCTGAGGAACAGAAGAAATGGAGAAACAAAACAGGAGAAAGAATTATGTAATATAGTCTGGAAACCGGAATTATCCTAGTTGAGTTCTTAAAGGTTTATAACCACACTTCTTGTTGTTGAGTCATTTAAATAGCGTCTGAGGCTTTGTTGACCCCAATTGGGATACTCTTGGTAAAGATACTTAAATGTTTGCCATTTCCCTTTCTAGTTTATTTTCCAGATGAGGAAACAGGACTTGCCTATGGTCACACACAATAAATGTCTGAGTCTGGGTTTGAACTTAGGAAGATGATTCTTCTTGATTACAAGCCCAGTGGTCTATTTACTGTATCACCTAACTGCCCCATCCCTAGACTGGTCAGAGGTGGATGAATTTTTTGACCTCAGCAACTTTTGAAAATCCCCTACTGAGTCACAAATGGATCCTATGTAAACTAAATGGAGACTTTTAAAATTATAGTGTATTAAAGAATGCATGAATAAGATTGTTCTTCAGTCTCTTTGGAATTGAAACTAAATTTTCATAGGGAAATAATACATTATGGTAGAAAGATTACAGGATTTGGAGTTGTAGGATTTTGGTTTAAATTCAAGCTCCGATACTTATCATCTGATTTACTTTCAGCAAATTATTTTACCTTTCTGGGTCTCCATATTCTCATCTGTACAATGAGATTGCTGGTCTCTATGACTCCCCAAGGTCCTTTCCAACTTATATTGTAGAACCTTACGATCTCTTTCTATGTTTGCTTCTTAATGGATTGAGAAAATGGGAAAGATAAATAAGTGCATGGACAATGTATGAACTCTGTAGATTCCATAGGCAAAGCATGAGCACATAGCTATGGAGACTCTTTGTTTCTAGCTGACTGGCTTCATCAGAAGTTCTTGATTAGCATTCTTTCATCTTATTGAGGGAAGTAGACTCTGCCATGCTCTTTTAGTTCAAACATTAAAGCATTTTTCTTTGTTTTTTAAAAATCAGCTCACCTTTATTTTATCTATAAGACAAACAGCAGCCTTCTTAAAAAAAAGAAAAATAAAGGGAAAAACTCTACTCAACTAATTTCTTTTTCTTCTCAGAGTAATCTGTCAGTTCTATCCAAAATCTTGGCTGGACAGTTTTTCTATAATCAGTGTAGCAGAGTGAGAAGGAAGCTGTGGTGGAAGAAGATTAAAAAAAAAACATTTATTAAGTGCTGTGCAAGGTACTGTGCTAAGCACTGGAATTTAGAATTATAAACATAAAATAAACAATCCCTGTCTTCAAAGAACTTACCTTCTTTTAAAAATGTATGAATATTTATTTTTCCCATATATACTTCTACTTTTTATTTTAGACATTTTCACATTTTAATAGTATTTTCCCTCAAATCCATGCAAAGATAGTTTTCAACATTGACCTTTGTGAAACCTTGTATCTCAAATTTTTCAAAGAAGTTACACTCTAATAAGAGAAGAAAACATATAAAAGAGAATTGAAAAACAAATGGGAGAAGTTACCACCCTGAACAGATCAAATGTCATAGGCTGAATTGCACTGGGAATGAATACACAAGAGGACTTTCTCAAATGATAAGAAAAATCCAGAGATGAACTCATCAGTCAGAAGATTTTGGAGATGAAGACTTTGGCAGATGAGATGGCCCCTGAGATAGATTTTGATTTTATTTTATTTTTTACCCAGAAAAATCTTTAGATTGCAAGGAAAAGACAATAGTGAACAGGAAGTCAAAATTCCAAAATAAGGAATATATTTGGAGAGCATATTACAACCTCAATGAGTTCAATTCTATGAAACTGGACCTTCTGAAGAGAATCCAAATCCCCTAGTCTAAGGGCATTTTGCAAGCCTAACAAGTATAAATTCTTAAAATATCAGTGCTTCAATAGCCTGATTCAATTTAACAAGCATTTTAAAAGTGTCTACTGTATGCCAGACACCATGCTGGGCACTAGGGATATAAAGACAAAAAATGAAAAAGTTCTTTCACCTTAAAGGGCATCCTTTTTATCTGGGGGGATTTGACATCTGCACAGATAAGTAAATACAGTACATATAGAACATTTATTCAAACTAATTTTTCAAGAAAGCAGAATATTTATAACTAGTAGGGTGAGGCAGATCAGGAAAAACCTTACTTAGTTGTTGGCATTTAATTTGAGTCTTGAATGAATAGGGAGTCTAAGAGGTGGAAGTAACAAGGAGATACTGACTGGGATGGAGCAAAGTACCCATGCAATGCTACATGGAGGGAGGAGTTGGAATGTGGAATACTTTGTTTTTTTAAAGCTGTTTCTGACTCTTTATGATTCCTTTTTAAAGTTTTTTGACTAGAGTGATTTGCCATATCCTCCAGTTCATTTTACAAATGAGAAGAAAACAGAGGCAAATAAAGTCAAGTGACTTACCCAGAATCACATAGCTAATAAATGTTTGAAGATGGTTTTGAATTCAGGTCTTCCTAACACTCTGGCACTCTATCCACTGCGCCACCTAGCCATCTCTGTATTGTACTGAGAACAGCAAACAGTCCAGCATGGCTAAAATCTAGAGAATATGAAGTAGAGCAAGCTATAAGCACCCTGGAAAAGTCAGATTGTAAAGGGCTTTAAAACACAGAAAAAGGGTGCAGTTTATTCTATAGATAACAGGAAATAACTGAGGTCGTTTTGAGCAAGGGAATAATGTGGAAGGAGTATCCTTCCATCAAGTGATCTTAGTGCCAGGGGTGAAAAGAATCTTCTAGTCACCTTGTCAAATTCCCTAGTTCTACAGATGAGTAAATAGATACAGGATAATAAGGTGACTTTCTTAAAGTAACATAGAGATAGCACTGGCATCTCAGAGACCTTATTCTGGAAATGATGAGTTGACTATGTTATTCTGAATATTGGAATGGTATTGCTGCAGAGGATACTCTCTCTTCGTGTAGAAGCATGTGTTAAATGCTTCTGTTTCTAGGTAAAAGCATGATACCAGGGGAAAAGCACTGACTCTTGAACCAGAAATTTTGACTATGCATCAATTCATAGTCAATTCATTTTTATTGCAATCTATTTACCTTTCGGATACTCACCATTCCATCTCATAAGTGGTATGGGGTGATTGAATAAAAATAAAGCCTTGCTCCATCTCTGGCTGGGACCTTAACAGATGCTTTGGTTGTTGCTACAATTTCCATGTCTATGTCACACTGATTAAAAATTTTCATTGAATTTTCCTGTATTCCCTTCTTTTTATATGTTCTACCCACAGATAATCTACAGCAGCTAAGCAGAAACTGATGACCAGAAAGTCCTCTTTCAATCTGAATCACAGTTCTCTGAGAATGTAATACAAGCAAAGGGCCAAGGAGATCTTTTGGACAGTGCCTGAAAAGATTTGGCACTCTTTAGAAATAATAGATATTTACTTATTGTGAAGAATAAATAAAATTCTAGCTTTATATTTGTTTTCTCCTCTGACTCCTTGTATCTAGATATCAATGAGAATCAATATACTTTGAATTTCCTGACTTTCTATATTTCCTAGAGACTTCTGCATTTTCTAAAATACAATGTGGGAATCAAGAATTGATTCGCTTGGCTGAAGTCGGAATCTCTGTATTATTTTATTGTAGTTCTTTGTATTTAATATACAAGGATTTGACAAAGTACTACAGCCTAATCTTCTAATAATACTCATTTTGCCCCATAAAATTATTCCATCCAGTCTTAACATGTTAAATATGTCACTATTAAAGGAGAAGAACATAAAACTCAGTTTATAATATTAAAACTCCCCAATCTGACATGATGCTATCAATCACATTCTCTGGTAATATTAAAATTTCCTCATTTTTCTTTAATTTTGCATTTTTAGTGTAACAAATTGAGATGAAAGCAGCAGGCTCGTGTTCAAGATCTCTTGGCAGCAAATGCCAGTCAAGTTGCAAGTCAAGTGATAAGAAAACAAATCACATGAAAATCTAATATTTAATAACATTTCCAAAAGATTACTGAGATTTAAGACCTTGCACTGCAATCAGTGCTGGATCAGTGCAGGCTCAGCAGTAATTACTAGGGGTATGGTTTTATTCCATTCAGGATAAATGAAGATCATTACAAAAAGGCTTGAAGTAAATTTCATTCTATTTGGTAAACTAAAGATATTCCCTTTTGAAGGACTTAGGTTTCTTGCAGTGGCTTTTTGTGAGCAGTATGGTAGAAAGAAAGAAGAATAGTATAGGAGAAAAAAGAATCATAATATCATGTTTTGAGCTAGAAGAGGTATTGGAGATTATTTTACTCAACCCCACCCCCCTCAATTTTTTAATAGATGAGGAAGCTCAGACATGAGAGGGAAAGTAATTTGCCCAAGGTCACTTAGATAATAAGTGTCAAAGGCAGATTCTGAAATCAGAACTTTTGATTCAAGAGCCATTGTTTTCCCCCTGGTACCATTCTTTGTCTAGAAACAGAGGGTGGTACATTGAATAAAGCACTGGAGATGAATTTGGAAAATGTGAATTCTATCATACATCAGACACAAGCTGTGTGAACTTGGACAAGTCATTTAAACCTTTCTTCCCAATCTTACTTTCCTCATCTGGAAAACAGCGATAATAACAGCAGCTACTTCATAAGGTTATTGTTAAGGATTGAATGAGATATCATGTAAAGTGCTTTGCAAATCCTAAAGCATGATGTAAATGATAACTATCATTGTTTTTGTCATTTCTTTAAGTGAAGAAGAGAAGATAATAAGCATTTATGAAGCACTTACGATACACTAAGCATTCTGAGTTGATCTCTTACAACTTTAGAAGGTTGGTGCTATTATTACCTACATTTCACTTGAGGAAAGTGAGGGCTAATAGAGTTCAAGTGATTTACCTACTAACTTTCTGAGGTTAGATTTGAATTCTGGTCTTCCTTACTCCAGACCCAGCCTTCTATAGCCATTGTGCCACCAACTGCCTGGAAAGACAGAGAAACATGTCAACACTGGAATTATTGTTAGACTGGTTTTCTAACCCCCTATTGGAAACCTACAAAAACTTAAAATGGCAAAAATATATTTGTCTAAATGCTTTAAAATATTCCCAAATATTTGCCCATTGATCTACTTCTCAAAAAAATATTAAAAAGGTATCTTTTTAAAAATTCTGTTAAATCTTTCAAAATAAGGGAATGAATTGATGGCTAAGTTATACAATAGAGTAAAACAAAAATTAAAGTTGAATTAGCTGGGCTTTCTCTTTCACATAATGTACATAACAGTTATTTAGGAATGTTTTCTATAATATAATCTAATTTACCTTGTCAGACTTCTCAACCCATTTTTGAAATTCAGCAGCATCAGCCTTTGCATCATTTACACCACATAATTTTTGCTTCTCAAGAAATCAGTTTCCCTGAAGAAATGGATAGATTTATTGTACTTGCTGTACTCAGGGGCCTGGTGTGGCTCCTAGTTTATTCAATGGGTGAAATGAATACCTGAAATCTCATCTGCCGCATAATGAAATTGTATGTATTGTATTTTATATAGTGAGTTATTTTCCTCTTTTTGGGGGCTCTTCTCATCTTCCCTCTTCTAGAAGTCTTGAATATATCAGTATACCTTAACTACACAGCCATATTCTCAGATTCATCTTTGAAATCTTCATTGGTGTTTTGTATTTTTTAAAAGAACCTTTATGATGAGGAAACAGAAATGTGGATTAAAATGTTATGTTGCCTCATTATTTCTCTTCCATTATTTAAAAAAAGGAGAAAAGAAAAAGTCATTTTTGTTGGATAGGGAAATCCTGGTGCCATACTATCTTCAGGATCTCACAGCATAACTCCATGCTAGTATTTAATGACAGCTTGTGGTGTGGTTGCTGATTTAAGTGACCAAAAAATTAACTCCATTAATTGTCTTCTATAAAGAAATGGTTAAGTGGATCAAAAATTATTTGGATTCTTTATGTTTTCTTGTCTTCCTCTATTCCCAACTTCTGAGTTTGGTTTGTTTCTCAAAAATAGATCAATGGAATACTGGTGTTTGATGGGATTTGAGGTTGTCATATATTAGGGAATCCATTATTTTATATATAAGAAAGCTAAAACCTAGAAAATTGAAATGATCTGCACATGTTCCCACAGGTAGTAAGTAGTAGAGCTAGAGATTAGATGTTAGTCTTTTGTCTCCTAGTATGTACTGAAGCTCTCTGCTGAGATGTGTTTAGCTGAGATTATGGCAGATGATATTCCTTTGCTATATACAATTGTTTTTGGCAACATAATGATAAAATTCAATTCAATAAAAATTTCTTAAGTACTACAATTCACTGTGCAAGGTACTAAGGATGAAAATGTAGAGAGATTGTGGACTCATTCTTCTGGAGCAAGCCTGGTTATATCTCTCCCATATGGTTCTTGGATATGCTTGGAAGGCCAGTTTCATTTAAACAACTAAAATCAATTAAGTGGAAAATATATCAATATCTATCTGTCAATATATGTGACTATATCAATATATATCTACATATCAATACCACCCCAAAGAGGTACATTTTCTTACTTTACACTTTGATCTTTGGGGATATTGAACTGAAAATAATTTCTATGTAGTATTTATATCAATCAAATTCACTCCCAAATGTAGCATCATGGGTAGATGGAGATAGATAAGTCCACAATCCTGCTTCTGTTGAGTAAGCCTATTGGAACTTTGGTCCTCACTTTGTGCTCTCTGGCTCATGGATTCATGGATTCAGAACTTAGACTTTTTGTGGCTCACAATTATGACCTTTTCAAGGTCATAAGGCTGTAGTTGCCACCAAAACTTCACTTGAAATAAGAAATAGACATAATTGAGACAAAAAAAAAAAAAAGCAACAGCAGGATCATGCATTCACTGTATGTGGCAATTCCACTGAGGAATTAAAGAACTGAAACCTGTCTTCTCTGCAGGTCTTGTTTCTTCACTGGAATATACCCAAACAAGATTGAAAACCAGTTTCATTTGGATTATTTTGTCCTTTAAGGAAACTATGCCCAAGTTCTGGCTATGTAGCAGATTTAAAAAAAAAATCTCTTCATCACTTGGTTCCTATACTTGGACTAGTTTCTGAATGCCTATGCATGCTTCAAACCAGGAGCTGAGTATTGCTCAGGAAGCCCTTCCAGAAGCAGGCTTCAATGGTGGAGATTGCATCTGCTGAACACAATATGCATGCATACCAGCTGCCTCTCACCCAACGCCACAGAAACAAAAATGAAGTTATCCCTGCTCACAAGAACTACCAGTAGGATTGAGCACATATATAGGACAAGAATATAAGTATAAATGTGTGCAAAATATGAGATATTATTTTCAAAGGGAGGGGATCAAAAAAGACTTCATCCAAGGAATAACTATATTTGTAGGAAATTGAGGATTCTTTAAGCAGATGCAATGACAGAATACCTTCTAGATTTGGAAGATCATTTGTTCAAAGACATGGAAAAAGAAAATAGAACAACATGTATAGGAGATAACTAGCAAACCAGTTTAACTAAAAAAAAGAAAGCATAAAAAGGGGAGTTAAAATGGAAAACTAGCTCATATTCAGAGTGTCAAGGACTTTAAATGTCAGACTGAGAAATTTCCATTTTATTGTAGTGGCACTAGGGAGCTATTGAGGATTTTGGAGTGTAATGATGCCATGATCAGATCTGCATTTTAGGACTAACTATTTCACAACTCTGGAGAATGGATGAGAGAAGTAAAAGACTGAGAGCAAAGAAATGAATAAGAAGCCTGTTATTGTAGTACAGGTTATTACCTGAAGGTTTGAAATAGTAATGGGGGTCAATACAAAAGAGCTGATGGAGATAGGATTGATAAAACTTATTAACTAATTAGATATAGTTGTTGAGGGAGTATGAGGAGTCGAGAAATAGTCCAAAATCTCAAACTTAGATGTTATGATCAGAAGAAATAAGAATGCTCAGGGAAGGTTTTGCAGGGAGTTGGTTGGAGTAGTTAAACTGATGTGCCTATTGGGCATCTGGAGCAGGTAGGTAGCACAGTAAATAGAGTAGTAGACCTGGAATCAGAAAGAGCCGAGTTCAAATGTGACCTCGGATACTTACTAACTGTGTGATCTTAGGCAAGTCACTATCTCCTCTAGTACTTTTGCCAAGAAAATCCCAAATGAACTTACAAAGTGTTGGACACAACTAAAATGACTGTACTACAATGAGATATCCAGACAGAAATGAAGAGCAAGTGATTTATAAAGTAGTACTGGAGAGCCAGAGAAGGATTTGGAATGAATATATAGATTTGGAAATCACGTGTAAGATTTCCTGAGTGCTGATAATATCACCAAGAGTGAGAGTACATATAGAGAATACAAAAAGACTTAGATCAGAACCTTGGATGATTCTTATATTCAGTGGTGGGAGGAAGAGGAGGAGAATTTAGCAAAGGAGACTGAGGAATGGTTAGATGTATAGGAGGAGAAACAAAGGGAAAGTATTATGAAAACTGATTTATGAGAGAATATTAAGGAGGAGGGTTATGTCTACACTGTAAAAAGCTATAGAGAAGTCAAAATGAGGTTTAAGAAAAGGAGGATGGATTTAGAATAGGAGTTTATATATAACTTCAAGATATCTACCTTCTAGTTTGACTAAAATGATGGAAGGGGAAAATAACAGCTGTTGGAAAGGATGTGGAAAAAGAAGTATGTATAGAATAAATTTATATCTTTATTATCTATTTGTGTTAATGTTAGCCATCCCTAAAAGGGGGAGAAAAAAAGATAAAATCCATAAATTTACATGATAATTTTGTTGTATATTTGAAAGGAATAGAAAATTGTTCATAGTAGATTAATAGTTTCATATACAATCATCTTTTTTATACTATGTTATGGAAATGCTTGTTTTATTCCATAAATTAAAAATAAAAAAAGAATAGGAGTTTATAATCTTTTTGAACCCTTTTGGCATTCTGTTAGTCTATAGAAGTCATTTCAGAATAATGCCTCTAAATGCATAAAATGTAGGATAACAAAGAAGTCAATTGAAATATAGCTATCAAAATATATTTAAAAAAAGATAGCTCCAGGTTAAGGATTTCTGACTTAGAAAATCATTGATAACTTAAAAAAAGAGATGTTTCAGACAAGTAGTGGTAGGGTTCTGAAGTCAAATTGCAAGAGATTGAAAAGTGAGGAAAAGGTACAGAAATGGAGAAAATGATTGTTGGCAATCTTACTGGGAATTTAACTTTGAAAGGAAGAAAAGCGTAGGGTATTACCCAGAGAAAAATTGTTCTCATTTTGCCACTTAGATAAAGCTCTTTACTGAGATCTAATTGTGTCTACTGGCATGGCTGTTAATGGGAAGAATAGTAGTGAGAGCTTGTGATTTATAGTGTTTAAAATGGATAATAAAATATTTCTGTTAGAACTCAAGTTGCAGCCACCTGCTCCTTAACCAAGGATAATGCTGTATTGGGGAGTAGTCTAGAGAAGCTGCTGTATATACAAATAAATATAATTCAAGATAAATTGAGAGAGAGAACAGTGACAAGAAGTACTAAAGAAGGCTTTATGAAGGTGTAGTATTTGAATTTAACCTTGAAGAAATTCAGGAAGACGGGGTTCATTCAAGGCATGAGAGATGCCTTGTACAAATGTATGGATGTCTGATAGGGAGATTTTTATTTAGAAAACAGCTAGCAAACTGGTCTAGATGGAATATAGAGTACATCAAGAGGAATAATGTGAAATCAGGGTGGAAAAGTAGAGAGAAATTATGGAGGGCCTTTGATTTCAAATGGAGGAATTTTTCATTTTTTTATCTTATATTCAGTGGGGAACTACTGGTGATTTTCTTTTTAGCAGGACAATGATATGGACAGACACATCCTTTAGGAAAAAATCTTTAACAGCAATGTGGATGTTATTTTTCAGAGGGAAGAAATTGGAGGATGAGAAGGCAAATTAAGAGACTTTTGTAATAGTTCTTAAGTTTAGAATCTTGAGAAGAGATAAGAGGATGAATGGGAGAGAAATTGTGGTATATTACCATATCTCTAGGAAGAAAATCAAGAGGAAGCATTGTCATAGAAAGCAAGATAAGAGAGAGTAACTAGAAGAAGATGGTCAACAATCTTAAAAAATGAAATGAAAACTGAGAAAAGATCATTGCATCATATAATACTTTATTTATTTATTTATTTTTTCTGAGGCAATTGGGGTTAAGTGACTTGCCCAGGGTCACACAGCTAGGAAGTGTTAAGTGTCTGAGATCAGATTTGAACTCAGGTTCTCCTGACTTCAGGGCTATTATATGATATTCGTGAAGAGAACAATTATAGTGGAGTTAGAAGCCAAAGTATTAAAAGACTGATAAGCCAGTAGGATGTGAGGACAGGGAGGTAATAAGTATTGATGATTTTTCCTAGGAGGTTGATTGTGAAATAAAAATATAAAGGATGAAAACTTGAGGCTATGGAAAGTAAAGGTTTTGAACAATGGGAGAGACTTAAATATGTTAATATTCTTTATGGCAGGAACAAGTAGATAAAGAAAAATTGAAGATGAGAGAGAATGATCAAAGGGGCAAGCTCTTAGCAATCATGATTTACAGTATTCTTATATGACTGTTGATAAATTTTATTTCTTCTTTTGAAAATTGACTGTTAATAGCCTTTAGCCATTTATTTATTGGGGAATGTCTCTTTTATAAATTCCACATGATTTCTTATACTTTTGAGAACTGAGGTCATTATCAGAGAAACTTGCTGTAAATTTTTTCCTTAGTTTCCTCCTAATCTTGGATGCATTGGTTTTGTTGTGCAAACTCTTTTAACATCAGAATTACCCATTTTTGCCTCTCATTATCTTCTCTATTCTCTTGTCTCTTATCCTTAAATCTGACAGGTAACATTTCCATTATCCCCTAATTTACTTATGAAATCACCCTTTATGTCTAAATCATGTACCCATTTTGACCTGATTTTGGTATATGTTGTGAGATGCTGGTCTACATTTGGTTTCTTCCAAATGCTCTTCAGTTTTCTTAGCAATTTTTGTAAAATGGTGAGTTCTTGCCCCCAAATTTTAGATGTTTAGGTTTAACAAACATTTTTATGATCTTTTATCACTATGTTTTGGCTATCCAATCTATCCCATTAATGCACTACTCTATTTCTTTTCTAGTACCAGATTACTTTGATGGTTATTATTTTGTAATATAGTTTGAAATCTGGTACTGAGAGACCACATTTCACGTTTTTTATGGATTCCTTTGATATTCTTGACCTTTTGCTCTTCCAGATGATTTGTTATGATTTTTTCCAAGACAACAAAATAATTCTTTGGTAATTTGATTGGTCTGGCACAGAATAAGTAAATTAATTTAGACAGAATTGTAATTTTTAATATATTGGCTTAGTGTCCCCAGGAACAATGAATATTTCTCTAATTCTTTAAATTTGTTTTTATTTGTATGGAAAGTGTTTTGTAATTAATTGTCTTCATCCAGGCCCTGAGATTGTCTTGGCAGGTAGAGTCTCAAATATTTTATAATGTCTAGAGTTACTTTAAATGGAATTTCACTTACTCTCTCTGATGGATTTTGTTGGTAGTATATGGAAATAGTCTTGATTTATATCTTATTGCTTAAGTTAATTGTTTCAATTAGTTTTTCAATTGACTTTTTTAGGATTCTTTAAGTATATCATATTCTCTGTGAAGAGGAATGGTTTTGTTTCCTCTGTATATTTTTATTCCTTCAATTTGCTTTTCTTATCTTAACTGCTATAACTAGTATTTCTAGTATAATATTGAATAATAGTGGTGTAATGGGCATCCTTGCTTTACCCTTATTCTTATTGGGAAGAGTTCTAGCTTATCCTCATTTCAAATATTGCTTGTTGTTGGTTTTATTCTGATGCTTTCTAATTTTTTTTTTAATAGGCATTGGTGTTGTATTTTGTCAAGAGATTTTTTCATCTATTGATATAATCATATGTGATTTTTGTTCTTTTTGTTATAGATGTGATCAATTATGCTTATAGTTTTCCTAACACTGAACCAGCTTTGCATTTTTGTTTTAAATCCTCCCTGGTCATAGTATATGATCTTTATGAACATATCATTATAATTTCATTGCTAGAATTTCATTTAAAGTTTTTGCATCAATATTGATTAGGGAGATTGGCCTAAAGTTTTTCTCTGTTTTTGTTCTCTCTGGTTTAGTTATCAAAACCTTATTTGTGTTATAAAAGAAAATTGATTGATCTCTTTCTTTAACTATTTAAAAAATAATTTATATACTACTGAGATTAATTGTTCCTTAAATATTTGGTAGAATTCACTTTTAAATTCATATGGGGATTTACCTCTGGGCTTCTGGGAATTTTTCTTAGCTCATTTATACCTTATTTTAAAAAGATATTTACTATTTTCTTAATCTGGGCAATCTATGTTTTTAAAAATATTCATCCATTTCACTTAGATTGTCAGTTTTATTGGCATATAATTGGACAAAATATTTCCCAATAATTTTTTTATTTCACCTACATTGGTGGTACATTTATCCTTTTCATTTTGTGACATTGACAATTTGGTTCTGTTGTTTCTTTTTTTTAACAATCAAATTAATGAATGTTTAATCTAATTAGTTTATTGCTTTTTATATATAAAACCAGATCCTAATTTATTAGTTCAATGTATTTTTAAAAATTCAGTTCAATTTTTTGAACTTTCTATTTTATTCATCTCTCCTTTGATATATCATCTTTCTATATAGGAATGTAAAGAGTTTAACCCCTCAATGATTTCTCTTTCATATTTACCTTTTTATGCTTCTCTTGAATCTTGTGTTTACATATCAAGTTCTCTATCCAGCTCTGGTCTTTTCATCAGAAATGCTTGAAATTCTCCTATAATTCTTTAAATGTTCATTTCCCCTAAAGGATTATATTCAGTTTTGCTGGGTAGGTTATTCTTGGTTGTAATCTTAACTCCTTGGCATTTCAGAATATCATATTCCTGGCCCTTTACTATTTTAACATGATAGTTGCAAAATCTTGTGTGATATTGATTGCGACTTATAAGTATTTGAATGATTTCTTTCTTACTGATTCAAATATTTTCTCTTTGTCTTGGTGCTGGAATTGGGCTATAACATTACTGTGTGTTTTAGTTTTGGGATCTCTTTCAGGAACTGATAAGTGGATTTCTTATATTTCTATTTTATTTTATTATTTTAGGATATTGAATAGTATTCTCTAGTTATTTCTTAAAACATGATGGTTCTTTTCTTTGATCTTGACTTAAGATAGTCCAATAATTCTTAAATTATTTCTCCTTGATCTATTTTCCAGATAAGTTGTTTTTCCTCATGTTTGATTTCCCATTTTCTTCTATTTTTTCATTCTTTTGACTTTGTTTTATTGTTTCTTGAATTTTCCACAGATTTATAACTTTTTATTTGGCCAATTTCTAATTTTCAATTTTCCTTTTATTTTCTTCAGTGAACTTTTGTATCTCTTTGACTAATTCTTCTTTTAAAGGAGTTATTTTCATTGTTGTTTTATATCTATTTTTAAGGTATTATTTTCTTCAGTAGTTTTGTTCTCTTTTACCAAGCTGTCTTTTCACAAATTTCTTGCATTACTTTCATTTCTTTCCCCAATTTCTTTCTACTACTCCTATTTGATGTTCAAAGTAATTATTTTAGTTCTTCCAGGAATTTTTGTTAGACTTTGTCAAATTAACTTTTTTTTTTTTAAGGTTGTGCTTGTTGGTCTTTTGACATTTTCTGAGTTTGTGTGCTGATTTTCCCAGTCACCATAGTAGCTTTTCATGTTTTTTAAATTGTTTTCTCATATCCCTATTTCTTGATTTCTGTTCCTATGTTCCAGCAGGAAAGGGTGCTGTCCCATCTTTTTCACATCACTGTTTTCAGAGTTAGTTCTGGAAGTTTGTACGTTTTCAGTTCTTCCAAGGTGTAATTCAGGGAGAGATGTGGTCATGGCTCCTTGTGACCAGGGCCCCTGATTCCACAGACTGAAATTAATACTGCACTTCAGGGCCCCTGCTCCCGTGGGATAGCAACTACTATGCTATCCCTGGAACTTTGACTCAGAAGACCATATAGAAAAAGGTATTGCCACACAGTTGTAGCACCAAGGTGCTTTATAGTCTCATTATGACCAGTTTGCCAGATCCACCTACTGCATCTGGTTTGATAATTCCTGAAGCTTCTACTGCTGCTGTCTTCACCTCCAAGGCCCATTGCAGCTATTGCCACTGCCTTAATCCTAATGTCATAGAACTTTCAACCTTTTAACATTCCTTGGACTAGAAAAATGTCTCACCCTGACTTTTGGGGGTTTCTGTTGCTCCAGAATTCAACTTGAAGCATTACTTTAAATTTGTTTGGAGGGAAATATTGGGAAAGTTCGGCTTCTTCCTCTACTTTGTCATCTTGTTTCCACTCGCAGCAATCCCTTTGCCACTTTTTTGAAAACCTTGAATTTTCCCTGCTAGAATACAATAAAAAAGATGTGTGTTAGGTTTGGGGAGAGCAGGGGTTAGGACAAAAGAGAATGACTTGTGTTTTGTATGTATTGAGTTTAAGATGTATACTGGAATCCAGCTCAGAATGTCTGAAAGGCAGTTGGGGGATGGAAGATTGGGAATTAGAGAGACTGGAGTAGAAAAAGTAGATATGGGAATCATCAATATAAAAAAAGTAATTAAGTCCATGGGATTTGAGGAGATCACCAAATGAATTAATTTCTTTTGAAATCACATTAATTAGTGATTTACTTTAATTTATTGGAAATATGTTCTCATGAAGTCAGAGCTAGGAACCTTGCTTATGTGAGGAAGAAACTAGGGTAGGCTTCCTTTTTTTCTTAAAAAACAAACAAACAAACAAACCCCAAACTATGCTCATAATAGAAAAAGGAGTAATAGATTATGGAGAACCCAGAAATCCCATACATTGATTAAGAAAAACGAAAGAGTTTGACAAAACTATATGGCCTATTCAAGGGAGCATCACAGGTCCCAGTTATTCTCCAACTATGGCCTAAAAACTATCAAGACATGGTCTCTAGCAATATCTCTGATGATTCGGATCTGGTTGTGTTCAATCTTTTTCAGAGATGAGGCCCAGTGTTTTATTTTGCCCTAAATCCCTTTTCACTCTTTGGCACTCTTCCCCCATGCTGGTTTCATTTTAGGCTTTAAGCCTCCCCTCATGCAAGTTAAATGAGCTGTAGTAATGGCCCATTACTTTATACACTACTGGCCTGTCAGTTTCTTTGTGAAAATCTGCCAGTCCCCAAGGAAACTAGGGCAGAAGCTCATTCCTGTGTGGCCCCTTTCTGTTTCTGCAGTGATGATTATAGAATGGTAGAGGGAGTTAAGAATCACATAGATTTAAAGCTATCTATTAACTTAGCTGTTGGTACTTTGAATGTGAAATGTCTGTCTTAGGACCAATGAGTAAATATACTACTGGAAGAGTAGGACCATATCAATCTTCATATAATTGCTACATATGAGGCAAAAGAAAGTTACAGCTAAATAAAAAGATGTCTTATAGACTTACCTTCTTCTTGGGAGAGGAAAATAAAGCAATTTGTTTTATTATTTATCCAAAAGCAATGAGAAACAATGTCTCATGGGTTGTTTGGCCACCCTGTAATTAGACACTCATGAAGAACATATGTAAAAAGACTGCTGGGAAGCTAGTTGCAATTTATGCATTATCATTAGTTGCAGAACTAGATTAATTCTATGAATTAAGTGAATATACAGTCTAATAGTGAGATTTCAACAAAAAATTTGGAATAGGGTAAGATGGAGAAAAGATGAGAAAATGTGATTCAGAAATAAGAAATGAAACAATCTATGGATATCTTTGAGGGTAGTTAAATGGTACAGTGGATAGAGCACTGGGTCAAGAAAATTTATTCAAATCTTTCCTCAGGCACTCATTAGCTATGTGACCCTTAGCTCTGTTTGCCTCAGTTTCCTCATCCATAAAATGACTTGGAGAAGGAAATGCAAACCATTCTAGTATCTTTGCCAAAAAAAACCACATGGAGTTCAACACAATGAACGACAAACAAAAATAGATGGATTGAATGTATAGGAGTTTATTCTCTCTATATCAAGAATAACTTAAAAAAAGGGATTGGGGGAGGCAACTAGATAGTGCAATAGATAGGGCTGGCCCTGGAGTAAGGAGGGCCTGAGTTTAAATCCAGCCTTAGATAGGTAACACTTTCTGAGTGACTCTGGGCAAGTCACTTAACCCCAATTGCCTCATGAAAGAAAAAAAAAAGATTAAAAAAATAAAAAAGGGATTCGGGGCCAATTTAATGACAACGACAGTTTTTCTTTCTTTTTTTTTTATTATAGCTTTTTATTTACAAGTTATATGCATGGGTAATGTTACAGCACTGACAATTGCCAAACCTTTTGTTTCAATTTTTCCCCTCCTTCCCCCCATCCCCTTCCCCCATGGCAGGTTGACCAATCCATGTTAAATATGTTAAAGTTTAAATTAAATACAATACAAGTATACATGTCTTAACAGTTATTTTGCTGTACAAAAAGAATCGGACTTTGAAATAGTGTATTATTAGCCTGTGAAGGAAATAAAAAATGCAGGTGGACAAAAATAAAGGGATTGGGAATTCTATGTAGTGGTTCATAGTCATCTCCCAGAGTTCTTTCGCTGGGTGTAGCTGGTTCATTTCATTACTACTCTAGACAATGACAGTTTTTCATAAATTAATGCACCTATTGAAAGCATCCCAATTAAATTACCAAAACTATTTTTAAAATTAGAAAAAATAATAACAAAAATTAATTTGAAAGAACAAAAAATTAAAAATAGCAAATAAGCTCATGAAAAAAGGAAAGGATTTTAAACTCTAGTTCTTAAACTATATTACCAGGTAATAATTAAGAAAAAATATGTGATATTGGCTAAGAAGTAGAAAGGCAAATCATTGAAACAGAGTAGACATACAATTTACAGCAGCAAATGACTATAGTAATCTTGTGTTTGACAAGTGTAAAGATTTAAATTTGGGGGAATGAGAATTTATTATTTGGTAATAATGTTGGGAAAGCTGCAAAACAGTTTGGCAGAAATTGAGCAGAGAATAATATCTTATACCATTTGTGAAGATTAGGTCACAATGGATACATGACCCAGATGTAAAAGGCGATATTACAAGAAAATTTGAAGAACATGGAACATATTACCTATAAACATAGGCAAACAATTTATGAATAAATAAAAGATAGCAGTATGAGAGGGCAAAATGAATAATTTTAATTACATTAAATTAAAAAGGTTTTGTACAAATAAAAAATGTAGCCAAAATCAGAGGGAAAATAGATTAAAAATTTTTATAAATGGTTTCTTAGATAAAGGTCCCATATCTCAAAACATATAAAGAACTTTGTCAAATCTATAAGAGTATGAGCCATTTCACATGGCTCTGATTTTCTTATGAAGTTTTTTTTTTAATGAAGTCAAAGCAATTTATACTGATAAAAATGCTTTAAATCATTATTGATTAAAGAAATACAGATTAAAACAACCTTAAGATATTTTGTACCTATTAGATTAGCTAAAACAACTAAAGAGAAAAATATCAAGTGTTGGAGGGAATGCGGGAAAAATGGAGCCCAGTCACTGTTGGTGAACTATGAACTGATCCAACCTTTTTGGAAAGCAATCAGGAATTAGGTTCAAAGAGTTTTTAAGCTGCCTATATCCTTTGATCCAGCAACACAACTACTAAGTCTATTTCCAAGATGGTTAGGGAAAAGGGAAAGAACCAACATGATCTAAAATAACTATAGCAACTCTTTGGTGTCAAAAAGCTGGAAATTTCAGGATTGCCCTTCACTTGGAGAATGGCTGAACAAGATGTGATGTATGGTCATGATGAAATATTAATGTGCTATTAAAAATGATGAGCCCAATGATCTTAGAAAAATATGGATGCATTTGCACTAAATAATGAAAGTGAAATAAGATAACAAAGAGAACATATACAGTAATAACACTATTGTTTTAAGAACAACCTTGATTATTTTAAATATCTAAATTAACTACAAAGGGTCTATGAAAGAAGATTCTATCTGCATCCAGAGAAAGAACTGGTAAATAGAAGCATGGATAGAATGATTTTACACACACACATATTTGTATCTAATGATAAAATTAGATCCCATCTCTAGGGTGTGGAAGGGAGGGAAGAGAAAAAAGAAAAAAAGTTACATGATAACTTTAGTATATATTTAAAATGAATAGCAAATTGTACATAATAGGGTTGCAGTTTCATTAGTAATCATATTTTTGTGTCCTACTATGTTATGGAAATGGTTGTTTTATTTCTTTCAGAATAAAATAAATTTTTTAAAAGAAAAGGGGCTGGATGATGAAAAAACCCTTTTATCACCAAAAAAAATTTATGTTAGCAGACTATACAAATGTTTACAAGTAGCAACCATTTCTGAATCAATTGGTTCTGTTAGTCTATCAATTTGTTAGAGAACAATAAAAATCAATACCAAATTAAAAAGAAAGAGTAAAATTGAGAAGGTATGGCACATGATTTTGCCATTTCCAATCTTACTGATTTGAATAAACTATTGTTTGAAATTCAGAAATGGACCAAATAAGAGATATTGATATGAACTATCATTACTTAAAAACATAAATTGTACATTACTTATTATGTGACTAAAAGAATCTAGAAACCACCTCATTCAGCAGTAGATTTAATTACTTGCCAAGCAGGAATATGTGCCAGTCAAATATAGTGCTGATTTAGGATTTGAACTGCTTTGTAAAATATTATGGAGGAATAAGATGAAAAATTATGAAAAATATTATTTAATAAAACATTAAGAAATGTATGGAAAAATAATCTCACAGAAATAGCTTAATGAGAAACTCAACTAAGTAAAATCATATCTGGGGAAGGAAATTCCGAAGGAAGGAAAACAAATAGGAAAAAATAGAAAGGGTCCAGTAAGATTTCCATATTGTTTTTTTTCACTAGTATTGCTGGTGGACCACATTTATTAGCTAGTACCATAGTCCTCAAGTACCACATGGAGAAGTAGAAATGACACTACAGCAAAAAAAAAAAAAGACAGAATGGACTAGACCAAAATTTACACAAAGGTGGCTCATAAAACAGGCAATTCCATTTTGAGAGCTTTAGGATACCACTTCTGAAGATATCTCAAAGAAAGGCAAATATCAAATGTTTGAGAAAAAATGATAGGCCTTACTATTACATCATCAAAAAAGTCAACTAAGAAAATAAAAGGAACTATTATTGACATCCATGTCTACTTTTCCATCTCAAGACACAACTTGAACATATTTTGATTGAAAGTTTGAGAAAGATTTCCACAGAAACTTTTATATGAGGACACATCTTTATAAGTGCACAATTCATTGCATGCTATAAAGAATATCACATTCCATTGTACTTATTGTTATTGACCATAAAAACTCATTTGATCCAGTAAAAATAAAGTCACCTTAAAAGCTTTCCAACAAAATATCAACTATAGATGTCAAAAATCATATAAGCATCTTGGAAAGATCTAATGTCAGAATTAACTTTGTTCAATGACCTTTAGAGTAGCCATAAAATAGACATATTCTTGCCAACGATGTTTGCCTTGGTTTTGGAGGAGGTCTAGGAAAAATGATAAATTAAAGAAAGTTTCCCTAAAGATGGTCAAGTCCTCCAGTTACTAATATTTTTGGGTGACATTGGTTACTTCAGGTGCAGGAATAATATAGAGCTTGCCAAATAAGATTTGTTCCTGAAAAATTTAACCTAACTAATCAAATACAAAAAACCAAACATATGAAGAATGCCTTTTGCTTAGAACATTATGTGTAGTATTAACATCTTATAATAATAATAATCTATTATTTCATACATGTTAGAAAAGCACTATAGATGGAGAAGGTGCTGAGACAAATATCTTAATTTCCCAACCTAATGACTTCTCAATCCTCAACTTTTTTTAAATTTATGTAGTCTTTGTGATTGGATTACCATTTTCTGCTGAATACTCCTTTATCTATAGCATTTTGCTGATACTACTCTCTTGGTTCTTCCCTAACTGTCTGACTGTTAATTTTCATCTTCTTTTCTGGATATTCATTCAGGACATACTCATTAATGGTGTGTTTCCATCAAGGTTTTGTTTCATCAACAACTTCTGTCCCAGGTCAATAAGCATTTATTAAGCTTCTCCTATATGCTTAAAGGCATTGTGATAATTAATAAGTATATAAAAAAAGGCAAAACAAAGAAACAAAAATACTTTCAATTACTTCACTGTCAGAGGGGAGAGAGCATGCAAATAACTATATGCAACTAGGATCTAGATCTAGATAGATTTATGTAGATAGATAAATATCTAGTTCTATATAGGCACACATCTATATAACTCTAGATTTATGCAAATATATCTAGCAATGCAGAGATAAATATCTAGCTCTATGTAGATACTTATGGATTTATATAGATCTATAAAGATACTTATGTATACAAATAGATACTCATGTATCTATAAGTACATCTTTATGTAGGTATAAGATAAACATCTAAATAGAAATAGATTTAGATAGATAAATATATAGATCTATGTATATATACATAAATATTTATATAGATCTAGATAGATAAATCTAGAGAAATAGATAAATATTTAGATCTATATAGATAGATATGTATTTATCTAGCTCTATAGAGACTGATAAATCTAGATCTAGATACATAAATAACTCTCTATATATATATCAGTATCTATATAGATCCAGTAAGTTGATAAATCTTGATAGCTCTCCAGGGGTAACCAAATGGCACAATGGATAAAGTATCAGCCTACAGTCAGGAATATTCATCTTCTTGAGTTCAAGTCCAATTTCAGATATTTACTAGTTGTGTGACCCTGGAGCCTGAAAACAACTAATTTTTTTTGTTCCAGTTTCTTCATTTGTAAAATGAGCTAGAGAAGGAAATATTTTTGCCAAGAAAACCCCAAATGTAGTCACAAAGAGTGGGATAGGACTGAAACATCTGAAAAACAACAAGATAGATTTATATAGGTAAATACCTAGATTTACAAAGATAGAAAACAGAAATGGCACTAGAAGGGAAAAAAAAGACAGAATGGAGCAGACCTATCTGTAGATCTAGATCTAGATATCTTCCATCCATTTATATACATTAGAGATTATCTCAGGGAGAAGGTACTAGCATTAAGGTGAGTTTGAAAAGCCTTCTTACATAAAGTAAGATTTTAACTGTTACTTGAAAGAAGCTAAAAGGCATAGATGAGGAGGGAAAGAACTTTAGGCAGAGCCAACAGTGAAAATGCCTAATTGGTACGTAGTGTTTTGTATGAGGAATAGCAAGAAGATCAATGTCACTGAATACCCTCCCCCTCCCACCTCTGTCTGTCTGTCTGTCTCTCCTTCTTATTTCTGTCTCTTTCCATCTCTCTCTCTCTCTCTCTCTCTCTCTCTCTCTCTCTCTCTCTCTCTCTCTCTTTGTGTGTGTGTGTGTGTGTGTGTGTGTAAGTAAACTTTATAAGAAAGCTAGAAAGTTAACACGGGACTAGGTTAGGAAGGTCTCTAAAAGCTAAGAAACTGATTTTATATTTGATCTCTTAGGCAAGAGAGAGTTTGTAGTATATTGAGGGTGGCAAGGTCAGACTTGTACTTTAGGATGTCAGTTTGAATGGAACATTGCGATTAATGGGGAGAAGCTTGAGGCAGGGATACCACATACAAGGCTATTGTGATAATCCAGATATGAGGTGATGAGGAACTTACTGGGCACTTCCTTGTTGATTTTGCCTTAAATTTCTTAATTAAAATGTAGTCTCTTCACTTAAGATTTTTTCTTTTTTTTTTTCTTTTACTTTATTTGAAAAAACAGAGTAAGAAAAGAAAGAAAACAAAAAAGAAAAACAAAACAAAACAAAGCAAGAAATAAAAAGAGGACACTGTCATGTGCAGCAGAACATTAGGGAAGATTAAAAATATATAACAACAAATTACCAGATCAAGGAAGTATATATATTAGTAGAGAAAATTATATTTATGAATGACCATTTTTCTTTACTTTCTTGTAAACTGTTCTTTGGTTTTCTGCTTCTCACCTTATTTACTTTATTGTTTATTCCTCCTTTCACTCTACTTGCCATCCCCAAGCAAGCTACATTTAAGAAAAGATATATTTATGTATACATATATGGATGTATAGATACATGCCCACCCCCACCCCATATATGCACACGTCTTTACTATCCTTGCTGCTTCTTTAATTAAACTCTGCTCCATAACTTGCCTTGCTATCTCCCCACCCAAGTATCTCTCCTTTGTCTTTTCCCCCTCACCCTTTGCTTCCCCATTTGCCCATTCCTCCCCTCTTACTTACTTCATTATGCATTTTGGAGAGTGCTGTATCCTTCATGGTATATATGTAGTATTACCTATTAAACCTGTTCCCAATGTCAGTAGGTTTACAGAACTAGGAGCTCTCCTTCCCCCCTAATGCCTCTGTGTCTATTCCTCCTCTGCATTTAATTTGTGTAACTTGATTGTTATCTTTTACCTTAACTCTGCCAGTCTTTCTTTTGAGCTACCCTATTGTTGATGTGAATCGCATATACCTGCATGTGTGTATCTGTGTGTGTATATATATATATATATATATATAATACACAAGACAAATAATTTGTCCATGTTTAAACAGTTTGTTCATGTTTTTGATCAGAACTTTCTAGTAGTCCAATTATTCTTATATTTTCTCTTCTTGATTTGTTCTCCAGATCTGTCATTTTTCTTATGTTTCACATTCTGTTTTATTTTCTCATTCTTTATAATCTGTTTTGTTATTTATTGGCCTCTCATAGCTTCATTGGCTTCTCCTTGCCCAATTCTAATTGTATTTTCATCTTTGAGATTCTGTACCTTTTGTTTTCTAGTTGGTTAACTTTTCTCATAAGCTTCTTGTTTTTCTTGAATGTTGTTTTATTTAGTTTTTCCTCAATGCCTTTCATTTGATTTTCGAATTCTTTTAGTTCTTCTATAAATTTTCTAGGGGCAGGGAGCCATTTCACAATACTCTTTTGGGTAGAATTTTTTTTTTACTATTGTATCCTCCTCTAAAGCTGAATCCTGGTCTTACATACTCCCATAATATGTTTCAATGGTGGGGTTCTTTCTTCTTTGCTGATTCATTTTTTTTTAATAATGAGGGACATCTGCTATCTTCCCAGAATCCTTCCCATTAAGGGCGGATTTTTTTTTTTAGTATTAGTGTAATTAGTATTAGTGTAAGCACCTTGGTTGGTGCCTCATGCTTTCCTTCAGCTCTCCCAGGAACCCCAAACCAAGAGCTCTACCCTCCTGCGAGTGCCCATAGCCAGCAGTGTCCCTGTCTTGCTGCTTCTGCATTCACCCAGTGCTGGTACCTTCTCACCCAGAGCCACGTTTCAGCAGCATAGTTAGACCCAGTGTTCCTAGTCACCCAAGGTTCATTCAGTCTTCCAGACTCAAACCCCAACTCCACCATCTGGGAGGTAAAAGTCTCCGTGGATCTTGCAGAAGCTTCAGCTACAACCAGCTAGCCCCAAAGGTCCCCACTTGGTGTTTCTGCAGAGCTGGCCTAGGGATGTTTGCACTTCAGACAGGTTAATACTCAGTCTGGGGCCTTTCTTCAGATCTTCCCAAAATGTATCTGGAAGACCCCAGTTCTGCCCCAAGTCTTCTTAATTTTTCACCAGTCTACATTTTCCCTGTGGTGCAAATTTGTTCTGTTTGTGGGGGACATCTGCCATCTTCTCAGAATCCTTCCCATTAAGGAGGGATTTTCATAACTCTTAGCATTGCTTTTACATTAATTCTGGATATATATTCCTGCTACATGAATCATATGAAGTAGGTAGTAGTTATTTTCCTTTAAATGTCTTGGAAGGTTATTCATCTCCTTTTAGATACATACCCATGATAGAAAGCATGTTTTAGTGGAGAAAACAGTGGCTTTCAATTTAGAGAACCTGTTAGAAATTCTACTTTTATCACTTAGCTATTTTTGTGGACTTCAGTAATTCTATTTAATCTATCTGGGTCTCAATCCATTAATCAATAAGATGAGACGTTTGCTCAAGGTAGAATTTAAAGTCCCTTATGGCTATAGATCAATGATTTTACATATGATGTTGATAACTATTTCATTGTTGAGTTTGTGATATTAATAGACCATCTAGATAGAGATGTTTTATAGGCAGTTTAAAATGATGGCATTCATAAGAGAAGAAGAGAAGAGCTAAGAAGAAAAGTCAGAACTGGAAAAATAGATTTGGGAGTTATATAGCAATGATGTTTGCTATGGTAATGAGTGATTGTCCAGTGTGTGTGTGTGTGTGTGTGTGTGTGTGTGTGTGTTTGTGTGTGAGGAGAGAGCTAGAAACAGATAGACACACAGAGAGACAGAGACAGAGAGACAGAGACAGACACACACAGAGACAGAGACAGACACACACAGAAACAAAGAGAGGCAGAGACAGAGACAGACACACAGAGAAAGAGAAAGAGACAGAGAGTCAGAGAGTCAGAGAGACAGAGATACACAGAGATACACAGAGATAGAGACACACATAGACAGAGACAGACACACACACAGAGACAGAGACAGAAAGAAAGAGACAAAGAGACAGAGAGAGAGAGAGAGAAAGAGAGAGAGAGAGAGAGAGAGAGAGAGAGAGAGAGAGAGAGAGAGAGAGAGAGAAATGAAGGATGAGGATGAAGAGCCAATAAGTGAAGACTGTGAAAGTGCATTGTCTCTGAAACTCATGGAGAAGAATCTAACAGTTAGAGCAGGTGCTGAATGGTACCAGCTGCTGAGAAATATCAAGGAAAATGAAGCCTAAAAAAGCCAATGGATTTGCAATTAAGAGGTGACCTTTGAGATGGAAGTTTTAGTAGGATGGTGGGATTAAAAGTCTCTCATTGCCAGCATTGAAGACTGAATGAGAAGATATTGCCACTTCCCAAAAACTTCCACTAAATTTCACAGTGAAAAGGAGAAGGGAATTCATCCAGTAGTCAAATGGAACAGAAGAGTCAAAGAGTGACTTTTTGAGGCAGACAGGTGGCTGTTGTAGGTAGACCAAATTGGGGTAATGTGCCCTATAATTTTCTGGAAACAGAAGGGAGAAGTTATAGAAATATTATGTAGTTTTGAAGCATGAATGACCATGTTCATGGCGGTACTACTGAGAGATGAAAAGAAGTCAAAAGTCATAGAAACTTGAGCTCAATGGGATATTGGAAGTCCAAACTAAACCTGAACAGGGCCTTTCTATAATATCCCCAATAAATTGTCTTGGATTTTCTGTTCAAGGTCCTCCAGTTTTGGAGAAAACTACCTGATCAGGCAGGTCATTCCAATTTTGGCTATTCTAACTGTTAGGGAGTTTTTCCTTAAACTGAGCCAAAATCTGCTTCTCTGCACCTTTCACCCATTGTTCCTAGTTCTTTTCTTTGGGACCAAACAGAGCAAGTCTAATTCATCTTCCATATGACATCCCTTTAAATACTTGAAGATGACTATCATGTACCCTCCTCCCCATCTCCATCTTTTCTCTTCTTTAGACTAAACATTCTTAATTCTTCCAACTAAATGATCCTCATATGGCTTGATAGTTCTCTCACTGTCCTAGTTGCCCTTCTCTGTACACACTCCAGGTCATCAGTCTCTATTCAGTTTTGAACAGAACAGAATGTCCTATAGGACACATTGTGCAGACACTCTCTTGACTAATGGTATCCATTTGTGAGAATAATAATAGTTGACATTTATATAGTGCTTTAAGACTTGGAAAGCATTTTACATACATTCTATCAAATCTCATTTGATACTCAAAATAACTGTGTGCACCAGGTAGTGCAGATAAAGAAACTCAAGCTCAGAGAGAAGATATGATTTGCCTATGGTCATAGAGCTATTAAGTATCTGATATAGGGAGGGAACTTGATCAGAGAGCTTTTGAGATGTCTTTCCATTCTTCAACTCAAAAAACAACAAAAATAGTTTATATTAGGAGAGAAGTCTGTCCACAGAACAAAGCAAAGCTAGCAATCTCACACAAGGATGCAGCCATTGTCCTTCACCCTATGATTACTGTTCTCTAAACAAAACAAAACAAAAATTAAAAAAAACTGAGTAAAATGACTATCAGTGTCCAGTTCTTTGATGGGTAAGACTTAGACATGGTTTCATTTGGAGGGAAGAAGTTATAAGAATGATTCTCAATGTGTCTGCTTTGAGCCACATTTATGGAAAGTAGAGTTTTTTAGGTGGGTTTACAAAGAGCCATTTAGGATCTTCTATACACAAGGAATCAATGAAAGTCTGGAACAGAAAAATATTCACAGAAATAGTGTATTTACATAAGATGTTTGAAATCATGCTTTATGATAAATTGTCTTTTGGGCATAGTTATGATTTGGGTGAGGGAGAGAAAAATGATGGGAATATAGATACATGTGAGTACGACAGTGTTGTAATTGTTATTCCTATGGTTACCCTGGCCTAGCAAATGCCTGAATTCATTTGAAAGGAGATGGGGGTTGTTTTTTTTTAACTGCTCTGCTTAATTTTTTGCAATAACATACATAAAATCATATTTATTTGCATTTAATTTTTAAAATCTCCTTTGCACATGTCTCCTTGACAAGAACATTCCCTGTATAGGCAAGCTCTTTATAGAACTTAGAGCACAGTCTCTGACAGGGATTACTTTATAACCGGGAGAAAAAGTATTTGTATAAAATGTAAGACTGTATACATAGGATTGCATCCAGAGCACTCAGCCAAAAGAAATACTGAGCTATTGCTAAATCATCTTAATGAGTTAAGTATTGTGTGTGGTTTTATTTTTTTAAGGAAATCCATTCGTATTTGTCTCTGAAACTATCAGGGATCAGTCAAGCAAATATTTCAGTGAAAAGGGAAAAAGTATATGTTCATAAAATTCACATTGGATTATTTCCTTCCATGGTGAAAAGATAGCATTCAAGACAATGCTATTTTACTGAATTTAATTTTTTTAGTTACCCATTGAAAGAGACCCAAATAATATATCAAATAAATAACTTTCTCTACCCCATTCTTTTGCACCATTGCCTAGTCACCTTTATCAAATCCATATGTTGCACAGAATCAGACCTTTTTTATTTGAAAGCAAGACTAGAAAGAACTATATTTACAGGGCGAAGGAAACTATTTGAATGGTTTCCAGGTCCACACCTTCCCCCTTCACTCTTAAAGGAAGAAGGGAAATGGTCCACATCAACTAGAACTAATTGTTGAGAAGCCAGAACAGGGGCTGTCTATGAAGTGTGTATAAATACCTTGAGTCTCTATGTTCCACTTCAAATTTCTGTTGGTATAAATAATTACTGTACTCCATCTATGAATGTCCTCCCTCCCACATGTCAAACACCTTCCATGGAGCCTGGCTTGCTAATTTGAAAACATCTGCATCTTTTCTCCTCTTCCCCTTGTCTCCCCCTCCCCCAAATCATGTGGATTTTAACTGGTATGATCGAGAGGTAAAAGAGTTCTCTAGAAATTATAATGAAGGCTTGCTTTTTCTTATACAAAGGGTGAGCATTTCACTTTTCTGGATAATGAAACAAAACAACCCAACTATATGCACTTGCTCATATACAGTCAGCAGTGGGGGGTTTGAAATTGATGTGAAAATTTTAGCCTGTGACTTCTGATGTCATGTTTAGACACTTGCACAGAGCTCTAATGAGTTACAGAGCTAGGAAAGTTCATCTCATTTACCTATTTAAGTAGAGATAATAGCATGATCTCAGTATTTCTGGGGGTGTTCCTTTTCCAGGCATAGAATATTCTGCTTTTTTGGTATTTTTTTTGGAAGGGTGTGTGAGGCAATTATGGTTAAGTAACTTGTCTATGATTACACATCTAGTAAATGTTAAGTGTCTATGGCTGCATTTGAACCTGATTTGAAGTCAGGTCTTCTTGACTTCAGGGTTGCTGTTCTATTCCCTGTGCCATCTAGTTGCCCACTCTAGCTGCCGTCTTGTTTTTGAGGTTGGCATTTGTGGGAAAAACTGAAAAACAAAAGAAAAATTCCCATAGGTAGTAAGTGAAGACAATAATAATATTCTTTTTTTTTTTTACCTACCTCTCAATCATCATGTCATCTTACTATGTCATATGTGTACCAGTGGTGTATGGAACTGGGGATCTTTAGCCTAAGGAAGAAAACATTTAGTGGAGGGGCATAATTATTTTTAGAAATGTCAAGAGCTGTTCTGTAAAAGAGGAGTTAGACTTATTCTGTTTGACTCTAGAGGGCAGAGACCGGAAAACTAAGTAGATGTAAAGAGGCAATTCAGGATTGATTTCAGAAGAGGAAGTGGGGGAGCTTTTCAACAGAGCTATCAAAAAGTAGAAGAGACTACCTCGAAAGGATTCCATTTATTTTTGATCACCAAGAAGAAACTGGATGGATGACTTCTTACCCATTCCTGTAGGGAAGAATTCTTTTTTTTCAGATATAGGTTTGACTAGATAATTTGTTGGGGTTTCCTTTTGATTTGGATATTATTTGATTCAGTGAATTTTATTTCGTTAAGTATTACTTCTATCATTCCAGATGGTATTATTCTTTTTTGCTTTATCAAATTAAAAGTTCAATAAGGTTAACCACAGTAATAATCAATCAGTCAATAAACATTCATCAAGCATCTACTTTGTGCTAGGCAAATTTGCTAAGTGTTGGGGATACAAATACACTTTATTTTTTTTAACAAATACACTTTATTTTTTTTTAAAGAGAGATAATTTCTGAACTCAAGAAGCTTAAGATCTGCTGAAGGAAGAAAACATACACAGGGAAGCTGAAAAAGGTAGGGAGTGAGAGGAAAATGTTATAAGATGGGGAAGTTCAAAAGCAGTGTAGCTGGTGGGAAATGGGACAAAGAATGTGCAGAGTCCTATTCTTGGATAGTGATTATGGAGATCATGTCCTTTCCCCCTGTTCAGAGAACTAATCAGTGAAAATTACATTTTATCCATGACTACTTATTTATGTGACTTTTTTTTTTGTGTCTTCCCATAAATTTATCTTAGAACATGTATCTAACATATTGGTGACCTGTGGAATGAATGCTTGTACTATTTATCTCTTATTGTATATGAACCATTTATGTATAAATGCTATATGTATATGTGTGTATACATACTTTAAACTACACTTAACTTTGTTATTCTTTGGTTGTTTTCAGTCACATCTGACTCTGTGACACTTTTTGAGGTTTTCTTGGAGAGGTTTGCCATTTCCTTTTCCAGCTCATTTTATAGATGAGGACACTGAGGCAAATAGGCTTAAGTGATTTCCCTAGCTAATACATATGTGAGGCCAGATTTAAACTCAAGAAGATGAATCTTTCCTACTCGAACCCTGGAGCTCTATTCACTCTTGGATTATGGTGGATTTCCTTCATAGACATAGCAAGTTAATGAGGTCTCTACAGGATATACAACTTTGTTATTTTTCCCCTCTTTCACATACCTTGTGAATATATCCTTTAATGCCTCATGCTTGTAAGACTGCAAGCAAAGATCTTCTCTAGATACTTCAGGTAATTTTTTTTGGGGGGGTACCTTTTCTATAAGTAAATCTAAAACTGAGATGTTAGAATTCAAATGTGGAAAATCTATGTCATTGCTTGTGAAAAAAACTGTGTTATATTAATCTTTTCAGATTTTTTCCAGTTTTTCCTATTAGTTGTCTTCATTTATATCCTTAAATGTGTTTAGAATCACTTACTAAACAATTAAAATAGAATCTCATTTTTCAAGCTTTATTTAAACTAGTTTTTTAAAGCTATGGAATGATATATATTATACATACACATACACACATGTATATCTATCTATACATACATATACATATGAATATCCTTGAAATCTACCACTAGCTTTGAAGTTGCTAAGCATCAAAGTTTGTTAATTTTATTTGTAGGGTATTATAAAATTATTAATTTATATTTTTCAGTTAATAAGCATTTATTAAGTTCCTGCTATGTATCAAAAACTGTGCTAAATACTGGGAATACAGAAAAAAGTGTAAGACAATCCCTGACTTCAAAGAACTCACAATCTAATTGGGGAGACAACATGCAAGTAACTATGTACAAACAAGTTTACAATACACATGTGTATGTATCTTTTATTAAATATTTATGTATATATGTATTTATAGATAATTAATTTATCTGACAATATCTCAGACCAAATAATGAAATCATACTCAGAAAATTTGCTCAGAATTTTTAGAGTTCCAAAAAAATATAATCTGCCTTAAGAGTCTCTGAACTCTAGAAATGTTCAAGCAGAGGTAGAAGAAAAGCTTGATGGTGATGAAATAAGATAGTGGTATCGAAATTCAAATAGAAGTATGGTCACCATGGACTGTATATTGACAGTTTTTAAAATGTATTATTTTCTATGTTTTATTATATTTCTCTTTTTTGTCAAATATTTCCTAATCACATTTTATTTTGGTTTGGAAGGCACTCAAGAGTATTGTGGATCAGAGCTGGCCTGTATAGAGTGCATGTATGACAACTCTGCTATAAGAAAGATTTGGGTATTCATAGGCTTGGCCCGAGACCTTTGAATTCTTTAAACTCAGGTAATAATATCTCATTTTAAGCACTAATTTCCTTTATAAGATCCTTGTGATGTAGGTAGTACAAATATTATCCTTATTTTTAAAATTAGGAAATTTAGACTGAAAATGTTTAGTTTTATATAGTTTATCAGAATCCAAACTTGAAACAAAGCCTTTCCTGATTTGAGGAGGCATTTAAGACCTGAGAAGTGATGGTATAGCAATTAGCACTCTGTCATAGTTCTCTCAATTAAAATCTAAGTCAGTACAGAGTGAAAAGGTACTTGCATTTGAGAGGCAAAGTAAAGAGAAAGAGCTGAAGACTAAGGTTGGAATCTTATCCCTGTCATTTATTATCAATATGACCTTGAATATGTTGCTACCTCTTTGGGCCTCTTTATCAACTATAAAATGAGAACTGGATCAGTTTAGAGGCTCCTTCCAATTCTATATCCATGTAGTTGTCAAATCTAGGACTCTTTCCTTTATATGATTCTGAGAATGAAGTCAAAATCTGCCTTAGTTTCTTCAAGTGTTGCATAAACTTGGTTTTTTAGTGTTCTATTCATGTTTTCTCCTGGATTATGTTTTTGTTTTTGTTTAGGAGAGCAAAAAGAGGATAATTCAGAAAGTGTTTTGATTTAAAGTGGGGCGGGGGAAGGCATTCCTGATTATTGAGTCTCAAGTAGCAAACTCTGGTAGGAGGAAAGGAAAGAACAATTTTCTTTCTTTCTTTCTTTTTTTTTTAATAGCCTTTTATTTACAGGTTATATGCAAGGGTAACTTTACAGCGTTAAGAATTGCCAAACCTCTTGTTCCAATTTTTCACCTCTTACCCCCCACCCCTTCCCCTAGATGGCAGGATGACCAGTAGATGTTAAATACATTAAAATATAAATTAGATACATAATAAGTATACATGACCAAAACATTATTTTGCTGTATAAAAAGAATCAGACTCTGAAATATTGTACAATTAGCTTGTGAAGGAAATCAAAAATGCAGGTGGGCATAAATATAGGGATTGGGAATTCAATGTAATGGTTTTTAGTCATCTCCCAGAGTTCAAGGAAAGAACAATTTTCAAACCTCTACTTCTTCTAGCTTCAATCATGCTGTAACCCAAAGTCCTGATTGAAAAAGTTCAATCATTTGCAAGGAACAAACTACAAATACAAATAAAACTATTCAGGGTTAATTGAAGATCAACAACACAACTGCATATATATCTTTACTATTTTGACCAGAACGGTTTCTTTAACTATTTGTATTGGAGATATACACGCACACATACACATATATGTACATACTTATTTTGAATTGGAAGAGAAAAAAGACACACATACACACATATGTATATATACACACATACACACACACACACATACCTCTCTGATTTTCTAGTCTTCATCTGTAACATGAGGATTGGTTCACTTCAAAGGTTACACACACACACACACACACACACACACACACACACCTCTGAGCACATGTAAAACTAAAGGCAGTTAAATGCAAAGATGATACCAGTTGTATTTTTAAAGACTGAACTACAATTTAATTTTATAGATTTCTAGAACAATCAGATAATTCTGAATCATGTTAATTACAATTGAACCTAAACAGGGTAAGATAGTGTGCCTTTGCAGTTTTTTTATAGCAGAGATTAAAGAGTGAAAAATGTGAGTTTTAATCGAGGAAAATTTATATATATATATATATATATATATATATATATATATATATACACAGACATAATCATATATCAAGCATATATATGTGTATATATATGCTTGATATATAATTATTTCTGGTAACTTGGACTTTATGAAGGAAGTTCAATTGAAAAAGTTGGGGAGAAATCAAGAGGCATACTTTAAGTGTGTTTCAAATACTCATATATTAAAATGAATCTGTGATCTCATCAGTCTGGATTTCTCCTCAAAGAGGCATATCATCCATTCAGCCTACTGTCCTCCCATAAATACACTAAAAGGGCACCACCTATAGTGCTGAAAGCCTTCTTGCTTTTCTGCTGACATATGAATATCAAGGGAGCACTCCTGAAGTCCACCTATTGTCTTTTGCCTTCAAAGGAAACAAATCACCATTACCAGCACCACCACCATCATCATTATCATCGTCATCATCATCATTTTCTCCTCTTCCTCCTCTTCCTCCTCCTCCTCCTCCTCCTCCTCCTCCTCCTCCTCCTCCCTCCTCCTCCTCCTCCTCCTCCTCCTTTTCTTCCTTCTCCTCCTTCTCTTCCTCCTCCTCCTCTTTCTCTTCTCCTCTTCCTCTTCTTTCCTTCTTCTTATTTGATATCTCTTTGCAGGGAAATGTGAATATAGTTGAAATGTTGTAAGCATATATAATTAAATTTGATTCTCATTGTTATGTTACTGGGTATTCAGATCTTCCTTGAAGGAACAGAAATCTAACTGCAGGTTTAGAATCTTTTCCTACAGGGTCTGAAATCTAATTGTTTGAATAATGAGGATTGTAGTCCAAGACAGAGTTTTCTCCCTGAATTGGGCTTGAGATCCTCAAGGAAGTTTGTTCATGGAGGTGTGAGGCAGGGAAGGATGGTGAGAGAGAGAGAGAGAGAGAGAGAGAGAGAGAGAGAGAGAGAGAGAGAGAGAGAAATTGTGTGTGTAAATTTGGCTTTATAGCCCTTTAGAAAAAAAATTCTAATGGGATTGATTGAAAGCTGTTAGTTGACTCTCTGAAATGATTAAGAGAGTAGTGAAATTTTAACTTTTTTCTTTTCTTCTCTTCCTACAGCTAGTGGACATTTTCTATAAAGTTTCTTCATTTCTTTAAGTTTTTTCTAATTCCTGATTTGTTTAATATAAACTATGAGACCATAACTTCCCTGTGATGTATGCCTGTATATTAATAGTCTACTGTGGGAAGTGCAATGGAGGAAGCCTCTGAAAAATTTGTAATAAAGAAATTGAGCTTGAAATTTTTCTGACTGTTAGAGTTGTCAGAAAAGAAAATCCATTCTTTTCTCTTTGAGGTACCATGCCGTACCAATCAAGATGAGGTGAAAAGAAAAATATTATGGTTTTGATTTTATTAATTATAAGCTTCGAAATAGCAGAAATAATAGATAAAGCAATGTCTCAGTCTTTGTTATCCCAGGCTATGGAGTCACGAGTAGACAAGATTCAGGTGCCTTAGAACAGCAGGCATTTTAGTGAATATTCTGACCTTTGGAGTGAGGCAGAATAAACGTGGAGATCAAAGAATGGCATGCCTCCTGGTGAGCGGAATAAAGTGTTGTGGGGGGATTGGGGTGGAAAGTGGTTGTACTCTAGAGCAAAAACAAGACAAAACAAAATTCTAATACTTCCTCACCTAAACCTCTCAACCTTGTCAGCTAGCACCACTTGGTGGCTACACTTATAACACCTTTTCCTTAAAGGAAAATCCTTCAAAAATAGGGAATTAAGTCTCCCCCAAAGAGGAGCAAACCAATTATAAATACTGTGCAACAAAAGTTTTACTGTAGCTTTAGATCAGTAAAGCTTAAATTTGATAATTTTGATTAAGTTTATATCAAATTTTGATAAATTTGATAGTTTTATTAATGGGCACCTTAAAAGAAGAATTGATTGTCAGAGAACAACCAAGAGAAGTTTTTTTTTTTTTTTTTTTAAGAAAGCAGAATGTTTGAAGATCCCTAATAAGAGAACCAGGAATGTGTATGTATTCACAGAAGGTAAAAAGTCACAATTATGTGTTTTCTATGGCAAATTTCTTTTAGTCAGGGTTCATGGTTATTACATTTGCTATATCTTTATATTTTTTCATATAGAATCCCGAACTTATACATCGTTGAGTATATATGATGTTTCCTTCCAACTAGAGTATAAACTATTGAGACAACCCTTTGCATGTATTAACTGCTTAATAAATATTATATTTAGCATGTAGTGAGTGCTTAATCAAATTGTTAATATACAGCGCATATACAATAGCATAGCATATACACAATAAATATTTATTATTGTGGATGATGGTATATATACTGCTTTATAGGTCATGCTTTTCATTAATTATGTCTCATTTGGAAAGGAAGGGAACAAGTGCAAGAGCATTAGAATATCTTAGTATGTTTGGGAGAAAACATGAAAAACACTACTAGAAGAAAACAAGAGCTTGCAAATTTTAAATTCAGCTCTCTTTTATTTTTTTGTGAAAAACCTGTTTTTATAGCTATTCCCAAAATGAATGTTATTGGAATGGGTTGAGGGATGGTAAATAAGCATTTATTCATAAATGTTTTGTTCATAACATCTATTTAATTCTTATATTGTTCCATTTTACAGGTCAGGAAACTGAGGCAAAGAGGTTATAATTACATATCTGGTAAGTATCCAGAGTCAGTATTTGAACTCCTCTCTCTGATCTCTAGTACTCTATCTATTGTCCTACCTAGCTGCCCATTGGTCACAAGAGTAAGGAATACATTACTCTCATTTGGAAAAAAATTAAACAAACAAACAACGAATGTTTTGCTGATGTTCTAAGCATTGGTCAGGAATATTTCCTTTGTGCATGGAGAGCATGCAAACATACCCATATGCAGACACACATGGACAAGCCCCTAGAACACACCTGTGAGTCACTGTTAAGTAGTATTCATATTCATACAGAAATACTTAAGGTCCAGATTGTATCCACAGTAAGTGAAACAGAGCAGAATTGAAATGAAACGATTAATATCAACAGGGGCGTTCATTCTCAGCCTCAAAGTGACTTGCCCACTTGGATCAGTGTTTCAGTCCTCAATTGCACTTTCTTTAAAGGGTTCTCTTCGTTTTTCAGGTGGGATCTGTTACACTGGAGAGCAATGTAACCCTCTGAAATTCTTTGTATAAGTGAACTGCTGTTTGAAGCATCTCTGAGTGCAACCTCCCAGGAGGTTTTAGGAGATAACAATAACATGCCTGTCTTTTCAAAAACCACAATGTGGCCAAAGCATGAGATTTAAGGGATGTTTGTGAGCTCCATTCCTGAAAAAGTACAGTGTGTTCTTCAGTTTTAGAAGGGAAAGAATTCCAGTATGAAACCAGCTGCCTGTGTTCTGTGTAATTTCTTCTGTATCTTCAGGGACTCTTTTTCTGGTTTTAAACTTCAATGCTTGGGCTCACTAAAAAAAGAAACAATGAATTGCTTGATCCTTTGGGTAGAGTTATGTCAATATTGAGGTCAACCTACCTCTAAGATCTAGCAAAGGAATAAATCAGCCACCAGGCAGGTGAAGACAACCCAGTGGCAGCAGTCTCAACAAGGGGAGCTATAAAGATTTTGTTTAATTTCCAAATCAAAAAGAGAATAACATGCATTAATTATGATGCAAAGGAATGATATTCCCATCTTATTGGAGATCACAGTGTACATGATTGGGGCTACCTTTCTGTAATATGATGAGGCTATAATTTAATGATGTTCCTACAACTTCCTGTAAATTTTTACCATTTGAAATTCTGCTGAAGTCACTAAATCAAAGCTGATATCGACAGGGATACTTCTCTGATAGAGAAACAGAAAAAGGAGCACAGGAACAAAGATAGTTGATCCATGAGTTGTATTGAAAAAACATCCCTCCATTTGGGCTGTAATTATTAGTCAGTTTTGAGGGGGCAGTCCATCTTAAATAGGTTAACTGGTGCCACATTAATAGAAAAGCTATAACATGATAAACAAATATGACTTAATGCACCCTGCTTTGAATTCAGAGTTCATATGTATTCCAGACAAAAGGCCAAACAAATTTACAACACTTCATGCATTTCTATGGAGGAACATTTTTACTGAAGGATATGTAAATATTGCACTAATCAGAGGTTCTGGAATTCCAAATGCCACAAAAGGTTATGACCTGAAGCCCTGTTAATAGATGACTGAGGGCGTAGACTAAGTCATTTTGAATGACAGCTACCACAGGGTGTTTTGCATGAAAAATAACCTCTAATAAATGACCTCTGCTTTTTTCTTTTCAAATCCCTGACAGTAATGAATGTGGAAGGGGGAGCTTCATACACATCAAGTGTTATTTACACCTAAACATGGCAAAAAATGGAGTCTTGCCTGTGTGCTGACTCCATTTCACATACGGAAGAGAGTAAGGGGAGGGGGAGATCTTGGACTCTCTTTGCAAGGAAGTCTATTCATTCCAGGACTTCCCTGAGAGCAGCAAATAAAAGGAATGAAATAAAAACACATGCAAAGTTATTAAAACTAACATTTCTATTTTCTAAAGGACTCCTTTAGTTACAGACTGGATGTTAAATCTCTTGGAATGCTGATAAAACCTTTCATGTTTTAGCTGGTCCATGACCTTTAGCTGGTCAGAGTTGTGTCTCTTCAGTGGGCTGAGGATGTTTTTAGTAGCATAAAATCCTTGCCAATAGATGATATTTTCCTTTTAGCTGCTTTCCCAAGCCCAGAAACCACGGCTGTTTCTCCTTGATTTCAGCTGGGTCAGAGAAAGAAGATCTGTTCTAAAAACAATGGTGGTTCTCCCCTCCTCACCCTCAATATACAGGCACCTTTGCCACCCACAAAATATACTTTTGCTTTCATCTTTTCAAGATCACAGGAATTAGGGATAGGGACGATTTTATTACAATGCAGTCCAGACCTTCCTCCTATTTGTGCCCTGGAAGCATTTTTGTTGGGGCTTTGTCAGATTTGACTTTAAAAGATTTCAAGTCCCTGAGGTTCCTTCTTTTCCTTTGGGAGGCCATTCTGCAGTTTTAGAGGATTGCAGGGAAATATCTTGGAATGTTTCGCCTTTCTTTTCCCCTTTGAACATCGTAATCCTGCTATTTCTATTTAGGTCTCGCTGGGTCTGCCTCATCTCCCTCATCCGCTCCTCAGATACTTTAGCTGATTATTATAAGCCTCACTTCGTTGTCCATGGGTTTTCATTTTTGCCCCATAGCTCAGTCCCTCGGCTCTCAGATCCTATTTGCTATATTCCTCTGAATTCACTTCATTGTTGACCTCTTTCTGACGTTGAGGTTCATCAGTACAATTTTCACTTACAAGCTGCTTGTCCTTTTTTTTTGAGCTGACCTTGTACTTGTTAAAATGTTACAGTTAGCAATGAAATGGCCTTCTTGTTTTACATATTTGTAAAATAAAAAAAAAAACACAGCGGGGATAGTTTTCCTGCCTTAAACCTTTCTTCCAGTCATGTGATTTGTGAATATATCAGAAGTGGCAGTAAGGAGGGAGGTGGTTTGTGCTTATGGGCAATGCTATATATATGAAGCCTTTTGGATTTAAAGAAGTGCTTTCAATTCATATGACTCTCATCCTAGGGGATAGTGGGGAGGAGGGCAGTCCTTTCAGCCTCAGGGACTCTGGAAGAGATTTCGAGTAAGGCTTCTAGACAGTGGCTGGAACATATACAAAGAGAAGACTTATAGGGATATATGATGAAGCCTCTGAATATTTACCTCTAGATTGCACTCTTATAATACTCCGTAATCCGGCAAACAGTTTTTAATAATTACTAGCCCTTAGGAATTCTATTCTGCCTACCATCCCTACATTGACATTCACTATCCTGATTGCATACTCCTTCTGGACATTTCTTCCTAGCCAGAATGCCAGGCTAAATGTAGTATAGTAAAAAGAGTACTGAATTTAGTAATTTGGATTCAAATATCAACTGGATCTGACTCTTCTTTTTTGTGTTATCTTGAGTAATTTATCTGTTCCTTAGTTTCCCCATATGTAAAATAATGGTACTAGATTAGACAATCTCCAAGTAAGATGGTCTCCCTTCTACCTCTGGAACTATAGTCATATAACATCCATAAGTATCTGACTACATCTGCAGTAGATAGACTCTTAGGTATCCAAATCTATGAGAAAAATAATTTTTATGTAAATAGATGGGTAAGTAGGTATATCTTCTATTTGTCTAGCATTTTATAGTTTGTAATATACTTTTATATCATCCCATTTATTCTTTTGCCAAACCCTATGAGATGAGCAGGTCTGGTTCTATTGACCCCATTTTATGGATAATTAAAATGAGGCTCAGATAGGTTAAATAAGTTGCCAATGGGGATAGAAGGATATTAATATTGTAATAAGCTGAGTTTCTTTGACACTGCTATTCTTTTTAGCTACTTTCCCAAGCATTGGTTAACACTGAAACGATAATCCTAAATATATAATCTAAAACCTAGCTGTGGTTTTTGGGAAATGTTTTGGTTTTACTGTCTTATTTTGGGACTTCTGAAGCATTCCCCAACTCTATGGCAGCAAGGAAACCTCAAAAAGAATTTTTAAAAAATTCACTGGCAATGTCCTTTTTTTTGGTCTTTTATGCAGAGTAGAGATATTTTGTATCTTTGGCTAAATCAGCTCTTAAAATCCTAAGTAAGCTTAGATTTTTCCCTTTTTGACCTCTTGATTTAAAAAAAGAAAAGAAGAGAAGGAGAAGGCTGAGATGAAAGAAATCAAAAGAAAGAAATGTCTTAATCAGATGAGAGGAAAGCAAGCATGCAGTCCACTAGCATTGGTAGAAGTTGATTGGGTTGTATACTGAGGAAAACTCATTTCTTTCTTTCTTTTTTTTTTTGAAGTAGACATTTATTGAATATTTAATCAAAAAGGGCAGTGAGGTAGAGCATTGCATACACTGAAGGGCCTGGAGTCAAGTTCCTATGAGAGCCTGAAAGTCGCTTAACCTTGTTTGCCTCAGTTTCCTTATCTTAAAATAAGCTTGAAAAGGAAGGACCACTCCAGTGTCTTTGCCAAGAAAACCCCAAATGGAGTCAACAAAAAGTTGGACATGACTGAACAACCAAAAAGGACATTATTTTTATTCACAAAAACTTAAGAAAAAAATCATTGCCATTAATACACAAGTATGTACACATAACTAAAAGGAAGTAAAAATAAATAAACTTAAATTTTACTTTGAAAATACAACCTTAAGAATCGAAACACAAAATAGCAAAATTTATTTTGAGGTCTTTGGATAAGTCTGAGCATTTATCTGGTACCTGCTATGCTCATGTGTATGATACAGACCTGCCTTGTCTCTGTTAGAGCATATTCACTAGGTTATTGCTTCATAATTTCAGTCTTCATATTTCTCTGTTAGAAATCTGGAAGGACATTTGACAGCCAATTTGTTTTAATCATTCACGAGTTGTGCCTACAGGCTCAAGGAACTATTTAACTCAATATGTATGTTTAGGACACCCTGTCTCAGGCTGTATTTACAATTCAATGAACATTTATTGAGTACCCATAGTATGCCTGGCATTTTACCAGGCGCTCTGGAATGAGTATAAAAATAAGTTGCTTGTTCTTAAGAAACTTATAACCCAGCTGGCCACAGCTTCCTGATTCCTCTTGTGATTTTAGAAAAGATTCTTTCACATAAATAGTCTTAAGGAAAATTTTATACAATGATTTACACTTAGTCTTTTTATTCATCTGCATTTTTTGGAGAAACAACAGAGTAAGTAATATTTAAAGTCTATATATTTATGAAAATTAAGTGTTTCAATTTGAAGTTCCCTACTTTGGAAAAAATCCTAAAGACCAAATTGACTAATCAATGTGAAATGAGAAGCACTCTGGTCTCTTGTAGGTCAAACATTAGCCTTAGACTTAGGAAGCCTATGTTTGAATTCCAATTCAGATGTGTTAGCTTGGGTTTGTCCCAGTCTCTCTAAGACTCATTCTTCATTTCTATTATTGTCGTAATATTTTTACCTATTTCATAGGGTTTTTGTGAGGATCAACTGAGCTATTGTAAGTAAAGTGCTTTGTAAAACTTAAAGAACTATAATTCTTTATAGTTGTGAGCTATCATTATTTAAATGTTTGTTTCTAAGCTGTTATCTAAGCCAATTACCATGTTTCTCTTGTGTGTGTTCAGGGGATGTTAACTCATTTAAAAAAAAATTTAAAAGTTAATTTTCTGTGAAAACAACATAACATAGTCAGAATTTAAATTTTTGTTGTTTTCAACTTATCCTGGCATCGAGTCCATACTGTAGCATGGATAATTGAGAGCTATAAATAAAATATATCTATGTACCTGGGTTGGTAAATTCTTTTTTAAATGTGGGCATTTAAAATTCTTTTTATGATTGATCAATTTTTTTCTTATATTATCTGGGGCTCACATTAATTTTAATTTCTTACCTTACCTTAGCTCTTTGCCCCTCCTAGTTCCAAATTTTTCCTTCACCCCTTGTGTGTGTGTAAATTGACTTGATCAGAAATAGTTTGGGAATCTCTGATTCTGTAGATGGGGCCACTTTCTGTACCAAAGTAGATCCCAATCCCCAGCTCACCCTATCTTCTTGTATTCTTAAGGTGAGAATAAGGATGGCTTGATAGCCAATGGGCTGATGCTGAGCCTCTCAAATTTACAAGGTTGGTCTTCCTAGGATAGGCAGACAGCTTGTTAACTAGATCTCTATTTGAAGACCAGCTTTATCAAACTCATCAAAATTTGCGCATTCCTGGCATAAATTAAGGCTACCAACATCCCTTTATAGGGCAGCAGGACGGAACTTTATAGAGTGGTACAAGGAATAATGAGAAGAGTATAAGACTGAAAGGTGACTCAGTGGATAGTGTGTTGAACTTAGTTATCATTTAATTTCAGATGCTTATTACCTGTATTGCCCAATGCAAGTCTCTTAAACTCTATGTGCTTCAGTTTCTTCATCTATAAAGTGAGGATTAAAAATAGCTATTTTGGCTGAATAAATTTTGGCATATGAATGTTATGGAATATTATTATTCTGTAAGAAATGATCAGCGAGATGATTTCAGAGAGGCCTGGAGAGATTTACATGATGGATATATTTTGAAAATAAAAAAGTTTTAATAAAAAATAGCATTACTTTATAGTCTTGTCATGAGAATCAAATGAAATAACGTATGTAAAAAAGCTATATAAATACTATTGCTGTTATGATAATGATGACGATGATGATAATGGCATTTTTAGGTATCTTTCTGGTTCTTTGCCTTTCTCTTTTAAAGGAATATGTATGTGTCTGCCTCTTTAGATGATTTAATATAAATATATATATATGTTTATACATAGACATCTACAAATACACATATAAATACACATATTTTCATAGAATATACACATAAATATGTATACATATACATACATATATAAAATTAGACATTAAGAACATACATAAGCATATGTATGTTCCCAAGCAAATCACTTAACCCTATTTGTCTCAGTTTCCTTATCAATTAAATGAGTTGGAGAGGGAAATGACAAACTAATATCTTTATCCAGAAAATTCTAAAAGTTTTTAGGAAGAGTTGTCTGTGACTAAAAATGATTAAACATAACAAAGTAATCATAATAATGAGCACTTATTTAGTGTGTTAAAGTTTGCAAAGCACTGTATATCTTATCTCTTTTGATCCTTACCTATGAGGTAGATGCTATTATTAGAGATAAAGGGATTAAGTCATACAGCTAATATTTGTCTAAGGAAGGATTTGAACTCAGATCTTCTTGACTCAGTTTCAGTCTCACCCAGGGTTAGCTAGTTGCCTCAGTCTAGCAGAAATATTCATATTCATGCTCCCAGCCTGAAAGGTTCACTTACTTCCACATAAAAGTAAAGACAGGTAGAATGCAGGGGGCCACTCAACACTGTTTATATGTGAATTATCAAATGCCAGCCCAGATTCCCAAATCAAAGTTGAATTTCCTACTACTGAGAGGTGAAGCTTAAATAAAGTATCTTTGATGTGGTAAGATGGCTTTTGTGCTTTCAAACATCCCTCATAGGAAACTCTTTGCGAAGTATTTTCATTTTAGATCTTGTCCTGCTGGTCTGAGGTCCAAAGTGGGATGTATTTATCCACATTCATCACTCCCAGAATTCAGTTTTTCTTGAAACCAGGTAGCAAAAGGGCTTTCTGACCTGTACCTCTTTCTTTTTGGCTTATTTTGGAATGCAGTGATTTCTGGTTTTCCTTCCTCTCTCTTCCAAATCATTCTAGTTTATCTCATATTGGTGGCAGTTTTCACACTTAAACAAATTGATAATAAATATGTGAATCCCTTCACTTTGCCCTTGATTCTAAGAGAGAAAACATGCCAAGGGTTGGCAAGACAGCAGAGTCCTTATTCCTACTTGGGAGGAAGTTTTCAAAATCACAAGTTGCCTCCCAGAATTTCTCTCTGCAGGTCTCTGCAGGTGGGACTTTGTTTGTTCAGGTGGCTCATTCCAAGAAAAGTTCAAGAAGTTTTACTTGAGTATGAAGTGGGGGAAAATTTTTCTCACTTCCATTTTCACTGGTGGCCTTCATTTATTTTTAATCCCTTATGCTGTTCTAAGAATTCTTAACTCCATTTTGAATATTAATTTATTAGCTTCTCCTGTGACTATTCACTAATCAATTGATTATTTGATGATAGGACTTTGGGAATTGACTATCACTGTATGTATAAACTACTAGACTATTTTGTATTTGACAGCCAATGAACAAGTGTTAGAAAAACTTACCCGTTTCCAATTTCAAAGACTGTCTTAATTGTACACAAACGGAAATTCTGATCAGAGCCTCTGTGGGAATCTGTGTGACCTCAAGCTGATTTAAATCTAGGCAGAACTTTTCAAAGTAGTGCCTACTAATTTTGTGGTTTTTGATTATTAATTTGTAAATATGGTAGAGTGGAAAGAAAACTAATTAAAGAACTCAAGTTTAAATATTGATTTTGCTGGTTTTTAAAAATTTATTTTTCATCTGTAAAATTCCCAAGGCCCTTTCCAGATTTAAACCCTATGATCCAATGGGCTAGTGAACCTAAATTCAAACATTTTGCTTGTTCTTATTTATTAAATTCTGAACTTAAAAAAACAAAATAAAACAATACCAATGAAATTTCTATGCAGTACTTTAGGATCTGAATTCTGTTGTCTACAAATTGAATGTGAGTCTATGCTAGTTAAGTAAGAAACAGAGACAAAATCTCATACTAGGCTGATCTAACTATAGCCCTTACTAATAGAATGCAACCAACAAGTAGAACATTACTCATATAAGATGTACATACCTGACTCATTACCACCCTGCATCCTTATTTTTACCAGATTTGGAAAAATGTTGACCCCCACACACTACATCTATGGAATTAGCTCTAGACAATGCCCTGGTTCTGTATGACTTATGACTATTAAGGTCTGTGAGGTTTATACTAGGGAAACTGAAGGGAGCATGGTCATTCTAGCCCTCTGAGGAAATACCAATTGTGCTCAAATCAGAGAGAAAATTCCTATTTGGATTGTTACAATCCCTTTTGCCCCATTATATGTCCCTATTATCTATAGCTGGCTGGTATTGTTGATCCATCTCCATGGAATGGGGTTAGGGATGTATGGAAGCCCAGGAGGGCATGGAGTAGATGGAAGTCTGACCTTAGGCAGCCAGCATCCCTTCAAAAGGTGGAGGAATATTTGTTCTTCCATTCATACTCTTTCCCTTAAAGCTATAATCCTTCTTTACTCCAACTTCTTCAGAAGCTGTTAATGGAGATTTTTTTTTAATCAGACCTCTGATTTCACTGATACAGAGAACTCCTATTAATGTTAATCAGCAATTCAATCTATAACTTATAGGCTTAGAAAGTTTCCCGGAACACTCAGAGGCTAAGTGACTTGCTTTGGGTTATACATCTAATAAGTGTCAGAGGCTGACCTTGAACTTCTGTGTTCTTCATTTTGAGAGTCTCTCTCTCTCTCTCTCTCTCTCTCTCTCTCTCTCTCTCTCTCTCTCTCCTCACTATACCATGCTGCTTCTTGAACTTCTAATACCATCACGTAAATAGTTCTTTATTTTGTTTTTTTTTAACTTACTCTGTTGGGTAACAATTTAACAATTTAGGGCTAGTGAGTAGAATAGACTTCCGATTTTTCATTTTGCTACTGATTTAACCACTAGTAGGGAGGATGACTGGGTAAATAATTTTGGTTCATTAAAAAAATGTTGTTTAATAGCTTTTTAAATGGCTAATGGACTTTTTAGTGGCATTCTCTCCATACTGCCTCATCCCTTCCTGCCAACAAAAGCCATATTTTGTATCTCATTTGCTCTTTGCCCACTAAAAATTGTACTATAGCAGAGATTCAATGAAATCCTCTCTGATTTAGGTTCCACCTTCACTGAAGAGCCACATGGCTTAAACTATTAGCATTTTGTAGCATTTGGTTACTTTATAAGGATATATTCAGTGATGAAAGAAATCATCATATTTGAAACCAAATTGGAATGCTATAGTTTTCTAAGGTTTTCTACTGAATAATAATTTTTAAAAAAAGAGAGAAAGAAAGAAAATAGCTCGACATAATTTCTCAGAATTTATCCTACAGTCTGGTTGTATGTTATGTACCTCTAATTTTCTTGATTCTTTGAAGGAATGTGGGAGCATAATTGATTTACTAGCTATATAAATTGGCATAACCTGTACTATTTCAATTTTTGTCTCACTATATTGATTTAGTCTTCTACAACTTATTACCAACGTAGTTCAATACCTGGCTTTGTGGTTCTCCCTTTATATCCTTCCTTTACCCCTAACTCAAATGCCAGCTCTGCATGAAGTTTAAAAAGCCTAATCCTTCTCTTAACAACTGTTCCCTCAAAAGTTAGAGCATTCCATTTTGCTTCTCCTTACTAGATTTATCATGGGATATTGTTTTTTGTAGTTACTTATAACTTTTTTTATCCTTTACTAGATCATAAGCCTTGTGGCAACAGAAAGAATGTATAATCTAAATGTTATTGTTGATAATACCTACTACAGGACTCTAATTGTTATAGTAAGTGCTCAGTAATTTTTCTTTCATTGACTATATTGCATTTATATGTTTTTGTAACATACATTTATGTCCCATGAAGAATGCAGAATCTGAATGGAAGATGACTTTGGAGGCTTTGGAGGAGGAAGAATGGCATTTAATCACCAACAGAAAGGATGTCTGGGTATATAATTTTGGTTCATTCAAAGTGTTGTTGAGTGTCTTTTTAAATCACCAATGGACTTTTTAGTTACATTCTGTCCATACTGCCTCAATGATCTTGCTGACAAAAGGCAAGGATTCTAAAAATCTATACCATGAAAAAAGTTATTCAATCTTTGACCTCCACTTCAAGGACCTACTACCTACTAAAGCACCCATGCTTTGGATAGCTCTAATTGTCAGTGTATTCTTTGCAACTTTTATCTCTTATCCTTTGTTGTGCCTTTGAGGTCAAACAGGACAAATTAAAAGCTTCTTCCATTTGATGCTCTTCAGATACTTGAAGGGAACTATCATGTTTCCCCTTAAGTTTTCTTTTCTTTATATAAATATACACATGCATGCATGCTAGTATTTACACACAAAGGTATGTTGTAACCTCAAGGTCCTTGCTCTGATGTTTTCTAAGGCAGGGGTGGGGAAATATCCAGTTCACAGGAAGTATAAGATTTTTGAAATCATTTGTTAAGGCAGCTACCAGTGAATATGAGCTGAAAGCTAGGGAAACAACCTCCTACTGGTTGAATTCTATAAATTGATAATTTTGTATGGCCTATGAATGGCCATTGGCAGAAAAAAAGGTTACCCCCCCCTGCACTAAGGGCATAGTCACAAATGAGTTTTATATATATATTTCCCTTTTCTTTCTTCCAAATATCTTCATGGATTTTATTGAATTAATCTGAGTGATGTTCTCTGCAAGTTTATCTAAATAGTTCATCAATAAAGGTGAATTCTTTTCCCTCTTTTTTATCAAGATACTGGAGAATAAATGACCCCTTTTTTTCAAATGTGCAACTGTTTATATCTAAAGTTTTGGAATTTTAAGAACAGGTGTTCCCAGACTGCATATGGATAAAAAACCCATCTTCATTGGTAAATAACCAAACTTAAAAAGATGACAATTTCTTAATTTGTCGTATCGAAAATAAGGACATAGACTCATACCCAATCCAATATATCCAATGTAAAGTTGGATTTTTAAAAGACTATTTAGAAGAGAATTGAATTAGTAGTCTACATAAGTCTTTCTCAAATTGAAGGTTATATGAAGCTGTGATGCGTTGTTTGTGTTGCAAATTGTCCTGAGAAAACTTTATAATGAGGCAATTAGGTATTGTAGGTGACAAAAGACCAGAGTTCAAATCCAACTTGAGACACTTATTAGCTTTGTGACCTGGGCAAGTCATTTAACCCTTTTTTGCCTCTGTGTCCTCATCTGTAAAATGTGTTAGAGAAGAAAATGTCAAACTACTGCAGTGTCTTTGATAAGAAAACCCCAAATGGGGTCCTGAAGAGTTGGACATGACTGAAATGATTGAACAATAACAAAATTTTATGATGAATATAACAATTTGGTTTTCTTTAATTTTTTTTGATTAACAGGCATTTTTTTCTTTCATCCATTCACTCTCTCCCTCTCTCCCCCATACTTCATTTTGAGAAAGTGGGGAAGAGGACCAAAACCCTTATAACAGGTATACATTGTAAAGTAAAACAATTTTCCATAATGATCATTTCCAAAAATATGATTGCACTCTAACTCCATTGCTTTCCTGTCAGGTGGTAGGTGACATTCTTCTGTATGTCTTTTGGAATTGTAGGTGTTATCACATTGGTGAAAGTTCTTTCAAAGTTTTTCTTTTTTATAATGTTATTATTGAAAAAAATCCTCTCTTGGTTCTATCCCTTTCAATATGCATCAGGTCATATAAGCTGGTATTCCATTGGGATAAAGAAACCTGGGGGGAACCAGGAAAACATAGGTAGAAACTGCAGGGGAAGATTTAGACTTGAGGCAAAAAAAGTTATCCCAAAGTGACAGTTGCTGCTGTGTAAAATAGTGAGCTCCCTATTAGTATAAATTTTTTTTGTGGCACCTTTAATATGTTTTATTTTCTCTCAATTACACATTAAAACAATTTATTAAAATTTGTTTTTGTTTAAGTTTTAAATTCCAAATTCTGACTCTTCCTCCTTTTCTCCCCCTTTCCCCTCAAGATGGTAAGCAATAAGATAAAGGTTATACATGGACAATCAAGTAAAATATTTATACATTAGTCATTTTGTACAAGAAGATGACTAAAAATGAAAGAAAGAAAATGAAAAATAGTATTCTTCAGTCTGTATTCAGACAATATCAGTTCTTTCTGTAGAGGTTGATAGTATGCTTTATTATTCTCCTTTGGAATCATCTTAGGTCATTATATTTCTGAGAATAGCTAAGTCATTCACAATTCATCATTCTACAATATTGTTGTTAGTGTATATACAATGTTATTTTGGTTCTCTTCACTTCACTTTGCATCAGTTCATAAAAGTATTTCCAAGATTTTCTGAAATAATCTTGCTTGTCATTTCCTTTAGCACAATAGTATTTCATCACAATTATATATTACAACTTGTTTAGTCATCTCCCCATCGGAAATGGGTTCAATTTCCAATTCTTAGACATACTGGAAATTCTTAAGCAGATATTTGACAGAAATTTTTAAAGGAAGCTCCACTTCAGGTCCAGGTTGGATTAAAAGCTCTCTAGAACCCTCAGGAAAGCAAATGAATGGGGAAATAGGTGGAAGCACCATTCTGGAAGACTGAGAACTATTAATGAATGAATGAATGAGCCAGTGAGTGAAAAAAAAAGAAAAAAAACAAAAAACAAATTTCCAATATTTATTAAGTGCCTACTATGAACTACAAAGAGACAGTTACAAAATATCTTTATCTTTGGACTTTTAAAAATATTTTAAATTCTTATTTGTGTGATATTCTTATAAAACAATTCTATTAGAAAAAGAGGAAGAAGGGAAATGACTACTCAAGAATTATTCCAGTTAGCTTTGTCTATGATTCTATCATCTACTTTTCTAGGTATGCTATTTCAACTTCCCTTCCTGCTGACTATTAGAACTCTTTAAAGTACTTGGTTAGAATAAAATCCAGAATCTTGCAAAGGAATCCTGAATGCCTCAAAATCAACCAGTCAGTTTAATTGGATTAAGTAGAAATGATATTCTTATCCTACGTAAAACACTGTTCTTGGTGTTAGGTGAGATACCAGATTGTTATGAGGATCAAATGAGGCAATGTATATGAAAAAAGTTGTTAACTTTAAAGGCATAAGTAATTGAAATTTATGATTATTATTGATTACAGCACTGTACCTCTCTCTCTCTCTATTTGTCTCTGTCTCTGTTTGTTTGTCTCTATTTCCTCTGTCTCTGTGTCTGTCTGTGTCTATCTCTCTTCCCTGACTTCTCTTTTTCTTTCTCTCTACTTTTTGGAATTCTTAGATCCCTTCTGCTTTTAAATTGTGTGGTTCCATTTTTAGTGAGGAGGATTCCAATTGGACAAGAAGTAGATGTGGAAGACAGGCAATTACTTATTATTGTCTTTTAATATATAAGACTTTTCAGTAGTTGGTATGAGCCTCATATGTACTCATATGACCTAAAAAAGAAAAGCACATTCTCAATTGTTTTCCAGATATTGCATATAACCTAGAGACTAGATGGAGATTTCAAGAAAATGCGGGTATTTTGAAATTACAACGTATTTTAGCAATCTGGGGACAATATTCTCCTGTTGGCAATGTCTAGATTTAAAATGGACTTGCATAAAGGTCCTCTAATGGGCTGTTGTCCCATTAAGAATTTCAATTATAAGCAATATTATAATGAGAAGTACAACATACGTGAATAGTCTAAACTCTGAAGCTACAATCAAGCAAGAGTCTGTATTGTCCTGCAAAGATAATTGGGATTGTCTGGAATTCTTTACCCCCCAAGAGACCTGCCTTAATCTAACAATAGAATGCACAAGGAAATGATGTGAAACCATCTTTGAATGAATCTTCAAACTATCATATTCTACAATCACATCTGTGATATCACTGAGTAAAGGCAGAAGCCAGTAATTTTCCTTTTATTTCAGCTAATCTCCCCTAATATGTCAGGTACTATATCTATGGTGAAAAAGCCTACCATAACAAAGCATAGATAGACAGGTAATTAGAAAGATGGAGTTGCTTAGAGGCATTAATTGTGATTATGTGACCAGATGCCTAAATCAAGAATTTGAGAGGCTTTTTATGTACTTTTGCTTAGTTATTGTTCCGGAGAGTTGATTAAACGAAGTAAGACTCAATTTGCAATCTCTCAATGACTTATGAACCCAATGTAATTTACCTAGTAATAGTTTTAGGAATGCTGATATCAAAGCATTTCCTATAAGTGATGCCCCAGCTCCTTAAAAAAAAAAAAGCCTTGCTTGCTCTCTTTGTTAAAATGTGTTGAATAGAATGGAATTGATTTGCATCTATTGGGACTATTAGTTCACTATTTATCACTAGTGGATTTTGAGCTTTAGAGATCTACTCCAACTATCCAAGAAGTTATCAAAAGTGGTTTTGTTATTTAAAAAACAATTTCAACACAAGCTTCACAAAATATGAAAGACAAAAACTGCTTCAAGAAAATCCCTTTTATCTTCTTGTTTTCTTCATATTTCTTCCTGATTGGTGTGATATCTACACTTGGTGCTCATTCATTATGTCAATTAATGAAAAAAGAGACCTCAGCTTTCATTTTTATCTCATATTGCTAGCATTTAGAATCTTTCTGATTTTGTTTTTTCATTGTCCTTTTATAAGTTCAGATTTTTGTGTTGGTTCTATTATTTCCAAGCATTTCATCAAATGAGAAAGTGAATTGTCAATAGAAAAAAAGCTACTATAAGATATTGTTACAGAATTTGGATTAATTTGTATCAACCAGGTGAGGTCACAGTTGGGGGTAGTGGTGGCAATGGCAACATTACAGAAGAGGGGATTGCCATAAACCTCCCTGTGGATTCTTATGCTTTTCCCTACATCATAAAATCTTCAAATAAACTACCCTAAATAAATTCTGATATGTCTAGTATAAGTGGTGTAAGCTTTTTTTTATTGTCTTTTGTACCCTTCTTTGCATTGCCTAAAAAAATACTTATCTTTGTTTGGATTTCCTTTAAAGTTACAAAGTGAAGAATTGGGGTTATTATGATGTTTGAGAATTGGTTAACCTTGAAGGAGGTTTGTGTTAATTAAGCTTCTTAACTATTATCAGTCATATAATTTAAAATAAAAGAAAGTCTTCTTCAAATTATATACTTTATTTTGATGTGACAGGAGGGCAGATTCAGACATACTTAGCACAAATTGAGATTTTAAAAGGTCCTTCAGATTGCTTTTATGGGGGTTAATATTTAAGGTTTTGCTTTATTTTGGAAACAAAGAAAGGTGTAGTGGAAAGTTTATTGGACTTGGGTTCTGGAGCCCTACATTTACATCCTACTTTTGATGCTTATAGTATAAAGAGATGGGAAAACCATTTAATTTTTTTCAGCCTCAGTTTTTAAATAGGTAAAAATGGGATATATATGTACATATATATATATATATATATATATATATATATGTATTTGTAATCCTTGTGAAAATGTAGAATAGTATAATAGATAAAGAGCTGGCCTTAGAATGTGGAAGACCTGTATTCAAGTTCTGCCTCTAGTGATTCTAGGAAAGTCATTTAACTATTCAGTCCTTCTGGCAGCTCTCTGTGAAAATAAGCTGTGCAGAAGGTGCTGATTTGTCTTGGTAGAGAGTTTCTTTAATCAAAGAGTTCTCTATACCAGGGAAATCATAGGTCTAATTCCCATCCCAATATCTTTCGTATTTCATATTAAGAATGTGCTTTCTTAGCCTTAAAGCTCTATAAAAATGAAATATTGTTATTATTTTCACCTGAAGGGCTTACCATATGACCTAGGTAGGAGATGTGATGATGGGTGTGATATTAGCCATGGCTCCAGTGTTTCTTCCTGTGTGACTTCCCTGAATCAAACTGCCATATATTTCTGTTTATCTTTTTTTAATGGAGGAAACAATATATTATTCTCCACATAAGTAGTTTAAAGAGTTTGAATGATTTAAAAAATCTGTAATGGGATAGCTAATAGTGTTTGGCAGAATAAGGAACTCAAAAGAAACTTATAAATTTGAACATTGGGTTTAATGTATTAAAAGCTCAACAGGGAGTTAATAATGACAATAGCAGCTAAAAGTCCAAAACTAACTTGGATGTACGTCCAAGTACGTAATCTTATTAAGACAAGAATGGGCTTCATAATACACTTTGGGAATGAAATTGGGAAACTGGAATATATCCAGAGGAAGACAACCAGGATAGTGAAGACCCTTGAGTTCATGTCAGGTTAGGATTAATTAAAGGAACCGGAAGTATTCAGCCTCTAGAAAAAAGAAGGGATGATAGCTGTCTTCAGATATCTAAAGGTCCATTACAGAAAAGAGGGATTAGATTTGTTCTACTTGGTCTCAGAGAATTAGAGAAAAGAATGGTTTGAGCCATTCCCAGAATTCCCAATAATCCAAAGAAAAGAGATAAATGTGTCTTTATGTACATTTTTTCTTACTCAGTATTTATCTATTTGGGTTGTGATCTCATCTCTCAAATAGAAATTGTCCTCTCCAATGTTACCAATAATCTCTTAGTTATCAAATCTGATACTTTTTTCTTACCCTTCATCTTCTTGACCTAGCAGCATTTGACCTTGACCACTTTTTCCTTTTTCTTTTTTACCTCTTTGGATTTCCATAACATTGCTCCTTCTTAATTGCTACTTACTTGTATGACTCCTTCCTTCCTTCTTCCTTCCTTCCTTTCCTTTCCTTCCTTCCTTCCTTCCTTCCTTCCTTCCTTCCTTCCCCTCCCTCCCTCCTCCCTCCCTCCCTCTCTCCATCTCTCCTCCTCCACAGAGATCTTAATTCTGTTTGTTTATAATCTCTATGCTGATGACCTACACATTTATTTATTTAACCCTGGACTCTACCTCTTCAAACTCCCCTATTTATCTTAAGAATACTGGCATCCTCCCTGACTTCCAGATTTGCTACTGTGGAGTCATCTTTAACTTTTCATTCTCCCTCATCTCACATATCCCATTAATTGTTGATTTGATTCCTGCAATGTCTCTTGTACCCATTCTCTTCTTTTTTATTATATATCCACTGTCATAGTTTAGGATCTCACCACCTCTTACCTGGATTATATCAACAATAGTCTAATTAGTCTTCCTGCTATAAATCCTTTCCTCTTCAAACTAACCTCTATTTGACTACCAAAGTGATTTTTTCTAAAGAACAGACTTGATCATGTTAATCTTCTACTCAGCTAATGTCAGTGGCTCCCTATTAGACTAAGGTCAATTGTGGGCTCCTCTGAATGGTACTTAAAACCTTTCACAATTTATCTCCAACCTACCATTCCAATATTATTGTCCATTTCTTCTCTTCACATATTCTACAATACAACTAAATTTTCTCTGCTGATTCTCAAACATGAAATTCTATTTCTTCTCTCTGAGTTTTTGCTGTTTCTCATGCTTAGATTACATTCTCTCTTCAGCTCTCACTCCCTGAATCCCTAGTTTTTTCCAAGTTCAAGTCAAGAAGACTTTTCTGAACCCTGCAGCTTCTAGTATCTCCCCCTAAAAAGTATACCTTCTTTATTTTGCATATATTGTGTGTGTGTGTGTGTGTGTGTGTGTGTGTGTGTATTGTTTTCTCTAATGGAAGTAAGTTCCTAGGGTTTGGTTCATTTTTTCCCCCCACACCTTACACTAAATCAGTGCCTGGCATATAGTAGGCAATTGGTGAATGCTAGTTAATTGATTGATTAGGCATTCTTTACATTGCCTTCTAACTCTAAAAAGTTTCACTTTGATTGGGACTAACTTCCTGTTGGAAAATAGCCTATTGGTTTTGTGAGGTCAATTTAAATTTAAATTGATGTGATGAGTTGTCAGATATGTTTCTTAGATAAATGATGAGTAGACTTGTTCAATGAAAAGACTGAGCAGGTCACCATTTCTTTTGTGTGAGTTTGTATTATGTTCAATAGTTTTTCCTAACTTTTAAAAAATATGATGTATCCATTTATTCTATCAGTGCTCTAGGTAATTCTCTAAGAATATATGTAAGCTGCAGAAGAGGTGCTAGTAGACAATAGTAGAGGGTCTTTCTTGTCCTGGGAGGTTCTTATGCTAGTGAAATCACAGATTCCTATTTTCTATTTTGCAAAATTTCATATTTCTATGAATTCTACTTCAAACTATCACTCAAAATCCCAAACTACTTTCATCTTCCAGTAAAATTCATCATGGAGATGGATGCTAATCAAACAGGATTTTAGAAGCATATATATGTTTATCATGAGTTGAATATTTTCTATAAACATATTGACAGAATGACTAGAGTTTTGTATTTAGGATTAAGGATATATGGATTTGAACTCTATTTCAGACTACTTATCATGTCTGTGATCCTAGAACAGTTATTTTGTCTATCTGATCTCAGTTTCCTCATCTGTAAAATGGGGATAATGAAAGCACCAGTTTCACAGGCTTGTTGTCAGGATCCATTGAAATAAAGTGCTTTTCAAACTTTAATATGCTATATAAATGTGAGCCATTACTATCATCATTATTATATTAATGAGAAAAGAGAGAATGTTGTGTTTATGTGTGAGTGGGTGTGCTCATATATACAACACACATTTGCCCAGCCATACCCTGACAAAGACTTCCATTTGGTTGAACTTGGCAGTGATTCTGAAATGTTGACAACTGTCAAATTAAGATCACCCAAGCCATTTCACAGGCTCAAATTTGGATGCAGGTCTCAGAACAGAAGGAGATAGCTACTGGCTACTGCCCAACTGACTTCACCATCTATCATTCACTTAGCTATGCTTTCTGCAATGAAGCTACATAAAGGTGATGAGTTGAGGAAGGTCAGATTACAGCTGTACAAGTTACTAACTTCATATTTTCTTTGATTTGAAGGAAGCAAATAATTTTTTAAAAAAATGCAAGTTGGAAGGAGGTTAGAAGGTTTGTTAATTTCTGTCTCCCTCCTCCATCAGCTACCCCCAGCATGTGTTCTTTCCTTGTTCCATTTTTCCCTCCCTCCTCTATCTATATTTATACCTGCAAAAAACCTGGCTATTTTCAAAACAAAAAAGAGACAGAAGCTTCAAGGTATTTACATAATTTGAAAAAGTCCTTAGATGGTAGGAATTAACCTTTGGAAATGGGACATACTGGGAAGCACTTTGTTTTGGACAATTCTTTCCTTTCCCTTATTGTTATATTTATATATTGTTATATGCCCACTTCTCATGATGAGTTAAACTACTAGTTAAAATATTCATCTGTGTATCATTTCTTATTGGATTGTAAGCATGTTGAAAGCAGAGATCAGTTTAGCTTTGCTCTGTTTATGTCATTGGTCTAATGACTATTACAGCACCCATGTACATGGAAAATGCTTAATAAATACTACTAATACAGTCTAAATAAAGTGAAGGACTGGATGAATGAAAAAAATGATTGTGTTGGCAGGAATGTCAATCTGATATCTCTCTTGGAATCATTGGTAACCTAGAATTTACTTACAGTTTATAAAGTGCTTTCTTTGCAATAACCCTGTGACACAGGACAAAAGTGAGTAGTCCCATTTTACAGATAAAGAAACAGAAATGTGAGGAAGTTAAGATAATTGCTATGGTTATATAGCTAGTAATTGGCAGACTTATGACTCAAATATAAATCTCTGCCTCTAAGACCAGGGTTCTTTTGCTGTTACCAAGTTGCTTTTCATGTTTAACATTCTGAAATAAGATGTGTTTTTCCAAATTGTGGATAAATAATCCATGGATTGCTATACTTTTCTTGATAGACTTTCTTTTGATAATTTTTGGCTAGTCATCTGATTTTTCATTGTACATTCTATCTAATGATGCTTGGGGAAAATGATACACTATGCAGCACTATGGCCTATATTCAAAGTTTTAAAAAATTAAGCAAAAAATTGTTTAGGGAAAATCTTTCACATAATTTAATTATTGTTTTTTAGATTCTTATCCAGAAAGGTCCACAAAATTCCCTGTATCTCATTAGCAGATTTATATAGCAGAGTAGAGATTAGACTCTCAACTAAATGCTAAAGCAAGTAGATTTGAAGCTGCAAAGCTACTGATTTTGCCCTTAATGAGTTACAGATCATTGTACATCAAAACCATGTGCTTTCATATACTGTACCACCTTCAGGGATGCTGAATCTGTTCTGAAGAGAGACTGTCAGTTTAGGCTTTTAGTTCAACCTTTGCTAAATTTATTGGAATTTCTTTTGGGGCTGAATATGACTTGATTTGACTTATATAATGTCAAAAACATCAGTTTACTTAGTAGAGTGTATTACAAATTAAATTGAATGACTGATTTTTGGCATATGCTGTATAAAATAAATGGTTTCATTTATTCCCTATACTGATTATCAATGATGCATAGACAGAAATGTGAAGACTGAATATGTTTATGATGGAGGACTTTGGGTGTTTGTGATCATGATGTAGTTTAGAGACATAAACAGCACAGGACTCACAGGACCTTATTCTAGGATGCTGACAAAGGACCTCAAATTTATAGACAATGGAAGTCATTGAGCACAACTCTTTCATTTTGCAGAAGTGGGAATTGATACTCAGAGAAACTAAGTAATTTGTTCAAAGTCACAAAGGTATTAAGTGGAAGATTTGATTTTCTTACCAAGCTTGTTGGACTCCAGATCTAGCATTCTTTCCAATGCAACATTTATCAATTATTGATTATATATATTAAGCAATTAAGTGTCATGCACTGTGCCAGGTACTTAGAATACAGAGAGAAATTATCCCTGACCTCAAGAAGTTTCTATCATACATGTACAAATATATATAACCTAAAATATATAAAATAAATGCAAAGTATTTACATCTAAGGAAAGGGATGGGATGAGGAGGAAGGTAGTAGTAGCTAGGTGAATCAGGAAAGGACCCAGCAGGCTCTCATAATAATGTGTCACTCCTAATTGGTATTATACTCTTCCCTGAGGCCAGAGGGGAAAAGAGTCAGACTGCCTCCTGTTATTTGACTTTCTTTACTGTCCATCTCTTCAACTCCATTGATATTAAGTTCCCCTTTAAAATCTGTTTTGTTCCTTTATTAGATCTCCATTCTGGTGCTTTTTTATGGTGTGGTGGTTACCAAAGATTTTCATGGGAATTCAGAAAAACCTCAACTAGAACCTGGACGAGACTCATCTCTACAACCAACCCCATCAATAACCAGCTAATATTTGTTTGAAGATCTTAAGATATGGTGGGAGAAGGAAGGGGAGAGGACCTGCTACCTTCCAATATAATTTTCTTCACTTGGGATGTTTCTATTATTTGGAAGCTTTTCATTCCTCAAGATAGTATCCTGGGTTCTACTTCTACTCTCCAAGGCCAAGGAAAACAAATTTAGTTCTCCTGACAACTTTTCAGGCTCTTGAAGACATCAATCACCTATCTTAATATGGTATAGTTTCAACATCCATAAAATAAGGCAATATATAGGAAGAAGATAAGTAGATTTCGGAATCCTGAAGAATTCAGGATTATTAATTCTTAGTAAATAAAGATGTTCCAAAGTGAAATGAATTATTTTGAGAAATAGTGGGCTCCCCTTCTACTTGGGGGTTTTTAATCAGAGAGTGGATGTCTATGCATCAGATACTTTATTTCATGAGTGGAAAAAAATATATATATTTCACTCTTCATTCAAAGTTCATCAGTTCTCTCTTCTCTCAAGGTAGATTCATCATAAGTCCATCAGAATTGTCTTAGATCATTGTATTGATAAGAATGGGTAAGTCTCATTTAATCTTTGTTGCAATATTGCTATTACTTTATGAACAAGTTAACTCTTCTCAGCGATACAGTGATCCAAAACAATTTCAAAGGACTCATGATGGAAAATGCTATTCACATTCAGAGAAAAAACTGAATGAGTCTGAATGAGGATTGAAGAATTTTCAATTTTTTTTGGTAGTTCTTTTTTTTTTTTTGGCCTGCTTCTTCTTTCACATGTGACTAATATGGAAATGTTTTACATGATTGCATATACATAACCTATATTAAATTGCTAATCATCTTAGAGAGGGAACGGTGAGGGAGGGGGAAGCAGATATTTTGGAATTAAATTTTTTTAATGGATGTTAAAATTATCTTTACATGTAATTTGAAAAAATTAAAAATTATTAAAATATTGCTTATTTGCTTCATTTCGCGTGAGTTCATAGAAGTCTTCCCAGGTTTTTCTGAAACTAGCTTGCTCATTATTTCTTACAGCACAATAATATTGCATCTTAATCATATACCGCAATTTATTTAGCCATTCCTCAATTGATGGTTAGGGAATATCACTTTTGATATCATCTATCTGTGTTTTCAAAGTGCAGAAAAATTAAAAATAAAATAGAATCTAAAAAGTCATCTAAAGGTGATAGCAACAGCAACAACAATAACTACAATGAAGCAAATGTAGTATGTTGTAAAAGCCAGAATCTTAAACTTGCTGAAACTTTGCCTCCCCTAGCTCCCAGCACTTGGCTCCTTCTTAGGTAACATGATTCAGGTACCACTAACTCACATCTCTGACTAGTAGCCTGAGCATGTGTGTATATGAGGATATGATTCTTTGTTCTCCTAGTTCTCCCTTCCCATAGGACATATAGAAACACCCAGATCCTCTGCTTTCTCAACACCTTACTCCTTCCAGACATGGAAAAAAATTGGGGTGTTAGAGGTGAGGTTTCTAGGTAGATAACTTGACATTTGGTCTGATTGAAGGAAAAATGAGTTAGAAAACAGGTGAAATCATGATTCCTCTGCTAAGAGCATACATTAGATAAAGTTTACTTAGTCTTATTCATTCAATAAATACTTATTATACTGCACGAATCAATGGAGAAGGTGTTCCCTGTACTCAAGGAGCTTCCTCTCTGGCAGGAACAATGAGACATACACATGGATAAATGTGATATAGTAATTAATTAAAATATACATTTACAAAGAAGAGGGCAAATTGCCAAGACAGCTGAAGAAGGAGATAGGATTTCTATATGAAGGAAATAGGGGAAAGTTTCAAGGAAGAAGGTGAAATTTAAGTTAAGCTTGAAAGGATGTGCTATCTATAAAAAGGAAAGTATGATAAACATTTGGCTTTGCCTAGCTTGTACAGTTATCATAAAATAAAAAAAATGCATATGGAAATGATTGGAATAATTAAAAAATACCATATAAAGGCAAGATGGTATTTATATAATATAAATCATGGTTTTTGAAAACAATTATGAGAAACACATTTTATTTAAAGATTATATTTTAAAAATTCAGTAAATACCTATATGAAAATAAACACATTTAGAGAAAGGATCTCTGTGGGATCAAAATGAGTATAATAGAAGAAAAGGAATCCTACCACTTGTTTTGCTTTATCTAAATAAAGCTACCTCCCTCTGAGTGTCCCTGACTCAGAAATTATCAAAGAACAGAATTCTATGAATCTTTTTTTTTTTTTTTTTAAGAGCAACTTGAAACCATGTAAATCTCAAGTAAGCTCTAGGAAGAGACATAAGAGGGAAAAATGAACATGCATCTGCCCTTGTCTTCCATACTGGGATTCCCTAGGGTCCCAAGCCGACTCTCCAACTGAGAAAATCTGGCTACCATCTTTTCTGTATATCACATGCTGCCACCGTTTAACTCCCTCTCCTCCCATGCCCCATGGTCCCTTTTATGTAAAGTCTGGGGATATAGTCCTGAGTGGCATCAGAAAGGACCTTCAATATATAAGCTTAACCTAAAGGGGTGCCCCAAATGATTTAAAGAAAACAAATTGTTTCAAAATTCTAGGGCTCCATGTGGGAGGGAGAAACTGGCAGAACAGTGAATGTTATGCTCCAGCCAAGTAGGAGGGGGAAAAGTTAGAGCAGTTGCATTAGTAGATCCTGGCAGCAGTTATCAAAATCCCAGATGTCTCTTTGCTGATGTATGAGTAATGACATGGCTTGATGTTTATGGACAGCTTGTGCTCTCACAGAGAAGGTGTAAGGAAGGGCTGTCACTGTCTCCTACCACAAGATGTCACTAGCACTGCTCCAGTGCTGAATGTGTATTGACAACATGTCGCTGCTCATATTATTAGCAGAGTTGCCTTTAATTTTTTTTTTTTTTTTGGGGTATACATAGCTCTGTAGCTACTTTATTAAAGGTGACAATACAAGGGAAAGGGATAAAAGAACCTTTCCCCCTCCTTTTTTTGGTCAAAATACTTTTAAATTGTAACATTTTAATGTTTCTGTATCTTGGAAAGATAAGTAAGAAAGTTAAAAAAAATAAAAGGGAAATAAAGATTAGCAGAGACTTGTAGCAAAATAGACTATTTTAAGTATATGTTTGTTCATGACACTAATCACACAGCAAACTATGTTATCTAATATCCTAACTTGTCTAATCAAATGTATATATTTTGCTCCTGCCACTTTAAAATATGGTATTATGAGTTGAACAAAGATTTTTGTGTTTGAGAGTGCTGATTTTTTTCCTTAAGGGTATCAAATTCTGTTATTATTATTATATACATACTAATGCATCTCCATTAAAAGACTAAAATTTCCAAGATTGTACCAATGAGAAAGAAATTTCATTTTGGCTTTTAAGAACAATTTAACTCCCCTTCCCCCTCCATTTTTATCTTTCTCCTGTTCAGCCCTTTTGATTACCTATTTTTTATTTATCTAATTCAAGGGAAATAATGGCTCAAGCATAGTTTTTTTTCTAGAAAGTGTAAAAAAAAAGCCATTCTGTGGTTTAACAGCTGTGCCATTTATGAGGGATTTGAGTGTAAAACTCAGGCTCCAGCCCTGGGCTGGTCGCTCTCTTTCCCAATGTAGGTAAACCCGCCAGCTGCATGATGGAAACATAGGAGGTTAACGATATGTCTTCTCGTTATTTCCCTCTACGTATTATAAATCACACTCTCCTCAAGCGCCTGGATCTTCTTTCACACTTACAACCAACCCATGCTTTAAAGTCCGTCTTTAAAACTGATCACCTTGACAGGGTAGATAAACTTTTGGAAAAATGGCTGCTTGTTTATCTGTATATCTCTCTGGAAAAGGATGCCCGAAGGCTTACATATTTATACAGCTGGCATGCAAATTATCAAGGAAGGTATAGGGTGAGGTCAGAGCTGAAGAACCCATTTCTAATTCGGAAGAGGATTAAAGGCTTGAAGGTGGTAATAATAGGAGAGAAATGCAGTTGGGAAAGAGAGAAAGACTGAGATGGAGGTGAGTTCAGATGAATATGTCGAATCCCACAAGGTCTCATCTAGGTTTACTTAATGTGCATTTTTTTTTTTTTTTGGAAATTTACCCAACCCTCTCCATTCAGGCTGATAATTTCCTGAGATTATGGTTTCTTTTGAGATGCTTTAGCTCATCCTAAATTGATAAATGCCCAATAGACTCCTCCCATATGGCATTTGCCAGCTGTTTTTGAACTTTTATGAACAGTTCAGTCATAATTTGAGATTGATTAAGATTCATGGTACACAGAAATAATCTATACAGTTCTGGTTCAACTTTTAAAACATAACTTTTAGATCCTATGTATTTGTGTATACAAACATGATATTTGATTGGATAGAGTTAATCAGATTATATCAAGAAAAATGTTTGGTACATCTTAATAAAAATTACATGTTTTACTTTACCACAGCACAACAAATATTTAAAAAATTATCATGTATAAAAACAATTCAATAATTTCTTCCTTTCTGTGCCTTAGTTTCTATTGACACTTATGCTCCTCATGTACAAACTACTTCTTACATAAATTTTGTGGCCTCTTCTGTTCTATTCTGGTACAATTCAATAAGTTATAACTGCAGTGAACTAAATAGTACTCTTGAGGACACCAAGAGTTTTCAAAGGTGGACTTAACTGGAAAGTAACTTGTGTATCAGATGAGTATGATGTATTCATTCAATAAACACTATCCCTCCCATCCCTCTTACCACTCACTCCATATTAATAGAAATGGAGTGGATGGAGAATTCAACATAAAGCATTTGATATGGAATTTTTGTTCTCTTTTGTTTGACTCCCCTTTCATATAACTGTGGATCTTTCACTAGGCAGTAGTACTTGGAGTTCATAAACTCATTGATGGTTTGGTTGAGGCAGGTGAAAAGGAGAGTTTTTAAGAAAACACATATGTTCTGGTTTCAGTCTCTTATTATTAGCTATTAATTAGATCAATTCTTATTAGTGAATGTGGGCTCTGATTAGGCAAAGGAATAGAGATCCTAAAGGGATCCTAAAATAGTTTGTGGGAAACTTTCTTCTACCTTTTAAATTTATCTGTTGGGGTTTTCTTTAGCTCCTTGAGAAATTCTACAATACAGAATATTACACATGATAAGAACAATTTTATAGACCAGAGTTTAGTTTCACAGGGCCCAGGATAGACCATAACCAAGACAGATTAACTTTTTCACAAGTTCTTTTTACTATGTTAGGATAGGGTATCTCCTTGTCCCAAATCAATCAATCATTCAATCATCTGACATAGTGAAATTTTAAATATGAAAACAATGGTTTACACTTTTGATTGCTTTATGAAACAATGTGATCAGCCGACTAGATCAATCACATCCTAATAGTCTGTCAGTTGGCTGGTTCAGGCCAAAGAGGTATAGGGTGGAAGATTTCCACCCTATGGAAGATTTCCATTGTGGAGTTGAAGATTCTGTGTGAAGTCAAGATCCTGAGAGAGAATCAGTCTTGGAGAGAAGGGAAGAGAATATCTCACTCTTATCTCTCCTCACCCTCACTTTCCATTGATCATTCAGTCAGAAAGACTGCTGCTTCATCAGTCCTGGAGCAGGGAAAGACACTAAAGAGAGAACATGGACATTCACTGATAGATTCAGAAAAAAAACAGCAACTGGAGGGCATAAGTGGCTTCAAGGTATAATATTTTGAACCAAAGAAGAATACTAGCTATAGACTCAAGAAATGGCTTCCAACAGTCACATACATTTACTCTTTGTACACATATTTTGTACATGTTTGCCTCACTGCCAATGTGTTCTGTTTAATCTCTTTCTCTGAATTCATGTATTTGTGGAAGAGACATTTTTCATACTATACCATCTTGGTAAATATCCTTTTAAAATGCTAAATAATTTTTGATGATAATCATTGTGGGGGGGCATGTTATTGGGTGTCCATGAGCACCAGTACCTGAAATCACAATGATCTTCAGAGTTACCTAGTCATAGAATCTTGAAGAATCAAACAAGTAATCAGTGGCATTCTTTAGGTCTGGCTCACTGGTATGAGTGGAACCTGGGGAAGTAGCTTTGGCAGGAGGCTGTTCCTAAAAGGCTATTCTTATTGAAACTACTTGAGATACAACTAGCTCAGTGGACTAGGGTTTCAACAGTTGACATGATTTTCTGATAACCTAAGGGAAGACTTGGTATATGTCTCATGACTGTGGGAGTCACCACACTTTGCCCTACTGGGCAGATATATTTGGAGATGGAGCAGGTCTACATAAGTTAAATGTTATATCCTTTTAAAGTATCCTTCCTATATAAAAGCTACAAAACCTCTATATATACTGTGAGATGGCTTTCATGGTTTTAATTTCTTTTGATTTATGAAGTGTTAGATTGTTCTGAATCTGATTTAGTTTGCAGCATTATATAAACCCTTTACAAAATCTATCATTTACACACTTGCTGAAGTTACAAGTACATGATGTAGAAAATAAATAATACCCATATCATAACCTATACCAGCATTAACCTAATGTTAAAAAAAAACTATAAAAAAGTCCCCACATCCTTAGATGGACTCATTACTCCTTTAGGACATGACATAATTTTCAGTATTTAAGATAAATCATGAATAAGAGTCACAAAGGATGAGAAAATAGATAGGTATTGATGTTCTGTAGTGGCAGGAGTCCCATCATTGATGGGGTTACAGAACCCTGGAAGTATGATCTCAGTGGATAGAAGAATATCATACATTAGTAAGGTACTTTGGAGTTTTCCAATATTATTTCCACTGATCTTCACAACAATGAGGAAATCAGGGGATGCATGGTTAAATGGTTAAATGAATTATTCTACTTAACATTGTAAATAAATGATTTTACGAGACAGTCATCCTGATGCTTGATCAGGATTAGAACATTAGTTGTCTCTTTTAATGGGTTTTTGAAACGTGATATCCTTAAATTTTTTCTTTTACAGATAAGGTAGTTCATATTCCCTTTAGGCTAGAAAAATATATTAATGTCAAGAAAGTTAATAGAATGAAATCTCATAGTTAGAAGGAATCTCAGACATAATCAATTCTATCACAAAATCTGAGGAGGCAATCTTGTTTACAATATCTCTGACAAATGATCATCTGGTCTTCACTTGAGTATCTTCAGTGTTGGGGAACTCATTACTGGATTAGGCCTCCTTTTTCTATCTATGGATAACTCTTCCAGGTAACTTTTCCATATATCAAGTGGAAAGTCGTCTCTGTGAAAACTTCCCACTTGTTCTGTCCTTTGGGCCCAAGCAGAAAAAATCCAATCTCTCTGGCTGCTGCTGAAGAAGTGAACTTCTTCAGTAAAATGGGGATAAAAATCTTTGCAATTCCTGCCTTTCAAGGTTATCATGGAAAAAATACTTTGCAAACTCTCAAGTATTTAGCAAGAAACTTTTCCCCATTCTCTTTAATATTTGTTTCTTTCCTTTGAGGTTATGTCCAATTTATCTTGCATATTTTTTGTATATGCTGCTTTCATGTTGTTTGTCTCTATAGATTGTGAACTTCTTAAAAACAGGGATTGTCTTTTGCCTCTCTTGTATCCTCAACATTTAGCACTGTGCCTGGCACACAACGCACTCTAATTTGCTGACTTTAGTATAAAATTGTGTAAATATGAGTTATTACCAAGATACAAGATTTAGAGTTGGTTGGGAATTATTTTGAAAGCATCTAATCTAACTTTTCATTTTACAGATGAGGAAACTCTGGACAAGAGAAGTTAATTAATTTACCCAGCTTTACAGATAGTAAGTTGTATAGATGGAATTGAACCTGGGTCTTCTGCCTCCAAACCCAGTGCTTCATCCTCTACCAGGGATTCTCAACCTTTTTGATGTCCTCCAACCTTTTGGCACTTTGGTAAAACTTATGGACTCTATCTCAGAACAATGTATTAAAATGCATAAAATAAAACACACAAGATTATAAAGGACACATCATTTTGAAATTGTCAACATATTAAACAAAAGAACAAGCTTACAGGTCTTACTTTAAGAAGATGTATTTTACATCATGAAGTAGTAAAAAATATTCCTTCCTTCTTGCCCCCTTTTTCCTTTCCCCTTATCTTTTTTCTTTCATTCAAATAAAGAAGTATTTATGCTTATGATATGCCTTACAATGAGCTGTTTCTCCCTCTCATGCCTATGGTGGCAAATATCAGAAAGTCTTATTTTCTCTGGAAAATGATCTCATGCCTTTCTTACAACACCCAAAGAAAGCTATGACCAGAAAGTGTTTCATGTTTTAGGCAGAATTTGAATTGTAATTTTTTATTGTTATTTTTCCTATATATTTCCACAATAATGAGGATGAATTTCTTTATTGACCAACTCCTTCTCTCTAAACATTTTCTTCTTTCAATTACAGTGTTATGTGGGGGGCTTTAACCTGTGTCTATCCATGGTATACTTTGTAAGCCTAGGTAGTTCTCTTACTATTAATAACACCTACTAGATAAAATCTTCTCTGGTGATTCCAGACATATTGATATTTCTTTTCTACAATTTATATTTATCTATACTTCATGGCCAGCCTTTATATTGTCTTCTTCATTGAATGTGTTTTTTAAAAATTTAAATGTTTTAAATTTTTTCTGGTTATACATGTATTTTTTTAATAAACATTTTTTAATGAATTATGTTGGGAGATAAAATCGGAACAAAAAGTGACAGAAGAAAAAGTAACAGAAAAAAGTGAACATAGCATGTATTAATTTACATTTAATCTTCATAGCTCTTTCTGGATGCAAATGGTGTTTTCTATCCAAATTTTATTGGGATTGCCTTGTATCACTGGAACTACTGAGAAGAACCAAGTCTTTCATGGTTGATCATTGCACAATCTTGCTGTGCTGTGAACAATGTATTTCTACTGGTTCTGCTTGTTTTGCACAGCATCAGTTTGTATAAATCATTCCAGGCCTTTCTAAGATCAGCTTGTTTATCCTTTTTAAAAATAAAACAATAATATTTCATTATTTTTACATATCATAATTTTTCCAGTCATTCCCCAATTTATGGGCATCTATTCATTTTCCAATTCTTTGTTACCACAAAAAGAACTTCTACACTTTTTCCTCTTTTATAATTTCCTTGGGATAGAATTGAATGTGGTTTTTAATACAGTAATCCTGAGAGGCAGTGTAGTATGTAGGAAAAAAGCATATTTGTAGATTCAAGACCTAGATTTGAATTTTGCCATATCGTCACATAACTGAGGAGAGATTCAAATTCAACTTTTGTGACTATAAATCCTGCACTCTTTATATTATATCACATTGCTTCTCATTACAAAATTATATTTAATAATACAAATGAATACCATTGTAGTATTTTAAAAGAAATTTCACATTTCATTTGATCTTCCTATTGCTACCATTTTACAGAAGAAGACTATCTCATGGTCACATACTTAGCAGGTATTAATCAGAACCAAACCTAATTCTACTGACTACTTGTCCAGTGAGCATCCTTTCCTTTGTTTTCTCTGCCCTATATCTAAGACAAATTTAGGATTCCTTGACAAAGTTGCCTGGGCTGGAAAAACTGATTAATAAGATTTCAAAGAACAATTAATACAACTGTTTTCATAAGAATCAAGTTACCCTAATTATAAAATATAAAGTTTTACTGGATTAGTTAGATATTGGGAATGAATTTTAGAATGACTTCAACGAAATTTAGAATGATTCTTTAAACAAAAGAGTAATCATACTGATGAATGTAACTGGCTTTGAATATCATCTTTCTTTCCCCAAAAGATGGATATCCCCAAGCTTTTGTCCTTTTTCTTCTTGCCTTTCCACACTTCCCACAACCTTGCACTCCCCCTCCTCCCCCACAATCTCTTGCACTATCATGGTTTTGATTAATCACTTCTGTAATGATGAATCCCAAACCCATTTCTCCACTTTGGTTTTCCCCAGAGCTCTAGGTATCCTAAATTCCCAGGTACACACTTGGATATCTTTACTCCTGTGCAAAATCAGATCTTCAAAATGGAATTCAGTATCTTTCCCTCTAATTATATTACATTATTGATAATTAGTTACCCAGGCATAAAATCTTGGAGTCATCTTTGATTTGTGTATATTCCTCAAAGCATATAACTCCATCCACTCTTCCTTCCAACCCAATCAATTACTACCCTAGTTGAAACACTTATACATTTTGCCAGCATCATAGTAATAACATACAGACCAGTTCTACAGCTCCTTGTTTCTCCTATTTTAAATTCATTTTTCTTTGATATTTAATTTTCATACTCAAAAACTCTTATTGACTTCCTAATGACTATTAAGTCAACTTTAAACTTTGACATTCAAGATCCTTTATAATTGTGTTCTAACCTAATTCTGCTACTTTCTCTTCTATTTTTCTTCATATACTCTACATTCTAGTCAAATTGTATCATTCATTAACTCCCATCCCCTTCTTGCTTTCTCCCATCTCTTTATCTTTCTTCATATTATTTTCAATGTCAAGAATTGTCTTCTGTCCCTATATCCAGCTGTAGCTCTTCAAATCTCTCTTCCTTCAAGATTTAAGTTAGTTGCTACTTTCTCTATGATGACCTGATTCCAACGGCTTAATGTTATTTCTTCCTTCATAAATTTCTCAAAGCAAATCATTTGGACATCTTTTGATTTATCATATTCTCCCTTGTAAAATAGTTATTTGTTTACATGCCTTATTTATATATAGATGGATACATCTCTTATCTCTTGCATATTTATTCCCCTTTCAGATTAAAAACTCCCTGAGGATAGCAATTGTGTCTAATTTCTTTTTTCTTTTTTTGTATTTCCAGCATTTAGTACAGTACCGTGTTGTAATAGGCATATAGTCCTTAATAAGTGCTTGTTTAAATGAATTGAATAGTATTACACAATGGAAATATATTGGGACTAGTCAGACAGTCAATAAGCATAAATCAAGTACCTATTACGTGCCAGTGATAGAAAAAAAAAAGGAAAGGCAAATGATAGTCCTTGTTCTCCTGGAGTTAATCTAATGGGGGAAGACAATATGCAAACAATGACAGAAGAAAGTACATAATTATTTGTATCACTGACCTTTTTGGCAATCAGTTTATGGAGCTTTTTCAGGTTAATGTTTATAAATACATAAAATAAAATATATAAGATAACAAATGAAACTAATAAAGGTAAAATACAGTGATCAAAACATTTTTTTAAAATATATTTTTAAAAATATGGATTCCATGTTAAAAAATCCCCAACAAAACTTGATCTAGATTCTCCATAACCATTCAATTGATTCCCAATCCTAAATCCCAATTCTTGAAACTTTTTATCAAGTCACCAAGAGAGTAAGTCTAGTTGAAAGTAAACCAATAATCTATATGTTACTTTCATGGATCATGGTACCAAAACAAGTAAATGAGAAAATATCAATTACTTCCAACTCATATATCTATTTTTCCATTTTTTGATGTATGTATATCAAGGCTTATCAGAAATGAAAATATAAAAATTGGCAGGCTTTTACATGTAATATTTAATACATATAATATTACAATCACATAATGTGATTATTATTGGGCTTATTGCTTGTTAAGTATTTTTTTTTAAAAAAAAGGTATTTGGTTCAGTAGAGCAAAATGCCATGTTGAAGTTTCTACTCCAATAATGTATGATGCATGCATTTATAAAGATGATACAGAGATTTCTTGAAAAATGTATCAGCAGAGGCAATGAATGTCTTTTTGTTTTTTAATATCAAGAGGCACAAAAACTGAGTATATTTACCAAAGGTGTTTAATACTATTATTACACTTTGAATGATCCCAACATTCTCTCTGATACAAAAGTCCATCTATTTAATACTGGTCTTCTTTGGTCATGATGTATAAATGTGTATCATGGACTGCCAGAGTCTCAGAAGAAATAAAGCTTTGAGCAACACAAAGAGTAATGAAGGGAAACATGTTGGGCATGAATACTCTAGGATATATTTCTTCTGAAGAATTTCACTGGTGAAGTACAGAAATAATCTCATCACAGAAGTATGTGATCAAAAAAGGAAATGGGCTGGTCATGCAGGAGAAATAAGAAATGAATGGACAACCTTCAAGTTTCATTTATAGTCACAAAATGGTAAGAGAGTTAGAGGAAAGTCTCAAGCATATTGGAAGAGACTTTATGGGCACACATGAACAAAGCAGTATAAGAATGTTATAAGAAGTTGCAGGAAAATGAATGAAAAAAAAAACATTGATTTAGGGGTTAGTACACATTAAGCCTTGAATTAACTGCTGAAGATATGTAAGGAAGTGCAAAAAGACAGTTTCTTCCCTAAAGGAACTTATAGTCTAATAAAAAAGAAGACTCATATAAAGGTGTAGGGGTCAAGGAGAATTATTTTGGACTAAGAAGTCACAGAAATAGTGAAAGGGGATATAGGACAATTATTGGAATTGTTCTTTTCTGGTCTTGATTTGGTCTAGTGTTGATATGATTTTAATTTTCAGAGCTAGAAGTAGAAAATGGGGAGAGGGAAGAGGGCAAGTGGTATGCATTATGTTATGAGTTTGGGGTTTGGTCACAAATAGAGAGCTGCCACTTATTTGTACTTGTTGGAAGGGGTGCTTACTTTGGTGAGATAACAGATTTCCTGAAGCATCGCAGACTTTCAACCAATGCACTGCCTATTTAATGAGGATTTGTAGGCACAGAAACTTAGGGGGAAATTTCTACTTCTACCCCACCAAAATTATGTAAATCCATAAAAACTGACCTACTAATTAGGAATAAAATTCTTAATAACATTTATGCCTAAGTATTCACACAAATGGAATAGTAGAGTAGATAAAATAGGAAAAGGTAATTACTTTGTATCATTAGTCTCTGAATTCTTCATCTGACACCCTTTACTCATTGTGACTCTGTGTTAAACACTTAATTGTTCTGAGTCTTAATTTTCTTTTTCATAAAATGAGGATAATACCTATCCTATCTACCTTGAAGCTTTAATATAAACAAAAGTACTTTGAAAGACTTAAAATGTTATATGTTCAAGATATTTCAAAATAATTGATAAAGTTTTAAGCTATTCAAGCTTAGTTCAGAGACAACCTGTAGATTGATCAGTCTATGTACCTATGTATCTATCTACCCATCTGCTTATTTGTCTATCTATTTTTGGATTATTATCATTAGATTAAAAATTAATGTTCTTCCTATAGCCCTGTTAGATTGATTTACTGGGGTCAAGATGTATACCAGGTATCAACCAAGCAATGTGTGAAGAAGGGTAATGTGAGCTATGACCAAGTTATTCTTGGTAGCAAGAACATGTTAGCAAAGAACATGCCCCAGAAAGGCAAACATTATACCTTGAGTCTTTATCCATCAGAAATAAGAGAAAGAGAAAGACTGAAATTCCTAGGTGTACTTTTCTATACTCTTCCCATTATTTCCAGTCTAGTTGAAACATAGACAGTAAGCTTTAATAGTTTAAAACTACACTAAGACTTTGGGGATACCTTGGGGACATACCATTCTTCTTGCCAGATTCTCCAGGATATTCTTCAGCTTTTTTTTGAATATTGTAAGCAAAATTGCACCTTCTCTTCAAATTCCATATCAGGTCTGAGAATGACTGAGAATGTTGCTCCTATTAAAGAAACAGATCAACTTTGAATGGATAAATTTCTACTCTAAAAAACAGGTAGGTGCCTCCTTAATCAATTAAATAGTACATTGCTATTTCCTTTGTCAACATCTATTATGCTGATAGGACCTAGGTGTTCATATTATTACTTCAAGAGAGCCAGATATTTAGAAGGCATTGATGGATAGTCACATTATTAAGAATCTTTTCATACTAGTCCCTTCCATCATTTGTGGCTGCTTTTCCTTGAACATTTGCAAATGTGATCATATGGGGAAGCTAAAATGTTTTGCTTCAAGTTCAGTTTTTTTTGTTGGCTTGTTATGGTTCAAATAAGGTTAAAATATAGAAATCCTCAAGTAGGAGAGGAAGTGTATTATGCCTCCTACCCTTCCTTCTCTCTACCCCCAAGATCCAGATGAAATGAAAAAAAAAATTGACATTTCACAAAACCAATTTCTAGATCTAAAAAAATGAAGATAATCAACTTGACAGTTTGGTACTCATCACAACCCATAATGGAAGTGATTTGAGTTTTGTATGCACTAGCTCTATCTAAATAAAGAACTTTGGTGGCAATAAGGAGGCTAGTGGGGATGGTTTAGATCTCAGTTGTATTAATGTGTCCATTACCTAAATGAGTGAGGTAACCTGGGCTTATCTCATTGGAAAGCCAACTCTTTTTTTCCCTACAGAGAAACCTATGGGAGTGGTAAGTGAGATGAAATTGCCAAAGGTTCAACCATGGCTAGTTTTGTGGGGGGTCTTACAAAATTTTTCTAAATGGATCCCCTCAATAGCACAATAAACTTTCTTTCTTTTTATTTTTTTTCTTCCCTTGGAAAACCACCCATCCCTACCCCCACCCCACCAAAGAGCCATTATCCTTTCAGTCTCAGAGTAATGGTGCTTCAGAGAAAGATCAAAGTTTCCCAGATAAGTGTTCCTTTACACAATGTTACTGACACTCCACTTTGTAAACAGTTTTTTTTGTTAAAAAGGACATATAAACATGCCAAGTGAGATGGATAGACTGTCACTTTTCTTTTTTTATTTTCTCTCTGTGTGTATGTGTGTCTGTGTGTATGTGTGTGTGTGTGTGTGTGTGTGTGTGTGTGTGTTAACTGCTCAATGAGTCTCATCACTGTGCTTCATTGAAACAACTGAACTTGGCTTATCTTTTGTATAAACAGAAAAAATAATGAGGAATGTCAGAAAAATGCCAAATAAATTTTGCAGAAGGGTGACAATTCTTTAAGCCTTGCTTTCTTTAGGGGTGGGAAACTGAGTTTCTCACTTTTAAATCAGTATCTCTAAAGGATTTTTTTTTTACAGTGAACATTTATATTCTATATATCATAATATGGAACCACTATTTATTTTTCCTTTTCCCATAAATAGCACAAAAACATAGTAATAAGACAAAGGTTAAATTGAAGAAATGAGACATTTTAGAGGGACACCCATTTTTCATGTGTGGATGCAATAACTAGCAAGGTAGATTTAAAAGCTGGATAGGTCACTCAATATTGTCATGAGGACAAATTTTGTTTTGGGGGGTTAATTTTTGTAATTGCTAACAGATCCTGTTGTTGGTAACTACACTAAGGTTTTTGCGTCAGTTGGTATTTGTAACTGCTTAGCATCACATACATGAAAGGTTATTGGTATGATAATGTCTGTGGCTTTATATTCTGACTACTGCTGAAAATCTGTATCATGACTAACCTGTGGAGATGTTTGCAATAGCTCTCTTATCTATAAAAGCAAATAATAGTTGCCACTAACTTCACAGGGATGTGAAAAATAAGAGCTAATAACAATTGCCTATATAGACTGGTATGATTGGCATTTTTGCCACCTTTGCTTCAATTTGGCTATCTGGAAAATAGGGGTGGAAATACTTGTCTAACTCAAAAACACTTTGTGGAGATGGATTGCTGGTAATATTTTCTTGCCTTTGGAGGTGTGGTGTAAAACCCTGTCTGTTCTGGTCTTTGTCTGACTGGCAGCCTTGTGGCTTGCTCAGTAAATTGTAGGGCATGACATTTGCCACCTGGGATTAATGTGCTCACAAAGTTAAGTGTGGTGATACAGGGGGACTCAGATGCCATAAAGCCCTAGCTGAGCTACTATGCTGTTTCCTTTGCTACAGCTCCCAACCTTTCCCTCCCTGTCCCCCCAAAAGGTCATTCTCTACCCTACTGTTTGGCCTCCCATTGGACAGTTGCCAAGAATGTGCAGTCAGAAGGCTGAACATGGTGGTCGTCTGTGCCCATACTAACTGATAGAGTTCACTTGTAACTCTGTCCCCCACCTACAAGACTCCATGACATTTCCCTGATCATCCCAAATACTGTAATAAAATCCAAAATTATCTTGGGAAAAAACCATAAAAATTCCTAAATGATGTCATTAATTAACATTGTACATGTGAATTTAATTTCTGAGGCATATGTATGAAAGAGAAAAGTTTTGATGAATAATTCTGAGTCATGAAGACTGTTTGAGAATCTGTACTTTTCAACAGGAACTTTTGAAATGCCAATCTCTTCTTGGTTTATTATTATGCACTTCATTATGGAACAACCTTGCCCCTTCAAAATGCAGCCATCATATAGCATATGTGTAAAAATATTTTACAGTTGCTATTGTTTTTATGGCATTTCTCTGCGTGATTAGTGCTAAATATGATCTATTAACTTTTATGTTGAACAGTCTGGTTTTGCATGAAAATTTTTCTTAAAAACACACACGGACACACCACACACACACACACACACACACACACACACACACGAAGCCCAAGTTGCTGAGTGAGCAAAGAACGAATCGGCCTCTCACCGCTGGGACTCCCTCCAGACCAGCTTGCGGTCCTAAGAAAAATGAGTTGGATGGTCTCAGCTCAGTCCCTAATGAACAGTAGTAGATCACATCACAAAAACTAGACACGCATAATTTGGCACCATTGACAGCAGCCTCCCCAGCAAAGGCTTGGGGCTTGCATATCTGAACTAATGTAAAGCTGGAACTATCTTTGACCTCTTTGCTAAAAAGGGGGTGGGGGGACAGTGAAAGGAAAGGAAAGGAGGGGAAGGGGGAAGGGAGAGGAGGAGTGGCAGAGAGAGAGAGAGAGAGAGAGAGAGAGAGAGAGAGAGAGAGACAGAGAGAGAGAGACAGAGACAGAAACAGAGAGACAGATTTGAGATGCAGAGAGAAAGATTGAGAGAAAGAGAGAGAATGAGATAGACACAGAGAGAGACTGAGAGAAATTGAGAGAAAGAGATTGAGAGAGAAACTGAGAAGAGATTGAGAGACAGAGACAGAGGGAGAAAAATTGAGAGAAAGAGAGAGATCGAGAAAGAGAAGGATAAGGAGAAGAAGGAGAAAGAGGAAGGGAGGAAGAGGATATCTATATCTATCTACCTATCTATCTATAGAGAGAAAGACAGAGAGAGAGAGAGAGAGGAGGGTATAGAGGCTGATGACAAGCTTTCTTTAGTTTGGGAAGGAAACTATGAGTCTAGTCCTCTCTGTCAGTTGGTATGCAGTTTGCCCCTACCTACCAGCAATGGCTCTGGAGCAGGCTACAAGCATCTCCTGATGGACCTGGCAGAGAAAATCGGACACTGGGACAAACACCCATAAATCAGGACTGTCCTGATTAAATCAGGCATGGCTGGCAAGTAAGTTATTAGCCGCCTGTGAAACTAATTGTGATACTGATACACTCATTTTTGCAATGTCTTTCAAACACCAGTTGTGATGGGAAACAGCTGTTAGACTCTCCTCCCTCCCCCCCCCCAAAAAAAAGAAAAGACGAACGCTTCAGATTCAAAATCATAATAATGTCTGTCTTCTCTATTCCCCTTCACAAAAGCTCTTAGATTCTTCTATTCTACTCTAGACAATTATTCACAGCAGGCGGGGTCAGTCAGGATGAGCACACTATTGCATTTAAAGTTCATCTAGTGAAGGGGAAAAAAGAGACAGAGAAAAGAAAAAAATAATTTGCCTTCTCTTAATGTGGAAGGGAAGTGGCATGTTGAAAATAGCTTGGAAATTCTGGTTATTGGGGGGGGGGGGAAGAAATAATGCAGAAGAGAAGAGACACTGTAAATGGTACAGTTTGACCGTTTGCTTCATTTATAACTCACTGGCACATGATGAAGGTATTTGAAATCTTTCTTTGAGAAAGAAGATACACTAGCTATGAGACTGTTTTAAATATGTGAGATAAAAACTAAACTTTGGAGGGATATTGAGCTTTTTCCAAAGTCCAATAGTCTTCATCCTGAAGGATTTTTCAGGTGGGTATAATTCCACCTTCTCTCCCCTTTTCTTCTGTCTTTTAAAAATGTTTTTCTTCTTTTTTCTTTATTTCTCTCTCTCTCTCTCTCTCTTTTTTTTGGTCAGTGAACTAAGACAGAGTGTTCTGTCACTATAACTGTGTAAAGAAAGGAAGAAAGGAAATCGTGAGTAGTGGAGTAATTTTTGCTTAACATGTTTAACTGTAAATTGGAGTGGGGGTTGGGAAGGGAAAATAAGGGATCACTTTTGATTTCAAGAATCTAACCCCAACCTCTTTGCCTTAATGACAGTGTTTTTTGCTTCCTGTTTATTCACCAGAAATGTTTATTTACAACATCTTACAAGACATTTTTTCAATTTATAACGCCTGTGTCATTACATAATGGATCATAAATGATGTTGCCTGTCATAGAGAAACAGAAAGTCATCAAACATTTTCTTGCTTCCAGTTTGCCTTTTGTGGTGGAAGCTCAGAGCCAGCTGTAGTTGGGAGGTCTCAAGGCAAACCCATCATCCTTCCTGGCATTCTGGCCTCAGCTAGGCCAGAGATAACCAGAACTTTACAACTCACTGGCTCCTGAGGATCAATTTGATTTTTACTTTCTAAAAAGTTTAAAATATATACACATCCCACCACCACCACAACCACTCTAAAACCATAAAAAATATAGCACAGGTTAGTTTAAATGATTCAAGCTCTCCCTTTGGCCCCATGAGAAAGGGATGATACTACCTGAAAGTCACGAGTTTTAATTATATATGCTTTTATGCTTTATGTGTATGTCTTATAAATAAACTTAATAATGAAAATGGATAGATTAGATGTCATGAATTAAATACTTGTACAATTGAATATGAATTATTGCCTATTTATTATTTATAAGCATGGAGATTATCTCCCAATAAGGTAATCCTCATCCTCAATGGGGAAAGTCCAAAGCCTTAAGCCAATTTTGAACTAGTCACCGTTTCTCAGACTGACTCTCTGGTCCAGGATTAATAGAGTGTTTTTGTGATTGTACTTGGTCTGAGCTGCTTCGAGTGTGGGGATTTCTATGTGTAGTATACTTTCCCACTGTTTTGAGATTCCTGGCTGCCTGTTCTAGCCCTTCTTCCTTTGCTACAATTGGAATCAACAAAATGTGCATAATGTGAGGACAGGGTACTATCCTTATTCCTGACCTGGATGAGCTCTGACAGATACAGGCTACAACTGAGACAGTCAAGCTGGAGTTGTGTCTTTCATCTTCTACTTTATGGGCTCTCTTGGCACAAATGTCATGAGAAGGAATACTTATTTAACTTCCTTTTCTTAGTTTGAGATGTGAGCATTCTAAATTCCTTTACTTGTTAATCAGGGAGTGGATCTAACATTTTGAATACATTTATACATTATATTTATGTAATAAATACATTGCATTTATAATATCTTTTCCTGATATCTGTAAAGGCTAAGGTTCCCAAACATTTTGAAAATTATATGCTGCAAAATTACTTGCAAAAAATACCAGTAGATATAGAAACAAAAATGGGAATAAAAATATTCAGGTTAAGATATTATAAGACAGTAAACCCTTATCTATCTTTGTCTCTCTAGAGCCTGAATCTCTGTCTCTGTTGCTCTCCAGACCCCCTTCCTTAAAAAAAGATTTTGGTTTAAATATCTTTCATAAAGCACTAAGTGCATTGTTTATTTGAGTGTCAAGTCTAAAATCAAGCATTGGAGAATAAGAAAATGCTACCTCTTTACACTGCCTACCATATAGAATTGTGAAATAGAATTCTAGGACACTATTCTTGTTGGATTCAGTTTTAATGAATCATCTTCAGGGAGTGGGAAGAGGCTTCTGCGATGTGTTTTGCATTGTTATGCTAAGTTTGCATTAACCGTACATCAATGAACACATGGAGTGATTTTCGATTCCAGACAGGACTGTATTGTATTAATCAAGTATTTTCCCCCCACTAGGAATAATTTCATTAAAAGTCTTTCCTTTCTTTCTCCTAAAAAATGGAACCTTCACAAATGCTCCTCCTGATGCAGGTTTTAGTTTGTTTGGGTGTCAGACTGGTCCTTCCTTGCCGATGGTAGATGAGTTATAAAAAAGTTGAGTCTGACCAGAATTGATTTGAAAGGATGTATCCTGTCTGATTCCTGAAAGATTTGCACTCATGTTTGGCATTAAAATTAAAAGCGTGTTTTGGATGCATGTCTTCACAATCAGAAATCATGAATAAGCTTAATACCATCCCAGAGGGGGTGTCTGCAAAGCAACGATAGGTATAAACTTTTTATTATACGCATTGTTGCTCCTGTAATTAGTACAGTGTTAGAAATATGATTTATTGATGGCATAAACACATTTGTAACTACATACCGTAGGTGGATGTACTCTGCATATCACACCATGGGCACAGAACCCTTTAGAAATGTGGATTATGTGAAATTGCCTGCAGAATTTCCCTTGCATTCTCCACTAGTTCTGTAACTCTTCAATTTAGCTGTCGCCGGGATAGAGCTGAAATCCGAACTTTGCCAAACACTAAAATGCTTGTTGGTGACAGAGAAGGCCAATTTCCTCGGGTGCTGACTATGCCAGAATTCAAATAAAGCAGAGCGAAAGAGAAAGTATTAAAAAAAAAGGGGGGGGGGTTGGAAAAGATTTCTCAAAAGTTCAGTTTTATTCCAAGCCATGAAATTCTATTTTCTCTCCCTTTCTTCTCTGGGAGTTAGAAGAATGAGTGGAATTTTGTTTTCCTGTTGGTTAATAGGTGAGTAAATATTTACTCTTGTGAGAACGAAAGGGACACGGCAGCCTTGCACACTGGAGCTCACTGTTGATGCCAGAGATAGGTACAGTGCCGGCAGCTGGAGTTGGAATTTCATCATTCTGGCCCCTCAGTGACCTCAACCTTGGCTTGGCAAGGGGAGACTTAAAAAACCAGAGGGTGTTTTCAATTTCAATGCCGTGTCTGTCCTAGGATTCCCTGAGTGAGAATCACGATCCTCAACATGTATGGTCTTTTGTGTGGAGAGTGTGTTGATGTACATAGATACTTAAAAAGGGAAACCAGGGTTTGGTTATAACCCGTAGAAAATAACATGATCGCCTCATAAGCTGCTGTATATGAAGAGGGAACTTTTTACTCAGAGCCTGAAGTCAAGGTGTGGGTTACAATGAAGTGAAATGTAAGTGTCGGTGTGTTCATTACATAAATATATCAGAGGGGTAAAAAGGCAATTCCGTTTCCCTGGCTATTCAGTTTGTTATAGGGGGTTAATGTCGAAGAGGCAGCACTTGGGAGATCCCAGCTGATTTGTTTCAGCTGGTCCCTTCCAGGCAGCCTGCTTTTGCATTTTAACCCTTTACTGAATCATCTGCAATCCCTGGGCTGGCTCCAGATGGCTACAATGTTGCAATTGGTCCTTTCTGACCTGGTGCTTATTCTAGTATGTTTGACTCTCTCTGCAATGGATGCAGATTTCTGCCAGTGGTTTTGTACCACATAGGAAGTGGTCTGAGTTTCATATAAGATAGAACACCAACATCCTTAGAGTGGGTTAATTGAATTTCTGCTTGAAGAAAAGAGGATGGACTAGTTAAAGAGTTCTTAACCTGTTTTGTACAAATGTTGAACTGTATTTCAATATAATGAATTTCCTTTGTAATCCTACGTACTTAATTCATTTAAAATATTTTTTCGAGAAATGATTCATAGGCTTTCCCACACTATCAAAGAAGTCTATGTCACAAAAAAGGTTAAGAACTTCTGGTCCTTTGATGTTCTTTGATCATCTTGTGATTCAGCGAATTCTTTTTGCACATTGGATCATGATTATTAACAAGCATGCTGCTTTATTGATAGTAACATGTATGAAACAATGCAGTTGTGAATCTATACACACAATGCGAACATTGTATTTTCCTCCAGAGTGTTTATATGTTTTATTTACATAAATATTAATCTTCACCTAATTAGTGCCAAAGTTAAGATTCTCCCCTTACTCCCACTACCTTAGGGCTTAAAAGTATTTGGGGGCAATGGATTCCACTCCTGGTCTAAATTATTATGAATAAAAATGACATTTTGAGGGTCTGGAATTGTGAAGTATAAAGTTTAGAAGCTCACCTAATTGGAATGCTTTATATTTTCTATACAACAAAGGAATTGTTGGCCTCTAAACTAAACATTAGTGGTATATTTTATAGACTTTTAGGGTAAAAAAAAAACACCTAAACAACCAGACCTCTCATTGTATTTTTTCTCCTTATAATAACTTACCTACTGATGGGTCCTTACTATTGTCTGAAAGAGAGTAAAGGTGCACACTTCATGTAAGTGAGCATTGCTAGTTAGAGAAAGAAATATTAATATTTCAACCTGTGCTTTTAGAAGTTTCCTTTGTATTTCACAAATGAACCACTTTCTTTTCGATTCTAAGGTCTGACTTTTTGGAGTAAATATTGTCTTTCCCTACCCTGTTCCTACCGCCCTCCCCACCCCAGTTTATTTCTTGGCTTGTATACCTATTAGAATATGATGTTCAAGCTTACTTAGAATATCTTTCTTGGGTCTACTACTAACACCATGGGACTTAGTTCATTTGTATATTGCTCAGAATGCCATTCTATGCAAAGTTCAAAATGACCCCTTAATTAAAATATGTTTTTCTATTTTTCAGAAATCAAATAATCTTTTCATTGTTCATATTCCAATTTTACCATCCATTTATAGAGATGGGGAAAGAGTAATTCTAGATCTGTGAGAAAAAAATCTCAACATTTTAGTGGGAAATGTCTATTTGTAAAATGTGGCTTTTTGGAGAAAAATAAGGAGCATTTGATACAGACTTTATTTCCTAAGCATTTTCACCACATGCATTTGGTACATAGACATGTTAGCTAGATTGACAAGACAGACCATGATGGCTCCAAAGGGTCAATAAAACATGCTCCATGAAGGATTTACACAATAGGCAGTAATGGCTTCTTTGGAACTGTTATGGTCTATTGGGTCAATAATAATCCACTTTTTAAAGAGTGCCAAAATATGAGTGTAAAAGCTCCTGATCTATCAGGTAAACGATATGCAGTTTTTATACATGTATAAGAATAGATGTCTACCTTTCAGAATATGTTGGATATATAAGACTATATTCTATAGAGATACAATTATGGCTTTATGTGAAATTGCTGGTAAAAAAAATTATAAAGCAATTCTGATAATTGGTCTAGTCCTCACAATTCAAAGATTCAAAGACAGGATTTCATTCCATATTTTGATGATAGTGTTTTCATCGGTATTGTAAATTAAGGGCATGTAATTAAAATTTTTATTTCTCTAAAATGGAATTGTTTCTGTTTTTTTTAAAACCTGTTAATAAAATGCCATTTTTTTTGTAGTTATGTGGATATTATTTAACAAATGTATATGTACACATTAGCTTTAAAATATATAAATTAAAATGAATTATTATAATCTATATTATTTTATAAAATTAAAACAGATATAACTGAAAATACAGTACCTTTTCTTCATTAGATATATATTAAAAAATACTTGAGTTATTCCAGCAGGTGGCGACATACAGCAACAAGCGTCAAGAAAACAAAAAAAAAAAAAAAAAAAAAAAAAAGAAAGAAAGAAAAAGAAAAGGAAAAAAACTTCCCAGCAAACTGACAGAAAAACAGGACAGAAGGAAATATACACAAAAGAGAGAGATTAAATGAAGAGTTTCCAACACAAATGGCTATATGGCATAGTTTTATCTAAAAAAGAGTACACAGGAAAGATGGTTCCTATCCACACTCATTGTGACCATCTTTTCTTTTCCTGGCTTCATTTCTGTGATGCTTGAAAATTTGGTTGAGGAGAAAAAACCTGATAAATTATTATTATTTTTTACAAGAAAAAAAAATCCAAGAGGAAGAAAACATTCATAAAAATCTCACTCCTCCTCTGTTTGAATCCCCAGGCAGAAGAAATGGTATAAGCACCCATGTATATCCTCCCTGAGCTCAGAAACATAGGGACATGCTTATCTTTTTCTTCTTTCTTCAGGTGTGTGAATTCTACTTCTTCTGCTATGACTGCTAATTTCCCTTAATGGGCTTTGTTTCATTTTGTCTTTTCCTTTTTTTTTTTCTTTCTTTCTTTTATTTTTTTTTTTATAAAGAACTGAGAATCTGTAAATAGCAGATTAGCTAAAAAAATCCTTTCCTTCATTTTTGGCTTTTCTTGAAGAGGAGAGATGCCTTTCAAAGAATCCCATCCATATCCATTTTTTAGGTTTGCTTAACGTGTTCTGCTCCATGGAAAAATGGTGTAGCTGGAGAACATGTGTGTAAATAGGTATGTGTTTGTATATCTGTGCATGTGTGTGTGTGTGTGCGTGTGTGGGTGATTAGAGCAATCTGTTTAGGGTATGGATGTTTTTGCCATCTGTAGCGTGATCATACAACACAGCAAAATATAGGTCTTGCCTTACTTAGCAAGGAGCTGAGAGCAGAATGACAATATAGAAATGCTTTCTGTTTTTACCCCTGTGTTTCAATGTCTTTTTCCTGAAAATATCTACCATCGACAATATTGACTGTTTTATCAGGCTGCAGGTATCTCTATCAGTCTATCTTGAATTGTCATCCAACAAAAGATTAAATGCTGTCTGCCTTCTCATGATTTTTAGTCTTCACATCACAAACTTTTCAATCAAATTTCAGCAGTGTACATTTAGCTTACAGACCTCAGAGGACTTATCTTCCTAAAGCAGGTGATTTAGACCATGTTTACCTTGTATTCTACCAAGATATCTCTCAGCAATCGTATCCATGTTTTTTAGGCCTTGACATACTTCCCGAGTTTCTCTCTCTCTCTCTCTCCCTCTCCCCTCTTTCCCTCCCTCCCTCTCTTCTTCCCCCCTTTCTCTTTTTCTCTTTTTCTTGATTCCGCTCTCTTTTCCCCCTCTTCCTTCCCCTTCCTCCTTCTCTCTTTATCTCTCTCCCTCCCTCCCTCCCTTTCTGTCTCTGCCTGTCTCTGCCTCTCTATTTCTCTGTCTCTCTCTGTCTCTGTCTCTATTTCTGTCTGTCTCTCTGTCTCTCTCTCTCTCTGTCTTTCTCTCTCTCTCTCGGTCTCTCTTTGTCTCTGTCTCTCTGTCTCTGTCTATCTCTGTATCTGTCTGTCTGCCTCTCCTCTGATTCTACATATACCTAGGCTCTTCACCAAAACAAAAAATTCCAATGACAGACAAGTGATGCTTTTCAGAAGGCTTATTTTAGTGCAATGACCTTGTGTTGTTAGTTTTTAAAATGAAAGAAACATAACCATAGACAGCATTGTTCTAAATAGCTTCCTCATTAATAATCTTCTGAAGGCCCTTATCACAGTTGCACTTTCAGCTCATGAATCAGCCAGAGCAGGAAGTGTGTGTGTGTGTGTGTGTGTGTGTGTGTGTGATGTCAGCTGTGAACATTTCTTCTTTAACTATCTGATACCTGAGGAAGTTGTGGTAAGTAAGGGATCCTCAGTAATAAACTACAGCCTCATTTACAAGGAATTCAGCAAAACAAGTTGACACTGTGAAGCTATTTATCTGCCAGTACACCCATTTTCTGCTTAGAATTCCAAATCAACCAGACTAACTAGACTTGGGATAAATAGAAACGGGAAAGAACGACACATCTATTTTCTCATGAACTCTGGTAAGGGAGTCAATTTATAGTCAATCCAGATGGGAAATGTGTGAGTACAGGAAATATAATTAGTAACTTAAATGTTTTCCCGCCCCTATTATGTTTTTTAACTTGAGAAACTACTCATTAGTGAGACCTTAGCTTTATGAAATGGGCAGTGTCATGTAGAGGTTTTGAGGGGAACTGAGGCACAGAAAAATGATTTGTTTAATGAGTTTTAGCAGAGCACTTTAGGAACTTTGGCATCCTAAGCTCAGCCCTGGGCTTCTAACTTCATCTTTTTACACATATGTAATTCTCATTTAATGTTTTATGGGCACACATGCAGAGGAGACTGCATCTCTCAAAAGCCAAAAACCAGCTCCTGCCAGTAATTGAAGCAACCATTGGAATTTAAAAACCTAAATTATTGCTCGTGAATGTGAAAAGTGAAACATGAGTAGAAGCAAAAGGAGTAACAAATAATCACTTGGTTGGTAAATTGGAAACCACTTTGAAGCTTTAGGCTGGCAGACTGGTTGTTGTTATGGCACTTGGATTCTGCTCTCATTCCCCCGATGCCTGTATGGTTACTTCTGTTGGGATGGGGAGTGGGCCAGATTTAGAGCCCAATCAAATTCTGGGGTTTGCTGATTGGGGAGCGAAGAAGCTGAGCCTTCTAGGGTTTTAGCATGTTTGTGGCTGATAAAATGGGACTTCCAGAATTTTTAATTCCCTGGCGCTTTGCTGCATAATACAGTCTTTTTTTTTTTTTTAAGATGATTAGAATGTGTTAAATATACAGAAGAGTCTTACTTTTTCCCCATTACTTCTGATGAATAAGAATCATGGTTAACTTGTTCAAAGGTGAGAGACAGAAGGCAAAGGCCAGAGAGAGCTGATCTCTGAATCAGGAAGATTTGAGTCCAAGTATTTTCTGACTGCTTGTGGTTGTGTGATGACTGGCGAGTTACTCAAACTCTATCTGCCTTAGTTTACTCAGCTATAAATTGGGAGTGGATCACAGTACTACCTACTTCATTGGGTTGTGACAATCAAATGAGATTATATTTGTTAAGTACTTAGCAAAATGCCTGGCACATTTCTTAACCTCTCAATGTACTCTGATAACTCTTTATAACTTTCAGAGCATGTGTGGGTTTCCTTTGGCAGCGGGATATTTTTATTAGGTATATCCTATACCAAATCCAAATAAATACAAAACAAAAGCTTCCAGTAACACATTACTATTGTCCTTGTGACCCATTGTGCCCAATCATTGGGGGAACAACAGGACTTAGACTTCTGGGAACTGAATTCTTAGGTACTGACTATGTCACCATAATATCACTTGTCAGTCAAGGTAAATTTAGAACACTTTCTGATCATTTTCTCTTATAATCCCATTTGCCAATGTTCCCTCTAGTATTTAAAAATATGTGAAAGTAGGGACTATCATTTCTGTCTTTGTTTTGCCATTGTATTATTTAGCACACTGCTTGGCAAATACTTGGTGCGAAATAAATGTGTGTTGGTTGATTGAAATCTGGTCTAAATCCCATAAAATGTAATCTGTGTCAAAACCAAGGTTTTTAAAGCATGAAACCATCTGAGTTGGTTTTAGGGAAATGATTTAACTTTCAAACACCTAATCTGTAGGCAGGTCACTCAGTTTCTATGGAATCTACATAAAAATATGCTGATTAATATTCTTTTAGTGACCTACTGAAGAGGACTAGAGGAAGATCTCTAACATATTGAGTACACTCTTAGTATGGGAAATGAAACCAATCTGATTGGGATGAAAGGGTAATAGTTGAATGCATCTTTGGAGATTTAATGAATATTATTCATTAGAGCAAGTGTTCAGGCATTTATACTTGATGTAAAATAATAATTAATAAAACAATGAGAAGATAATTAATAAACAGTGACTGCCACTGTTTATTAATAAAATACCTGATGTTTTAAGAAGAATTTAAGGAAAAACAACAGAAGAGTAAAACATTCCTTCTTAAATATTGTAGTCAGCTGTTTATGGTTCAGATTTCTGGTGGCAGGATGTACAATTATAACTAATATGAAAATACTGCCAATTCTATAGAGTTCAGCACTGTTAAGAGTTTTCAGAGGTGAGAACCTGTGTGTCTGTATCTATAATAGGGAACAGAAGCTGGTGGTGTATTGTGTGTAAAACAAGTTAAAATAATGAAAGCCTCATTTAATGGTGAATATTAGAACTGGAAACCCTACAAAACAGTTACTAATTATGTGTGGATAGAAGCTTAGGCTGGGATGAACTTTGAAGAATTATTTTACCTTTCACTCAAAGAATCTAGTCTGTCATCTTTCATTTTATAGGGTAAGCTTATATTTATTCTATAGATGTGGAAATTTAGGTAGATGCTTCAGATCAGAATCTAAGAAAAGGAACCTTTTCAGTTGAAAAATACATGTGGCTACCACTTTTGTGTATATTCTATGTTATTAAAAATCACCTTACAAACATGTAGAGAGAGTATTATTGCATGCTGGCTTCATTTATTTTATAGTGGGTGAGCTAGGTGATTGGGATGGGTGAACTGGTTCAATTGCTCTTATAGGGAGGCTGCCAAAAAAGATAACATTTTTGAAATGAAAAATTTTACCCTGGCAAAGTGATATGTTACTGTTGTCGTTTTTGGTGGTAGAAAGCAAAGAATGACTGTGACTTTTTTCTGCTATATTAGAAAAATATTCTAGATATAGGTTCAATCGCCACTCTGACCCTTGTAATCTGTTTGTTTATGATCAAATCACTTAATCTTATTGTGCCCTCAGTTTCCTCATCTGTTAGATAGAGATAAATATACCTGAAATACCTATCTCACATGGTTTTTATGAGGTTCAAATAAAATAATATATGTAAGGTGATTTGTATGTTCTTAAAATGCTGAATCAAGGCCAGCTATAATAATAATTATTATTATTATCAACTGACAGAGTTTTGATAAGATTTTTCCATTGTGGAAATGATTGTGACTTGTAAAATAGTATAGTTTAAAAAAATCTCTTGACCAAATTAGTCTTTTAAGGTTACCATAAGTGAAATTTTAATAACAATGGTTATCATGATATTATAGAAGAATAGTGGGAATCAGGAGAACTGAGTTCTAGTTCTAAATCTTCCAATTAGCAATTGGTCACTTCTCTACTTTATGCTTTGGACTCCTCATTGCCAAAATAATGATAATAACTTGAACTTTTCTAGGACTTTTGGAACACCTTGCATGTCCTGCCCGTTAGCTTCATTTGTATATTCTTTCATTCAATTAATATTATTTAACTATTTTCTATTTGCAAGGAACTGAGGTAGATTCAATGGGGAAGACAAGAATAATTAGCACACCAGAAGTCAAAGGACCAGTGTCTAAATCTTAGTTCTTTTCTTTCTGTATATGTGTGATCTTGGCCAGATGATAAACTTTCTCATCTGTATAATAGGTGCTAGAGTTGATTAAATAATCTCTAAATTTTCTTCAAGACCCAAATCTATGATTTGTGATCCCCAATCTCAATTAGCTTAAAATGTATTAGGAGGTAAAACAGGAGAATAGGTGTCTTCATGTAGTTGAAGAATCATTATATGTACCTTATTCTTCCCCAGAGGACAAAATAAAGAACAATGGATAGAAGTTATAGAGACGCAGATTTAAGCTCTTCATGAGGAATAATTTCCTAATATTAGAGCTAGCCAAAAGTGGAACTTGCTGTGTAAGGAAGTAGTGAATTCACTCTCATTGGAAGTCTTCAGGGGATGGATAATGACTGGTTGATAATATTGTAGAGAAAAATTTTGATCAGGTATAGTTTTGGTTAAAATGGATTATCTTCCAGCTCCCTTACTACATTTAGATATTATGATTCTATATAGCAATGTATTTAGAAACATTTTTTAAAAGTATTATAGTTATTATGTATTCTATTTTTATTTGAATTCTCAGAATTTTCATGCAAATTTCCCCAAAGATTTCAATCATTTAGAAAATGCTGATTCATTGAAAATTACAATTTATGCATTATGAAGATCTATAATTTGTTTAATTGATAGAGTTGTGTCTATGTGAATACAAGTGTATATGTATATTATATATTCTATGTCAAATAATTAAAAAAGTAAACCTGTATTTAACTTAAATTTTTTAATATGTTAAATCTTGATTTTAGCTGCTTGAGGCAGAATACATTAACAGGGATGAGACATAGATATGAAAAATAACCCGCATTGTGGTTACTTTTCATGATGTTTGGTGTAACAATGCTAATTCCCCACTCACGTGATTAGGATGCAATGATTTCATGAAAATGTCAGTGCAGGTCTATGGAAAAGACATTAGAGTGTCAAAATGAAATGAAACAATGTTAATTTGTCTATGGAAACTCCGTTCTCCTGCCAAGATGAAATAGAACCCTGTATTCAGCCATCTTGAGCCTTGGCACTGGAGTGCTTAGAGACCTCTCTACTGGAAGGCCCCAAAACGCCGGGTAATGTGACAACCCACAGGGAAAAAGATTTATTTCTCTCTTCCCTCATCAGAGGCTAAACATAAAGAGAGGTAAAACTGTTTGAGGGATTATAGTGTTATAGGAAAGACTTGAGTTTTCAAATCTTACCCGACTGGGGTAGTAGGACAAGGTAAAGATAAACCATGAACATTGGTGCAAGGGAGAGAAGTAATGAAGGAGAAGGTGTTTAGTGATTAGAACACCCTTCCAGCAGCCAATATTGATTAGACTTCAAGGAAGTGAGCGCCATGGCTCCTTGTAAATTTATGTATTTCGTTGGTGTGAAATGTTATTGGGTATTAAAATGTATACAACACCTAACTGACATCTGGGATTATAAATCCACAGAACAAAGGTGTGCATTAATTCCAGGTTGGATGTTAATTTGGTCACATAAAATACTTCAGTAAAACTAACATTTGAACATGACCCAGAGTCTACAAAAGGAGCCAAGGATATGTAAGGAAAATAATAATTCTAAGTACTTTGAAATCTAAAGTAATTTGGTTTAAAAAAACCCAGAGGTAGTTTCTTGCTACTCTTAATGCTTCATACAATTTATATTCCTAATGCATTTAATAATGAGTCTTAAAAAAACACCAAATTTAGATATTTTTAAACCTCAGAATTTGTATCCTCTTAGAACCAATCTTTTAAGCACTTCTGTTTTCTGTCTGGCAGGAGTCACTATCCTAAGGCAGAGTCTAAATTGACAATACTGAAGTGGTTCATTCTGCAATTAACCACTAAGTTCATGATAGATTAGATAGCTTGTCCAGATGAAGTTGGAAAAAATGTTCATTTATATAACATAGAAGCTGTCTAAAAAGCCTTCTTGTGCTATCCTGGATTTCCCAAATTTATGGCAGGATACTCCTCTTATGTTTAAGTTCTTATCCCTCACTTTTCTTACATTTCCTTAATCTACAAAGCATCTCTCTTCTTGGGACCTTGAGAAAAGGTCAGTTTACTAGAATGAAATAAAATCTGTCTTTAGGTTTGGTTCTATGGAATTTCCATGTCTTTCATCTTAAGTGATGTAGGCTATTTTTTACCTTTGCTTTAAGAGCTTTTACTCTTATGAAACTACAAATGTACATTCATGGTATTGAAATATATATATATGTATATATATATATTTCAATACCATATTTCAGTATATATGATATATAAATATAAATATTCAATATATATATATATATATTTCTTCCCTGAGGCAATTGGAGTTAAGTGACTTGCCCAGGGTCACACAGCTGGTATAGAAATATATTTAAAAAGAATTACATGCTATGCATCTCCACTCTTTTGCCTAGATCTCTTCTCACATTGCAGATAGGAGAGTTGATTGGTCTTACCTAAAGGAAAGAGAGCTTACAACATTTGTAGTCTAAATACAAATTTACATCAGATGTAACAAAAAGCTGTTAGATGAAGCACTCTTGGGAAAAGTCAAACCATAAGAAGATGTGCCATTCAAGAAAGGACTATTTTCTATGAACTACCTACATCAGGTATTCCATCCTTATGTTGAAGGGCATTATAATAAATGCTGAATCCTTAAAATTGGATTCTTAATTTTAAAAGTAGAAGGTGTTTTATTTTGATCTTTATATATTAGTGAGGTCCAGTTTTTTATGCCATTCAAAGGAAGAAGAGGAAAGAATTGAGACAAATTTCCTATCTTTATTAATAATGATGTCTCCAGTTTTTTATTCCATTCAAAGGAAGAATAGGAAAGAAACGAGACAAATTTGACAATCAAGATTCATTTGTATGTACGTACACATGTGTACACACTACTGTGTATATATAACCACATATACAGATCTAAAAAGTACAGGAGGCTTCCAAGGTAACTATCAAACAGATCTTATATTAGCTCCATTCTGTTCCTTTGTTTTCTTTGAAACTGTTAAAGCAAAAGCTTTAGGTTTTGTTCATCTTGGAAAAGCACATATCAAATGTTTCCTATTTCTTTTCATAATGCCATAGGAGAGGGTGTTTTATCTTTCTTTTTCTAATTTAACATAAGTAGAAATTGTCAGTCTGAAATTGACAGGTATTTGTTACAGTCAACAATGAATTGTTCAAATTTGGGATCATCTACCAACAGAGGCAGTGCCTGTCAGATGTCACAACAGTGTGAAAACTTATTAAACTACAATGAGAAATACAATAATTTGAAGCATTGTGGGTAAGATTTGAAAGACATCTGGCATACGCTAATGAAGTTAGTCCTCAGTCATTAATGCTCAATTTCAATTGCTGGAGTGTCTTTGGGTCCAGGTTACCAGTGCCCCTTGATCCTATTAGGAAAAGAATAATTATTTTTTAGCATTTCTCTAGTATGCTATATGGTATTTCCTAGAATCCTTTATAATCATGTTATTAGGTTCCACTTACAAGGGCTCTGGGAAGTGTCATTATTAGAATTTTTGTGGCACAAAGAAACAGGAGACCAAGATGTTAAGTGACTTATTCACCAAGTAAGTCAGGCTATGCTAAACTCAGAATTTCTTTCTCATGAGCATTAGTCTTGAATAACATCAAGATAGAGAGAAATTCCTCAATGACTATTTTGGCTCAGTGACTATTGTTTGTCCTTTATTCTTAAAGCGGATCATGACATCAGGAAAGTGATGCCATGAAATACAAGTGAATTGGATTAAGTGAGGGAGGGCTGTGCAAGGTCACTTGCCTCACTTTCCCCTTCAGAGCCATTTGGGCAAAATATATGACTGGATATGGCTCTGAATGCAGTGGGAGACCTTTTAGGCTAAGGTCTTTAACCTGTCTCAGTTTGACAGAGGCAACACCCATTCAGTGATTAAGGTTAGGTAAGAATTGAAGCAAAAAGTTTATTTAAGCTAAAACAAAACAGAACAAAACAAACTGACAAATAAAAATAGCCAGGGAGGACAAGACTCAGATTTTCTGGTCAAAAAGAAGTAATTTTTATTTATATTTACCTTTACTCAATTTGGGGCTAAAAGATCACCAATCTGCTTCTAGGAATGGATGTGATAATCTGTAGTGACGCAGGTATGTTTTCACAATAGCCTTTCCCCTTTCTGTTTTTATTGAAACATTGAAAATGGCACACACACATCATCAGCTATTTCAGAGTAGATATAGACTTTTCAAATCTCTTGATTTATGATCATTTCATGTTATTTTTGATTTCATGTCAGGAGTAATGATAATATGTGCATCTGTAACTTTCTAAACATGTCTTTTTCTGTGCAAAAAAGCACCATTATCTAATTAGAGGAGTAAAGTAATGTTTTGTATTTCCTTTTATTTTCATCTCAAAGATATTGAATTGGTGAAGTATGGAAAGCTTCCAGTATATATTCAGAAAAAAACTGGATTGGAAGAGAAGGGCAAGGATAAAGATGATGATCTAGTTCTGTTTGCTTTTAAGTCAGAACAAATTCAACAACACATGATACTTGTTAGAAAAACAAATTAAAGAATAGTAAGTTTAGCTCTTTTCTTCTATTATTCGTTCTTTTCCTTCTATCAAGCTTTCCTTCCATTCATACATTATAGGCAATTATCTCAATGCTTTTTTCTGACAGTGTTCTAGAACTTATTAAAGGTATGGTCAGAGAAATTACTTATATTTTTAGCAAAACATCAACAAAGTCATCGTATTCTTGTGGACAGTCTGGAGAGATATGGGCTGGATAATAAATGGTGAGGTAGGTTCAGAACTGGATTGTGTGTCTAAACTTAATAATAGTTTAGTATCATTTTTGAGTGAGGACTGTAATGGAGGGTTTGAAGAATCTGTTCTTGGTCCTCTGCTTTTAATTATTACCATACAAGCAGGATAGGGCCAAAAAGAAACAACAACATAACAATACACATGTACCCTTCCCACCCCAAAGGAGTCTGAGGCTGAATTAAGTCAGGCATGATGTCCAAGATTAGGGAAATGGTCACTCTCTTATACTCTGTCGTGGAGTATTCTGTTTAGCTCTGGGATCACAATTTAAAAAGGACATTGATAAGGTCTTGAAATCATATCATTTGAGAATGAATTAAAATGACTAAAATGTAATTGGAAAATAATTTGCCCCTTCTAAAAATGTAATTAAAATATTTATTTAGCCTACTGTGTGTAAGATGCCAGGTAATGGGGAAAAGAAAAACCAGATCTGAGGCAAAATTGCCAAGTTTTTTTTAACCTTTCTTCCATTTATGGCATTTCAATAGATTCTCCTTCAGGTATCCAGTGTCTTAATCCTTTTTCCCTCCTTTTAAACTCTGCTCTTTTAAAAGAGTATGGTATTAGTCATTGATAACTTAGTATGAATTTAAGCCAAAATGTGTCACTTTTTCTACAGGATTTATATTTCATTTTCATCTTTATCTCTAATTATACTCTGTAAGTCCCTTGCTAATGAGATTTTAAACATTAGTGAGAATTTTGTTCTCTGAAATCATACCCTTTAAATGGTTGCCGATTATGCTTTTGTAACCAGAAAGTGGTACTGCCTGATAAAAGGTGTGGTCAGAGAAATTACTTAGATTTTTAGAAAAACATCAATGAAGGCTTTACAGATTGAAGATGGAAAGCAGAAACTAAAAGGAAGGAGTTCTAAGAGTGGCCACTCTTTCCCAGATAGTTCCTTAGCTGACTGGTGGGGTTGACATTCTCCCTTAGTTAACCTCCTTTCTGCTCCTCACTGGGGCTACCAGCTTCAAAAGGAAAGTTAAGAAAGATGGTAATGAACTTTATATGAGGCTACTTGCCTCAGAGAAAAGTCTCCTGCTTTTAACAAGCCTATTTATAACAACTAAGTCTCTTACTTATGATTCTTGAATAGCTCAGGGAAAGTGATAAGGCTTACTATCTTTAATCTCCTTTGCAATTAAGAAGCTTATACAAATTATTAATAAAATCAAAACCATATGACTCTCAATCTGATTTGCCTCTAGCTAAGGAAAACAAAAACAACAAAAATCTAGAATTTTGAACAAAGGTTTAAACCTCTGTCCTGTTTAATTTCTGTATAATACAACAAATTCACTGACTCTCTCGTTTGCAGTAGAACTCTCTATTTTTTCCCTCTCACTCCCTCCTCCCCTTCCTATACACATAAAAAATTATGTTTGATCATAGTAAAGGCAAGTAATCTTTTAAAAACACAAATCAGTAATCTCTTATCATCTTACAGAACAGTCTCAGAATAAATGCCTGCCATCTGCAATCAAAGAGGAAAGGGTATGTAGATTCAAATATTAGATTTGAGTACTTTATTCAGGTATTTTGATGACTTTTTATTGACCTCAACTATGGCCTATTCAAGCCATACTTTTTTCAGGTATGACTTGATCTGCAATTCTTAGAGTTCCATATAATTGGATCTTTGAGCCTTGCTATATTCATAGAGAAGTTGGTCTGATTATTCAGTTCCATCCCAACCTAAAGAATTAATGGTACTGCTAAAAAGGTTAGCTTATTTATTATAAAATGGTGCTTGTTGTCTTTTGCTCTCAAAGAGGATCACAGCGACATCACTTTGTTAGAGTTAAGCTAGCAGTTTTTCTGACTATAGCTGATCAGACCAACATGAGCTCAGAATGCTTTACCATATCTTGGGCACAAATAGTCCATGTGGACATTTGAAATAGCTTCTCTAAATTTATGTCTTGCATTTCTTTTGAGCTACTTCAATTCTGCTTTGCTTATGGAGTACAGCATCTTTTTTGACAAGAGCACGTCATGCTGGGTGGTCCTATAATTACACAGCTATTTATTACTTTTATTTATGATATAAAATTGATCAAATCACATGCCTATCTTCCAACAAGTATATTTTTAAAAACTGATGAAAGTCTAATATAACATGGTGAGTCAACAAATATGACTTATTCTATCCTTTAAAATTGATGTTATAAAGAGATTTGAATGCATTTTTTGGAAATTTTGATCACATCACACTCACTATATATTTAGGCATTATTTAGAATATGTTTAAGTCTTCTCTCTTATTTATTTATTATTCTCAAATAAATATCAATTGACTAAAATAAATTTTTTGCATGAATTTAAAATATTTAATTTCCAAGAATTTCATTTCAACAGTTTAACAAACATTGATTAAAAGCCAAACTGCATGTACAATGCTTGCTATAGTGGGTGGCTAACTGTTTTTTAGATCAAGAAGACTTAGGAAAAGGCTTTAATTTTGACATATATTATAATTCTTGTATAGCCACAAATGTCCTCAGGAAATGTCCAAAAATTAAATTATACATAGATTTCTGAGTAGAGAAAGTTTCCATATCTGGCATTCACTTCATTAACAAAATCCTAGATCTCGTCCAACTATGCATATATATTCATACTTCCATAATATTTGTATAAAACATATGCACACACACACACACACACACACACACACACATATATATATATATATATATATATATATACTTATATACACATATGCAGGTCCATGCTTTGACATGTATACATATAGGTATACATTTTGTGTATATATGTATATATTTATGTATATACACCTATATATGTGTACATATATATTTATATGCATCTCTTTGAATGTATGCAAGGCATCATGCCAAATTCTAATTGTATTAGAAACACTCATTCAGTAGATTTTGTGTGTGTGTGCAGGCAAGTAGTTTGTTTCCTGTGATGATTTTCATAGTATATGACACACACTTCAATGGATACATAGATTTTATTTATGGAGAGAAGCAACGGTTACCCCCACCCTCCCAGTCTTGTCATTTTATGGGGGTCTTGAATGTGCCCACATGAACTCTACAACTTTCTGGTGACTTTCCTCTCAATCAGTGCTTTCAAATTCAATTAGAAACCATTATAGATAATATCTTCCCCAGCCTATATATTGACTTAGAAAACCACAAATTTTGATTATCTATGTTCTTCTTTATATTTATTTATTTTGTTAAATGTATTCCAGTTGTATCCTACTACACTCTGTGATATTATGGGCTTCCTGGCCAATGGTAGTGAATTTGACATTTCTAATCTGGTTCCTTTTCTTTGCAGTTACCGTTGTAAAATGTGGACTCTTTTGTCCATCCATCTTGCTACATGATTACAATAATGATAAGAAAGTATATTTCCATAGTGGTCTAAGGTTTACATACTTTATCACAGTTGATATGCAGAAGTTTGTGAGGAAAGTATGATATGACATCCCCACCTCCTTTTTTGTTTTGTTTTGATGACATCATTTAACCCATTTTTTGTGTAAAAACTACAGATACCCATTTTATGTGTCTCCATTATTTTTCATGTCATTTAAAATTTTGATTTTCTGGAGATTGTGGTGTTCCATGACTTCCAGGTATATAGCATCTTCAGAAGAGTATCAGCATTAAAAAATAGAAAATAAGTAAAAGAGAAGTGATAAATACATAAATGTTATACTTGATGCCTAATAAAATACAGAAAGGACATTGTCTTTGCAATTGAGAAACAGAAATTTTGATCATAAATCAATAAGGAGAAACAATTTAAACTATTGCCATGTCAGGTAGGAGACCTGTTAGTTTTGATGGAGCCCTGTGGCTATATGACAAAACACAATAAATGTCTAATAATGCAGGACAAAGCAGAAATCACAGATTCACGTGACCATGAAGAAAGTGGAATGAGACAACTACAAATGAGGATGCGAGAACATCAATGAAATATGAAATTGGCCACCTAAAATGGCAAACCTTGATCACAAAGCCCCGTGTGGAAAGAGAATACTCCTAGCATTGAAAGGAGTCAGCCATCAAATAGAGAGGGATCATCTCTCAAACACAGATGAAGCTCATCTACTGTAAATAGGGAGCCTTGAGAAAAAGAGTCAATGAGCCCTTTCCCTTTTTTGTTTGGCTGTGCTGCCATTGACTAGTTGTCTGAAAGTAACCGATTGTATGAATCTGAACAAAGTGGGACACAGGCCAATACTCTGAGCCAAGAACTCCAGGCAAGTTATCAAGAAAAGGCTTTTTTGGGGGGTCCAAGAACATTTTACTTAAAATGAAATTCCCTGTAAAGATGCACGTTGGCTTTTATTTAAAGATGTAGCATCTCTGAGAATAAAGTGAGGGAAAGAGGAAATTAAAAAAAGCAACAAAGGAGGGAGGTCTGGCAGGTTGGCTTCTCACCAAGTGACCCCTTCATAGACCACATGGGAGCCAGTGCTATATGAGACTACCAAGGATATGAGCGATTTATAGCTCTTTGTTTGGTCTCTTGATAAGTATGCCTGTAAAGTGATGCAAGGCAAAACAAGCCAAGACCTACCATAATTGCAGTCCCTGTAAATTATTTTAAGATGAGAGAGGCTCATAATATTTATATTCATTTCATTTTAAACACCAGTGCCACAGTGTCTCAATGAGAATTAAGCAACCTGTCTGGGTCTCTAGAAGTCAGAAACTTTTGTTCCCCATGGAAGATGAAATAGTTATTCATAAGTCAGGATTTGACCATCACTGGACAATTTGGCTGATGTGTGAAACATGAGAAACTCAAAACAAGTGGGATCATTTGGAATTATTAGAGAAGTTTTCTATTGGAATATTTGCCTTTTGAGATCAAATGTGAATATGATTTCTTTTGTGTTTGACATGATAGATTTAAGTATGTATTATAGATATGTACTGGTCCACTGGGTTGGGAAGAGCTTTTTCTATAGTCCTAAATGGTATTCTGTTTAAACATTTTGTATTCTTTATTGCACAAAATTATAGAGTCCAGAATTTTGTTTTCCACTAGAGGAACCCAGAAAGAATACCTTAATTTTAGGCTAGTCACATGTGGTTTTTGAAATTTAAAGGTATGGGTAATTAGCCCAGTTGGCTGACCTATGAAACTTAGCATGAGTTGCTTTCTCAAAAAAGCAGATTTGTTTCACTTTACTCCAGTCCACAGACTACTCTAATAGCTTAAAATAGCATTAAGATTTTTTAGACACCAAATCACATTATTGATCATATGTGCTACTGGGCAATAGAGTGTGGATGGACCAGATTAAGTACGTTATCACTACTGGAAAAAACAATAACATTTAATTGAAGAAGCTTACACAAAGCAGACTACATTATTACTAAAATTTACCTACCAATTTAATACTAATACCAATTATGGAAGGGTACTGTTTCTCCATTCCCAAAAATCTTTATAGGATATACTTCAGGTCACTTAAACCATCTAGAATAACATATTTAGACATGATTCAAGTCAAGACAGATTTCATAAAATCAAGTAACTGGCCCCAGAATGCCTCTCTCTCACTAGAAACATATTTTGGTACTGTAGTATTAATCTACATAGGAAAACCCAAGTGGAAAATGCCTTTGGGCCAGATTATGAAACACAGTTAGATGGAGATGGTTTATCAGGGCTCTATGACTTTCCCTATTGTAATTTTTATATATTGTAGGTTGATAGGAGAAATTAAATAGAAAATTTTGGGGAGTTTTGCTGAAGTCACAGAATGAAGGCCACGGAGATGACACAGACCCTATGATCCAAATACTTAACACAAATTTTTATGATAAGTACTGTAAGCACCTCACAAAAGAAAAAAAAAGAAAAAAAATCAGTCTTCTCTGCTATTAAGGGAGAGCAAAAACATTTTACACAGGTTTTCCAGATTTAAGGATGTCATGTCTCTAATATCTGTGATATAGAAAGGATAGCTGTAAACTTTAATTGGACAATGATTGACGTATGAATTAAGTAAGAAGAACAAAGGAGTCTCCATTACATTTGAGAAATGCTAAAGTTCTTTTAATGACCTGAAACTTATTGAAAGAAAAAGCTATCATAAAAATGCTATTTTCATTGATGATATAGATGTGTGATTAATAGTGTTTTTTCCAAAGAGACAAAATTTCAGATTATCCAAAGGACAATATATTATGGGTATAAATAGACTTCAGTATATTACCAAAAACTTGCACAAAACATGTGAAGAGATATACACCCAAAAATGTGTACAGTTCTTGAGAGGAACAAATAGTGATAAAGTGCTCCACTGGTCTCTATGTAATATCAAAGAAAATAGAGGAAGGATCCAGCAAATTAAGCTGTTTTCCTGTGTGATTTTATTGGAAACTATGATGAAGTGTTAATTAAAGCATTAAATCAATCACTGATCTAATAACCCATCAATCCATCAAAATGACATTTAAAAATATCAAGAAGTATTTATTAATGACTTTATTACATATCTTCTTTTGAAGCTTGCTATCTAGAAGATCCAGTAGATAAATGATTTTATCTGATATGTGAAATCCACAAACCAGATTATAGCAACATTTCATTGCAAAACTTTTAGTGATCTCCTAGCTGAGGGATTCCTGTAAGATTAATCTTGAGGGGAAGTAAGGCAGTGGAAAAGAAGCTGCCTATTCTTGTTCTCCCTCTATTGCCAAAGAACTTTGGTCTTTAGCCTTGTCAATCTTTTGAGTGTGCTTTACTCACTAGAAATCCATCTCTAAGTGATTCATTTCTTCCTGTGTGTTTGATCTTTTCTGATAAGTAGAACCAGGCCAGCTGGCTGGCTGGAATAGTATGGTACAGTTGCTGGCAAGGATTCCTTGGGAAACTGATGTAATCCTTTTGTGATTGATGTTTCCATCATGACACATTGAATTTTGCGTGTGTTTGGGATGGATTAAACTCATTCCATGAACTTTCACCACTAGCACTAGAGTGTCATTTTCTTTGGGCAGATTGTAAATTGGGATAGACTATTATTGGCAAAGGATATGTGAATCACTAATCATGATGTACTTGAACAAAAACAATAGACACTCGAAAAGAACTATTATGGTACTATTGGATAGGTCAGATTAATATATTGGCATCTACCATTGGTATTCGATAATTCCTTTGAATTTTTCTTGGCTACTCTGGAGAACAATAGAGTTCTGCTGCTTTAGAATCAACAGACTGTCAGGTCTCTATTATTATGCTTAAATATCCTGCATAGTGGATAGGATACTGGATACTATAGGAAGACTTGGATTCTTATTCTACCTTTGGCACTAACTTGCTATATGACTGTATATCAATTGATTTCTCAGGGTCTTAGTCTCATTTGGAAATGAAGGGATTTGACTAGATAACCTCTGAGTTTCCTTGAAGCTTTAAATGTAGATAAAGATAAGGTTGTAGTCAGGATAAAATAAGTTATTTATACACATATGCACACACATATATAACCAAATATACATACACTGTATGTGTGTATGTGTTGCAAACCTTAAAGTACTATATAAATTTGAGTTATGGTTATTGTTATCTCATTTTTCTCACCTGTTTTCATCAAGTTCACATGGAAACGGTCCTAGGATAAGTTACTCTTCTGTTGTTATTCTTTTATATTTAATGTTAGGCAGATTATTATGCAGTTCGGTCAACAAATTGCCTTTTTTGTAATTGGGACATAAGATCATCTTTCATATGCTCATTGAAATTATCATTAGAGTAATCTAGTAGGAGGCAGTTATGACAGGGATGATATATACCTTAATCTGTTCCCATATGGCTTTGATTTCTTCTACTGAATCTCTATATTTTGGAAGCTTTTCTTTCAAAGTAGGTTGGAGGTTGAGTATTTGATAAAACAATTATTTTGAACTTAGGTCCTCATGTGCAAGTTGACTGCATATAAGATGTGCAGTCTTGATTGTTGGTAACAACAATGTGGCCAGGTGTTTGTTGGTGACAGCTCTGCCTATAAAAATTCTACAGTTCCAATACAAACATTTATCTACTTCTCCTGTATAATTTGATTTTTTTAATATTTGAAGTACAGGATTTTTTTCCCCTCATTTTATAAAAGATAGTGAATTTCTGATGTATAATTCTAGCTACTTGGTTTTATCTTATGAGGTATTGGTTAGATAATAAATTTTTGCAGCCTGCAGTGATATACTATACAATTTCTACTATTTCTTTGCTTCTTATTGCATCAATAAGTCCAGCCTTCTTATGTATAACATTTTTTTTGTTTGTGCAATTTTTGGCATTGCCATCATTAAATTGCCATTATAAACCCTTTTGTTTCTATAAACAAATCAACATGATTCATCCATTTGTTTGATGTTTCTTTGTTGATGTTTTCTTGGTTAATTTCATATGAATAGTTGTCTAGGGAGACTTTTTTATTATTCCATTTTAGGATGTTAGTTGTTTCATGAACCTCATCTTTTGGTCATATCCAACAAATCCAAAGATATGTTCCTGTTATTACCCTTTATTACTCCGTAAACTATGTCTGTTTGTTTCAAAAGTATTTCTCTTAGCTTTTAAACTTAGTTTTTTTTCTAGTGCTCTGAGAATGTAAATCAGTCCTTTTCTTTTTAATGAGAAAGTTTCCTCAGGCAGATAGATCTTGTATTTTATTAATATCATGTGGATTTTTGTTAGAATGCTTCACAAATTTATTATGGTCCATTTTACAGTTCTGAAAATGTATATTAAGATGAATATTACATAAGTGTTACTTTAAACATGATCTCACTGATCTTTGATTTAAGGATGCCAGCAAACAATTACAACTTTATCTTTGATAACTTTAGGCTCAAGTGTCTTGCCTGGAGCAGACCAACATACTTGTAAGTAAGTATCAACTCCATTCATTCATCCTATTTGACCCCTGGCTTTAAGCTCAAAGCTTTTAGGCTCTATCTTTTCTTTGTGTATATTAGAAATTTTGTACATATTGAATCCAAATGACATTTTGACATTAATGGAGAAAGATTCCATGAGATGGAGAAACTATTAAATTTTTAAAAAAGATTCCATTTAACTAGATGTTACCCATATATAACAAGTGATTAATAAGATTACTTTGTTGCAGTCTCTCTTTAACTTGATGCCTTATTCAATTTTAGATAGGAGAAATATTAATGGGTTTAATTTTAGGCAGAACTATAAGACTCTTAAGCTATATCCCTGAAAGGTAAAACTTAAAATCAATAGTTCTTGACATTATTGTTAGTGACATGTTTTAAATGGAAAAATTCCTTCTATATATATGTCAGAGACTATAGTGTCTGCACTTTTTAAAGGATTATTTTGTATATTTGTAGTACATATCTAAAATTTGGGTGTGGAAGTGAGACAAAGACCTCAATAAGGCAGTGTAAATGTTACTGTAATTTTGGGTAGCTTGTTCAAAATTCACTAAATCAATAGTATGTACTCTTTAAGATCATAGCACTCTTTGGAACTATTGCCCCCCTTTTTCAGTCAATGTATTATTTTATTATATATTTGGATTTTTAAAAGTTATGCAACTTTTGCCATGAATATTTTGTATATGAACGACATAAATATTTAATTAACTTATATTTTTAGAAATCATCAGTATTCTTATATTTTGCTATGATGCTTTTTCTTAAGTATGATTGAATAAAGTTTGTTCCTGGTAAAGTCCTTTGTTAGTAATTTACATATGAATGTGAAGTATTTGAACGAACAATAATGAATTTTATCTGGATTCACTATTTTCTAGTTTTACAAAGAAGGTAGAGTTTCAGTCACTTCCCTTGTCAGAACTATTGTTTCATTTGTTATATTACTCATATGAAACAGCTTACAGTTTCACATTTGAACCAACTTGAATTTTTTCTTGGGTAGGACTTCTTATGTCCTTATAAACCAGAAAATTTACAGTGTTCTTTTTTGCTTTTCTGTTCTTTGATATCTTTGCTTTTAAAACCTCTGTAATATATTGATATTGTTATTGTTGATATTGTTGTTATTGGGATTGCTATTGTTGATACTATTGTTGATTATAGTAACAATCACTGTTATCTCATATCCTTTGTGGATAGGGTTGAAATAGTAACAATTTGAGGATGTCACTATCATATTATTATTTCTTTATAGTTAGTGTTCTTTGTATGCTTGCAGAAATAATGACTAGTTTTATACTAAAAGAATAGTATTAGTATATAAATTCATCTTCTATATGTATACTAAAAACACTTTGGGAAAACTGTAATACTTTGGATAACAAATAGGATGATATGTATACCTCATTTTTTCCTACATACATTTAATTTCTTTTTTTTAAGTAAGTTTCTATGTTTGGAAAATTCTTATTTATTTATGTAATTTGTAGATTATAATTTCCTGTTTAGTAAGATAGATTTTGTACATAGTTGAGTATGTATATTCTCCCCCCCTTTGAATCAATTTAGATATGAGTGAGGTTTAGGTATTGCCCATCTTCATTCTCCCCCCCTTTTCTCGTTCCATTGTGAAAAGATTTTCCTCTTTTATGTGAGACAATTTCTCTTATTCTTCCTCTTCCTTTCCCCTTTTCTCTCAGTGCATTTCTCTTTCTCATATTCATTTTTTAACATCATCCCACCATAATTGTCTCACTCCTATACTCTTTTTCTATATAGAATCCTTCTGATTGCCCTAATAATGATAAAATTCAGAGAACACATATGTATCACCTTCCTTTATAGAAAGTTAAACAGTTTAGTTTTTAATCCCTTATGATATCTTTTTCATGTTTACCATTATATTTGAATCTTATATTTATCAAAGTCAATTTTTCTATTCAACTTTAATCTTTTCATCAGGAATATTCAAAAATCCTCTATTTCATTAAATCAGTATATTCTTTTCCTTAAAAGAGTATACTTTGCTTTTCCTGGTAGATTTTTCTTGGTAATAAATTGCTTTTTTCTTCCAGAATATCATATTCCAAGCCCTCTATTTCTTTAATGTGAAAGCTGCTAAATCTTATTTGATCCTGAATATGGCTACATTTTATTTTCTCTCTGATCTGTGAGCTCTGGAATTTGGCTATAACATTCCTAAGAGTTTTCATTTTGGGGTCTCTTTCAGGTGGTGGTCAATAGTTTATTTCAATTTCTATTTTACCCTCTGATTCTATGATATCAGGGCAATTTTCTTTGGAAGTTTCTTGAAAAATGATAACTAGGTTTTTTCAAGAAATTAGGCTTTCAAGAAATTCAATAATTCTTAAGTTATCTCTCCTCTATCTATTTTCCAGGTCATTTATTTTTCCAGTAAAATGTTTCACATTTTATTCTATTTTAAAAAATTCTCTTGATTTTGATTTATTGTTTTGTGGTGTCTTAGAGTCATTAATTCCCACTTACCCAATTCTAATTTTAAGGAATTATTTTCCTGAGTGAGCTTTTGGTACCTGAGTGAGAGTTGGTACCCCACATACCTAATTTGGCCAATTCTATATTTTAAGAGTTACTTTCATCAGTAAGTTGTTGTACTTCTTTTGATATTTGATCAATTCTGTTTTTATGGTGATATTTTCCTCAATATTTCTGTGCCTCTTTTTTATATATAAATGTCAAAGAAGACTAGTGCCTCTGGTATGAGGGCTTCCAAGTTCTTTTCAGGGCTGTTTTCTACCTTTGATATGCACTTGCCAACCAACTCTTACTTGTGGCTCCAAAAAGCTTTAACATGTGGCCTGTAACAGTGGCCATACCCTGGTAAACTATTTCAAGAGACAGGCTAAATCATGTTGGGAATAACTGCCAGGCTTCGAATCTGTCAGTGAGTTAGGGAAGTGTCTACTCCAGACATGTGAAAACTTTGCTTGGTGGAATGGGCAGATGTGAACAATTTGCCTTAAAGGTTGCAGAAGCAGGTACTGTAGAGCATTTAGGGCTCGGTTAAACATCAGAGATGCTATGGTCATCTTCTGCACCCTGGATCAATGCCAGTCATCTTGACTTTTGCTTTGCACTGTACTTTGATGATTCTGGAAGAGAGAGTAGGGCCACATCTTCATGAACTCTTCCTTGCTTAAATCCAATTTGTGTGAGTCGAATCACATCACTCATACTATTTGGTTGTCTTTGGACTGAAGTAGTAGTGGGATTCAGCAGTTCTCTGGGTGTCTGAGCAGTCTTTTTAAATGACCATATTGCTTACCTTCTGGCACAAAGAAAGGGCTGGAAAAGATGCTCTAAAATTGTCTGCTTCATCCAATCCTGGCTTGCTTACCTTGGCAGGTGAGAACCCCAGCCTGTGGTTGAAACACACAAAAATGCAGAGGCTTCTAAATAGAGGGTGAATACATGTTTTTCTAGAGTGACTACAGTGGTGGGGAGGGTTGTGAAGCTGGTTTCACAATCAAAATTAATCTAGTCAACAACCTTATAAGTTTTTTGAAAGGAGTGAACGAGCTCATTATAATGCAATTGCCACTTGCCAGAAAGTGCCACACTATCACCATCAGTGCCTGTGCTTCCATCAAGATGATGGTGTGATCAAAGAAAAATTTTATGAAGACCTTCAGACTAATTATCAATGTGCTAAAAAGAAGACAAGCTTGTGATTCTGGGTCACTTTAACATCAGATTGCTCACAGACTGTCATATATAGTAAAGAATTCTAGGATGGAATTAATTGGAAACAGTAACAACAATGGTCAACTACTGAAAACTTGTGTGTCTTATGACCTTATCACCAATACTGTCTTCCACTTACCTAAGTGCAGTAAAACTTGGAGATGTATCCTCTTAGCAAACGTTGACTTTTAATAGACTTTGTCATTGTAAAATGAATAATGTCAAAATGTGAGTGTGACCAAGGCAAAGTTTAGTGCTGAGTGCTGGACCAATCATAGACTTATCTTCTTCAAGCTAAACATTAGCATTCAACAAAAAGTGGCAACCCCAAGGTAGCTACCAGAAGACTTAATGTCAACAGATAAGAGCATTTTTATGAATGGGAAGTTTGTTGCTAACTTGGAGGGAAAGCTGAGCCATTATGCAGTTATCAACAGTGGAACTGAAAAGAAGTAGGCAGCTTTTAGAGATTTGGTATATAGTACTGCATCTGTTCATCTAGGTCAGAACACTGATAAATATCAAGACTGGTTTGGTGAAAATCACAGGGAAATTGAGAAGCTGATGAAAAACGAGAACTCCATAGGGTTTACCAGCAGGATAATTTATCCCTCTCTAAAGGATTCCTCTCTAAGGCTATCCCTCTCTAAGAAATTTGCATTTAATTCTATCAAAAGTAAAGTGCAATTGAAGCTTAGAGAGAGATGCAGGATTCTTGGCTCAGTAAGAAGGCAGATCAAATAAGGTTTATGCTGATAGTAACAATCAAATGTGCTTTTATGATGCTCTGTATTATGGGTCAGAACTCTGAATTTGAAACAAGGATTCTTACAAGGTGCTAACTCAGTGGAATTGATAAAGACAGTGGTTGTTTAGCATGGTGCTTAATAAGTTGTCTAGTTCAGTACATGTACTTAGTACTTAATATTAGTTCTACAAGATTCACACTTATGATGAGAAAGTATATAAGCTTGGACAAACTCAGCTAGGTTCATTCAGAGACAAGCGGACAGAAGGCTGGAGCACAAATCCTTGGACTCAGACAGATTCATCCCATCTCACACAACCCTGGTGGCAGGCTCTCCTCCTTTGCTTCTCCACTGAAACCAAGACTCTGGAAGGCCTCCAGAAAACTAGCCTAGCCCCAAGTGAAGGAGATAAGACTTTGAAGGACACAATAAAGGATTTGGATTTTAACACCTGGCTGCCCTCGGGGTGATTACTGAGCTGAAACGAAGGCTGCTCTCAGAGACCCCAAGAAAACCAAATTAGAGAACATTTCAGCTCTGAAGGATATTTATAGACCCAAGATCTATGGTGCATCTCAACTACTCAGGGCTGATTGGAGCCACATTGATTAGTGATAAGTGATAAGTCACATTTATAGCCAATGATCCTGGAGAGATAGGCTGAACATTTTCAGTGTTCTTAGTGGATTGTCATCAACCAAGGCTAAAACCATTTACCTCAAGTAGCTTCTAACTGAAGAAGAGCTTTTAAATGTTATTAAACTCTTCTTGTATGACAAAACACTTGGTGCTGATTCTATTCCAACTGAGATTTACAAGGGAGAATGTCATCTGCTCCTACAAAAGCTGCCTGAAATCTTCCAGGTTATATGGCAAAAAAAGAAGCTAACCCCCAAGAGATCAAAGATATCTTAATCTCAAAGTTATCTCAATTGTCCATCAATTTTATAGCAAAAAAGGAAAAAGGTTGTCCTGTGACAGTCTTAAGGTAGGGGTGGGGATTTTCTCTATCTGTCCATCTCTTTTGCAGTCATTGCTGGCAAGAAGCTTGCTAGAATCCTCCTTAATACACCTAGCATGTTTACTATGTCTTTCATCTGGAAGATGGTCATGTACCTGAGAATCAGTGTGACTTCAGAAATAGCTGAAGAATGATTGATATAGTGATATAGTGTTTGCTGTCTGATGAACAATTTTAGGTGAAGATAATTCCAGGAGCAGAAAAGGGGTCTGTACACAATGTTTGTTGATATTATCAAAGCCTTTGGTTTGCTTGTGAAATCTGGAAAGCATGTCAGGAAACAATTATTTCCATTTGAATTATCTTAGGAAGAAGATACTAGACATTGAAGTTTTTTCTTGAGCTAAACTGTCAACATTTAAATATTATTACAAAGAGTCCAAGGGGCTGGCCACAAATGTACTTTTGCCTAACAGACTATTTTATGAAGGATTCACACAAGCCAAGTGCTCTTGTGTAGATCTGAAGAAGTAATACAAGAACATTCTCAAGGTCTTTCTGAAGAACTTAAGAATCAATTTTGAGAAATGGAAGACACTGGCACAGGACAGCTTACCATGGCAAACCTTTATCAAAAAAGGTCTTGTACTCTTTGAGCAAATCCAAATCACAGTAGCTCAAAAGAAATGTGAGATGCACAGATTTAGATGCATTACAATGTTCAGTTGGGCTATTTTTGCCTGACCTATGGCAGAACCTTGTAATCTCATGTTAGTTTGATCAGCCACAGTCAGATTTGCTGTACCTTAAGACAGTGATGCCATTTTGGTCCTCTGTGAGTACTAAGGACAATAACCAACCGATTGTCTTTTCATGATTTTCTTCATTTGCTTTTATTTCTTTACTTAATTTTTCCTCCAACACTCATTTGATTTTGAAAATAATAGGGTTATGATCATATCACCTCTTGTAACTGTTCTACTACTCATTGCATTGGCATTGTAATAGTCATTAAAGGCAGTGTAAACATTATAACACTTTCTTGTGGCTTTTTCAATATTCACTGAGTTGATAATAAACTTTCATTTGTACCTTCTAGACTTTCTATTTCATGTTTGGTTCCACTTCAACTTTTGTCGTTTATTAACTAATTACTTGATTTCTTTGTTTTACAATTTATGTGACAAGAAAATTTCCACATCTTTATTCTATCAGGTTTCTCTTTATATGCTAATTATTTGTCCCAATGTCCCTGTTTGATTGATATTGAATTATTTTGTTTTTTATGCTATGTCTCTTTATAAAATTTTCTTTGGTATTTAGTTATTGCTTAAAGGTATTATGATTTTCATATGTATCTTTTCCAAATTCTGTTATGTGTTTCCCATCTATTTCATGAACTTTAAATTAGAAAATACGACATTTAAATTTTCCAAACCACAGATAATGCATAAATATTTTATTATAATTCACTGTTATTAAGCAAGTCTTCAACATGTTTTTAGAGTCACTTCTAACATTGTAGTATTTTGTGAACTTTCTAGAAATATTCCTAGATATTCCCCCACAGTCTTTTTTATGACAACACTGTCATAGCATACATTGTTGTATACGGGTCTTAGAATGAGGATATTCTGGGAGAATGAATTCACTCATAATGATTGTATATAGTACCATTTTTTTGAGTTACTATGTTTTTTGGTATTAATTATATTCTTTTTATACCATCAGTTGGATTCTAACTCATCTATTAGATTTTTGCTCTCAAATTCAAAAAAAAGCTTTTTGAAATTCTTCCTAAATATGCTGATTTCCTTTGCAAAAACATTCAAGATGTTAGCATTATTATTTACCAATTTATTTTATTTTAGTGAGCATATCTGGAAGTTGTAGGTGAAAGTTTTCAGTGCTTTCCGCAGCTTTTTGCTCTTTGGATTTTAGTAACAACTCATTGTCCATTCCTATTTCATCCAATTTAGGGTTAGGAATGAAGTTATTTCTTATAATTGCCTTTCCTTGATCTTCAGCATGTTAGAGTTTAATATGAAGTTGAAGATATCATTGACAAAAAATAGTATGAAGTTCTTTATCCATAATTGGAGAGATCCTTTTACAATGTTATTAGGATGTAGCAGTGGCTCCAAACATATATATTCACATGTTCATTTTATTTTATATCCTCTGGTGGTTTAACTTGCATTAGTGGTTAGTGCCATTTTCTCCAAAGTATTTCTAGCAAGTTTTTTTTTTTAATTTGCTTTTCTGTGGAATCAGATCACAAAGGGGTGCTACTTATTCTGCTGTTCTATATTTCAAGTTGATCATAATGATAGACAATACTCAGTCTGTTTCTTAGATTCCTAAGAATCACACAGAACTGGCCAAAGTATTAATTCAAAAATAGTATCATTAGAGCTCAGTTAATATTTCAGAATTTTAATTTTTTAAAATTTTATTTTATTCTGAATTTAAGAAATAAAATAAGCATTATCATAACATAGTTGAATGAAAAAGATGATTGAACATGAAACTGCAAATCTGTTAAGAACAACATGCCATTCCTTTTAAAAATATAATAAAGTTATCATGTAACTTTCTTTTTTTTCCCTTCCCTTCTCCCCTCACTCTAGAGATATCTATCATTAATTAGACAGACACCAGTGTGTGTGTGTGTGTGTGTTCAGAGATATATTTGTAAAATCATTCTATACATACTTTATCAGATTTTTTTTTCTGGAGCAGATGGCATCTTCTTTCATAGCTCCTTTGTAGTTATTTTGGGTATTTATAATAGTCAAAATGACTTATTTGTTCAAATTGTTATTAGTTAATTGTTATTAGTATTGCTATTTCTGTATAAAATTTTTTTTGGTTCTGTGTAAGTATACGCATGTTTTCCTACAATCAACAATCTCATTAATTCTTATAGTGCAGTATATATTCCATCAAGATGACATATCCCTTGTTTCAGTCAATCCCCAATTGATGGGCACCTTACAATTTCTAGTTCCTTGCTACCACAGAGAGCTTCCATAAAAATTTGAGAATATGCAGTTCTAGAGCATATAGTTCTAGTTTAGAACATATTTTCCCCCCTTTTTCTCTAATCATCTTTGGAAGTAGATTTCATAGTGCTATAGCTGAGTTAAAGGGTATAAACAGTTTAATAACTTTTTGGATATGATTCCAGATTGCTCTCAAAAATGGTAGATCAGTTTACAATTCTGCCAATGGTGAATTAGTTTCCCAATTTTTCTTCATCCCCTTCAACATTTTCAAGATTTTTGCCACTTCTTTATAACTATTTAATACCTATTTATTGTGTAAACCTACCATACTGTGTTATCTATTGTAGCTATCTCAAAGCAAATAGACTCCCTGTTGTATATCATACTGGCTGGCATTCCTTTATTTGGTAGTTGTCAGTCTTCTCCCAAGATATGGATTGTGGAATGGAGTTATAATAATACTCATGTCCAATGATGTTTTGATAGAAACAGTCCCTAAATAAGTTATTATCCTAATATGCTTTTATGTTTAATGTTCTTTTTTTTATTTAATAGCCTTTTATTTACAGGATATATACATGGGTAACTTTACAGCATTAACAATTGCCAAACCTCTTGTTCCAATTTTTCACCTCTTACCCCCCCCCATCCCCTCCCCTAGATGGCAGGATGACCAGTAGATGTTAAATATATTAAAATATAAATTAGATACACAATAAGTATACATGACCAAAACATTATTTTGCTGTACAAAAAGAATCAGACTCTGAATTATTGTACAATTAGCTTGTGAAGGAAATCAAAAATGCAGGTGTGCATAAATATAGGGATTGGGAATTCAATGTAATGGTTTTTAGTCATCTCCCAGAGTTCTTTTTCTGGGCATAGCCAGTTCAGTTCATTACTGCTCCATTAGAAATGATTTGGTTGATCTCGTTGCTGAGGATGGCCTGGTCCATCAGAACTGGTCATCATATAGTATTGTTGTTGAAGTATATAATAATCTCCTGGTCCTGCTCATTTCACTCAGCATCAGTTCGTGTAAGTCTCTCCAGGCCTTTTTGAAATTATCCTGTTGGTCATTTCTTACAGAACAGTAATATTCCATAATATTCATATACCACAATTTATTCAGCCATTCTCCAACTGATGGACATCCATTCAGTTTCCAGTTTTTAGCCACTACAAAAAGGGCTGCCACAAACATTCGTGCACATACAGGTCCCTTTCCCTTCTTTATAATCTCTTTGGGATATAATCCCAGTAGTAACACTGCTGGATCAAAGGGTATACACAGTTTGATAACTTTTTGAGCATAGTTCCAAACTACTCTCCAAAATGGTTGGATTCGTTCTATGCTTAATGTTCAATAAGCTATTATATATGTAGATAAAATAACTACTTTTTGTTGTTGAGTATCAATTATTTTAATATTAATTAGTATCAATTAATTTATTATTAAATAAAAGTATTAAGACATAAGTTCATGTAGACTTAATTAACACCAATAGCAGGGCAGAGGGTGGGAATGGCATATACTTTGGTTACTTCTCACTATTTTGATTTCTTTTGCTAATGTTTTATATTTGAAAAATTTTTTCTATGCCCCTTAAAAATGATGAATATTCAGCATGGTATCTTTTGTAGGGTTTTTAATGACTCCTTACGAGAATGCTATCGATAAATGTTATTATCCCCATTTTCCAGTTGAAGAAACTGGCCAGAGAGAGACTAATTCACTTGCCCTCATGACATTATTAATAATATTATGCTTAATTTTTTTAATGGAGGAAAAATGTGTCTAGGTGATTAAGGATAACAGGTCAGGATGTAATAACATTCAGGTTCTAGTATGGTTTATTGGTTTTTTCCTCAAGGATATTTTGAAATCTTTTTTTTTTAAATACAGTATTTCTTATTACTTAGACCATGAAAAATAATGAGTTTCTGCCATACTATAGAGTTCTAGCTCTCAGGTCATATTTTACTAGGTAATGGGTTGGTACCAATTTTTTTTTCTAAGTAGTAGAAATGCATTGCATAGTTTTTCTGACTCCATATATATATATATATTTTTTGACAAAGATATGGAAGTGGTTTGTCATTTTCTTCTCAAGTGGATTAAGCAAATAGAGCTTAAGTGATTCATCCAGAATCAGATAGCTAGTGAATCTCTGATGCCAGATTCGAACTCAGAAATTTCTGAATCTACAAACAACGTTCTATGCAGAGCCACCTATCTGCCTTCTGGCAGCTGCATGGTATTTGTTTGAATGTTCTATGTTGATCACTAATTATGGACTCTTTAAGGTTAACCCTTATGTAATTTCTATCGATAATGACCTGGTCCTAAATTGCTGTCATAAGGGAAACTCCTCCATTTTAATAAATCAACTCACGTGGCTTATCCGTATGCTTGACACTTCTTAAAAATCAATGTATTGGTAGCTAAATTCATACAAATGTTGGTTATTATGTGACCATTTCACCCCATTCTTGGATTTGAGCTGTTTCATAGATTCCATCTGACTTTAACTCACTTTTGGTTATCATTGACCAATTTAATGGTGTTTGATGTTAGTTTTTCCTTTAGCTTACTTAAGCTATAATTCATATTCCAAAAAGTATTTCAGTAGGTTTTTGAAGTATTTATCAAGGGATCTGAGAATTTTTGTCATTTTTATTCCTCTTGGTTGACAAGGGAGTTTTAATCTTTCAATAACTACCTTAGGATAGTGGATCTTGTGTTTATTAATAGTGTGAGGAGTTTTGTAAGAGAAGCTTCTAAATCTTTTATGTTAATCCATTTTGCAGTTCCAAAAATTTACATTGACTAGCATAATTGATTTCTTTAAATGCACATTTTCATTGATTTCTGGATGCCCTCAAAGTTCTTGATAATCACAGCTTACCTTTTAATTGTTATATAGTTAATGTGGAGAAGAAAAAAATGTAACCACAGCTTATCTTTTAATTGTTATATAGTTAATGTGAAGAAGAAAAAATATTTTAAAATGTGGCACTTTTCTTAAATTATATTTTAAGTCTTTTGGTAATTTATTCTTTTTCAAATATCTTGGAAAGTTAATGCTTTGAAAATGATATTTATTCCAGTATGATTTCTTCTGTTTGAATCTGTTTTGGTCTTTTTACTATTTTTGTCTTCATCTTCTTGAGTGCTACTTCCACTTGTTAAATTAATACGTTGGGGATTGAGGTGTTAGAAAATGATGGTTTCGTTATACTTGATGATGAAAATAGTTTGTTACACAAATGCTGACTGACATTTTAATTTCTTTGTTGTTTTTATTTCAGTATTATTTTGATTACTTTTAGGATACTTTGGTTTAGTTGAGACTGACATCAATTCTTTTCCAAACTAATTTAGTTTTTTCAAATTCGTGAGTTATTTTCATTGATGCCTCTTTATGTTTTTTAAATCACCATTTCCGAATACAACCTCTTTACCCTTCCCTCCTTCTCCCCTTTGAGCCATCTCTTCTGGGAAAGATGAAAAGAGGAAAAACTTCCAATATCTTTTTTTTTTTACTGGTTTTTATTTTACTCCTCAAATTACTTTTAATTGCGTGGTAATTAATCCCTTTTCTTAGGAATATTCACTTCCATCTTCCTTCTTAGAATTTTTTCTATGATGACATTGCTATAGCATACATTATTTTATGAAAATCCTGGAATAGTTACATACAAAAATATCTTGGGAGAATGAACTCACTTTTTTCCTTTTTCTTTCTTTCTTTCTTTCTTTCTTTCTTTCTTTCTTTCTTTCTTTCTTTCTTTCTTTCTTTCTTTCTTTCTTTCTTTCTTTTCTTTCTTTCTCTCTCTCTTTCTCACTCTCTCTCTCTCTTCCTCTCCTTTCTCCCTCCCTCCCTCCCTCCCTCCCTTCCTTCCTTCCTTCCTTCTCTTTCCTTCCTTCCTTCCTTCCTTCCTTCCTTCCTTCCTTCCTTCCTTCCTTCCTTCCTTCCTTCCTTCCCTTCCTTCCTTCCTTTCCTTTCCTTTCCTTTCCTTTCCTTTCCTTTCTTTCTTCTTTCCGAAACTGGGGTTAAGTGGCTTGCCCAAGGTTGCACAGCTAGTAAGTGTTAAGTGTCTAAGGTCAAATTTTAAGTCAGGTCTTCCTGACTTCAGGGCTAGTGTTCTATCTACCTGCCTCTGTGAATTCACACTTGATGATTCCTCTGAGCCATCTAGCTGACCACATGAATTCACTCTTGATGGTTTTATCCAGCACTTTTTTTTATTGCTGTTTTGTCATATATGTTACATTCTGTTTTTAATTGGTTAAATTTTAACGTGGAAAACCAATCAATATATCAATATACAGTAATCCACACCCATAGTTCTCTGCTTCTGTAATAAAGGGAGATTCTTTTTGTCAATTCTTTTCCAACGTTAAACTTGGTTATTATAATTGCATTCCTTTTAGTGTAATGTTTTGACATTGCTTTACATCACCATAATCACTTATGTATATTGTTTTCTTGATTCTGCTTATTTCACTTTGCATAATTTCATTTTTGCCTCCCTATACTTGTTTAAAATTTTCTCTTATGTTATAGAGATATTCTATTATCTATGTACTACAATTGCATTATTCAAAATATTTCCCAGTAGACAAGCTCTATTTTGTTTCTCACTGTTTTACAACCCAAAACTTTACTAAAGGGAAAGTTTTGGTGTTTATGGGAACTTGTTCTTTCTTTGACCTTTCTGGGGTATTTGTGTAGTCATAGTTCATCTTTGTTGAAGAATATAAACACAAAACTTTAAGAAAGAACTATGCATAGTTCCATTTTTTTTTTTAACAAATGTTGGCTCATTTCATAGCTCTATCAATAGCGAAGTTCTTTCTTCCCATGATCCTTCCAATATTCAGTATTTCCATTTTTTGTTATTTTTGATAATTTTCTGGGTGTGAGGTGAAACTTACATTAATTATAAGTGGCTTGGAGAAATGCTTCATATAGTTACTAAAAGCTTGCACTTTTTATTATGCTCATGTCTTTTGAGTGCTTATGCTTTGTGAAATGGCTCTTAATTTATATTATTGTATTAAGCCTCTATACATCTTGATATCTGATTTTTTAAACTGATAATTAATGCAGTGATTTTTTTCTTAGTTGATAGCTTCCTTTATTATCCTAGCTAATTAAATTTTATTTTTACAGCATCTATTCCATTCCTTCTATCACAATTCATTATTTTTTCTTCTTACTTTTTTCAGAATTCTCCCATTAAACAGTTGGGAAAGGTACTTAGTTCACATAATTTTTTATGAAGTAAACTTTTATACTTGTCATGTATTAATTTTGAATTTATCATTGTATAAATTACATAAAGTGCTGGTCTAAATCTAATTTCTACCAATCTCTTTTCTAGTTTTCCCAGCAGTTCTTATCAAATGATAATTCAATCCACAGTACTTTATGTTGCACATATTGAGTTTTTTCTTTCTGATTTTTAGGTGTATATATCTCTTCTATTTATCTATATTTTAATTTTTAAGAGTAAAAATATTTTGATGATTATGATTTCATAATAATTTGAAATCTAAAAGGAATATTCATTCTGTCTTTAAAGATCAAATTTTATTTTTTTAATTATTAGAAAGCCAATTTCTTTCCTATTTATTCCATTTGAAGAAAAAAACTGTTTTGACAACAAATATTCATTAGGGAGCAAAGTAAATCCCCCTCACTGACTGTGTTAGAAAAATATGTAGCTCATTCTATAATCTAAATCCTTCTCTCTAAAGAGGTAAATAACATGCATCATGAATAGTCATTGTGTTGACTGGAATTCTTACAGCTATCCATTTTAACTTTTAAATTTATTTACCTTGAGATTCTAGTCTTTTTTTCTTCCAAATGAATTTTGTTATTTTATATGGCTCTATTAAATTTCCTGTTAATTTAATTTATACAAATGTAGACTTTTTATCAATCATCTCAGGTAATATCATAATGCTTAATCATGCACAACTAATATCTTTGAAGTTTTTTCATACATTATCAAATTATTTGGAATTATTTTTATACATGTTTTATATGTATTTTGTGTTATATATTTTAAAAGACTATAGTCTATAAGCTTTGAGACTATAGAAGTAAATAAATTGTTATATGTCTTGCATTTTGAAGTTATTTTGAATGGGATCTCCCTTTCTATCATTTCATGTTAGATTTTCTTGTTGCTATAAATTAATGCTAAGGTGTATACTGCTATTTTGTTAGGGATATTAATTGCTTAGGTTTTTTTTTTTTTTTTTAAAGAAACTTCTTTGAGTTCCTTAGCTTAATCGAAGTAAAGCATAATGCCATTAGCAAATATAATTTTTTTCATCTCTGCTAGTATTTATTTAAATATTTTTTCTAATGTCATTCTTCTTTCATTCCTGCTTCCCAATTTGCTGTTGACAAATTTATAGCCTTCTATAATAATTTAATAATGGTTTTATGTTTTAGATTAGTATTTAGTTGACACACCATGCTATCAATCAAGAAGATCAAATTCTTAGTGCTTAAGGTAGTTGATCTCTTCTGGCTTCACTGATTGAATTGATTGTTTTATATTGGTCAAGCTTCTATAGAAATTAGGAACAATTTTGCCAATTTTATTTGGCCTTTCTCTATGTACTACTTTTCAGTATCAAAAACTTGTATGAATAGGTCAGCTGGAGTGATTACACTTTTTCATCTTTATTCTTTTTCTTGATTTGGTGTTACTTTAATCTTTATGACTACCTACATAATTATTAAGTAATAGTTTGCAAAATGTTATCTCATAAAGCAATACACACAAAAATCATAGAAATAACTTTCAAAGGGTAAATGCATTGAGTTTATAGGAGTAAAGAGCATTGTGTGCTGGAGGTGTAAAGGTAATTTTTGCAGAGAAAGTAGAAAAAGACTTGTGCTTTTTATTAATGGGTCAGTAAATTAATTAACAAGAATTTATTAAGTACCTATTATTTATTAGATACTATAGTAGGCATTGGACGTACAAAGACAAAAATGAAAAGTATCTGTCCTCAGTAGATTTATATTAGGTCTGAGAAGGTAACATGCCCACAAACATGCGCAGAGAATATATACAAAATAAATAATGGGTCATTGAGAGATTTGGAACAACCTCATGTAGAAAGTGATGCTTGAACTGAGTATTGAAAGAAAAATGAGTTTCTAAGAGTTAGGAGATGAGGAAAGTATGCATTCAAAGCATGGAGGAAAGCCAGTGCAAAGACATAGAGAGAGGGATTGAAGAGTCATATGTAGGATGGAATGGAAAATGCTAGATTGGATGGAGGAAGAATGGCATATAAATATGCCAAATGGGGTGTTTGCCATGAGAATAGGCTTGGAGTTTGGAATGAATATAAAAGAAAATGCAGATTAGTATGTCTAGAATATTGGAATTTCTTCTACTTGATTAGAGAAGACAGAACTAGGAGCAGTGGGTGAAATTGTGCAATGGTAGATCTTGGCTTGATTTTAGTAAAAATTCCCCCCAAATGAGAGCATTTTAAATGTAGGTTGGTCTGTTTCAGGGTTGGTGTGGGTAGTGGGTTTCCCTTGAATAGGTATTTCCAAGTGAATGACCATATTTTGGGTATGTTGCTGAAGGATTCAGGAAGAGGTTACTCTAGATGTCCTCTGAAGTTCTTTATGATTTTTTGTGAGATGGTTTGCCAAGGGAAAGAGAAGATGATAATGTTAAAGGGATAAATCAGACCTATATTATAGAAGGTCTTTAATGCCACGACAGGAAGTTTGAGGTTTACTCTGTAATCAGAGATTGTTAATACTTTTTTGTGTGTATCATAGAACTCTTTGACAGGCTGTTAAAGTTTATGAACGTCTTCTCAGAATAATGTTTTTAAATGAATAAAATAAAATGCATAGGATTATAAAGGAAAGGAAAAGTTAGTTATACTAAAGATGCCTTTTATTTTCTATCCGAAGTCATGGTCCTCCTGAAATCTATGCAAACAAACAAACAAACAAACACTTGGTCACTCATAGAACCCAACTCTCTGGTGTAGGGTAAAGGCTTACAATAGGAAGGAGATATTAAGCAAGATGATTAGAAGACAAACTTTGAAATTCTATACAGATGCTTTGTATAGGAGAGACACTAAAAGCTTCTTCTGAGCCTGTATTCTCCAAGATGCTTTTGTAAACATTTGTCATTGTGAACTCACCCCATCCTTCTATATATTTTTATTGCCTGTTGCTCTTCCAACTTGGTTTGATAAGTATTTTCTATCACTGTTTTTTTCCTTCTTTCGCTTTCCCCTCAAAGGAGGCATCCCCTCAGGTGGTATTTGTGACCCTCCTCACTTTTGTGATCTTAGCGTCATAGACAAGGAAAGGAATTGACTGGTTCAACTTCTAATTCTCATGAGTACTACTTCTGTAACTTTTGTCTGAGTAACTGAAGTCCTTCCCTCCCTCCCTCCCTCCTTTCCTTCCTCCTTTCCTTCCTCCCTTCCTGCTTCCCTTCCTTCCTTCCCTCCTTCCTTCCTTCCTTCCCTCCTTCCTTCCTTCCTTCCTTCCTTCCTTCCTTCCTTCCTTCTTTCCTTCCTTCCTTCCTTCCTTCCTTCCTTCCTTCCTTCCTTCCTTCCTTCCCTCCTTCCTCCTCCCTCTCTCCCTCCCTCTCCCTCTCTCTTTCCCTCTCTCCTTCTCTCCCTCCCTCCCTTCCTGTTTCCCTTTCCTCCCTCCCTCTCTCCCTTCCTTCCTTCCTTCCTTCCCAAATTATCTTTAGCTCACACTTCTTCTTGACTCTCCTGTTCTGTTATTATCAGAACCTATAATCTATAATCTCAGAAGGTACCAATTTATAGGAAACGAGTACTGCAATAATCCAAATGTAGTGTGATAAGGTTTTTAGTTCTGAAAACATGAATTATGATTCTTGTTTTACTAAATCTTAGTTCTTATCTTTATGATAAATCTGTTTCTTAAATCACAATCTTTAGTATGGCTGGCATAGAAGGATAGCTTGTTTTTGAATTGGCTATTTATATTGTGTCTTCCTAATTTATAATTTATTTTCATATTTTTTTGATAATGATCCTTGGGATTAATCACTCTGAGTTCATTTAGGAATGTGATTTTATTAGAGATTTATAGTTTTTATATCTTCTCCCCAAATGCTTTTAGAATACATACACCATAGTATTTCCTAACAAAATAAAACAAAAACTAAAAAACCAAACTCTCTTCTTCCTGTGAGGTAACTGAGATTTTCAAAATTTGAGACAAGATGATTTTGGTGTTTAAGGCTACATTCAAGTTTGCTGAGAACTCTCAAACCCCTAGTTTTATAGTTCATCTAAACAAACAACTAATAACTGTGAATTTACATTCTAAGGAGACTCTAGCCTCCCAGCTGGACCTCAGCAATGCAGCTGGAGTGGACTGAGAGCTGCCCTCTTTGGCTCTAAACATTCTTGGCTTAGAAATGAGATCTTTGGGAAAAGTAGTCTTCCCTAGAGATGTCTTGGTGACATTGTTTTATTCTCCAGTCTAAGCTTATATATAAAATAATTCTGTGAGAGGAAAAGGAAAATGAACACAGAGAGGAGGAAGAATTAAAACAGGACTCTGAGGAACAGTGACATTCTCTCTGCAACAGGTCTTCATGCAGGTGTGACCTTCTCCCTTGTATTCTCTGCATGTCCTGCTTTAGATTCTTAACAACAATATGTACAAATACAAGTAAATGTATGTTAGTCCAAATGTTGCAAGGAATAAGGGTGAACTTTCTAATCTATAAGTTTTAACTACTTTTGCAATGCCATCAACTATTTTGTGATTTATTCCATCTTTGGTTCTAGATTCTTCCTCTACCTGAAGAGCAAACTTCTCAAGTTCCTTCCGGCTATAAATTTATGACATTTGATCCAAGGAGGATCAACTGATGTGTAAATTTCTTACTGTGGAGATCACCACAAAGGACTTTTCAAAATTTGGCCTTTGCATACAACATGGTCTTGATGGGTTTTGTAGACACTTGTAAAATTTTAATCTTTATACTAGATGTTGTTTGTGACTCAGGGTTGGGTAAATGCATAGTAAGTATGATCATCAGCCTTTGAGGATATAAGTTTAAGATGAGAAAAAGTTTTAAAAAATTTTAATCCATAACTTAAAAAGCACATATATTAGACCCTTGACATAGCTGACCATGTTATATTGCAACAGCTTGCAATTTATTTCCTTTCCTCAAGTCTCTCCCCATTCCTGTCCCTTCTATACAATGCTACCAAAATAATTTTCTTTAAGTATAGATCTAACCATGTCATTTCTATACTAAGGTATCTTCCCATTTCCTTTAGTGTAAAACAAATTGCTTAAATCTTAAAATTCTACCCAAACTGGTCCCTATCAATCTGACTTTAATACACATTATTCCTCCCTCCCACATTCTATTATCTGGTCAAACTGGCCTTTTCTTTGTTTTTTTTTTTTTTACTCAACTTTTTTATCTACTGTTTCAATGCATTTGAATTGTTCAACCCACATAACCACGAATAAGTACCCACATATAAATTTAAATATTTTAAATATTTGGGGAGAGGACTATCTTTTGCATCTTCATTGTCATCTCAAAACTCTCTTTAAATTAAAATTATTTTTAATGTAAGTCTAATTTTTGTATATCGAACCAATCTGATGACTCATTTCATAAGTCAGAAAACTGAGTTCTAGTGAAATAAAATTATTTGTACCAGATGACAAGAAGAGTTAGTGGCACAGTTAGAACTAGACTCCACCTTTTCCTGACTCCGAATACAATGACTAGGACTTTGTTCCTTAATGAGAAGATCTTATCTTTTGACACATATCTTGAGTCTTTTATGATTTTTCATATTTTAAGGACATTGTGTTATGACAATAACATAAAAGAAAGATATACTGAATTTATTACCCAGGATGTAGAGAAAGGAAAGGGGGAGGGAATGAGAATTAATATAGCACCTAGTCCTAAGTGAGCTATGTTCTTTATAAATATCTTATTTAACCTTCACAACAACTTTGTAGGGTGTGATATTCCTATTTTATAGTTGAGGAAACTGAGGGAAACAGAGGCAAACTTGCTTTGGATGTGTCTGAGACTGGATTTGAATTCAGGTCTTCTTGACTTTAGACTGAGCACTTTATACACTCCACCTTAGCTTCATAAACTGTGGTTTAAGATACCATATGGGATCTCATGATTGAATTTGGGGGGGTCATGAAATTATGATTTATTATCAGCAAGTGTTTTATTTGTTTACCTATTTATATATATATTTATACAATCTTGGGATATTACATATGTAAATATATGTATGTACATGTATTATAACATATATTGTGTTATTTATATATATTATATATAAGTATTATATATAATATATATAAATATATGTGTGTATATATATGTATATATATATCCCAGGGTTGTATAAAAATTTCTTGGGCTCTGTGAGTGGGAAAAGTTTAAGAAGTCCTGTATTACATTGTCTACCTGCCACTCATATAAAAAAGACACTTGAAAAAGGTCTCTTTTCCATTCATGTGCTTATTCTTTTGATTAACTAAATCTCTTTTGCTGTTCTTTCATTCCCTGCTAATTGTCTGAACCTTCCTTGTCTTTTTTTTTTTTTTTGCTTTTTTTTTTGCTCTGCTTATCAATTATTTAATTTCATCCTAATAGAACCTCTGTTATAAACCCAAACTGTGTAAATGGGACTGGAGCCTTATATGTCATCAATGCATAGTATATGCATATGATATGATTATTCTTGTTCTTCTCATCTTTCTCATCAGACTCACTCTTATCAATCTCATTCAACCCTATAGCTTCTACCATCACATTGATGCAGCTGACTGCCAGATCTTTACCTTCATTTCTGCACTCTTTTTTGACCTGTACACCCACAACTCCAATTTCCATGCATTTCCAACTCAAAATGTCTGATACCAAACATACTGGTTTCCTCCTAGATCTACTCTTCCCTCATTGATGACTTTTTCTGACACCATCACCTTAACTTTATAATATGGGATTTATCTTTGAATTTTTTCCTCTTACCTACTCTCTAATCATTTCCCTTCAGGTCTCTTCTACTCTACTATTGTAATATTTCTCAAATCAATCTGCCTTTCTCTATTCTAACTTTCTTGTTCTTATAATTTACCACTTCTTTTATCTTGTTGTTTTTCAGTATTTGTAGTCATGTCCAATTCTTCATGACCCCTTATGGGGTTTTCTTGGCAAATATATTAGAGCGGTTTTCCATTTCCTTCTGTAGTGGATTAAGTTAAATGACTAGCCCAAAGTCACACAGCTAGTGGATTTCTAAGGCTGCATTTAAATTCAGGTTTTCCAGACTCCAGGCCCAGTGCCTCTCTTGACTTACCTTGTAGCTTATCATCACCTTGAAAAATCCTCATAAAGATTTTTCTATCTCCATCCTTTCCATAGTCTAATGTATCTTTTATACCACTGTGAGAAATGATCCATATTGGTCTAGTAATTTCATTTCTCTGTTCAAAAACCTCTAGTGATTTCTGTTGATTTCCAAATTAAGTTCAAATTCCTTTGCCTGACATTTAAGACTCTCCATATTTTTACTTTTTCTATGTACTGTAGATGTCAGTCAAACTGGACAGCCCTCAAAACATGGATTTGATCTGTCTGCCTTATAGTTTTTGCTCAGGTTACTCACTGAATTTAGAGCTCCTTCTCCTTCTTTTTACTTTTTGAATTTATTATCCTATCATCATTAAAGCCCACATGAAAAGTTAACCCCTTCAAAAAGTCTTTCCTGTTATACCCAATTGATGATTATCTTCCTTCTTTTGAGATTATGTCAATTGCTACATTACTACTGTGATATTGTAAATTATTATTATGCAAGTTAGGGTATTGCTCCTTTATAAGACTATGTTTTCCTTGCAATTAAGGTTTGTGTCTTAGTAATAGGAGATGTGTCTATATCACTTTAAGGTCTGATAAGTGCTTAAATCTTTTCTCGTATTTGATCCTTACAACAAGTCTTTCAGAGCTGTAGCTTTTATTTTCATTTTTCAGAAAAGGAAACTGATGCCAAGAAATTTAAGTGACTTGCCATAATCATACAGCCAATAAGTGCTGGAGTAAGATTCAAATCCAGTTTTCGCTTGACCAAATGTACCTAAAACATAACTTTTCAACTTTTCATCTCAACTTTGTACTTTCTTCTTTGGTGGGGATTTTAATTTAGTGTTTTATTTTCCCCCAGTTACATGTAAAAGCAATTTTTAACATTCATTTTTAAAATTTTGAGTTCTGGATTTTTCCCCTCCTCCCTTCCCATCCTTATTGAGAATGAAAACAACTCAATATAGATTATACATGTGTAGTCATGCAAAAAAAAATCTTGTGGAAAAAAATAATGTAAACCAACTTCCCCACTCAACTTTGTATTTTTCCCAGCACCTACTACAGGATAGGTAGTTAGTGGTCTCATTAATTACACAGTGAATACTGTGAGTTTACTATCCAAGGATAAATTTAGTTACCTTAATCCTACCATGACATGCCTTAGGTTTCTAGGGATGTCTTTTAGGTGTTTTAGTCTTTCTTGTTTAATCTATCAGTTCAAGATCCCATTTCAGATGTTTCTGCTCGATTATAGGGACCACTGTACTATTGGAACTCCAGTTTCATTTGACCATTTAACCAATTGGTTAATTTTTAAAATTTTTACAGAGGGACATTTATTTAAAAGATGTAATAAGAACAAAAGTACAAATATCTTTATGCTCTAAATATTTTGGGGGCACATTCCACTCTGCCCTATAAAACCTTGCTTTTTAAGAGATGGGACTTATACTTAATAGTTTCCATATAACCTTGGTCCCACCAAGTTTATGTCCAAATGTAGCATCAATATGAAATAAACTGTTATATGAAATTGGGTTCCTAAGACCACTTCTCACATCTTGTGACCCTAAAGTGAAACCAGTTGACTGCAAACCTCATCATGGACTCAACACCTGCATCTACTGATGTCCTACTGTCCTGACCTCCTAAAGTTCCTGTCTTTTATCTTGACTCTTTGCCTGAAATGAAAAAAAAATTATATCAATGTTAAGGGAAAGTACCAGGAAAAATTTTCATGGTCCACATGGACCTCAGAAGGATAGAAGCCTTTTCTCTAAAACTCTCATCTTTCACTGAAATATTATCAGAGTCTGAGACTTTAGTTTTTAAGTTCTTTTTTGAATTCATCCCCAGTTATTGCTAGTCATGCATAACCTATATTTTTTATTTTATATGTGTGTCTATATTATTATAGCTTTTTATTTACAAGACATATGCATGGGTAATTTTTCAACATTGACCCTTGCAAAACCTTCTGTTCAAACTTTTCCCCTCCTTCCCTCCACCCCCTCCCTTAGATGGCAGGTAATCTAATACATGTTAAATATGTAAAACTATATGTTAAATACAATATATGTATACATATCCATACAGTTATTTTGCTGCACAAGAAAAATGGGATTTAGAAATAAGGTAAAAATAACCTGAGAAGGAAAACAAAAGTGCAAGTGGACAAAAACAGAGGGATTGGAAATGCTACGTTGTGGTCCACACTAATTTCCCATAGTTCTTTCACTGGGTGTAACTGGTTCTCTTGGATCCTCTCATTGTTGAAGAGAGACATGTCCATCAGAATTGATCATCATATAGTATTGTTGTTGAAGTGTATAATGATCTCCTGGTTCTGCTCTGTTCATGCATCAGTTCGTGTAAATCTCTCCAGGTCTCTCTGAAATCATCCTGTTGGTCATTTCTTACAGAACAATAATATTGCATACTATTCATATACCATAATTTATTCAGCCATTCTCCAACTGATGGGCATTCACTTAGTTTCCAGTTTCTGGCCACTTCCAAGAGACCTGCCACAAACATTCTTGCACATGCAGGTCTCTTTTCCTTTTTTAATCTCTCTTTGGAATATAAGCCCAGTAATAACACATGTATAACCTCTCAAAGAAGCTTTTATTTTCTGCGTAGTTAGCAGCCTGGATCAGGTTAAAGAACATGTACACATTCTCCAAATCTCCCCTCGGCACTTCTATTACATACTATCATGACTCTCTTCGGAGCAGATTCCTTAAGCCTTCCAGATGGGGAATTGTATCAGTGATGTTCTGTACCTTTTCATAAGGACTAGTGGACTCAGTGGCTATCCTTCATTACCAATGCTTGCTGTCATAAATTTTGCCAGTCAATTAGCATTTATTAAGTGCCCACTATGTGCCAGGCACTGTGCTAAGCTAAGTTAGTTGTCTTATAAAAAGTAACTCTCTTAATAATGAAGTTTGAAATTCAAGCAATCATCTGAGACTACATTTATAGTATCATTTTAATAACTTTAAATGAAGGAACAGTGAAAGGTTTGTTGATACTTTCAGTAGTTAATAATAGATATGGTAGAACAATTACTACCCTGGGATTTATGAGACATGAGTTCTACTCCATAATTTTTTCCCTAACTAGATTATAACTTCGGCAACTCAAGCCATCTCTCTGTTCTTTAATTTCCTCATCTATAAAACAAGGCAATCAGTTTAGATGATCATTAGGACTCCATCCCATTATATGTTTCTATGGGTCTACGATTTTATTAGGAAAATCTAGTATTGATAGATTTCTGTAAGATCACAGATGATAGTAACATAATGCCTAGTATAGGGTAGGCACTATGTAAATGTTAGTTGTTTTTATTGTTATTAAGCTGAATCTATATTTGCAGAGAGCTTGTCATATATAAACCCATTGTGTGAACTGTTTTGATGATTTGAATGTTTTTCCAGCTAGGTTCAGATCTCAGGCAAAATGGTGAAATGGGACAAGTGAATTTTTGTTATCTTCTCCCTTCCCATTTCTGTGCTCCCCTGCTCTACTGATGCTTGCAATTCCCTATCCTGTGTGGCCCATTCCCACAGGGCCTTGCTCTTGGCTGTAGATTAATTACAGAATCTGAAGAATTTCTGAGTTGGAATGGACCTCAGAGGCCACATAGTTCACCCTGGTAAGGTGTGAGCTGTCAACAGCTTAAGGTATTGCCCCTCCAATTTGCATTTTAATAAAAGACTCGTGTGGTCTTAAAAGCTGTCAGGACCCAAAGGAATGAATTTATAATTGTACAATTCAACCATTGTGACAGGTTGTAGTGGGGGAGGCATTTTTTAGCAAGGGACAATGCTAAATACGTTTCAGATCTAGGTGGTAGGCATTTGCCTCTCTATACACTCATAAAACTAACCCTTCCCTGATTTCCTTAATACATTCCCTTAGAGTTGGATTAAATGTCTTTGTGATTCTTAACTCAGACATATCCTCCACTGAGAGGCAGGAGAAGGTATTGACAAAGCACAGGGACTATTGGCAGGGCTGTGCAATTTACATGCTGAGTGGCAAACCTGCTCCATTTACCAGAGTGACCTCCTCATTCAACCAGTCCATTGTCCTGCTTCTCCATGATCTCTAGGGGAAATGAATCTCTCCACAGAATTTATGGTTGCACCAGCTCCACACAGATATCTCATGGAAATTTATGACTTTCATTCTAAGTGCATGTACCTTGTACACTAAGTGGCTGCTATAATGCAGATAGCATGGCCAACCACTGAGCCAGTTCTGGAGAACATTCATTCATCAGGATATACTTATACAGATCACATTGGCTAATGTATGACAATTTATCCCTGCCAGATTTTGACATTTGGGGAGGTACCACACAGATGACTGTTATTTATATGGTGCTTCATGGTCCCTGATACAATTCAAATAACTTGTAATCATCTAGGAGTCAATTTTTATTGTACTGAAGTAAGATTGTAGGTAAACTCCTGTTTTATAAATGAAGAAATGAGATTCTTAGCCTCCATCATAAAGCTGTGAGTCCTGTAAGCCTTTAATAAACAATTTGAACACTACAAAACATGCTAAGGGCAAATACCAAGAAAACCATGTTCAAATCAACCTTTTAATTTCAGTCGATCCCATGGAAGGAAAAGGCTAGAATTTTTGACAAAAGTTTCTGTACATGGGGTCCTTTTGAAAGTACTACTAGAGGGAAAAGTAAGTGAGTAGAGAGGATGGGATAAGAATAGGATGGGGAAGAACTCATCTAGAATTCAATGAACAGGAAAAGCAAGTAGTACTATCTGATAGTTTTCTGTTTTTAACAATATTCTTGCTAAATGTTAAACTCAGTCATTTCTATGATCCTAAAGTACTGCCAGTGCCTTTTAAATTTTAGTACCCTGGTACAAAATCCGAAATGCCCAACTCTAGTTTCAGTTTTGGACTCCTAAATTAGATCAGCTAAATGTGTATGTAACTCAGGATAGCTCCTTGAGCCTATTGTGAACACACAGAGGTCAGCAATGAGATCCTACTGATTGGAAATGAGATAGTTGGAGTAGGTGACCTGTGAGGTCCCTTCTAGCTATGGATTATGATACTATGAACCTGGAATAAAACTCGAAGGAAAGACTGTATTAGGAGCCAGGGCAGAAACCCCTAAAACACAAGTGAAGTATCATCCAAGAAAAGCAAATGCAGGCATGCTATAAACCAACTATTGTATAGAACATTGAGATGCTGTGAGAATGGAAGATTAATTGAATGCAAGTGTTTGCATAAATATGATAATGGAGATCTTTTTGTCATATCACCACCTCTGCTGGTGATGGCTGGCAAACGAAAGTTAATGGGAATTTGAAAAGAAAAAGAAAACAACTAGAATCTAATGGAGATTAGTGCCTATCAATTGTGGAATAGTTAAAAACAAACAAACAAAAACCAGTCCTATGGTTATTTGCATATTAGACGTATGAAATGGCAAAAAAGAAAATCTTGAAGAATCTAGGATAATACAAAATGATGCAAGGTAAAGTGAGCAGAACCAAAAGAACAATTTATATGCAGGTTAAAGAAAAATTACTTGGAAAGACTTAAGAATTCTGATCAATATAGTGATGAATCATATTAACAAAGGACCTAGAGATATAGGTCTTATAACAGAAAGTAAAGGGCTCCAGATATAGAAAGATAGACATTTTTGTATATGGTTTGTTTTGCTTGTCTATGCTTATTTTATACAAGGTGTTTTTTTCTTTTTTTCTCATTTTTTATTGGGGAGGAAGTTAGTAATATTGACAGCAAGCAATCTGATATAGGTTAAATATGTGCAATTCTTTTAAACATATTTTCATATTTGTCATATTCTGCAAGAACAATTAAACCAAAAGGGAAAAAAACATGAGAAAGAAACAAATGAAAAATGGTGAAAATATTATGCTTTGATCCACATTCAGTCTACATACTTCTCTCTGGATGCAGATGGCATTTTCCATAATGAGTCTATTGGAATTGCCTTGACTCACTGCATTGTTGAGAAGAGTCAAATACATCATAGTTGATCATCATGTAATCTTGTTATTATTGTATAAGTGTTCTCTTGGTTCTGCTAATTTCTAAGTAGGACAATTTTGAAGGTAATGTATGGAAAAAGTGGTATGAAATGGATACATTCATGGTAATACATATTTTGTGTGGAAAAAAATATTTAAGTTAAGGGATAAAAAATAAGTTTATGTGATTATGGGACAGGAATTTCCATTGAACAATTTAGCAGCATGGGGATGGGACTAGTTGAATTGTTCTTAGTTCATCTTAAGGTTTATACGGTATATAAGAAGTGATATACAGCACCAAAAATGGAGCAAATGACTATCCTTCAGGGACAATTAAGAGGCTGGAAAAGTTCTGCAGCCTTTGGTGATCATATGACCTACAAAATAGTTCTGGGCAGAATTATAAATTAAGTGAAGTTTGTCTACTGTCCCAATTTCCCACTATTCTTTCCTCTACCGAGTGTTTATTAGAGCAAGTAATACCTTTCATTTGCATTTCGGAATGAATGACTGATAAGGATTTAGATATTTGAATCCTCTAATATATTTGAATTTTTAGCAGGGACTAAATCCTTATGAGTTCAGGGCCTTTAGTCAGGAAGACCTAAGTATCTGAGCTCAGTGTGTGACCCTGGGTTAGTCACTTAACCCTGTTTGTCTCAATTTTCTTATCTGTAAAATGAGCTGGAGAAGGAAATAGCTCACCACTCCAGTATCTTCCAGATAGAGTTGAACCACAACTGAAATGACTCAGCAACAAGAATTCCTTAAGAGTATCATGGTAAAAGTACTAGACATTGTAACAGGAGAAATATGGGTTCACATTCTACTTTTGATATTTACTTTGTTATCATGGGAATATTGCTTAACCTCTTAGAACCTTTATATAAAAAATGGGGAGAATAGTACTTGTATTATTTATAATACAGAGTTTTCCTAAGGATTAAGTGAAATTATATATCTATACACAAATATAAGTATACATAAAATTATATATATAATTATATATGCGTATATATACATACATATATAGTTTTATTACTTTTTAATGCTTTCTAAATGTCAGCTATTTCAAATATTAGCTTATAGGAGATTTAGGATTTTTGAGGGCAGGGGAATTTTTTGGAACCTCTGCAGGAATCATATTATGTAGGTAATTGTTTGCTTTGCTTAGGCATGGACTTGATGCTAGATTCTGATTTTGTGATCATTGCAAAATAGAAAGAAAACATCAACATTCTTCCCAGTTAAGTACTCAATTGGGAGGGGGAGAGGAACAGAAGTTTTAGGAAATCTCTACAGTGTACAGAGAAAACCAGTTGCTGGCTAGGCGAGTTGGTAGGTTTATAGTCCTAGGGAGTCTGAACTGGGAGACTTGCATTAGAGGTTTTGTACACTAAACTAACCTTGCCCTCAGATGCCCAGCAGGGGATCTGGCCCTATGCTTGGGCTTGCTGGCACTCCTGAGAAGCATAACCAGACCAGATTCTACAGCCCATGAACTACAACAATTTAGAACCTTTTAAGGGCCCTGAAGGAGATATGAAAGCCCATATGCTGCTTTTATGGCTTTTTGCTGTTGTTGTTTTTTGCTTTACACAATATCTTAATCATTTAAATGTTTTATGTAACATATCTTAAAGTTCTTTTTTTTCTTGCAAAGGGTTATGAACATAAAACTACAAATTCATAAAAAAGCTGAGGGGGCTGTTCTTGTGATGACCAGATCATAAAACTTCTAAACCACAGGGCACCAGCTGACTGACTCACTTGGCTCTGTATCTTTAGGCTGCTAAGCAGCCCCTCCCCTTCTGTTTCTCCTCCCTAAATAAGCTTTGGGAAAGAAGCACAGGAAATAAAGAAAGATAATTTCCCTTAGCTCCTGAAGCCTTCCACTAAACCAATCTCAGCTTTACTTAACCATTCTTTACCTTTTTCATTGTTGGGAAAGTACTTTTCTTAAAGAAAAAAAGAGAAAAATCATCTGAAATATTTCTTCAACAGAATCTAGAGAAATAAGTATTTTTTTTAAATCTCCAATAAGCCATGTTAAAATTTGAAAAGATGCATGCTTACTAAAAAGAACACTCAAAGGCCTAAAAACTAAGTTATTTTAGGAATCTTGACTGTGTGATTATTAATGCCTCAGGTAGCACCCCCTCAGGGTCATTTTCCTCTGCCTCCCTCCCACTCCCAGCTGGGATCTTGAACTTATAGGTAGGGGTGCCCAGAGAATGTCTGATTACTACTTACTGCCCTCAGATCTCTAAAGGTAACCAACCATGAGGGATTGTGTCTTCTGGTACTTTAGCATCTGAATCCCCATTACCAATCAGAATTTATTTGACTTATTTTTTTTTGTAAAAGTATAATAAAATAATCCCTCTATACTGGAGGTTCATGATATCCTTACACATGCAAAGTTTCTGGGAAGAGTGGGTTTAAACTTTTTTTAAAAATTAAATTCTGTTTTTTTTTTCAATTAAGCATATCTTTTCCTCTCCCCCCCTTGACTAGAAGAAAAAACAAACAAACACTTGCAGTGGTACATGTTAGCATATTTTATCAGTATACTCAAGCAAAATATACTTCTGTATTAGTTGTGTCCAAAAATATATATCTTGCTCTAAATATGTAGCTCATTTAGATACATCACCTTCATCTCAAGAAGTGGGGAGCATTCTAAATGTTCATTCCTCTGGAGTCATGTAGATCATTGCATTGATCTTAAGTCTTTCAAAACTTTTTACAATGCCCTTGTTATAGCTTAAGTTACTTTTTTTTTTGTTCTGTCAACTACATTCTGCATAAGTTCAAGTGAGGTTCATGCTGAACAGTTAGTAAAGGCTCTTTGTCTTTGTGACATCAACTTTCCCTTTTTTATCTATGAAGACTTTTGCCTCCCCCCTTTGAGATAAATTCCTCATCATTCCCTCTCTTCTTTTTTCTGAATTATCCTTCCTTTTCTTTTCCTTTTTCCTTTAAAGATCTTCAAAATATGTTAACAAAAATTGCTCCCAGGACTTCTATCTTATTTGACAATCTCTATGATCCCTATTGATACTATAATTCTTAGGGAATGCTTGTATGATTGTTAACCTCCCATTAGAATACAAAAATTTTATCCTTATAAAGTTTCTCCTAGTTGCTTACATGTATTTATCACTTGTATATCCACGTCTTTGTATTGTATTTCAGAATTTTTACTTGGTTCTGGCCTTCTTTACAGAAAAGATTGGAAGTCTCTTATGTCATTAAAAGTCCATTTTCCCACTGTAAAACTGTACTCAGTTTTATTGGGTAAGTTATTCATGGTTGTAATCCTATATTTTTGCCTTCTCTTAATTTCATATTCCATGCTTTTCATCTCTTTACAGTGGGAGCTGAAAAATCTTGTGTAATCTTGCCTAATATTTAGTTTATCATCATCATCATTATTATTTCGTTTATGGCTTTCCATGAAAGTCCAATGATTCTTATATTACTTCTCTGTGATCTGTTTACTAGATCAGCCATTTATGACATGAAATACCTTATATTTTCTCTCATTTTTCAATTTTTGCTGTTAAAATATTTTTTGTTCACTCATAAAATAACTAACTTCTCTTTGATCCTTACTAATTTTCAGAGTCCTTTATGTGGATGAGGTTTTGTATTTCTTCTCTTCCCAAACCTCTTCTTCATTGGTGTCTTCTCCATCGCTTTTTCAATTCTTTTCTCTATCATTCTCATTTCATTTATGCCATTCTAAAATTCATTTTTAAAATTTACACTATTTCCTTTGGGAATTATAATTGATGTTGTTGGGGAAGCTATGATTTTTTTTTCTTAAGATTTACTTATAGGAGCTTTAGTTTTATTTTCTTCTTTGGGTTGTATCCTGGGCATCTCTGGTCTCAAAAATAGCTCTTCATCTTTTTGTTTAGTCATATTTCAACAATTTGCTCTAGGTAATTTGACTTTGTAGGCATAGATGGTAGCTTTGGCAGTTGAGTTTGGGCTCCCAGCCCTTCTGGAAGGCCCCTTTTCCACTGCTGCTTTTTTGGCTGAGATACTGAATTCAGGGTCTGCTCTAGGTGATCCTATGCTTAGGGCCCTAAATAATGGATCAATATGCTCTATCCCCTGTTTTCTGGGCCGGGCAGAAAGTTGAATCCCTAATCAGCAATGGTATCCTGGGGTTATATCTCTATTTCAGAACTCTGATTTTATGCTCTTTGTCCCTCTGGGAGGCCCCGCTATGTTGTCTTGGGCCCCAGATGTGTGCTCCTGGTCTAGCTTGGAGCTCTGGATGCACCTTTAGGTGACTGCTATTGGCTTGGACCTAACACTCGGGTCCATGACCCCTCTGGGACTGGGCAGCCTTATGCTGCTGTTTTAGCTTGGAGTTCTGAGCACTGATTCTATAATCCTTAAGGCATGATGGGAACAAAGCACATGTAGCAATGAAATATCTCCCAGATTCTAGTTCTAAAGATCTTTTTCTCCTCTTGTGTAGCAGATGCTATTATTATTTCTGTCTTGAAGATGAGGAAAAGCTAAGAAAAGCAGAAAATTGACTAGCTTATAGGTATCTTTGGTAGGATTTGAACTCAGCCCTTTGTGGTTCTAAAACCAGATTATTTTACCTAGTTCCATAATCCAATGAAGCCCTTTTATCTACTTTGGAAGTTCCATAGTCAGTGCTAATTGGTTGCTAAGTAAGTGACAACCTTTCTGAGTCTTCATGTCCTCAATTCGGTAATACAGGTACAATAATTGTACTTATCTCCTTGGGTGACTGAAAAAATTAGATGGGATAATCTATATTTGCAAATTTACATTTGCAAAATATTAAGGTCTGTGGAAAAATAAGGATTTCAAAGTACTTCAATGAGAAGGTTAATTAAAGCTTGTGGATGCTGGTAATTTTATTTATGGAGTGTTTATTTTTATTATGACCACTTTAGTATGACCAGTAAGAATAGCTTAAATTCCCCTGTTAAGATTCCCTTCTTTAAGGTTCTCATTATTCTTTATTAATAGTCCATATTTATTTATGTTCATATATTCATAACTGGAAAGGATCTTCAAGTTCACCTAGGTTTATAAGTAAGGAAAGAGGCACAGAATTAATTTGTAGGCTACAAGGTGTTTTCTGTGGAAGACCCACATCTCTGCTAATTTTTTCTGATATGTTGCTTTGGCTTTGTAGTCTTGTTGCAAGCTCATCTCTGGGCTGACCAGAGAGGAAAGATGGCTATCTAACCTAATTATTTCTTGAGACGTGAGGAATCATGTGCTAGATGGTGGTCATGGCTTTCAAATGAATTAGTATGTAATAGAAACTGAAGATTGGAAAATTTTGTGGTTTCCCTCCAAGCCCTTGAAAGAAACATGAGAGTTTGATCTAAGGATGAGCTTACTACTTTCCAAGTTATATTATTTTTATAATAAAATTTCAAGCCAAATTTGATATTATCTCTCCATAGCAAAAGTTTCTTCTGGGAAGTCTGGAGAGTTTCAAAATTCTATTTTAAAAAAGGGTATATATGTGAGTGTGTATAAGGAGGGGTAGTGGTTGGGTTTTTATTACAGCTGTGTCTGTAACTTATTCTATGATCTAGGACAAGCTATTTGCTCTCTTGGCATTTATTTCCCCATTTATAAAATACACACCCACCTCACGGGGTTATTGAGAGGAGTCATTCACAAAATGATTGTAAAACACTTTTCAAGGATAGAGTGCTATAGAATTGCTTCATAATAGTGGAAGTTTTCACTTGAGTGGATATTGAAACAAAGAATTGACCTTCTCAAAAAGGAAAACACTCCTAATTTACTACAAATAGAAACAAATACATTGTTAGTTTGTACTTGTCAGGTCTCCGGCTCACAGCCTAGGCCAAGATTGATGCTATAAAAGAGCTACTAATTCATCTCACCAATTGCTTAAGTTTGAACAAGTTTCAGAAAATTTCTTTCAGATTCCCATGGCCATCCCCTTACCTTTTGAAGAATTGGGGCCACAAGACCATGGGCCACTTCTATGAATGGTTTTTATTGGCTCATAAAGTTAGCCAGCCCTTTAAGAGATCTCCTTCAGCATTTAACTGTATGACCTGCTTATGGCACTGACTTCTATGGATTAGTTTCTGTACAGCTTTTTTTTTTCTCTCCAGAGGATGACATAATGAGGTGTTATCTGTAAAAGGAATGGGTTTCTAGGAGGGAGCAGACTGCTCTCTTTTGATACTGAATATGCTGACAAAGTTGACCTCTCTATTGGGTAGTTCCAAGAGTTCTGGGCAACCAATAAGGTAAATTTAAGAATCTTGATCCAAACAAGGGCAAGGTTAGGAAATAAAGGTGACCCTGACCACAGTTATATACAATTTTTCATGGAAATAACTGTTTTTAATACCTTTAATCATAAGGATACCTAAGGAATATAGAATATTTCTACCCCAAGGATTGTTAGGAGCAAGAATAGTTATTTTGCCATTATGTAATCCTAAAATACTTTTTTTGAGGCTGTTATGTCTTTTGTTTCTGTCACCTATGTGACAGACTAGACTTCAACTTGCACATTAGTATAAAAAAAAGAATTAGACTAGATGCCTTCTGTCAGGAAGATGCTGGAGCCAGCTCGAACTGACTCAAGAGCTGGTTGTTAAATTTTCAGTATTAACATTCACATCTTGAAAATCAGAAAATGCTACAAATTTGGACTTGACTTGTTTTATTGATTGGCTAGACATAAGAATGTTTATTATTATTTATCCTTCTTTCTTGAGGAGAATTAATGACATCAAGAGCATATCTTGACTTGTGAATAAATTGTATTTTAGTGGGGCACTGCTGTGCAAAGCCATCAGCTTCAATTTGTCCATCAGAGTCATCCAACTCCAGTGGAAAGACAAAGGGCAAGACGACCAGAGATGACTGGATGCAGCTCAGGATGTAATAGGTGACCATGGTCTTTTAAAATGAAGATGTTTCACAGATCTCAGTTTATCTAAGGTCAAAGCTATTGAATGAATAGGGATTAGGGAAGAATTGTGACAAAAGAAGGTCAAGTTTGTCATCCTAAAAATTTTGGCCAGAACAGAAAATAATTGCTGTTTATACTTGTTCGAAGCTATCAAAACCTACATAAAGAGCCACATTGGCTGAACCAATTATTAGCCATTCAATGAAGCACAAAGTGATTTGGATTTAAAGGAAAAATCAAATATTTTAAGAAATCAAGAATGGGAAACTGTGCAGGACAAAAGTAAATTGTCCTATCTTGAAAACAGAACATAACAAAAAAAAAAAAAAAAAAAAAACAAACAAACAAAAAAAAAAAAAACAAGAAAGGGAGGAAGAGGAGGAGGAACTTAAGAAGATGAAGGATTGTGGAGCACTAAACTCTAAAAATTTTCTTGTATATAGAGAGAGCTAAGATCTGAACTTTCCTGCTCACTTTCCACTTTCATAGGTAAATCTGGTTTGGACTTCATAGGATATAATATTCTCTTGTGGAGTGCCTCCTCCTTCCATTTTCTAGCTTTTTAAAAATGTATTGTCTTTTCCCATTAAGCTCCTTGAGGACAGGAACTGTCTTTTTCTTTTTTGTATTTCTAGTACTCAGCATAGTTATTGGCATACAGTAGATATTTAATAAATGCTAATTGAATTACATTGATGAAAAATATTTAATAAATTAGATTAGACTTAAAATCTATATTTCAGATGTATCTTTTGTTTCCCTGGAGAACCAATTGTTAAATGTTTACCTTGATACTGTTGTTTCTGAGGTCCCTCTCAGGACTAGTATGATGGTATTATCACAAGTTTTTAATTTTACAAGTGATCAAATATAGTCAGGTGAACATTTGTTTAATTTATGTAGATAAAAATATAATATATTCAACTGCATACAATTAAGCACTATTTTTCTTAATTTTATTTGCTGTCTTTTATTGTTTATATATCACAATCATCTCTAGATATATTGGGCTTTCTTCTGAGAACTGAGACTTTTCTTGTAAAAAAAACAAGACAAAATGAAATGATTAAATAAAACATGATTGATATAGCAAGCATGTCCAAAAGCAGAAGCAAATTCTATTTCTGGGGTTTTCTTCTTCTAAGATGTGTTTTATCATCTCTATTCAAGGACCAAAATTGGTTCAGTTTTTCAGAAGACTGTTTAAGAGTATTGTACTACACAATTTTCTCAGTTATCATTTACTAGTGTATTTCAGCAGCCTTTTTCTAACTTAGTAGAGAAATTTGTAAGATACATAGCTTGGGGGCCAGAAGACCTGGGTTCAAGACTCATAGTTCTTGTGTGATTTGTGCAAATTGCATCTGCTTTCTGTATTTTAGTTCTTCACCTGTAACAAAAAAATTTAATTTAATTACATGGCCTTTTAAATTCGTTCCAGATGTAAATTTTTAATCTATAATAGAGAGTTGCTTGACAAAATACCTTGCCCATGGTCACACAGATAGTAAAGAATCCAAAGTAAGATTAGAAAAAAAGGCCTCTTATAGCAATCCATGTAGCCACCCTGTTTTTATCTGCTAAATTAACACACATAGAAAATATGCTGAATATATATGAAGAAATAAATCCTTTCATTTTATTTTCTCTACCTCTCACTTTCTAGGTACTGCCTTACCTTTCTAAATAGTGGCAGTTGTGCATACTTTCTGATTACCACAAGGAACTATAGGAATGAACAAGCCAGTGTCTGTTTTAACACTGAATTCTTTAGGCAGGGTGCTCTAAGTACAGATTTATTTACAATATTTATTTACTATAATGACAACTCATTTTACCTTTGTCCTTGACTGGTGAGAAAACTAACATTTCTTTATCAAATGCCCCTTTCGGGCAGTGTCCTTGAAGTCCTGTGTTGCATTCTGTTACAGAGACGGTTGTAGGGATGTTTCTAGGCCCACAGATATCATCCCTGGGCAGTTCAACTAGAAAGATGTCTGAGTGGGAGGTGATATGTTCCTGGTATTCCAAAGCTTGTCGTGTCCCATTATTTCTTTAGTGTTTCCCAGAGATGTTGCTTTAATTCAGACTATCTCCCTTTTGGGGGGCACCCTCATTCTTGGTGCATATACAGTGAAGCAGATTTCTGAATGAGGTCGATGAAATCTGTACTTTACCTTGAGTTAATTTAGACAGCAAGTTCTTCCCCCTAAACAGAGCCATGGCCCATATACAAGTCAAATCTGCTTTTTTTCCTTGGGCAATGATTTATTTCCCTCTTAAATTGGCTGGACCAGTTAGTTTTTTATTTTTATTAAGTCGCACTATTCTTAAATGAAACTATTGATTTAAAGTCAGCTTAGTGAGGATTTAATTTGTTTTCAGGGGATTAGAGCAGGTAACATGGGATAATTTTACAATAAAGTGGAATAGAAGCATTCCTTCACATTACCCTCACCTTTTTTCTTGCCAGGCTGTAGAGACATTACAAATTTTCAAGTAAATTGTGGAAATACATTCATAAATCAGTCCTAATTCCTTTGCCTGCTTAAGGGATAGTCTAAGGAATATTTTCCCTTGACCTTGTCTCTGTTGTCCTTCTAGTGTTCGGCCATGCATCTGATGCTACTTGAGCACATGTATGATTCCTCTCCTTCCCTCCCCCCCCCAACATGTGAATCTCTTTCTAAAATATCCCCCTTCCCTTTTATAGTAGTTACTACATCATTCTTTCTAATCACTTTGCCCTACTCTGCCTTTTAGGCTCAGCCAATATTTTCTTTGCTCTGCATTTAAAATAAGGATGTTCTGAAAAAGGGTGACATATCTTGTAGTTTCTTTCCCTTTTTGTTGCTTTGTTGAGAGTATTAAGGAAACAAAGCATGTGTTCCTTCTTTCTTCATTTTTGTACATGCCATTTCATACTGTTTAGGAGTAGGAAACATCGTTTTTGTTTTTTTTTTTAATTCCCATATGAGTGTGTGTATGTGTGTATTCCTTGTAGTAAAAGGTCTGTTGAAAAGTGGTGTGGACTATGATCTTGCCTTGGGATGACATTAAAGAATCAGTTGACTGAAACTATTTAAACAAGACCAAGGAATTCTGTCCCCCAAACCCCGAAATATTCTCTTGTCATTGCTAGCCTGCTATCTCTGAACTCTGCTGTCATTGCTCATTTCAGACTGAGTCTTTTGCAATCAAATATACCTCAAACTGGTTTCCAGATTGATGGCCCTTGGTCTGGGGCTGTTGAAACCATTTTGGTAAAACACTATGACTATCTTAAGTTGTTCTCAACTTGATCTTCTTGAGGCAGCTTAGGGGTCACTGATGTAGCTGGGGAATGAGAGGAATTGAGTATTAACCTGCTGATATGATCTGATGTTTGTGTCCGATCAAACTGTACTTGCTATCACGTCCCTCTTTTTAGCAGAACAAATGATTGCCTCTGTATTCATTGTGGAAATAAGGCTACATGAATAAAGTGTGCACTAGGGAAAAAAGTTTGGTGAAGAACCTTGGAGAGGATGGGAAAAGGGAGACTGTCAAATGCTTATATTTATAAATAGTTTAGACTTGAGTTATTTCTTGAGTTGAGTTGCCTTGGTAGGAATGAATTCCCCAACACTATTTCATTTGGGTAGGATTATAGGATCATTGGTGAAAGTCTAGAAGAGATGTCCAATGCCAATTAGCTTAGCCCTTACATTTTATAAATGAAGAAACTGGGTAGCAAATGAACTAATTATATGGTCTTTCCAACTGAATGCCTTAAAAGTACATCAGTCACTGGGTACTCTGTGGCTGTTCCTGAATCTATCAACTGAACTACTCATTGGATGACTCAAATTAAATGCTTCTTATTTTGGTAAGTCCCCAAACTCATGTTCATTATTATTTTAGAAACTGAAAAAAGAATGAATAGGATTTTAATTATTGTACAAGGAAAGGAATTAATAGCAATGATTTTTCCTCCTTTTATCCCATCTTTTAAGGCCATTTCCCTTTGGTTTATTTTAGATAGGAGGAGTTGAAAGTGGACAAACTCAGAAATCTTTTTTGGCCTCTCTGTTTTTATTCCAATGTAACTTTTGAAGTCACTTATTCAAATTTCTTATTTTGTCATCCAAAATGATTCTTCCTTTCCTCCCTCCCTCCCTCTCTCCCTTCCTTTCCTTCCTTCCCTCTTTCCTTTCCTTCCTTCCTTCCTTCCTTCCTTTCCTTCCTTCCTTCCTTTCCTTCCTTCCTTTCTTCCCTCCTTCCTTCCTTTCCTTCCTTCCTTTCTTCCTTCCTTTCCTTCCTTCCTTTCCTTCCTTCCTTCCTTCCTTCCTTCCTTCCTTCCTTCCTTCCTTCCTTCCTTCCTTCCTTCCTTCCTTCCTTCCTTCCGTCCCACTGGAGATAGCTTTTCAGGTTTCTACTATGGGGGGGCTTAATTTATCATTGCCAGATTTAGTGCATATACCAATTAAACTTTAGCTCATTAAAGCTTAGAAATCCTGGACACGTGGTTCACTACCCTCAACCTCTTCCAATTTTAGGCATAACAGTTTTATGCCACCAGGCCTGATCAAGCCAATTTCCCCTTGATACAAATCAGCCAAAGTGATCTACTGGTTTGGTCATGTAATCTTATCTAGTGCCTCTTCAGGAACTCTCTCCCATTGTAGGAAGTTTCACTTTTTGCCTCTTAGACTCTTAGTTCTATTTAAACCTCAGCTCAAGAGCTAGTTCTGTTAAGTAATCCTTATTAATCTCCACTGCCCTTGTCCCTGCCCCTGTCCCTGCCCCTACTTATTATCTCCTGATTATTTAGTATTTGATTTCTATATGTTGTCTTTTCACTTGCCCAAGTATACATTGACATTCTGCACAATCCTCACCATCCAAGCATGGAAGTTCCTTTTAGTCAGAGAGTGTTCATTTTTATATTTGTCTATTTAGTATCTGGTACATAATAATAAATGTTACTATAAAAATTATAATAAATACTTGTTTAATTGGATTGAATTGAATAATTATCTAAAATAGTAATTTCTCCCCTATTTTTAGCATATCCATTCAATTAATATTTTCATTTTGCCTCCTATGTATGGAATACAAGTTGAATGAAAGACATGGTTCCTTGCTGCCAAATGTTAGGCATGTGACATGAGATGATAAACAGTTTTATCCTTTTAAAGGTAAATTAGAGTTCTACTTCATTAAATTTTGAAGTTGATTCTGCTGAAGATTAGAGAGGCATTGTGTTATAATATTAAGGATATTGGCCTTGAAATCAGAAAACCTAAGTTCAAATATTGCCTCATTCCTTTATAACTTGCTGTATTAGGTTGGGTAAGGTAACCATCTTAATGTCTCTGGCCTCAGGTTCCTTATATATAAAATGGAGCTAGGGGAGTTGCTGAACTAGATATTCTCTAAGACCCTTTCTAGTTCTAAATCTATGATCCTATGATTATATGTTGACATAGGTAGAGGCATGAAAGAGAAAGGAATTAGCAAATAATTGAAGCATAATTATAATTTATATCTATATAATGCTTTAAAGTATATAAATCACTTTACATACAATATCTGACTTGCATCTCCCAATTCCTGAGGTGGGGCAATTATTATGCCCTCCAATGACTGAAATTCAGAGAGATTAAGTGACTTGCTCCCACCTTTCAAGTCTGAAGGTCTCACTGCTTCAAGTTTGAAAACCTCTGGAGTTATAGAGTGCCAGACTGTCAAATAATCTCTGGGGATTATTTGCCATCAACTAAAACATGATCAGATGTGGGAACCACTGAATGAAAGAAAGTTAATGAATCTATAAACATTTTCAGTAACATTGACTTTAAAGATGAAAAACATTTATCAATTGAGGTGGACCACTGGACAACTGAAACTTCTGCAACTTTAGGTCTTGCAGCTATCATATACTTTCCACTTTCTCTCTCTCTCTCTTTCTCTCTCTCTCTCTCTCTCTCTCTCTCTCTCTCTCTCTCTCTCAGAAGATTAAGCAACAAAAGATGTTTTTCTGTAAACCAAGGTACAAAGTACAATTTTGCCTTCTCTCTGGCTGATGTTCTAATGTATAACTGTAGGATTTAATTTTGCTTTACATTAATCAAACAACAATAAAGGCCATAAAACCCCACTAAGAAGCATTTTAACTTAAGATCCAATGCTAAACACTCTGGGATTTTGCCCATTGTCTCCTTCAGGGCCCTGTTAGAAGAATTAGATGGCAAGGAAAAGAAAGAAAAATTGAACCCACTTTTTTTTGCATATTGGGGGAAAAACATATAATAAATTAGGGGCTGGGGGAGGAAAATCAAGGCCAGAGGTAAACGAGCTTTAATTGTGTGAGCTGCTCTTCCTCTTATGGTCCCTGCCAGCTGCTGCTGTTATTGCTACCTTCCTGTTTTAAGATGAAAGCAATGATGGTAGACACGTGCAGACACACAAAAGAACCTATTTGGACTGGCGTGTCAGCTCATCTTTATCAAATGTTGCACAGGTATATTTTGTTGCCATGCTTCATTACCTCAGAATGGCATGCCTGAAATGTTTGTCTCTTCTATAAACCCAATAGCTTTCCCAGCGAGGCACATTTGACAGAGCAATAGACGGGTATTTCTTTTGCCGGCATTGGTTTGTAAAGGCCGGGCAATTAAGGAGAGAGAGAAAGAGTGTGAGTGTGTGTGCGCATGCATGCGTGCCTGCATATGTGTATGTGCGTGCATGTATGAATATATAAAAAGAGGGAGTGGAGATATGTGTTTTCTTCATGCCTTCCCTAGTTATATGAAAATGCAAAAAACCCGTATGTTTTAAGAAACATGGGGAGCATTTTAAGAAGAACCATTCCCTTTCTGTTTGGAGAAAATGCAGGAAATGTCAGTTCCACCAGATGCTGATTTTAAGAATATATTTTTTAACTGAATCTTTATGCACCATAAAAGATTGCAAGGAAAGACAAGTTACAGTGAAAAGGTACTATGAGGTACCTAAGAAATATGAGAATATTAGCTAGAAGTGAAGTTTGTATTTCTAACTATAAATAAGAGCGCTACATCTGAAACTACTGCTTAGTTGCCTATTGTCTACTTGAAATAAATATTTCCAACCTGTTTATTAAAGATTAAATTCACACGTATTAGAATTAGATGAAGTTTATTCTACTCCCACAAAATCTCATTGCTGGCCTATATAATAATGACATTTGCAAATCAAAACAAAATCACTGTTGCAGGCCTAAAGATTTGTTAAATCTGATATCCATCCAATTCCTTGCCTTTCTACTTGGGTCACTGTTCACACTGAATTTTGTAAAGCTGTCCCTGGTTTCTATGGAAGCAACCAATGGCTGCTTTGTAAGATGTCAAATTCATTAGTACACAATACTTGTTCTGCCATCTGACTTTGTCTTCATGGAAATAATAGCTCACACTTATTCTATACCTTGTGGTTTGCAAAGCACTTATCTCACGACAACCTCATGTGGAAGGTTGCCATTTCCATTTTATAGATGAGGGAACTGAAAGTCAAAGACATTAAATTATTTGTAGCTACTAGATGTTGGAAGTGGCACTTGAACCCAGCTCTCGACTCCAAATCCAATATTCTTTCCACAAATATTAGGCTGTCTTTTCAATGTTTCAAGAGGTAATGCAAATTCATTGGGATATTATTAAGAAGAATTTATGTTACTCATCTATTATGAAAATAGCTTAAAAACTGAAAAAAATTCAGAGTCAACTATCAAAGTGGCTAGTGATAAAATGGGATTTCACATGCTAACAGAGTACTATCTGATAGTTTTTTTAATTCAGAAAAAAAATCAAAATTCAGAAAAAGCATTGAAATGGAAGGATATTTTTAGAAACTTGTGTCTACTTAATTCATAGAATGTTGAGAAGATTAATGAAGGGAAAAATGCCTGAGATCCTGGATGAAAGACACTATAGAATGTAATTGTTGGACTTTGCTTAGAACAGAAGAATGCCTATTTGGCTCTCCGGAGGAGATAACTTACCTTAAGTTAGTGCTAGGTTCACTTTTGTGAGGTAACACATTTTCTTTACATTATTTTACTGCGGAATATCATTATACTAATTCACCTGTGTCAGAGGACAAGAAAGAAGAGGTTATTCTGTGTGGTGGCAAGTTGGCAAACTCAACACAGGAATTTTTCTTGAATTCTGTGAATATGACAAGCTTGCTTCTACCTTTACAATAATCTATTCTTATTCTTAGCACTTCAGTGTAAGAAAAAAATATAGAGCATCTAGAGTAAAGTATGAGAAAAAACAAACATTAGAGAAATTCATTGGGAAAAAACAAAAAAAAATTGTAATAGTTTTTTTTAGTAGAATAAACATAGGCTAAAACTAGAATATTAGTTTTGGAGTCAGAGGACCTGGGTGTGAAATTTGACTTCTTATTATCTTTGTGATCCTAACCTAGTCACTTCATTTCTCTCAGTCTTAGGACTTCACATTTCTTAAATAACAGGGTTGTGCTGGACAACTCTGAGATTCCTTCCAGCTCTAAATTGATGATCTTTTGATTTATGAGATTGTTCCTTTAGAGCTATTGAAAGGAGAGACATTTTAGAAATAGGAAGTATCAGTTGGACACAGGTCAAATTCCATTATGGCAGATTTCTCTACAATGAAACCATACTGTCAAGATTTCTCAGCCCCAATTGATGGGGGTTAGAAGCAGGTGAAGGTCACTTCAAACCTTTTTAAAAAACCAGTGACTTTGAATAAATTAAATCTAATAAAAATTGAGAGTCCTTTGCAATTTCTTCAGTTATTTCTAGCCTAAAAAATGATTCACTGGAGAGCTGGCCCAACTAGGACTCACTTCATTGTCTTCTATACATTTCTGTGCTGGTCCTTGGTGGTTGGTCCAGGGTGGATTTAGCATATTTATATGGCTTTTTTTATCTACAGAGCTTATTTTCCTGGGAAATTGAACTTAAAATAACTTTTAAAAGCCAGACATATAGATTCATATATTTCTAGAGCTAGAAAAGATCTTAGAGATTATCTAAAACAACTTTCTTACTTCACAGATGAGTAAACTGAGACCAGGGGAGATATGCTTACATGTCCTGAATCTCACAACAAGTTATTTAGTGGCAAAATTGGACTTAAATCCAGGTCTCCTAAACACTCATATAGAATTCTTTCCTCTATATTGTACTGCCCTGATCCTTTGGGTATGAAGCTATGTGTTTGGGGATTCTGAATGTTGCTTCCTAAATTGTCACAGAAAAGGATTTAGGTTAAAAGTGTGGAAAAATATTTATAGCTGAGTATATATATGTATATATATATATATATATATTCTTTTTCTCTGTGTGTATGTATATGTGTGTCTGCTTTATGATACATATATATAAATGTTTATTATGCTTTACAAATATAAGTATATATATATATGTTTACACACAAATATATTTACACATATAAATTTAAACACACACATGCACACACGCATTGGGGAAGAAGCTATACCTGTGCTCTCATGGTTATAGGGAACTCTCAGTGAAAAAACTCCCTTTACTAAAGCTGATAGTCTCAGGGAATTGCCTGGTGCACTGAGAGATTAAACAACAATTATAATAGCTAGCATTTATAGAGTGCTTCAAGGTTTGCAAAGCTTTTTACAAAGATGCTCTCATTTTAACCTTATGACAGCCACAGGAATTAGATACTTTATTATTTTCATTTTATAGTTGAGAAACTGAGGCTGGCAGAGGTTACATGACTTACCCAGTGTCACATAACTAGTGAAAGTCTGAGGCAGAGTTTGAATGAGGTGTTCCTGACTCCAGGTATAGTGCTTTCTATTCACTGAGCCACCTAGCTGGCTAAACTTTAAAATACCATTATGTTCACAGCTCATTACAGATTGTAGAAAATATGTCCCTGGAATTCATTGTGGTAACTTCAGTATAAGCGTCAGAATAATGCAGTTCATAGGATTGTAAGCTTCAAAGTATCTTAGAAACCTTTTAGACTGGTCTCCTAATTTTACTTATGAAAAAACCTGAAACTCAAAAAGTGACTAGACTATGGTCATATATCTATTAAGCAGAAGAACTAGAATTGGAACCCAGGTCTTATTTACTCTAAAGTCACTGCTTCTTGTTAATTTTTAAAAGCCATGCCAAACAAAATTATGACTCAGATTTGGAGGGACTTGAGATTCCCTCTGAATCTCTAAAAAAATAAAAAGACTTAGTCAACAAAATACCCAACAAATGGGCATCAAGCCTTGCTGGATGATCTCCAGGAAGGGTGATTTTTTTTTTACCTCAAGAGATCACCCATTCCTGTTTTTGAAAGCTTTATTTGTAAGTAATTACATCGACTCTAGATTTGTTTACTTGCAAATTCTGCCCATTGCTTTAAGTTCTTCACCCGAGGGCTAAACAGAGTGAGTTTAATCCTTCTCTCATATGACAGTTTTCTAAATACTTCAAAACAGCTACTATGACTTCCCTGTATCTTCTTTTTGCAATGAGAGTGCCTTAGTCATCACATCTACCAATTCTTTCAGAACACAAGAATATGGATCATTTGGGATTGGTGTATTGAATTCATCAGGAACATCTAAGAGCTCTTTTCCTAGCTTTCTACTCATCCTGGTTATTAACTCATCATTAGCCATTATTGTTTTGTCCTTTGAAATCCAAAGATCATTCTCCTTGAAAGAGAAAAGAAAGAAAATACCAGCAGATAGCTCTTTCTTGACTTCTTTATTGATTATCATGGACAAGTCATAGCATCCCCTTTATTAAGTACCTACAAAATGCAATGGAGCAAAGTACTCAATAATGCTCAGAAGACTGCAAGTGACCTTCTCTGGTGATGAGTTTTTCCTTAGATTTTTGCCTTCTCATTCACTTTTCCAAAGTACAATGTGTTATGGATTTGTGGTATTGGAGCTATCTGTGTCCAGAGATTAATTCCTACCTTTTAAAAGAGACATGTAAGAAGCCTGTTGACTAAGCCAAAAACTTGCCTCACTATAAGATTTGACTTCTAGAACCTTGATTATCCTATTCCTAGTACATATTTGGCTGTTTGTCTTTCCCAGATTTCTGATCTATTTGTCTATCCTATCCTATATATGACCCTCAGCTTTCACCTTTCTTGCCTGAATTCTTGACCTATTGTTCTCTCTGATTTCTGGTCTGGATTTTAGCTTGGTAGTCCCCTCATACCTGTCCACACATTTCCCAGGTGGTAATACATTATCTAATATATGTACTTGTGTGTAATTATCTTTTGTAACCTACATTTTAGGTGAGAGGATGTTATCTTGACAGCCTCCTAAGACCAGTGTACTAATGTAATAAGGGAATAGGAATCATTTACTTAAGGCTAGTAGCTCGCTAACCAAATGACCCATGGGAAGGAAAAAGAAGTTTTAAAGTTACCTTTATTCACCTTCTTCCCTCTGATTCTATGAGGGAATGACTGCAGGGGCTTTTTCTACGTCTCCACAGAGATATTTGTATAGTCAATGACTGAGGTCACAAGATATTTTCTTTATGCCAGATGCCATTGGAATAATCTACAATCATGGGTCACTGAATCTGTGGAAGGAGTTAATTTATGGAGACTCTGGTCACTTACAGCTGGTGTAGAGAAACACCTGCATTGTGCTCAGCATTGGTTGGGTTTAATGTCATATTTATTGTCACAAGAGAAACTCAGCATGGTGTAAGTCATTCATTTATTCAATAAATATTTATTTATGTGCAAAGTGCTGAACAGGGTGTACAAAAAACATATGGCACATTCCCTGTCCTCAAGGAGTTTATAATACCCTAGGGAAGGGGATGATCATGGGATTTAGAATGGGAAGGGACTGTAGAAAGCAATTAGCATGACTACATTATTTCCGAGGAAAGTGAGACTCAATGAGCTGGCCAATTTCATACACATGAAATAGGAATTTGAACTCAGTTCATTGACTATAGGAATTTGAACACCAGATCATTGACTATAGAAACGATGCTCTTTTTTTTATTATATTCAGTCTAACTACCTATTATAATGGAAAATACTATAAGCAGGATTTAAGGAAACAAGGGTTCTAGTTTAGGTTATGTACTCAATTATCCAGGCAAGTCATTTCTATTCATTAAGTCATATATTCATTCAACAAACAGTGATTAAGCTCTCCTAAATACCAGGTATTATGCTAGGTTTGGGGGAAACAATGATAAAAGTGGAAATCTGTTTTCAAGGACCATGCATTCTCTTGAGCCTCCCTGTGGCTCAGTTTCCTCATCTATGTATTCAGAATGAATAAGACCAGGTGAAGTTTTCTCAAAAAGTTTATGAGATGGACTGGGTCAGACTTTAGGCCTAAATCGTGTAATCCCTATTCCCAAAGGCTTTAGGCCCAGGTTGCACATGATTTCTAGGCCTAGTGTTCTCTAGGGTAAGAAAGTCAGAATCTAGGTCTGAGCTTCAGGAAGTGACAGGAAGTGAGGGGACCCACAGAAAACACCCAACATTGTTGACCATTGGCCAATAAAGGTTACTTCCTTTTTAGTCTGTCCAAAGACAAGACTTGGGTCTTTGCCATTTAACCAGCTTCACTATTTTCTGTTTGCCAGGTCAAGCACATGTTGGGAGCTGAGATGCCTCTGGAGTGTGCTTGGGCCTCTCCTTTCAGGGACTGAATAAAAGCTTTCTTTGTATCTGAAGATGTCTCGGATTAGTTAATTTGGGTGAGGGGGAGTAGCCCTGTCCCACACAAGAACATCCCTTTGAGTCTATAATTTCTCTTTATGACCTAAAAATATTTTCCTGCAATTTCTGTTATTCGGTAGTTACAATGTGTTCATTTTTTGTTTTAAAAGCTTTGAAATGATCAAACAGCTGTGGATAACAATATGAATTTCAGTTCTGGATTGGTGATCATAATTTTGGAAAGGACTGTCTCTGGCCCATTGCCTCACTCTCATGCAGCTACATGGGATAGTAGCTGTGTTTTTGCCTCTGAAAGTTCCGAATGCAACAAACCACCCCCTTTCCTCCATGTTCCTGTTTGCCCATGGTTAAATTTAGTTTCACTCGAACAATTTGATCCATCTGGGAAGACTTTCTTTTTGTGACAGGGTTTTCTTAGGCAACCCAGAAGGGATTAAATGATAGGAAACCAGGGACAGCTATCATAATAAAGGGAGAAGGGTTTGTGTTTAACAGAGCCTGGTAGAGTTGGTTTCGCCAACCACTAATCAAAGGTTCCTTTTTGGACTTACTTTGTTTTAAAGTTACTCTAAGCCTATGTTTACACAGACAAAGTGAAGGGGAACCGTTGAGACAATTATCTGAATAATTCTGACAAAGGAAAGCCTGCTATTGAAGAAAATGGGAAAAGAGGTTTTATTGGCCTGAATTAATCAGACTGGCTATCTACACAGATCACATTTTCCAGTCAATTGCTCAATGGGGCTCAACTCCACTTGGTCTGTTTAAACACAGACTAAACAGTCAAGAAGCTCAGTTTACTGCATTCTAATAATGAGTGAATTTGGATGTGTTTCTCTTTGTTCCTGTCATCGTCCTTCCCCCCTTCCCTCCAGCCCACAGACACCCCTCCCTACTCTCCAAGCAACTTAGCTTGTGTGAACTCTGATGGGAAAGAAAGGAGGAAATAGAGTGTCTGTTATTTCATCTAGCAGGGGGAAAAAAAGCAACACCTTGGAGGTGAATGATAGATATTATTATAAGAGAGTTGTAGCTCAGGGCAGGTGAGTGGTGTGTTAATGAGGCGCCACCTCCTGCTTTCTGACAGATGACTGTCATTGTTCAAACACTGCCATCAGATTGATTGATAGCTGGGTCAGCCTGCCCTGCAGTTGGAACGAACTGTCTTCTTTCTTCTGTTGATGTCTCTAATCTGCTGACCTGAGGATGACCCAGCAGAGGTGGAGCTGAAATTAGCATGTCATTTCCTCTTGTTAAATATAAAAAAAGAGGGGAAAGAGAAAGAAGAGAAAAATGCAAACGTAGGAAAACTATATTGCTCAAGAGCAAAAAAAAAAAAAAAAAAAAAAAAAAATACCAATCCGTGCAAGAAGTCCCCCCTGGTGATTTAGGCTAATACATTTCTAATAAAGATTGAAAACATATGTTAATACTCACTTATGTCATGTCAGTTTAGCCCATATAGGAAGACATATAGGATCTTCCTGGAATACATAAAGGGAGACGATACAGCCGCTCCTGGAAACCCGCTGAATTTGATCATTAGTTTTTGTTCTGATTGACATCAATCTGGTTTCTATTTTAGCTGGTCTTCCAAATGAATTTTAGAAGAGGAAAAAAATAAACAAGTATAGCATATATAGAGATTCTTTTAGGAATGAGATAAATTAAATCATAGGATTTCATGATGTTCCTTCTGAGAGGGACCTTGGAAACAGAGGTCTCAAAGAGAATATCCAATCATTCTTTTTCTTTTCTTTCTTTCTTTTTTTTTTTTTTTTCTTTTACAGGTGAGGAAACTGAGACCTAGAGAAGAAAAATGATGTGTCCAAAGTTACCCAGGGAATGAATGGCAGCTTTTGGACTGACAGGATGCAAGGTTCCCATACTACTTTTATCCTGCCTCTTCTTAAGAAAATGAAGTTTGAAGAAGTCTTGCTTCTCTTACCTAGTTAATAATTTTCCTCTACAAACCTCCCTCCATTCAGTGGTAATTGGTTTTGTATACTCCCACTCCCAGCACACCAATTCCTCACAACAATAATCATCTGATTTGTGCACTTCACAAAAAGGGGAATGAATGCACTGGCTGCGTGGTCCCCTTAGGCACCTCAGAACCTCCAGTCTCATCCTTACACATTATGCAATCTATGCATAAAATTGTGAAGATAATATTTGACTTCCCCTCCTTCAACCATCATTCTTATCAATCTTCTCTATAACTGAATACCTACATTTGCATGGCCCTGTCAAGCACATAGGAGAGTAGAGGAGGCGTTCATCCAAAAATATTGTACATTGTCTCTGAACAGTCATATAGCTCCCATCCCAAGATGACTACAACAATATGGAAGCATTGAAGAAAAACTAAAAACGTTAACAGTGGGCCACATGAAAGAATGAGAAAATCTAATTAGTAGAAATTTTGTTTTTCTTTGAAGTGCAAGAAGAGAACCATGTTAATGAAGATAACTGGAGAGTTTCTGGAAAAGGATCAGTATCAAATCACAGACTTAGAGCTAGAAGAAGCCTTAGAGGTCTGCTGGTTCAACTTCTTTTTATAGATGAGAGCATTGAGCCCCAGAGAGGTGAAGTTCTTAAGGTCATCTAGTAGCAAGTTGTAGATAAAAGGTTTAAGAATCTAGAGATGGAGGTCAACTATTCTAACTCCTCCTCAAGAACCTGATGCCCTGGGAAGTTGTCATTTGCCAAAAGTTGCCTAAGTGGGATTTGGATAGATATCCTCAAATTTTAGAACTACTGTTCTTTCGATTGCTTTGTGCTGTCTTTCCATGGAAGAACCAGAATTCAAACCCAGATCCTAAGTGCAATGTGGTCTTTCTACTGCACTATGAACATTATTCTCTCTTAAAAGAAGCGCCTATTTAGCCAGATCTCTTTTTCTAGTTCTTTATAATATTTATGTCTATTACTGTCACTTTTGGGGTACGTCCCCTCTCTCAACATTGCCACCACTTCTCTACATGACTGACTCAATTTTCTGTGGTCATACAGGTCTCCAATGATATTTTAAAATTTTGTATTGATGTGATATTATAGCTCACTTACAGCTACCTGACCTTGAAATGATCTGTGGGCCACTTGTAATTTTTTGTGGTCATATATGTCTTCAATAATTAAAAATTTCCATTGATGTAATGTTATAGCTTACTTACAGCTACCTGACCTTGAAAAGCTCTTTGGACCATTTATAATTTTGGTTCATCAGTGATAGTCATGTGCCATGATCAGCAGCCACAAAGTATTGTTGTTAAAGATGGACCTTTGTACTAGGGTGTACCATTGGCTCTCAGAAAGTGCTACTCAGTTTTCAAATGCAATCCAGTCCAGTTTATCTTTCATTTAATTTGGATACCTGTTCATTGTTCATCTGTGGTCCCTAAGATATTTTCAACAATACTAATTTACATAGCCCACAAGTTATAAAAAGTCAAATGGGCATGAACTATTGGACTATAGGATTGGATAATTTAGTACAGTAAGAATATTGGAGACCATCTAATCTAATCCCATGATTTAAGAGATGAAGCAGTAGAAGAGCCAGATAAATTAATTGACTTTCTCAGAGTGCTAGTTAGCCAAGCTGGAATTGTATTGTTTCAAGTATTTTAAATAACTTATTAGGTGAGGGAAGGTCTTAATGTCAGGCAATGATTAATTCCTTCCCCAATTAAAATCCCTTGCTCTGAAATATATATGAATATAGAAATCTGAAATACCAGTGGCATTTGAAAAAATATATAAGACCAGTTGGGTTTGGGGTAATTGCTGACATCAATGTCTCCAGGACAAGTGTTTAATCATAATTGAATTAAGAAATTTAAAAATAATGGTTATGAATGGAACCATTACTAACACTGAGAATTCAGATTATCTTTACTGATGGTATGTTCAAACTGATTCTTGATGCATAGGTATGGAAGAAAAAAATCCAGATAGAATTTGTCAGATTCATTTTTCTTCTTTTTCTTGTTGGTGAATTTATTTTCCAGGTTTTGGAAAGAGTATGTGACCATGTTGTAAGAAAGTACTTTTTCTCTCTCTTTCTGAGATTATATTTCAATTTTTATTTCCAGTGACTCATGTACTTGAGTTCTTATATCTCTATTGGATCATCTCTATGCCCTATCAGTCATTCTTCAATTTGGCTTTTATGCCAAGTATGGAAATGGTGGTTTGTACTGGTGATGGAAGGATAAAATACAGAGAAAGGGAAGCCTGCTGAATTGGTAAAGTCACCTGGAATTGCTGTCATGCTTTGGCAACCTCATCAGAACTTATTATAGGTGACAGTTTTGTGGAGCAGATGAATCTAAAGGAATATTTAAGTATCATTACCAGGATTGAGGGCAACAGAATATTGAAGCAGCCAACTGGGATTCTAGCCTAGGCAGTGAGTCAGAAGTCCATCATCAAAATACTACATATATTCATAACACTTCTGTGATTACAAAGTATTTTCATATTCATGACATCATTTGATCATTACAAAATCCCTGTGAAGAGAAAGTATCACATCTGCTTTTCAGTGAGGAACCAGAGGCTCAGAACTCATAAGAAACTTGCCTAAAATCATATATTTTAATGTTCTCTCCATAGAATTGGAATAATTCTAAGTCAGAGCAGAGCAGAGTTATAAACAAGGTAATTTGGTCAGGCATTTTGGTGGTAGGTATAAACATTGGGTCAGAAACCCCTAAGATAGATGATCACTTAGAGGACAAGATTACTGATAGACTAAAACAAAAAATAAGCCAATAACTGAATTGACAGATGATCACAAATGAAGGCAATTAGATGAAAGAGCAAAGTGATTATTCTTACTAGATGTAAGAATATAGTAAATATAAAACACCTTAGCTCTGAAACCTATCACAGTCATTCCTTGACATCTGGTTATTCCTTTTATCAATGATAATTAAATGGGAAATTCCTTTTGGAGATTTGCAGCATATTCTGGAAGATCACAAATGAAAGGCCTATGTAAAGAAAATTTAAAAAATTAGTAAGTCATAAATGCATAAATATTATATATTATTAATCTGTTTTATCATTTACTACCATAAGTGACTTACATAAAATTATTATAAATAGTTAAATTGCATTTTGCACTCTCTTTGGAAAAACCTCCTCTTTGTCTCTCAGGCATTCGTACTGAATCACATGATCTTCTCCCTTAGTGATCCTTGAATCTTGCTCTTTTCATGGAGGAAAATTCATGAAGCAGGTGCTGCAGCTGCATTAGTGGCTGTGAAGATTGCATAGTATGTGAAGAAGCTAATCTCATGTAAAAGCTGCATCTTTTTATGGGTGTGCTGTGTTTGTTTTATGTGTTAAATGAATATGACCAGAATTATTAAAAGTAAAGGTTTAGTGGTAGAGTCTAAAGTTATTCTTCTCCTTTCACCTTTATGAAGATTCTACACTCTCAACCCCAAGGGATAACTGGATTTGTTTTCTCTGGAACAAAGAGCAATTCCAGAGCTTGGTCCCACCCAGGGAAGGGAGAAGATAATTGTATTTGTATATGAGGGAGGTAGGTGGTACAGTGGGTAGAGTGCCAGGTCTGGAGACAGGAAGACTCAGTTTTGTGAGTTCAAATCCAGCCTTGGACACAACTGTATAATCCTGGGGCAAATCATTTTACTCTATTTGCCTCAGTTTTCTCATTTGCAAAATGAGCTGTAGAAGGAAATTAAAACCATTTCAGTAACTTTGCCAAGAAAACCTCCAAAGGGATCATGTAGAGATGGATATTACTGAAAATGACTCAGCCAGTAAGAGAGTATATATGACTGAGAACAAGAATAAAGTCTAATATCTAAAAACATGACTAAAATTTCACAGAAGAGAGAAAAATCTATCTTTGATGTTTGCTAAGACACTAAGACCTGCTATAGATATTAGATTTCTTTTTATAAGGATATGATATCAAATATTTAATAGTTTTGAATTCATAAATGGAAGAATGATAATGATCAAAGAGGAAAGGAGAGGTTTCTATTCATACAATAAGCTAAGAGAGATCAATAATGAGAAAAGTATTAGTTTAGGAAGAGTAGATGGTCATTATTCCTATTTTATTCTTTATCTGATCCATGGGATGCCTTAGGAATTATGAAATTATAGATAATTGTTACTCATTTAGCTTTATGGAATTATTCATGATTTGATCCAATACAGACCATCAATAGCTCTTAGATTTAAAATTTAAATACTAATTTTTAATTTTATATACAAAATGATATAATTTCCTCCCCAAATAAAGGAGCACATTTTTAGAAAAGGACATATACATTCTAAAAATAGGATGTAATTCTTTTAGTGGAGACATGAAGCAAAGATTAATGGAATGTGGATAGATTCTGATTAATTTAATATTTTGTTCCATCAGTGGTAGAAATAATCCACCACTATTAGCTGTCATTGAATATTGATGTTTTATTGATGGGTCCCAAAGAAATTAGGCTTTAAAATTTTTTAAAATTTTAATTTCTAAACTGGATCTTAGATCCTTAGTACCATATTTCTTGTTCCTACTGATTTTTATCATCATTTTAACTGTAATAAAGCTTTGATTTGATAAAACTTCCTTTCCCATTGGTGACACTCTTTGTATTCTACTTTACTATCATCACAACTCTCTGCTGGATACTTTTTCCACTCCACTATTCCATCCTTCTACCCTTTTAGTCTCCTTTTATGTGTTATCTTCTCTCCTTAAATTCTAAGAATGTTGAGGGCAGCAACTGTCTTTCCTTTCTTAATTGTATCCCCTACACTTGGCATAGTGCCTGGCACATAGTAGGTGCTTAATGAATGTTTATTGTATTGCATTATTTATTTAGAGAAGATTTATGAATACCTCATACATCCAGAATAGAGCAAAACTCAGAATTTTAAATGAACAAGGAAATTTTTAATAGTGAGCAACAATAACTTTTAATATGAAGATTATATATGGATAAATATTATTGTTGTTTTGTCTATATGTTTTCAATTTTCAGTTCAAAATTTTCCATTGTACCCATCTGTAATCCCATTTGAGATTTTTATGGCAAAGATACTGGAATGGTTTGCTATTTCCTTCTCCAGCTCATTTTACAGATGAGGAACCTGAGGCAAACAGAATGAAGTGACTTGTTTAGGGTCACATAGCTAATAAGTGTTTGAAGTTGTATTTAAACTCAGATTATCCTGCACTCTCTCCACTAGTTTATGGAGCACCTTTATGGAGCAAGATTATTGGTCAGTTTGGGAATTTGAAAGAAAGGAGAATTTTTATTGGTTGGCAATGGCAATTCCTACTATTGTAAAGGACAAAGGATAATTGAAAGAGTGACAAGGAAAAATTTAGCAGAAAAGAAATAAAGATCAATTGGTCCTTCCTAGTACTCATCAATCTTTCTATTCTACTCTTGTTCACTTTCTGTGTTTTTATCCTTAGTGGCTGTTCCAAACCGTTCCCTCTCTTTAAAACCCCCAAACTCCTACCTATTATAGAAAATGACAGTTATATACTTCCTTCAGACTGAGGTCATCCCCTTAGTTCAGTTCCCACAAATATGCTCTTCCATTCATTAAAAGTTCTCTACATCATCACTCATTCTTCTTTCCTTCTCTCTGTTCACAAAAGTTCTCTGTGCCACACTAAGACCATCTTTTCTTTGTTTCCTTGTCCCATTGGCTATCATGTTTTATATGGGGTTTTCTCCAACACTCATTTCTTAACAAATTTTTCAATGTTTTTCTCTTCCTTGACTTCTCATTTCACTAAAAACCTTCTTCACTCTCCCTAATTAATATGCTAAAAATGTTTCCCAGACTCGTTTATTCCATTGAACTCTTATCCCACTTCATTTGACAACCTCACTGCCAAATTTCTTATAGAAGTTGTCTCTGTAAAAGAACTCTATTTTCTTAATGCCTACTCTTTGCTCAATCCTTTGCAATCTGATTTGTGCACAAAATTGCAGAATCTGAGATTTGAAAGACATCTCAGAAGTTATATTTTCCAATTCATTTCTAGCTAGATTCCTTTAAAATACTCCTAGCAACTGATCATCCAATTTTTATTCAATTGACCTCAAGGAAGGGTCTCACCTCCCTATTCTACTTTTGAAAAATTCTAACAGATAATTTTTTTCCTTTTATTTTGATCCTAAATTTGTCTCTGCAATTTCTATCTATTGCTTTTAATTCTGATCTTTGAAGCAAAACAGAGCCACTTCAGAGGGCATGCCTCCAGTTCCTTCACAGTCATCCCTATTGCCTTCCTCTGAACATTTCCCAATTTATCTAGGTCCTTCCTACACCAAACCCTAGAAATAGTATAATCAGGTCAGAATATAGCAAAATTATCTCATCCTATGTTTTAACTACTATGACTCTAAAATCAGATTATCTTTTTTTGACTGCCATCTTTTTTTGACTTGTGGATTCATTGGTATAGAGAATTCCCAGTGAGTAAACTACTCTCTGCCAAATTATAAACTTAGTTGGCTTAGGCATTGGGAAGCTAAGCAGCATGTTTAAGGTCACATAATCAGAATATATTAGAGGGTTGACTTGAACCCATGTCTTTTTTGTTCTAAAGGCAGCTCTCTATGTTATGGCTGCCTCTTTTTAAACTACTATATCCCACACAATCAATTCCTATTGAGCTTGTAGTCCATAAAAAATACCAGATCTTTTTCAATCAAACTGCTATTTAATGATGTTTCCCTCATAATGAATGAAATTAAATTTTGAACTTAGGAGTTGAAATTTATATTTATCATTATTAAAAGCCATCTTATTATTTAGGTCATCACTTTACTCCATTGAAACATTGTTGAATCCAGATTCTATTATTCATCATTTTAGCTATCCATTACAGATTTATGTAAACTGAAAATGTGACGTATAGGCCACCTACCTATGCCTTTTTCAAAATTATTGATAAAATTATCAGCCCAAGGGATAATGACAAATTCTTGGGGAGATTTGGACTAGAGACCCTCTAACTTGATACTATGTCAACCCAGGATGTATATAGGATGAAATAAAGAATGAATCAGGAAATATCTATAATCCACTAATCTTTATTTTATGTCTACAGTTACAATTACTTCCTATTTTTAGCATATATATATACAGTAGTCTAAAAGGATGTTCTCTTTCTTATTGTGAGAAGTTATCTAGTTTTAGATATGAAAAATAGTTTTTTAATGATGACATAATATATTTTTATGGTTTATGAATGATAGTTGACTGCATCATTCTAATGAATTTTTTCGCTCCAAAGTTACCGATGATTTCTTCATTATCAAATCTAGTAGATTTTCCCCTCTGCTTTGTCACTATTGACCACTTTAAATTTTCTTTCATGATACTGCACTCACTTGGTTTTCTTTTTACCTGTAGGATTGTTCTTTCTCAAGTTCTCATGGATTCTTTTGTAATCTCTATGTAGATTATTATTAGATCTATTTGCCTAGTGGTACTTTGCTGGGGCAGCTCATTTTAAAAAAAGGGAAACTAAGGACCTGAAAAGTTAACATGACTGTCTCACAGTCACACAACTGCTGCATGTAACACATAGAAATGATTCAACCAAAAAGATGGCAAGGATTCTGAAAGAAATGATTATTAAATAACTAACTGTTAATATTGAGGAGATATTTCTACTATAACTGAATTAACTTTAGAAATTAGCAAGTTCTCAGAAATCAAATGTTGTTTAAGTAAAAATAACCTCAACCATGATGGAATATTTCAGGTAGTAAATATAACTGAGATCCAATGAGTCACATATTTAAGATATGTATTTTATATATATAAATATGTGAGGTCAAGGTACACACACACACACACACACACACACACATATAAATATTTATGTATATATCTTAAATATGTGACTCATTGGATCTCAGTCCTATATATATAATATATATATATATATATATAAATGCATATACATATATGATTTAAATTTCCAATGAAATAGAATATTTTTGCTAATTAATGAATAAGTCAATCAATATTAAGTTATTTAGCATTTATTGTTAGCTAGTTCTTTGTGTATGGGGGAGATAGGTGGTACAGGGGGTAGCCCTCAAGTTAAAAAATAGGCCCTCAAGTTAAAAAAAATTAAAAAGCTTACATTCTTGGGTGTGATATGGTATAGCTATATTAGGATATAAAATATATACAAAATAAATAGAAGCTAATCTGATGGCAGGGCAGGGAAGTGAAACAAGTTACTAAGCATAAGTTTTGAGAAGATACTTTAAAAAATAATCATTGTCCCCATTATTAAGCCTATACCTAAACCTAATGAGGTAAAAAGCTGAAAGAAATTTCCCATGTAAGCTAAAATATCCATAGCAGTACTTTTAGGTGATTGAAAAAAAAAACCATGAGCATTTATGGACTTGACAATAGATAAAAATTGTGATAAATAAATGTACTATTCAAAAAGATGAAATTTTATTTATATATTAAATATATTAGTAATCACTAATTAAATAAATATTAATAATGTCATAAAATGAGAATGTTATTAAAATGAGACTATTATGAAAATTTCAGAGAAACATAGGAAGATATATGAACTGATTCAGATAAAAAAAGACAAATAGAATATCACAATGATTTCAACACTGTAAATAAAAATAAGATGAAGATGCAGCTGAGCTGAAATGGTATAGAGGATGGTGTAGTATATTGAACTTGAAGTCAAGAAAAAAACTGGCTTCAAATTCTACCTCAGATATGAATCGTATAATCCTCAGGAAGTCATCTTCTTGCTCTACATATTAGTTTCCTCATCTCTAAAATGAAAGGTTGTACTCTGTCCTTTGCTGTCCCTTCCAGCATTAAAACTATGATTCCTTGATTTTAATGATGCATCTTGCTGTCAGAGAAGAGTTGATGAATCATGGTAGAGAGGTAAGGGGACTATGGGTGAGAATGAAACAAATATTGTCATGCTTTATCAGTTAGTTTTGTCTAACTGTTGCCTTTGTTACAGGGGAGGAATCCATGGGAGAAGGGTCAGGATAGCATTTTACAACTTTGGTATAAAAATCTTAAAAAAGAATAAATTTGTAGTAAATCAGGAAAAAAGAAATAAAAGTTATTATTATCCTTATTGTTGTGGTATGTGGAAAATACTTTCCCCAGAGCTCTAAAATCAGCTCATGTAGGGCGTGCTCTGAAAAATGTGGTGAACTGTTCACTCTAGATTTGGGTTGAGATGTATTTGAGTTGAACACAGTAGCTGTTAAGAAGATTCTCCCTAGGATGAAAACATCCCACTGAATCAATTCAACCGTGTCAAACTATTTTTAAGTAGAATTTCCAGCATCTGATTTCAACTCACAAGAGCCTGGAAATTCTGGGTTAAAGAAGGAAATCCTGGCAGCAGCTTTGGCCTCTGCTCCTGGCATGGTGCCAGAAAGAAATAATAATGTACAAAGGTATGTTAAGGCCAAAGCAGCCACTTGGATTTGCAACCTCAACTATGATTTTTCTTACTTGTAGGAATTTAAATTAAAACCCTGAGGGCAAGATAGTGAAAAATTGGTCTTCAGGCCACACTGCGTTGAAAAGAAGAGCTCTATATGAATGCTCAGACTATCCACATGATTTCATGGATCATGGGTATTTCCCTTAGACAGAGAATTTCCTTAAAATACCTTTAGAATCAAATGCCTTAGTCACAGGATTGAATAAAATATAGTATCATTTATTCATTCATCAAGTAATGGAGAATATTCCTTTGTGGCTCTTATTTCTACGACACTTCAGGGTTTTAAAACACACATCTCACAAGTTTAGGAGATAGACAGAATATCTCCATTTTACTGTGGAGGAAACTGAGACTTAGGGAGATGAATGGATTTGCTAAAAAGAACCAGAGTCCAAATTTGAGCCCAGCTTTTTCCACTGCACTTTTTATAATGCCCACTATGACTGCTATGTGCACAGCTTGGTGCTGTTGGCTGGAGTAGTAGTAGTTAATATAAGAGGGACTTTAGAAATTTGTGTTTATAGAGAGATTTCAGGAACAGAAACATGGATTAGAAAGGATTTTATATTGATAGTAAATAAGTTTAATTAAAAAAAAATCTGTACTTGTGGTTTCATGATTTTACCAGCATAGGGAACCCCTACCAAGTGGGTCAACATCTGTGTTCTATAGCTTACAGTCTTAAAAATTCACCTCAGAGCCCTGAGGTTAAGGTCAGTGTCCCAAGCTTTGCTTGATTGCTTGATATACCAGTAACTTTCCTTCCTTCCTTCCTTCCTTCCTTCCTTCCTTCCTTCCTTCCTTCCTTCCTTCCTTCCTTCCTTCCTTCCTTCCTTCCTTTCTTTCTTTCTTTCTTTCTTTCTTTCTTTCTTTCTTTCTTTCTTTCTTTCTTTCTTTCTTTCTTTCTTCCTTCCTTCCTTCCTTCCTTCCTTCCTTCCTTCCTTCCTTCCTTCCTTCCTTCCTTCCTTCCTTTCTTCTCTTTCTTTCTTTCTTCTCTTTCTCTCTCTCTCTCTCTCTCTCTCTCTCTCTCTCTCTCTCTCTTCTTTTCTTTCTCTCTCTCCCTTTCTCCCTTTTTTGGGGGGAGGATGGAGTAGTGAGGGAAGATCTATATTTTCTTTCACAACATGACTTCTATGGAAACATTTTACATAACTTCCCATGTGTCTTCTCAATGGTGAGAGAGTAGGGAGGAGAGAGAGAGAGAACCTGAAACTCAAAGTTTTAAAAACAAATGTTGGAAATTGTTTTACATGTAACTAGGGGAAAAATTAAATAAATTGAAAAAAAGTGAGTTTGGAAACTGCGTCAAAGTTGAATAGAGAAAAATCCCCAAATTTGAGGTAGCATTATGAGGACATTTTGGAAATACAGAATCACCTTTTGATTTTTGTACATCTTTCTGGTCTTAACATTAGAGTGTGAGGACTGGTAGTGCAAGAATTCCATTTTTTGATGCTGATTGATAACTTGTCTCTTATGGATTGTTAAAAACTCTATTTTAAAATAGACAAAAGTATTGAACATATAAAGTATAAGCAAAAATTAATCTCAAGTGTTATGATTTTTTTATCAATTGAAAATAAGTATTTCAAGAATTATTTACATCAACTTTTAAAGAATGTATACTTCCACATAAAGCTTTGGTTCTTAAAATTTGTGTTTTGTCAAATCCCAAGTCTCATATTCTATATAAGGCTTTTGGGCAGTTAAGTGGTACAGTGGACACAATACTGGTTCTGGAGTCAGGAAGACTCATAGTCCAAATTCAAATCTGGCCTCAGACAAATTATTGGCTATGTGACCCTAAATATGTTACCTAATCTTATTTACCTCAATTCCTCATCTGACAAATGAGCTGGAGAAGGAAATGGCAAACATGCCAGCATTATTGCCAAGAAAACCTCAAAGGGTATTAGGATATGACTAACAAATGACTAAACAACAACATAGGACACCTTTCCTAACTACCTTTCCTGGTCTCCTCCCAGTGCCTTTCCTTTGAAATTACCTACTATTTATACTGTGTATATTATTTACTTGCAAGTTGTCTTCCCCCATTAAAGATATGAAGTCTTTGAAGGTAGGGTGTTGTGTTTCCTTTCTTTAAAGTTTCAGAGCTTATCACACAAAAAATAGTCAATAAATACTTGTTCACGATGATAATGATGTTTTCAAGTTGTTTAATTCATTTTGTTTTCAGCATAGGATGATCCTTAGCCAACTGCTGATTTTATTAGGTCATTCAAGACAAATCTTAGACATGATCCCACAAAGGCAAAATCAGAAACTATGCAGAAGCTTTGGTAACTAAGGATGTTTAAACTGATGTTTAAAGAACATGTTTTATACATGGGATATCATATGCATTTGTTCTCCTGGAATGTCTTATTTTCCCCAGTGTCAGAGTTCTAGAAATAAAGGAACCAAGAATTCTGGAAGTCACGAAACAATAGCCTTTAAACCTACTCTAAGTCAGTCACATGAATAGATTCTTGAAGCAAGGGGAATAAAGAAGAGAAAAATGCTTTAATTTTGAATCATAATTAAGTGTAATGAAATGAGCATTGTATTTGGAGCCAGAAGTATTTGGGTTTGAATCCTTAATCTATTATATACTACCTTTGTAACCTTAAACAAGATTGATGGGAATTATTCTTCCTCTCTCTTTATGAAATTGAGTTATGTTTGAGTTGAGTTGAGTTTATGAAATTGGAGTTAAGTGACTTGCCCAGCTAGTCACAGTCTAAGACTGGATTTGAACACAGGTCTCCCTGACTTAAGGGCCAGTGCTCTCTTTATTGTGCCATGTAGCTGCCCCTGATTTATTCATCTCAATTCAATTCACACATCTTAGTGGTTGGGTACTATATTAAACACTAGGGATAGAAATGACAAATAAACAAACAAAATAAATAACAACAAAAATTCCATAATGAATAGATTTTGCCCTCAATGAATTTTCATTTTACTGGAGAGACACATGGGACCAAAACTTCATTAAGGTTATTTCTCAACATTTAAGTTTATCCACAGTGACTAGGATGATGGTAAAGATTAAACTTTTGTTTTCAATATAACTCATTACTCTTGCATATAATCTGAATTATTGGACTAGATGACTTCTGAGTTCCCTTTAAGTCTAGAGCTTTGATTCTCCAGATCTCTGGTACCCATTGAATTATTATTTCTAACATACAAGCAATCAATTTACAGTACATATTGGGACCTTTACTTGATGTAGGATAGTACATATGCAAATACTTTCATAATAGAAATTTCCAGTGTTTCCAGCACCACTAACATATCACCTGCAGATAATTTACATTTTCAATCTGTTTTCACTTCAGAGTTTTCTTCAGAATCTGTTTCCACTTCAATTTCCCCCTCCGATTCATTACACTCACACTTCCTTTCTTTGTCCCAGATCATTCTTAGCTGTGTTGTCCACTGGTCTGCTCATTCTGGTGCTAGCTTCCATGTCCCCTTTAACTTCTTACTTGGTTTCCCAACTTAAACTCTCCCACACAAAAGCAGTTATTTGGCAAGATTGTCATTTGGAGATTGATGTTCATCAGACAGAAGGAAATGAAAATAAGATATTGTATTTGTAAGATTCATAATGTCAGAATACAGAAGTCTTGTCACTATGTGCACATGGTGTATAAGGTTTCATAGAATAAAAGACATGTGGCCCCTGTTCTCAGGAAGCTTATAGTCTTTTATAAAAGTTTTAGGAAAAATGCCCTTCAAAAAGTTCACTTTAAGATAACCTCCTCATTTCTTTCTAGGCTGTACTCTGAACTTTCTGATTCATGCCTCAGTTCTTCAATTAATCAATCTATCAACATTTATTAAGCACTTACTATGTGGCTGGCACTGTGCTAAGTGGTGGGATGCAAAAAGTGATAAAAGATAGTCCCTGCTATTAAATATCTTAAGTTTCATTTCAATCCTGGAATTCACAGATTAGGAGTGCCCTCTGCTCCAGCAATCTCTCTGTCTGCTTGTTTCTTCCTAGAACTTCCATTTCAAGCAATGTGATCAGTCTAGCCATGTCTCATTTTTCTTTCTCTATCACATTTCCAGACCAGGTACCTTCATGATCTTCTCCTTTTAGCTTCCTTTTATGTCTTGTCTTTCCTTACTATAATGTAAGCTTTTTGAGGACAGGTTCTATGTCCCTAATAATATTATTATAATACAATATTATGTTATTATATTATATTTGCATTCCCAATATTTGGCACAGTGTCTAGAACATAGTAAATATTTAATAAATAAATATGAATTGACTTATTGACTGACTTTTTAAAAACTGAAAGAAATAGAAGTCATTGGTCACACTATTCATAATGTGTGTGTGTGTGTGTGTATGTGCTTGTGTAAAAGGAACTAATCATATTACTGTAGCTACATTTTATTGGTATTTTGATTAGGAAATTGAATAGTTGAATGTTTTGCTCACTTAAATGATATGTAAGGGACTGTAGAAAATGGGTACAAAGTGCTTTAAGATCTTATAATTGCTGTGATCACTTCCAGTTAGTGGGGTTGGGAAAAGGGTCATGAAAGAAGTAATATTTAAGTTAGGTCTTGAAGGGAGTGTAAGATATGAATAAGATTATCAATTTCAGCTTTCAAGGGCACTGGCTCATTTGTGCAATAACTCTCTAAAGAAACTAGAATTAAAAATGTGATTATTTATCATTTGATGGTTTATTTGTTGTATTGTATGCTCATTTTTTGGGAGCAGAATTTTAAAAGGATTTACAACTCCAGCTGTAGGTAACTCTGAACTTAATCTAGTTTCATTAATGATACAGACAAATATCACAAATTAAAAGTTCCTGGAATGAGGTGGAAGGTGAGGTATGAGGTAATGAAGTACTTAGAACCTTTACCATGGAGTCAATTATTTTTTCCTGACTTGAAAGCAAAAAACATCTTGTGTAGGAAAATGTTTGGAGTGTATGGGATATAAGTGAATTGGAAAATTTATTTATTTTGGCCCATACCTATGATTGGGAACTCCGAGTGTGAAATTTCCATTCATAGATGCAAATGGCACCATTTATCTACAACTTGTAGTTTTACACAATTACTTAGGAGCTTAAAAATCACAGTTATTATATGTCAAAGGTAGAACTTATCTTCCCTCATAGAATATACTCTCTTTGAGGGCAGGGGATTATTTCAGCTTTTGTTTTTTTCTATGTCCCTAGTGCCTACCTAGCAGTGTCTATTCCCTATTGAATGTACTTAATAACTAGATATTGATTGATTTCTAATTCTAGATCTCTCTCTAACCATTATGCTCCCCCTTCAACTCCTTTTGGAGTCATTATGCTTATAATAATAATAATAATAAAAAGAAATGCATTTGTGAGCCAAAATCTGAGGAAGTTATTTTCAAAGGAAATTGTGATTTCCCTAAAGAGTAGGTAAATAATGAAAATATTTCTAAGTTTGCAAAGCATTTTTTTCATGGTGCACATGTGAAGTAGATTATTCATACAATATTAACTACTTTTTTATAGCTTTTTATTTACAAGATATGTGCATGGGTAATTTTTCAGCATTGACAATTACAAAACTTTTTGTTCCAATTTTTCTCCTCTTTCCCCCTCACCCATTCCCGAGATGGCAGGTAGACCAATACATGTTAAATATGTTAAAGTATATGTTAAATACAATATGTGTATACATGTCCATACAGTTATTTTGTTGCACAAAAAGAATCGGACTTTGAAATAGTGTACAATTAGCCTGTGAAGGAAATCAAAAATGCAGGCGGACAAAAATAGAGGGATTGGGAATTCTATGTAGTGGTTCATACTTATTAACCGCTTTTTAACAGATAAGGAACGGAGTCACAGAGAAATGAAAGGCCACACTTCCAAGGATATATCTAGTAAATACTAATGTCAGAACTTGAACTCAGACCTTTGGACCCTATGATCAATATGTTTTTGCTTCACTAGGCTCAAAAAATCTCTCACCTATCCCTATATCCTACTATAGGGATAGTAGCCTCCACTGTGGAGCCTAATTTGTGCTGCTGAGACAGTTTTAATATTGATTGATACTAATGATCCTGTGACTTCTCTGGGCTGTGTAGGGTATTTCCTTGTTAGCTAAAATAAATAACCTTGAATAAAAAAGACAATGAAAACTACTGTAATTATCTGTGTTAATTTACAGCCACCAAGGCTTTAAGGGTCATTAGCCTAATGAAGATACTGCTTTCCCCCCTTTTCTAAAATTTCCTCAAGAATATATTCCTAAGAATTTAAAAATGATGATTTGGGATGATTTGATCATCTGGGATTGAAAGCCCAAATGCAAAAATGCCAAATTCATTTCTTAGTCAGGCAATCCTAGAAGAGCCTTTACTGGGAAAGATCTGGTATCTGAGAGTCAAGTCAAATTAAATCCAAAGAGGCTATAGGAAATCCCTTTCAGAGCTGCATCAGACTTTCTGAAATTTGAGACAATGAAGGGCACGTCCAGCAAAACAGATGAGTAAAAGAACAGGTAGCAACAGAAAAAGAGGAAAGCACATTTCCAAAATCACCAGCAAGAGGTGGAACCCTGATAATTCTAGGTGGTGGTAAGGGTAGCAGCAACAGAAAATGGATATTCAGCTCTGTCTCTCAGGAAACTGAGCTCTCTTCTCAGACAGAAATCTTTCTTTGCAGCAAAATAACTGTATTCACACAAAAATCTGTGGTTTTACATTCACTTTTTTTTTCTGACATCCAGATTCAAATACTTTGGTTACATTTTCATAAGCCTGCTCTTGAAAAATATTTAAACTGGATGCAGTGTAGATCATGGTGGATTGTTTATTTAGAGTTCTGACTTGAGTGATATGTATTTTTATCTTCATTCAGGCAGCTTTCCTGTATTTTTAGGTTGCCAGGTGTAGGTCAAAGTAGTCACTTTAGATCTGAAGTCTGGTGAAATTGGACACATTTATGTTGTGTAAATACCTATTTACAAGAGTTTGAAATATGAAAATATGCCAGTGATGCAAATGATAGTGAGAAGCCATATCATCTGCATATGTAAGTTGGTTCAATAACGATTGAATGTAAGATTTTTTATATAGCTTTTTATTTACAAGTTATGCGCATGGGTAATTTTACAGCATTGACAATTGCCAAACCTTTTGCTCCAATTTTTCCCCTCCTTCCCCCACCCCCTCTCCTAGATGGCAGGATGACCAGTACATGTTAAATATGTTAAAGTATAAATTAAATACAATATAAGTATACATGTCCAAACAGTTATTTTGCCGTACAAAAAGAATCAGACTTTGAAATGGTATACAATTAGCCTGTGAAGGAAATCAAAAATGCAGGTGGACAAAAATATAGAGATTGGGAATTCTATGTAATGGTTCTTGGTCATCTCCCAGAGTTCATTACTGCTCTATTGGAACTGATTTGGTTCATCTCATTGCTGAAGATGGCCAGGTCCATCAGAATTGGTCATCATATAGTATTGTTGTTGAAGTATATAATGATCTCCTGGTTCTACTCATTTCACTCAGCATCAGTTCGTGTAAGTCTCTCCAGGCCTTTCTGAAATCATCCTGTTGGTCATTTCTTACAGAACAATAATATTCCATAATTGAATGTAAGATGTTATGTCAAATACATAATTAGGGACATCTATGACTAGAAAAGTAGATGAATTGATCATTTAGTGACAGTGAGTAAAGGCAGATGAACAACCTGGTTTTTTTTTTACAGGTATCTAAAATGCTTAAAATCAAAATAAACAAGCTCCAAACAACAACAGAAGAAGAGTTCCCATTAATCACACGGATTCCTTGTACAGGATTTATTGAAAGACATGCAGAAGAGTCATCTGAAGTAAAAGGGAATGGATGGGTAGGAGTTGACTCCAGAAGGATATATACCCACTAAGAAATCAAGAATTTAATGAAATACTGAGGCAAAAAGAAACCTGAATATTTAGCCATTGGAGAAAGAGAAATGAAAGATGAAAGAGTGAGCAAAGGCTAGAAGTCTCTAAGAATTTGAGAAATGTAGTTCCAACTTGGCATAGGGCATCTAATTCTCCAAATAGGAATCACAAGATCGTATGATTTAAAATTTATATCTAAGAGGTCATCTCAGCTAATCTCCTAATTTTACACATGGTGAAACTGAGCCTCAGAATAAGCATTTCATCTAAGATCACATAGGTAATAAGATTGTTAAGTAAAAATTTGAACTTAGGTGTTCAGACTCCAGATTTAGGTCTCTTAACACTTAAAAATCAAATTTTGGTCATTTATTTATTGTGGGGTGAATATCTCCAAGAAATCATACCAATACATTTAAACAGACTTTTTTTGGGGGGCATGTTAGGTATTAAAGTACCTATATTTTTTCTATAGGAATTTAAAGTTGAAATTATTTTATTCTATTTCTACAAGAATTTAAAGGGATTTATTTAGAAACATGTTTATAAGGTCATGTGGATTAATACCTTTTGAGGTTTATATTATACATATCTTTCTCCTTGAGGAGAATGAACAGTTGATGGCAGCTTTAATTTGTATTTTAAAGCTTGTTTGTTTCAGTAAAGCAATGGATTCTAACTTTATCTTAATCTCCCTCTCCTTTTTCTCTTTTTCTTCTTCCTCTCTCTCCCTATTTCTCTCCTTCCCTCTTTTCCCACTCCTTCCCCACTCCTTCCCTCCCTCTTTGCTTCACTCCCTCCTTTCTTCCCTCCACCTTCTCTCTTTCTTAGCCTTTCCCCCACCTCTGTGTGCCTGTTTGTCTGTCTCTGTCTGTCTTGACCCTATCCTCTATCTCCTTCATTTCTCCTCAATGAAAAATGAAATATAATAAAACTCCAACACAAAAATTTAACTTGGGAATCTTCTGTGGAGAGGCAACATTTATTTCTTCCTTTCCATGTTTGAATGGAGAGAAGCCAAGAGACACACAGTCAATGCTATCATTAGATAAGGGTCATTACAGTGCTATAGCCCTCCTTGATTGTTTCTTCTATTCATCATAACACAAATGTTTAAGTCGATATTGGGAAAGTGAAAATGGGAGTTGCACCTTATGGTGGAATTTTATGTTAAAAAACAAAAGTAGTTGAGGCTTTTGATTAAGACAATGGGAATGCTATTCATGGAAGATGAGAGGATGTTACTAAAGTACCTTGAAACAAGTCAATATATTTATATAAATAAACGATTTCTTTAGTTCTTTCTTAAAAGACACACACGTAATTTGGTTTCAATGAGGAATTATTGAATGCTTAGCATAAACTTAATTCTGTGCTAGTTAGTGTATAGAGAGTGTACTCACAACATTTAGTTGTTAAGAAATTATGAAGGGTTGGACAGTAAATCCAGGGAGAACATGATTAAGGGCTCAAAAGTATATTGATTGGTATTATTTCTATGATGTTCTGTTTGTAAAATACTTTTTTCCCCCAACAACAACCTTGCACCATTATTCCCACTCTCATTGCTTATATTCACACAGCTAGTAAGTGCCAGAGTTAGGATTCAAATAAAAGTCCTGTGACTTCAAAGTCAGAATTTTTTTCCATTAAACCACACAGTCTTTCAGTGATGTGTTATGGGAGGTGCAAAGGGAGAGGTGTTAGTCATTCATTTTGTTAAAATAATTTTTCTATAGAAACCAGATATGGTTTCTTACTGAATATCTTACTGAAAAAATTAAACAAATGCACCAGATATTTGTGTCAGGATATACCAAGTACTAGGTACTATTCTAGGATCTGGGTAGTGGTGAAGTGAGGGTGTAAAAAGATAAACCACACAGTCCTTGCCTTCAAAGAGCTTACAATTTAACCAACACGAGAAACAGGAGAAATATTCACGTTAAGATTTAAGTTCTCCAGGTTCATATAGTTTTAAAAATTGGAAGCACTTTTGATACCAAGAAACATTTATTTTCTCATTAGGAATTAATATAAAGTTAAGCCTCTTGACTGAAATTATTGAAGTAGCTAAATTTTGAAATTCATAGCTTTTGATCCCAAATCACAATAAAGCCAGGCTGCTGGCCTGAGGCCTGCAGTACATTATCCTGGCTGTGAGTTGATCACAGTGACTGACAAGGGGGATCTGACTTTATGGGCAATATGATAATTCCTGCAAATCCATGAGGGCCCTTCCTAATCTTTTGCAGGTGGACAGAATTTAAACAATAGGAAAGGTTAAATGGAACATGGAAACAGGAAGATATATATTCCCTCTGCCTGTTTTGATTCATTACCTCTTCGTGTGTTCTCAGTGTGGCTCACTCCAATATGCTTTTTTTTTTTTTGGTCGATGAAACCCCATAGTAATGGCTTCTTAGAGCCTCCCACCAGCAAATGCATGCTCCAGCCTCCATTGAAACATAGAACTGCAGGAAAGAAAGACAATATTTTTGGTACAGTTTTGAAGCATTTCTCTGGATAAAAATATAGCCAAGTTTATTTCCCATGTAAATTTTGAAGTGACTCTTCTTATTGGAAATAGTTTTTCTCATATAAGAATTCCTGGTGGAACACAGATGTTCCACTGTTACCTAAATTATTGTAGAGATTTTGTACTATTAGAGCTGTAACTAGGGTGAGGTGGTCAGAGTTCTTCCTTAGAAGACAGGGTATGGAAATTAAAAGCACAGTGATAGTGCTCCTACCCTTTCTGCACTTAGGTTCCCCTGAGTTTAAACCTGAGTTAATTACTATGACTAACTCAGAAGTCACCAAATGCTATTATTCATCCTTTTCCAGCAACCTCTCATTTTGTTCTTGGCCCTTCCTTTATGCCCTGATGGTGACTTCCTCAGCCGGAGCCTTATGACATCCTAAACCTTTGTCTTTCCATCACAGGTTTCTCACTCAATATCTGAGGTCTCCTCTTCCCTCCATCTCCAGCAAACGAAAGCTCATTTAAGGGTATATATTAAGGTGTCTGCTTCAGGAGCCTGAAGTACTAGTGACTTCTCTGTGAATTAATTTGTTTTGTGCAGTTTCTTGGAAGGACAGTAATGATTTGGAAACTTTCCTTGCTCAGAATACAATATTATTCTTTGCTGTGAAACACACTTTAGGAGAATCAGGAGACTTGTGTGTGACCGTGGGATTAAGTGTAAATTCCATACAAGTAGCACCACACCTAGTGAGTGAGGGGCCTCGACCCACCCTTTGGGAACCACTTCACTAAGTGATTATGCAGAGCAACCAGTGAAGTCATGGTATCAATCATTTTTATGGTTAAAATTATGCATACATGTATATATATATATATATATATATATATATATATATATAAAACAATTCCTTCAGTGAAATACATGCACACAGTTACAAGGCTAGACACTTTTTAAACGATGACCTACAAATACAATTTTTACATACTCAGCAGGGCCATTGTGAGGAAAGCACATCTGTTCAATGCAAAGCACTATATAAAATGAGACATTGTTATTAGGAAAGAGATGATGAAGTCCAATAGGGCCTTTTGCTGTGACCTCGTGGAAGCTCAGTGAGTTAAGATGGTCCATGAAAGTGAAAGCTTCTTCATGACTGGATACCTGGGTCACATAAGCATTTAACTCCAGGCCACACCCAGAGTTCAAACCAGTCAATTGATTTAAAAGAGTAGGATGGAGAATTATAAGGATATTTTCCATTGAATCACAAGTCAAATGGCATCTCAAAATTTGCTTCCCTCTTACTCACCTGGTTTTATAAAAAAGACTATATCACTAAAGCAAGCTCCCTCTAAAGCTGCCTTTAAATAAAGGGGGTTAAAAACCAAAACTACTTATAATATACATTTTCTTTCTTTTTTAAAATAGTATTGGAATTTTATTATTTTCTTTTTGTAAACTTAGCAATGATCGGCACAAGTGTAGATAAGGAAATTGAGTCTCCAAGAGATTGAATGATTCACCCAGTAATACATGGCTAATACGTTAAAGTCTACAACTTTGAACTTTTGAATTTTGCTTTATGCCATCCCATCTCTTCCTACACAGATCAAAGTTCATCATTTCAAGCACAAATTAAAATCAACATTGTGATGAAATAATTGTGACATAAAGACCCAGAAGAGTATGTAATTATAAAGTAGATTATAGAAATATTGTAAAAACATATAATATACATTTTCATTTAAACAATTTGAATACCATATTGAAAAAGAGGTCTGTTTTTGTGACTAGAATTAATTTGCAAAACTGAGTACAGGAAATGCAAATTTTAAAGAATGAGTAATAAAAGAAGAATTAAACAAAACCAAACCAAAATCAATTACTGGTTCAGAAGATCTAACTTCAAATTCTGCCTCAGGTATGAATCACTTACATGATCTTGGATAAATCACTTACTCTGTGCCTTAGTTTTCTCAATTGGAAAGGTAGAGATTTGGACTATAAAAGAGTATCTGAGGTCCCTTCCAGCTTTGCATCTATCATCCTCTCTATGATTCTTATGAAAAAATGAAGAGAAGTTTTGTTTTCAATGCAACCAGTACTTACTTGAGCCTATCTAATATATCTAAGTATGGAACTTCCCTGGGATACCATTACTGAGGCATTGTGCTTGATTGTCATATCTGCTTTTTGGACTCAAAAAGACTAGAGCTGTCATGGGAAAATAGATTTTTATGAAATCTGCATTTTTGCATCCTGATTTAATGGGGTCATTTCTGTCTCTATTTCAGTACAACCCCACCCCTCCTATTCTTCCCCACATGACTAGGAGAAGAATAGCCAAACATTTACCTTTATACTAAAGAGTTTCTGCTGTTGGGACTGCTGGTAATTTTTCTTAAGACTCAGACGTACAAACCAGTGTAAACTCACGCAACTGATTGAGTCCATTTTCTTGATTCTCTGAAGGACTACACCTTAGCTTAGTCATGTCTGTTTTATTTTAAAGTATCTTTAGTACTTGAGTATTTGAATGGGGCCCTTTGAAGTAAAAACTCTCTGTAAATTTAACAAAATAAATGTAGAATAGAAGTCCAATCACCTTCAGATTGTGCTTCTACTTTTGTGAAAGACAACCAAATCTGGCAGTAATTTTCTAGTTTTTGATTGTTCTCCAGCCAACAGTTTCCTTCTTTCTGTCTAACACTAAAAGCTGCTTATATCAGTTGGTGTGAGCTTATTTTGAATGTATTTCATATCCTCAATAATAATTTTATGAATGTTCTTTTAAGACAGTGCATTTCAACAGCATATTTCTCTGTTGGAAATTTCATTAATAGTATCATAAGAACATCCACTTACATTTCTTTAATGGTTTAAGTTTTCAAAGTACTATCCTCACAAGAACCTTCCTAGGTAAGTATTGTAGAAATTAATATCCCTAATTTCCAGATGAGGAGACTGAGATTGAGGGAAGTGGAGTAATCTGCCCAATGTAACAAAGCTAGGAAGGGACAATTTAGGGACTTGAACACATAGTATCTGACTTAAAATCCAATGATTTTCTTGTTTGTTTATTTACTTTTTACTAAACAAGGATACCTACTAAATAATCTTGATCTTACAGGATACATTCAAAGATAGCAGGTAAGAGAGATGATGATGATGATGTGAAAATATAATTTAATAATAACTAAATAAACACTAAATATGGCTCCAAAATATGAATTTGGTAGTTTCAGGGTTGAGAGAATAGATGAGAAGGAGCCTAATGTGTTCAGCAGGAGCAGGAAGATAAAGGAAAGACTAGGAGACAAGAGTCCTAATGGAAATCTGTAGTAGGAGAGAACACATTTAGGGTACTGGAAAAAAAATCTATCAAGAAAAACTCTTGTCCCCATGAAGGTTTTAAGACTAATCTTCTAGAAGTTATAATTTTTTTCTCACTTTCCTCTAGAGATTGGAGTTGGGGGCCATCTGTGGGTGAGATGTTGATTTCTAGACCTCTTTTAGGGGTTCCTTTCCTCCCTAAAAATCTCTCCCCACTCCTTTCCTCTGATGCCTGAAGTTCCTTAATAAGGAACAAAGATTTTCATATCAGATCTATAGACAAAAGGCTTAAAATAAAACTGCTTGCTGAGTTAATACATTGACTCAAACTCATTAATTGTAAAATCATAAAGTGTCATCAACTAGTTGACAAGGATAAATGATTTCTATCAGGCTTCTTCTTCATTGGATGTAAAGGAACAGTGAAGAATATAGGAGTGTACTGGACAGTTGAGTCTGGAGAATAGTCATTATTGAAAGAGAAAAGGGAACCTATGAACTTTCTAAGAAATTATGATTTCAGTTGATTCTTATATTCTCTCCAGGGATGCAAATTATAATGTCTCCATAGTGTAATGAATGTTTTTGATGAGTCGTCCTGGCTGAAAACATTAATGCCTCATGACTAGTATCTGAATAAGGATGAGGTATTATTGTAAGGAATTTCTCAATGGAGAAATGCAGGACTTCATATTTCTCACTAGGATATGTCACAGAGTTAAAGATAAGAGGTATAAAGTGTACAAAGAAAGGCTAGGTACAAATAACAGCTGAAAACTTGTTCAGTTTACCTTCATTTAGAGAAAAAATTGAAGATGCAATTTAGATGGTGAGGAGGGTTTATCCTTTCAACTTATGGAGACAATTTTGGTATTTATACTTTTCAAAAATAAAGTCTATGCTGAGAGGTAGTGAAATCTCATCCAACACAGGTTGCATGTATATTTGTCAGAGATGTTGTATTGGGCATGTTATATGGGTTTATAGTTAAAGTCTAGGTTTGTCATCCCGAGTCATATAATACTAGAGAAATATACTTAGATTGACCTGAATCCATTAATAAGCACTTCTTGGTGTGGCTTGTGACATATGAAAGTTCAAGAAGTACAATTTCTGGATAATTAATCATTTTATTAATCATGCTAGCAGGTAATTAATAAAAGGCTCAATGACACTGGAATGCCAAAGATTTTTAGGTGCTGCCAAATACCACTCAACACTTTTATGCCCTTGGAAGGGTAGGTGTTCCTGAGGATAGCCATCAACTCTTATTAATGAATGAATATATGAAAAGAATGAATATTATAATGAAAGATGGACACATTCTAATGAGGAACTGGGAGAACTAGTTTATCTTAGCTCCCAGATGACCCCCAGGCTTGGCAATCTAGATGAAGGATCTACTCCAACCCAAGCTGAATAGAATACAGTGGCTTCCCCACTTGCGTGAAGTTTAAACAAGATTGAGGAGAAAGTTAATCCAATCTCATTATTAGAAATGTCCTTTAGATGTTGGCTTGGTTTAGTAGAGAATGAAGATCTAAGAGGGGGAAAATCTAGATCTCTCCAATAATTGCTTATTTAACAATCATTTCTCCCCAAATTTTCAACTAGTCTAAATTCAATTGTGCTTTTATCCAATCAATGCCTCTAATTCTTCTTCAAAAGGATATCAGGGAAGACCATGTCAAATAACAACATAATATACTATGTCCCCAGTACTTTTCTCACCTAAGACTTTAATAATTTTGCATGATATGATTACCAAATCAGACACTTACTATATGCAAAGCACTGTACTAGGTCTTACATTTTACTGTCCTAACATGCCTTGCCTATGTCCCTTTATCTCCCCTGATATTGTCACCACCCTGGTATAAGGTCCTCATCACTTCATCGTTGGACTACTGTCATAGTCTGCTGTTGGTCTCTCTGCATTATGTCTATTCCCATTCCAATCCATCCTCCACTCAGCTGTCAGATTGCTCTTTCTAGCCCAGTTCTTACCAAGTTAAACTCCCCCTTCCCTTTCTCTGTCAGGTTTGTACTTCTACCTGTTATTTTAAAATCTGAGTTTATTCATGAACTCCCTTTGAAAACAGGGTTATTTTCCTTAGATACTTCCCTCTTTTCTCATCTATTAGCCATACCTTTAAATACCTCTGGATGTCAGGGAGGGAATGGAGATACAGTGAAAAGAACAATGTCTTTAGGAAGGAGTGATATATATTCAGAATCTTTCCTGTGTTATTATCTGTGCAATCCTGGGCAAATCTTTTAATTTTTAGATTTCAGTTGCCTCATTTGTAAAATGAAGGACTAGACTAGATCGAGAATAAGGTCTCTTCCCATACTAAATCTATGTCTTTATTTTTTTCCTTGAGAATTTCTTTTTCCTTTTAGTATATCATGTCACAATATTCTACCATCCTTTTGTACTCTTCAAAATATTCTCTCCGAAAAACTCTTCAATATATGTTGGGTACATGCTCACTATTCACTAATTATGAGGAATAATTAGAGGTGGATCCCACATGATCAATTCATCCATTACCAAGGACAAAAGCTTCAGAAGAACTGATTGTTTATTTTGTGATTATCTATTTATGGTTTCCCACTTCCAAGCATGGTTGAATTAGAGGATTTCTATATGGTGCTCTGATCTTGACAAAATGTTCTTTCATTTTTGGGAAATTTTAAAATCATCAATTGATTTTTAAAAGCATTATAACAATCAATACAATCTTAAAAATAGTTCTTAAGAACTATTATACCTGCAAAATGTCTTATTTGACCAAACACTATTGACTATAGTTCAATTTATTAGTGTCTTTCCCAACTACTTCTAATAATTTTATCCCAAACCCCTTCCTTTCCCCAATCATTTAGGTTGGAAAACAGAAGAATCTGTCTATAGTAAATACACCCCAAATTATGCTACAAATAAATTCCTTGGAAACTGAACATAAAGGACAGGGGAAGGAGATTGTCTTATTTTAGACCTGTTCTCTATGTAGTTTTCTCTAGATTGGAATTCTTGGAGGCTGACAGCATAAACATATGCTGGAATTTAGGAAAAAATGGCAATAACTTTGCAAGCCCCTTAGCTGGATATGCACTTTCCATGATCTAGTTGCTGTCTACTGAATTCCCAAGAAGAAGCAGGGGCACAAATGTAAAAGTGACAAGAAGGGCCAATGTCTGGGCCACAGCTTGGACCACTTTTTCATCACATCTCTCTGGGAGCATCCATTATGAGATTCTTTGTAATAAGTTCAGGAATCACTTGGATACTCAAGATGTATTCTCCTTTTTCTTCTATATTACTGAGGAAGATTTGAAGAGAAAGGACATAATTCTAGCCCTAGGACATCCGTTTAAGATTTTTGTCCTATAAGTTATGACTCATATTGTGTGGGATTGCTTCTTTGACCGCTTATGTGAGTTTCCATGACTCATTCTGGGTCAGAGTCTGAGGCATTTACAACAACATTATCTGGAATTTTAAAACAATTTTAAGGTTTGTAGCTTTTTATATCAATAATCAATTAATATATATTTATTAAGTACTTATTACATGCCAAAAAATATGCTAAATGCTGTGCTTGGCATAGATTATTTGATCTTCCCAAGAGTTCTGCATGGTAGGTATTTTTATTATACTCATTTTACAGATGAGGAAATGAGGCTGAGAGCAGTGAAGTGATGTGCCTAGGGTAAAATTTCTGAAGCAGAATTAAAACTCAGGTCTTCCTGATTCCAAGTATTTTATTTTATTTATATAATTTTATTTTTAGCTACTGTGTTACTTAGAACAGGAGTCATGTTTTTGTTCTTGGGTTCATTGAATCACAGAACTAGAAGGGATTTCAGAGGCCATCTTGCTTATTAACTCATCTAAAAAAATTAATTATCTCTACAACATACCTGCAAATATGTAGTTTGTGCACAATGAACAACAATGAGGGGCAAATCTTCCAAGGTTATATTTTGGGATAATTCAAATTGTAAGGAAGCTTTTGATTTATTGAGATTGAATGTCAAGATGAAATTTGCCTCTTTGTAACTCCAATATATTGATCCGGAGGTGAAGAAGACAGAAATTAGAACAAAATGAATTTCTCTTTTAGCTAATACCCCCTTCAAATACTTGAAGATGATGGCTGCTGTATCCTTCTCAGGTCAAAAATCACAAGTCTTTTTATTTAATCTTCAAGTGGCTAGAACTAAACACCCTTTACTTTTCTGGATGCTCTTGTAGTTGCTCTCAGATTTGTCAGTGTTTTTCCTCAAGTGTAGAATTTAGAAGTAAACACAGATATAATCTGATGAGGGCAGCGTATGGTGTAGGCTATCATCTCTTTATTCTTTGAAGCTATGTTTTTCTCTCTCTTGAATAGAAAGTTATCAACTTTTCTTTTTTTAAGTCATTTACATATATCTCGCTTCTCCCTTTAGCCATACCCCTTGTAACAAAGAAAAATAATTAAGTGAACCCTACTGACAAAGCAACCATGGTGTGATACCATCTGGAATGTCTTGTACCTATGACTTCTCCTCTTCCCTCACCCCCACCCCTGCTTTATCTTGTTCCTTAGGATCATAGATTGAGAGGTAGATGGGATCTTAGACTTTAACTCTGTTTTACAGATAAAGAAACTGAGTTTCAGAGAAGTCAATTTACTGATGAAGAGTCACAGAACTATGTGTCAGAAGGTGAGATCTAAAATAAGATATTCTTAAATCCAAAAACTACCACTTCATTCACTATGGTACACTGCATATCTATCCCTCTATGGAGGGGAGCGGAGAATTTTTTATCTTCTTTTCTCCAACATCAATATCAATACTGTTGATATCAAGTGTTGCAATTAATCTGAGTTCATCTGATTTTAAGTGTTGGTTTTGTCTGTTATTGTTGTCACTGTATATATTATTCTACTACTGCTTTTTGCATGGTTTCATATGTCTTCTCATATTTCTTTGGATTTTTTTATATTCATCATTTCTTGTGGCTTAATAATATTCTATTATATTTATATACTGTACTTTGTTTGGCTATTCTCAAATTGACAGGACTCCCCCTCGTCCGATTTTGTTTACAGTTGTTTGCAATCCCCCAAATCTGATGCTTCTATTAGTGGAGCATCACTCCACTTTCTTGCCTGTTCATTGTTGATTTAGAGAAATTACAGTTCAATAAAACCTTTAGATCTTTTTCTAGGTGAACTATGATCTAGCCATGGTTTCTCTATTTTGTACTGATAAAGTCAGTTTTTTGAATCCAAATGTAAGAGATTGCATCTATTCTGATTAAACTTTGTTTTCTTTGATTTGTCCCCATTTTGTACATTGTCAAGATCTTTTTGAATTTCAGTATCATTTTCCACTGTGGTAGCTCTGTCCTAACCTACTCCTTCATGCCATTTGCAAATTTGGTGAGCATGTCATTTCTGCCTGGGAGAGTTGGGGTCTCTGGAAAGGGGTGTGCATCTTTATTAGGCATCACAAGAAATCAGGAGAACAGCTAGGACCAGTGAGGTTCTGAATGACAGCGGCTATTGATAAGTACAAGTTCCACACTAACCTAGTCATCTTTTTGTTAGCAAGTATGACTCTGACAAGGTGACACTCTTACTATTTATTAAGGAAGAATACCCAGAGAGGATACAATGCCCTTTCAGCCAATCTCCCCAAATTTTTATTTATTTTTTTAGAATGCAGAGCTTATTTTTTGAAACACATTGAAAATATATATTTAATTATTTCTGTGAATTTCAGGAATTTCAATAATTCTATTTTACCATCACATTGTGAATTCTTTTTTGACAATGTTGTGTAGTGGGTAGAATGTTGAACTTGGAGTTATGAAGACCTGGGTTTGAATCCTACCATACCATATATATATATATATATATATTAGTTATGAGATCATTAAACGTACATTGTCTCTATGCCTCAAATTATTCATGTATAAAATAAGTGAGTTGGACTAAATGACCTGTAAGTTTCTTTCTAGCTTTAAATCTTCGATCCATTGACCCTGTGGACCTCAATTTACTCAAATATAAAATGAAAGGTTTGACATAGATGGCCTGTTAGGTCCTATACAGTTCTAAATTTATGAACATATAAATGAATCCCAGAAAAATGTATATGGTTATCCTAAAATAACTGAGTTGAAGTCGGAAGTCAGAAAACCTGATTCTCAGATCTCAATATAGACCTTACCTCACTAGCTTAAACAACTTTCATTCCTTAATTTTTAAGAATCACCCCTCCTTGCAATGGTGATTTTTGATAAAGGAAGGGTTTTGAAAATCTTAATGTAGTTCTTTGGTTCATCTTAAGAATTTTGTTTTAACAGCATCACATTTGTAAATTATGATCAAGATACTGCTCTCTGTAGCCAGGGTCAAGCATCAGTCAGTTTTCAACAACAAAATATGTAAAGTATTCCTCTTATCACTTCTGGTTTCTTTAAATGAGTTTTTAATAAACTTGTTTTTGTGGTAATGCATTGTAATTAAACTTCAATAAAGTAGTTGGTTGATAATAAGAGTTTTGCTCTGTTTTATGAGGCAATAACTTAGTTCCTGAGTGAATAAACTATGAGGCCTCCTTTCTTCTTGAAAGGGGTTATTACAGGGAGAAGTATATTGCACTAGTTAGTGTGATTAGGCTCTTGTTCTTGAGAATTTGATTTCAAACTAATGCTTAGTATTAAAATTGTAGCCTAATTGTTCATGGAGCTAAGTATGTGAATGGGAAGGAATTTGAGTCATGGAATGGGTAAATTTCCCATTTAATCTTTTCTAAAGAAAATATTCCACCAAGAAAACTGTTATGGATTTACTGGTTTTTAAAAGAGAATACAAATGAAAATTATATTCAAAGGAAAAGAGGAGTTAGGGGGAATAAGCCCAAGGTCAAGGGTATGTTTGAATCTAGCTGTATCATTAAAATGAGAAGTTCCCGGTTGATAGTGGAAGTAGAGAAAATGACTATTGGCTTATTTACTTTTAAAGTATATTTGAGAGATATTAGCTAACTAAAACACTTAGGCTTTATTTTGTGATGGCTGTAAGGAAAGAGCTTTGTGAACAATAAAATGCAGAAATAATCAATTTATACTTTGAGCAAAAGTTATTTGACCTTAAGCAAAGTTCCCTTTAAGTAGAAGTCCTTGGGGCAATGTGGTGGCTAAAGTGCCAGACCTGGAGTCTGGAAGATTTGAATTTAAATTCTGTCTCAGATATTTACTAGCTCTGTGACCCTAGGAAAGTCACTTAACCTGTTTACCTCAGTTTCCTCCTCAGGAAAATGGGGGATAATAGCACCACCTTGCAGGGTTGTTGTGAGGATCAAATAAGATTTTATAATAATATCTGGCACATAGTAAGATTATATATAAAGATTAGCTATTAAGTAAGAGATGCACTTGGAGGTGGAGATCTACTAATTCATATATATATTATATACACACATATTATATATATGTATGTGTGTGTTCATATATATGAGTTGTGTGATCATGATCAAACCATTTCCTCTCTCTAAACTTCAATTTCATTGGCATAATGATGATAATAAGAATTTTGTAAATTTTAGAGTGCCATTTAATTTTGAATGTTTGCAATAATAATAATAACTATCATTTTTATGGTGCTATCAAAGCTTGCTAGGTTATAAATTATGTCATTTGATCCTCACCACAATGCTGTGAGATAGGTACTCTCTTACTCCCATTTTACAGAAGAGAAAAATGAGGAGGAATGAATTAACTTGTCCAGGGTCACACAGAAAGTATCATAAGCAGTATTAAAATTCATATCTTGTTGGCTCTATTCCAGCACAATATCTACTGAACCACTTACCTGTTAAGAAGTCTTAATAAGACATATCTATTTCTTAATCCCACTTTGCCTCAGGTAAAAAATCTTAAGGATTTTCTAAAGAATATAAAATCTATCTCTACCAATGTTTGCATCTAGTCTTCCTCTAATTGTCATTTTGATATACTTGTCTTATGTTTATATGGAATAGTTTTACCATTCCCCTGCACATACTTTATAAATTGGCCTTCCCTTTTACTCAAATTCAGACCAATTTTTTCTTAAATCTCACTGTCCAAATCTGGTGGCAAACCAGTTTCTGACCTAGTCTGATAAATGTGGGGAACCCAATTGTCTTCTGCTACTTTGAATAAGTCTTGGTTGCCATAAGACTGTCCCAGCTCTGCGTCTCAGGTACCAGTATCCTCATTCTACCTCTGGGAAATTATTTCCAGTATCCATCCCTCCTCCTTCTGGCTGTTCCATTAGCCTACTCCCTCACCTAGGTTCCAGTGCACTAGTCCTCCTGGATGTCCAAACTGACTTTCCACAAGAGTGCTCCTTTTCATACAATTCTATCTCTCAAAAAATCTCTTAGGTTGGGGACCCGTGTTATATAATCTGGGATCATACTATAAGATGGTTCATCACTAGCTATTTCTACCCTTTCCTTATTTAGTGCCTTTCCATGCTTCTCCTTTCTGTTGTGTCTGAGGACATTTTCTTCCACTGTAGTGTAGTGGAAAGCATACAATACTTAAAGTTAGGTCGAATGATGAAGTTTTGTGAGTTTTCAGGCAAAATCACTGTCAGTACTCTGTCACCATTTTGCCTAAGTTGCCACCAAAATTGCTTTCTAGCTCTACATTTAGAATCTTAGATCTTTTTCTCTCTTAATTTTTGTCCATAGAATATAAACTCGAGAGGGCAGGGACTGCTTTTTTCTATCTTTAGCACTCAGCAGCTGTTGGCTAATTGATTGAAGATACTATATCATTTAGCAACTTTTGCAAGGCTAGGAGGACTAGCAAGAAAATTTTGTGTATTTTTTGCTCCTCAATACCATCTTAAGACACTATGCCAAAGCTTCTTAAATTGGATTGCAACCCCACACAGGGGCTATAACACTAAATATGGGGATTGTGAAATTATAATTTATTATCAGTAAATATCTGGTTTGTATTATCTATTTTATATACTTATATATTTGGGGTCACAGGAAAATTTTGCAGGCAAAAAGAGATCATGAGTAGAAAACGTTTAAGAAACCCTATTCTATGCCACCATCACTAAATAATGTCTTTCTCATTTATTTTAGTGTATCCAATTCTCATTGTTATAGGAATATGCCCTTTCAGTTCACACTACTACTCCTGCATAAATTTAGCACCTGGTTTTCAACCTTTGCAATACTTTGGTTTCCTACCAGACTTTCCCCCACCCTACCCCTCATGTCTTTCATCTGAAAAATGCCTCAACTATACAAAGAAATAGATATACCTTAATGTCTCTTCTATACACCATTCCCATCTTTCCAACTGAATTTATACCTGGAATATTCCTGGTTATGACTCTGAACCCTTTTTATATCCTAAGCCCTTGAATGGAGGCAGAACTCCTTGATCCAAGAAAATAGCCATAATTCTGCCTTGGATAACAGCATGAGATTTATTTTTGCTGATTTATCAAAGAATAAGCTCAATAAATGTGAATTCCCTTGCCTGAGAAAACTGAATTTTAATAAAATTATGTGAAAGAAATGAGTATTAAATGTATTATATAGAGAGAGAAAAGGAGAGAGAGAAAGAGGGAGAGAAAAAGAGAGAGAGAGAGAGAGAGAGAGGGAGAGAGAGAAAGAGAGAGAGAAAGAGAGAGAAAGAGAAAAAGAGAGAGAAAAAGAGAGAGAGAGAGAGAGAGAGAGAGAGAGAGAGAGAGAGAGAGAGAGAGAAAGAGAGAGATTTTAAAAAAATGTACTGGCTGGTAAGCTCTCTTGTAAAGGAGAGCTGGAGAGTCTAAAAGAGGGGAAAAATTAAAGGTCAAACTTTTCATGCAAATCAGATTTAATAACAATTTCATTTGGTTCAAGAAATCAAAAAATATAAAAATCAGATTTATTTTAAAGTGCAAGCATGAGTTATTTCATTAAATCTTCTCTAGATATGTATACAGACTATGAAACTCTGGAAAGTCACCTTTCCCATCACTAATCCTTATGACACAGAGTAGGACAGCAGATCTTCCTATAGGCAATCATAATTTGATGAGCTAATGCAGCAAAGAGAAAAAAATCTATTATGTTTAATTTAGAAAACAGCCTTTGACAATACAGTTTAAAAAGGGAAGAAACCTGTGTCACGGGATTTAATTTGAATCCTGCTTGTTTTCTTATAACATTTAAGCGAAGCCCAATATAATTCTACACTCTCAGCTAAAACTAATCAGAAGATGATTTATTAGCTTTTAAAAATATTTGTAGGTTGCCTTGACATTTGGATAATATTGTTTTCCATACCTATATACTTGTTAGTCAAGAAAGCTAGCAGCTATTGAACCTTTAAAAAGGCTTTGTAGTAAGTCTGCGCCCCAAAAGGCATCATTATTTATCTTTATTTTCCTTTAAGTAGAATTCAATTTTTCTCCTGTACTTAAGAACCCAAGAGCCCATCTTGATTCTCCACTTGTGATGTGTAGATCTCAGTATATGGAGAATGCACCTAAGTTGGAAGACTGAGTTCTAAAAGCAGCTACTAGCTGGTACTTTGTTAGTGGGCCCTGTGAAACTCTCCTCTGTTCTTAAAAAGAGGCAAATAATGATGGGAAAATGATGAGTGCTTTTCATGCTAAGAACAATACATCAAGAATATCTAAATTAATTTAACACTTACAAGGAATATTCTTGGCCTCATCAATTTAAGATATGCTGGCAAGCGGGAAATGATTTTCAATTTATATTATGTCATTTCTGATATTTCTTCAGCAGCCAGGGAAGAAGAAGAGGTTTTTGGATTTTGGTTAAATTGTATCTAACTTTTTGTAGATTTTTTTTTTTGGGGGGGGGAAGTGAATAGTTGGTAAGGGGTCATATGAAGGTCAGGAATTCATGTCCAGGAATATCTTGCCCTCCTCTAGGCAAAAGAAGTTGTCCACTGGGTGTAAACCATTAGCAAATTAGTAATTGATTATAGTGAGAAATAGCCATTGGAGGGGGAACCAGGATGTCTGGTTTGGAAGAAAGGGTTCTGCTTTAGAATAAAAGTAGCAGCTCTATCTGGTATTTGGGGCACAGTGGGGATGATCAGGGGCCACATTGTAGAAAGTGTCATCAAAATTGGTGTGGACTAGATCTCCTTGATGGGTTTAGTAGAAAGGAAAAGGAACATTTAGGGTTAGAGTCAGGAAGCATGAGGCAGGAGAGTTAAGGTTAGAGTTGGGAGTTGGGTTTAGATTGACTAAATATTGCTGGTGATGTGGAAGATAGTTTTTAAATTAAAAAAATCCTGGTTCTTGCTCAAATGTTGAAACTTTAGTCTACAATATAACCTTTAATCTTTCCATCTAATCCTGCTTTGACTCTGATCTCCCCTCTTTATGTGGTAAGCACTAACACCTCCAAGTCACTGAAACTCATCATCAAGAATCACCTTTGATTGGCCCCTTTTCATCTTCCATATCAACCTAGTTACTAAGATCTGTTAGTGCAAGCTTGGAGGCATTTCTAGCATGCAAAGTCCCTTTCCCACCATTAATACAGTCACCTCCCTAACTAACTCTATCATTTATAATATGAATTATTGTAGTAGCTTCCCAATCCATTTCCTTGTCTTCAGTACTCTGAGCAATATTTCCCATGATTACCAACATAACCTTAAACTCTGACCATGCCATTGCCATTACTCTCTTCATGAAATGCTTTTGTTGCATTTTTTTCCTTTTTAGTTAATTTTAAAGATGAGCAAATTGAGGCAAACAATTACCCAATATCACACAGTTAGTGTCTATGGCCAGATTTGAACTCAAATATTGCTGAGTTCAAAATTCTGAAATACCAATTCTTTATTCTAATATTTTAGGACCGCTACAGTTGGACTTTCCTTCCTTCCTTCCTACCTTCCTTCCTTCCTTCCTTCCTTTCTTTCTTTCTTCCTTCCTTCCTTCCTTTCTTCCTTCCTTCCTTCCCTCCTTCTTTTCTTCTTTCTTTCTTCCTTCCTTTCTTCCTTCCTTCCTTCCTTCCTTCCTTTCTTTCTTTCTTTCTTTCTTTCTTTCTTTCTTTCTTTCTTTCTTTCTTTCTTTCTTTCTTTCTTTCTTTCTTTCTTTCTTTCTTTCTTTCTTTCTTTCTCTCTCTCTCTCTTCTCCCTCTTCCTCCCCCCTCCTCATATTTGGGACCTGGAAGAACTAAGTTCAAATTCTAATTTTGCACTTATTTACTGGGAGGCCCTGGAAATTTTAACAGCAGTGAAAACTCAGTTTCTCTAATCCCTTAATTATAGACAATTCTTGAGAATAATTTTGAGAGAAGGTATTGATCTCAATTTTTAGAGGGTATTGTACCCTAGACCTATGATTTCATAATATCTATATCTATATATATCAATCTATCTATCTATCATAGGTCTAGGGTGTCCTTTAAGGTTGGTTTCAAGTGTCATCTCTTCTATGTAAAAAAAAATAAGATACAAGTACAATTATGATACTTATAGTTGAAATAGTTCTATCTCCTCAAATTTTTCCAGTATTCTTTAATGGGATACCCATTTTGCTCCTATTACTACACACTTTCTATTACATTCATCTGTGTGTGCGCAATGTGCTTCTTGAAAAGAATATAAGCAAAATGAGTGGTAATTATATCTCTTATTATTTTTAGGTTTTTTTGGCCTCTAATATACAGATATCATAGTAGATATTTACTAAATGTTTCTGGAATTTGATTCAGAAGAAAGCAAACTTCTTGAGGACAAGTCCCCCCCCTCTCTCACTCTCTGTCTCTCTCTCTGTCTCTGTCTCTGTGTCTCTGTCTCTCCATGTCTCTCTCCATGTCTCTCTCTCTCTGTCTCTGTCTGTCTCTCTCTCTGTCTCTCTCTTTCTCTCTCTGTCTCTCTGGCTCTCTCTGGCTCTCTCTGGCTCTCTCTCTCTCTCTCTCTCTCTCTCTCTCTGTCTCTGTCTCTCTCTCTGTCTGTCTCTCTCTCTCTCTTGCATTACATAAAATAAGAGTTAAATAAATGCTTGATCAATTGTTAGATCGATTGAATGTCAAAAAAAAATCTTATAAATGGCCACTTGAAACTTAGACAACCAGAGGACATTTGAGTTGGTTGGGAAGAAAACATGTAGGAGAGAGGGGAAATGCCTGTCTTCTTTCTCCTTACATCTTTTTAGATTTGTCACATTACAGAGATTTGTCTTGGATTTTCTAAATTTCCAGTACAGGTACCTTAAGGCATTTAACTTTTAGTTAAGAGCTTCTATCTCACTTGACATTATGTTTTATGACAATAAAAAAAAGTAGCAGTTGCCCAGGTAGCCAGGATTAAATTCATCTGGGCAAGATGTTCTTCACTACTTTGAATTTTGCCTGTAGGGGACTCAGATTCTCATGTAAAGTTTAGTTTTTATCTACTCCCTTAAAGAGTAGGTTGCCTTTACCAGCTCCCATATAATCTTGGAGGGGATCCTCAAGTGGCGCTCATGGCACTGATACAGCCTGGAAGTTCCGAGTCATAGACAATTAAGATGAGGTCGTCATCAGAGAGAAAAGCTGCATGTTTAGGAGCTGGTTCACAAAGTGAATCACCTGAGGGATTGTCACAGATGTCAAGGGAAGATTCCCCTCCAGCCATGGAGAAGCATTAAGAAGAAAGCTTCCCTAGAAATAGTGTCAACTTTCTGACAAGCATGTGCCCAGGCTAAATAAAATGGATACTGACTGGAGCAACCAGAGAGATGCCTTGATCTCAGTGACAAAGCCTTTTTATTGTGATTACTTGAAGAATAGAATTTAAGGATGGGTGTGAAAAAACTAAATATTGTAGAATAGAAAGAATGCTGGACTATTAAGCAATAGATGTGAGTTTGAGTTCTAGTTCTATGGATAGTGAGAATAATAAATCCTATCCTGCTTACCTCACTGCATTTTGTGAAGATCAAATTAGATAAGGGATATAAAAGTATTTTTAACCATACAACAAATGCAAATGTAATGGTATTATTAGGACCATCATTAAAAAACCACAAAAAACACAAGCCTAAACTAGGGTAGGACAATTATAATTTTAGGACTTAGGGGCCCCTAAAATTTAAAGAATACCATTAAATGATATTAAAGCTCACAAATTTTAAATATCTATTACTGTTTGATGGTATTTTTCTTATTCATCATCATGGAATCTGATAGTCTAGGAAAATTAAATTAGGTATATATCAGATGTCTTGCTTCCTTCTATTTCCATTTTCCATCCCTTACCTTGTCTGACTGCCTTAATCCTTCCCAGCAAGGGCCTTAATGTGTCTTGAGGTCTCTAACCCACAGGAAGTTAGTCTCTCCCTTTCCATCATGGTTGTTTTAAAATTAAAAAAATTTCATGTTACTTGCCTCAGGTGCCAAAATTTCTAGTTACAATTCTGTAAGAAAATAATTATGTGTTTCATAGGAAAAATGTTTTACTAATTGGGCTCTAGAAAGAGTTATGAGGCATATAAACCTGTAAGTAATTCTTTATATGTGTGTGTGTTTGTGTGTTTATTATTGTTGGAAAGAACTTCTACTTGGGTCTGGTTATGTAGTGTTTTATAAAGAATACTAGGCTTTATTTAACATCTACTGGTCATCCTGCCATCTAGGGGAGGGGGTGGGGGGGGTAAGAGGTGAAAAATTGGAACAAGAGGTTTGGCAATTGTTAATGCTGTAAAATTACCCATGTATATATCATGTAAATAAAAGGCTATTAAATAAAAAATAAATTAAAAAAAAAAGAATACTAGGCTTTAAACAGGAGGACTTGGATACAAATCTCACCTTTGTTCTTCTGTGATCTTAGTTGTCACTTAAACAATTAGGAACCTCAATTTCCTCATCTACATAAATAACAGGACTGGACAAAATCTTGCTTAACTCTAGCCAGCCTTGCACCATAGAATCCTATAATATTCAAATGGAGTAATGTACTTTAAAGACCTGTTAGCCCCATTTTTAAATAAAGAAGACACATAATTTTTGGTTCCTACTCTAATAGATTTAGATCAAAAAGTGATATTAGAGATCATCTTAGTATAGCTCCTTCATTTAACAGATGAGAAAACTGAGACTCATAGAAGTTTGGTGAGATACAAACCTTTTCATTGTCAAAGAAGACCTCTTTAATCATTCTAGTGTAAGAATTCTTTCTTTAACCTTTTTTTTGTTAGGAACTCCTTTTGAAGAGATATGTATACTAATAAATATAATATATATATATATATATATATATATATATACATACACATATGTATGATGGAATAGAGCTTTGATCTTGGAATTGGAAGACCTATATTTGAATTTAAGCTGGGAATTAATTTAATTGCTTGGAAGCTCAGTTTCCTTATCTGTAAAATAGTGATAATATATCTATCTCACATGTTTTCAATGACATCTATCACATTAATTTTTATAGGCAAAAGAATTGGCAATATTCTACCACCTACATACTCTTGCATGTACTTTTCCTGGCCTCCTGAATGTCTTGTAACTTTGAATTTTCTGATATTGTAGTATTTTTCCTATGGAGTGAAGCCAATTGACATCCTTGAGATCATTGGAAAACTGTTTTCCCAAATATGATGTAGTCTACTCAGTTCTATTCTCACTTCTTTGGTCAAATACAATACCTATTCAAGATATATGTAGTGATGAATTAGCTCAATGGGCTTCTCATCCAATTGTGTATAATAATCTGTGCAAAAAGTATTTTTTATCCATATGGTCTTTATTGATGTTGTTATTTGCCTATAAAAACAAATAAAACTAGGAAAAACATGTTTCCTAGATTTTTATACATATCATATAGACTCATTGATGAAGATAATCTGTTGTTTATTTTGTAGAATATGGGAAACCACAGATGATCAGTTTGTTAAGACATGTAAAAACCATTTGTAAGAAAACTTAATTTGTGGAATTAGAGATGCTGTTCTGATGCCCATAATGTTATACTCTTTAATGACCTTATGACTATTTTTTCTATGTAAGAACTTAATGTATCTCCTATCCTATAAAGGAAGGGATCTATGCTTGTTTGAGTGAGCTTTAAATATTCTCTGTACTTTGTTTGCATTTATTCCTTGTTGAAATGACTAAGCCAATATGGCATCAAAGGAAACTCCTTTGACCTCCAAACTGGCCTGTTGGGAATTTCCTACTAATCCAGATCTTGTAGAAGCAGTATATTTTTTCTTTGAGTGTGAAAGTAAAGAGTTGAAGTGGGATATACATACATACATATGCACATATACATACATACGTGCCTAGACACATACACACACATACACATAGAGTTTTATGGGACTTTAGAGGTCTCCTCTATAACATGTGGAAAAGGGTTGTTAGCTGTTAAATAGAGAAACATCTGGATAACTTTTCCAAGAAACAGGATGGTAAGGTTTCAATAAACAAAGTAGCATTGTCTCTTTGATTCTGTTAATTAGACAATTCCAAAAAGTCAGGTTGCTTAATAACCCTGCCACATACTGCCCCAGACTTTCTTCATTAGTGATGACTTGGTAGAGACAAACTATACTGTGAGCTAATCTGACTTTTTAACGTACAGTAGTATAACTGTATGCTGTATGTATTTTCTCTTCCCCTCTTTTTTTCCCCTTTCCTTTAAAAATATTTTATTGAGATCCCCTTTTTGGTATGTCACAGTTTTTAATCAGTATTTGTCTATAAATCATTTTCTTGTAATATAGGACAACTGAAGATAGAAAATTGACATATTGGTTATAAATGAAGACAAATCCCTCATTCTATACCTAGAATCAACATCTTTCTTTTAAGAGGAGGGAGACATGTTGAGCTATTAGTTCTCTAAAATCAAGATTGCTCATTTGAGTAGACTGAATTTTGACTTTCTAATTTTTACTTTACAGTATTGTGGTTGTTATATGTTCCTTTATGTTTGCATATTTTATTCTGTTTCAGTTCATATAAATCTTTCAAGTTTTTCCAAATTCTTCATATTCATCATTTCATTATTATGTTTGTATTACATGATTTGTTCAACAATTTCTCCTGATTTGCTACTAAGCCACATGATCATGATCAGCACTTGTGAATACAAGGTTCGTGATGATCCCATAAAGGAAGATGTTTGGAAACGAGGTGTTGGATTGTCATTGTGTTTTTTTTTTGCCTCCATATTCCTTATCTGCTCTAAACTCTGAAAAGCATTTTCAGTAACTACTGACTCTCTCATCATGTTTTTGTATTTTACACTCAAATCAGCTTTACAACCATATCTTTCACTATATACACTAGCAATCTGTCTACTTTTGGATACCCCTAAAAATTCCAATTGTGTAGTGTTCCAGTCTTTTGAAATATTAGTCCATTAGTGACCCATTTTGTAATTGTCATTTGTATCCAAATCTTTTTAAATTCATAGTGGTTTAACAGCTAAGACTTGTTCAACAGCCAATGAACTTTTTTTTGGCCAAAGCTACTGATTGAACTGCTTCCTAATAGATCAAGAGTTTATATTCTGCATTTATGAAGGGGAAAACTCAATAGAAAATATAGTAGAAAGGCTGCATTTCAGTCAACTGACAAAAATCTACTGATGGCCTACTAATTGTGCAGCCCTATCTTAGGCACTTTAGGAATCACTAAAATGTCAAAAGACAAAAGCTGTCTTTTTGGAAAATCAATCCTTTTGTGATATGTGGGGTAGATTACAGAAGTAAGAGGCCAGAGCTGAGGATAGCAATAGTCCAAGAAGGAGGAGATGTCATGGGAATAACAGCAAACATGAAGAAAATTAGATAAATAAATATATTTCAAAGAAAACAGGATAGAATGTTGCAACATATTGGATATAAATGATTAAGGAAAGAGAAGACTAAAAAGACAACTCCTGAGAAATAGAAGAAATGGTGAAAATCTTGACAGAAATAGGGCATCTGAGAAAGAGATCCATTTGAAAAGATTTTCTGATGATGTATGTGTGAATAAAATTTTTGGAAATTGAGTGCTATTTTGAATGCATTGGAATAACTTGCTTTTTAAAGAAATTATCCAATGGTGAATCCTTTTGTTAAATGAAAAAAAAAAGTATTTTCCTTATGCATTTTTGGTTCAGACTTCCAATTAAATGGGTATAAATAGCTTTCTGGTGAAGACACACTTTTTTTCCTTTACATCTGGGCAATTACTCTGCATGTTGTAGTCAAAAAAGCGTTTTCTGGAACTAAGAGCTTAACTGATTTAGTACAATAATGCCAGTCTCAAGTGAGACTAATTCAGATATCCCTGACTCAAAGACCAGCTCTCAATCCATTGTACCATGCTGATTTATGCAATCTCCTATGCTACATTTTCTTCATAAATGTGAGTGTGTATATATGTGTGGGTACATGCGTACATAGACATGTATATATGCACATGTATATTTAAATCTAAATGCTTTCTATAAACAAGGTATACCTAAAATGGTGTTAGCAATGATGTCTCTTATATAAAATACTTACTTCAATTAGAATTGTGATACTTGAAATGAATATTTTTCGAAGTTCTTCTTATAATTAAATCAGACTCTTTAAAGAAGTCAATTGTTATTTCCTAAAGTGATTCAATATGCAGAACCCACTGAATTAGCAGTTGAATTACTCTTGCTGGGACAAGTGATTCAGGCCCAGAATTGAGGATAAAAACCTCACAGTTGAAGTGATTCTTCCTGGAAGTATGATAAATTGTGTTCTGCTTATTGCTCTTAACAAAAGACTGGTTTATTTTAATCTTTTCAATGAAAGAGATTAAATATCATTTCTGAAAATGTTCAGAGAAGTTAGAAGAAAAATACTGAGAGAACGATAGAACAATAGAATTTTATCATGACAATAATAATAACTAGCTAGCAGTTATATAACTCTTTAAGGTTTGAAAAATGCTTTACATATGTCATCTCATTTGATAACATTTGATAACATGTTATCTCTGATTTGATGCTAGAGAAGAAAAGGGACCTTAGAGAACATTTAATCACTGAATGGGAGAATCTCAGGTGAAAAGGATTTCTAGGGTAATTTAATTCAATGTGGCGGAATCTTTCTCGAAAATTCTTCAACAAATGAATTTTTCTTGCAACAGAGAACATATTACTCCCTGAAACACCTTCTTTTACTTTTGGATGGCTATAATTGTTAGGGAGTTTTTCCTAACTTTAGCCTTAGATATACATCTTTGCAACTACTACCTTTTGTTTCTAGTTTTGCCCTCTGGGGTCAACCAGAACAAATCTAATTCCCCTTCCATAGGGTGCTCTTCAAATTATTGTCAGATTTTTCAGTAGGTCTTTGTGACCCTATTTGTGGTTTTCTTGGCAGATACTGGAGTGGGTTTACCATTCCTTTCTGAGATGAGGAACGAGACAGACAGGATCACATGACTAGTAAATGTCTGAGACCAGATTTGAACTCAGTAAGATGAGTCTTTCTGATGTCAGACCTACCACTCTATTCAATGTACCTCCTAGTTGCCTGTTCTTCAACTACTTGAAGACGATTATCATGGTTTTCCTAGGTTTCCTCCTCTATAACACCCTTAGTTCTAGCAAATGATCTCATAGGACAGTCTTAAGACCCTTCACTATATTGTTCTATCTCCTCTGGATGTTTTCTGATTTGTAAATGTGCTTCCTAAGATATGACAAAAATCTTTATGTTGTAAGTGATTTTACCAGGGCAGAGTGCAGGAGAAAATCATTTTTCTTGCTATGGTAACTCTGTCTCTATGAGAGCAACTTAAGATAACAAGAACTTTGGAAGCTATTATATCATGAATTTGACATATTAAGCCTGCATATAAACTTTAGTTATCCTGTGTATCATTTCTTCCATTGCATTTACATTATTATAGTTAGCTTAGTAATTCCTTAATCGATGATCTAAATTGTGTCTTATTGTTTTGCTACAATGAAAACTGTTGCTATAAACAATTTAGCATATGTGAAATCTTTCTATCAATGACCCTTTTAGAGACATAATTAGTACTGGGATCTTTGTATTAAAGGATATGGACATCTTAGTCACTTTGCTTGCAAAATTCCAAATTGATTACCAAAATAGTTGTGACAATTCACAGCTCCACCACCAATGTATCAGTGTATTTGACATTTTGGGATGGACAATAGCTATAGATCTTTTATCTTTGACTATTTCCATCTTCTGTTATCTTTACCAATTTCCTGGGTGTGAGGTGAAAAATCAGGATTTGCATCTCTCTCATTACTAGTATTTAAAAAAATTTTCATGTGGTTGTTATATTTTGAAATTCTTCTTTTGAGAACTGTTTAGAGACTATTTATTCATTGAAGTATGGCACCTGTATTTGATTAAAACATTAACAACAATTATTTTAACCATTAGAGAAGGTAACCCAGGAGATTTTGATTCATCATCTTAATCATTGATGAGGAAGTAGAAATATCACTGAAGAAGAAAAAACTGAAAAAAAAACCAGTTTTATCCAGAACAAGTATATACAGAAACAAATCTTTGCTGAAATGCTTTACATTTTTAAAGCATGAGGAAATTTATTTTCCATCTATCTGAAAGAAAGATGCCAAATAAAAAGGAAAAATAATGAAGGGCATCATTACTCAAAAAAAGAGATTTGAAAAGACATTAAAGTTACTGACCAATATACCCACTTTCTTATCCCTGTAAAAGTTACAGGAGCATGGTCCTCACATGTACCAAGAATATTTCCAATGAAAACATGAGAGAGAAACAGGAAGGTTTCTGTATATGGTTTTATGCAACATACTGTATATTTTCAATCCAAAGAAAAGTTTTATAGTATATAATTTCCCCCTATATTTAATGTTTATTGATTTTTTTTAGAAAAAATGTTTTATTCAGTAGCACAAAATCCTTCCAATAAAATGTTGCTTTTTCATATAAGGCTATTATTGCTCTTTGTGGATATTGCCTTTCTAATATTGCCTAGTGCTATCTGTTGATATGGTATTTCTTTTGAAATATCTATTTTGGTCTCTGTGGTATCTGCTTTGGTAGGAATATGTAGGCAATTTTCTTCTTTTTGCTCTCATTTTCATTTTAGAGCTCTCTCCCTTATGGGTTCTTTCTGGTGGCATTATTTGTTCATAAGTGAATGAGCAGTTAGGGTGAGCATTATGTCTGAGAAGAATCTAGGGACTTCTCACATATTGGGGGAAGACAGCATTCTTCCTTAATGTTCATCTCAAATTGACACATCGCCACCTCAGGATTGCTGAGAAGGGAGTTGGCAATTATCAAAACTTTTCTCTTTCATAGGACTAGTCTTAGATGGTCTGTTTCCTGTTGGTGGCTATTAATCCACTTCATCATTTCTTTGGAGATTGAAGAAGCTACTTCCTTCTTAAAGGACCCAGTTCTATTCTTCATGAGAATAGTTTTCTGCCTCTTACATCACTGCAAATATTCAGGGATCCTTCTTCTTCTCTTTCTTCTCAGTACCCTTCCTTTATTCCACCTTCCTATCTCCTTTCTGTAGAAGTTAGTATTCCCCTTCTCTCTTTAAAGTCATTCCCTTTTCTGTTTTTTCTTTGAAACACATGATCCATTCTTTTAAGTCATACCTCTTTCTCCTTAGTAGCTTGGAAAGAAATTGGGTATGCTGTCAGACCTTGACCATTCTTTATTGGTAGGAAGATTATTTTGTACATACAAGTATTGTTTGGTATTGGCAGAAACACAAACATGGAACATATTTTTCAAGTCATTGGAAAGTTCCCATTGTTTTCCATATTTGCTGAAAATGGGTCCTCAGTTCTCTTTTCTGTGTTCTTAAATTGTGTTTAACTTAGTGGATGTCATGGCAAGCTATATGTATTTTTACATTTTACCTTTTTAAGGTTACATAGCTAGATTGTTGAAGATGCAGGGCTAGCAACAAGGTTCATGACTCATTCCAGTGATCTGTCAATTATGTTATACTTCTGTAATAAACATGTGGTTTATGGGCAATGCATACATATTATATATATGTATGTGTATATATGTATAAAATATATACATAATATATATATATATATTATATATGTATATCTCCATACAAACACAATTACTTTGTATATCTTTGCAAAAGAAGGAAGGAAACAAACATTTATTAAGCACTTGTTATATATCAGGCATTGTGGTAAGCTCTTTAGAAACATTATCTCATTCTATTCTCACAACAAACCTGAGAGGTTTTAAAATTGAGGAAACTGAGAGCAGATAAGAGAATTAAGTAACTTTTGGTATTACACAGCTAGTAAGTATCTGATACTGGATTTGAACTCAGGTCTTTTGATTTTAGATTATATGCTCTATCTACTGCATTATCTAGCTCCTTTGGGAGCAATAAAAGCAATAATGTAATATGAGTTCTAGAATGTAGATAGATGGAATATAATCAATTCAAAAGAAATATATCTGTGCAATATAGTGGTCAGTCAAACCTTCACCTGTACTTCCTTGATTTAAATCCTCATAATACCATGTTAAGAGAATATCTAGTAGTTATTTGTGATTCCTTGAGAGATTCACTCTGTTTTAGTGTTCCTAAGTGTAGGAGGAAGAAGGAATAGCTGAACGTTGAACATTTGATTCTAGTCTAGAATGTTTATTTGTCTAAATCTGCTTAATGGGAAATCACTATTTTGAAGTGTTTTGTAAGGTATTATAAAGACAATCTATCAGTGCTTTGAGCTCTTAGAAAATCTCTGATTCTTGAAATATCACAAACCCTCAATCTGATTCTGTAGTTGTCTATGATGTATAAATGGGAGAAAAATCTAACTTAGACTTTTCTTTACAAATGCAGATTTGCAGGCTATTAGAACAAAGGTAAAGTAGGTGAAAAAAGAAGATTTACATTGGGACACATTATTGGTAGGTAGTTGATCTAAGACTGATTAACCATTTTGTGGGGTTGATTTTGTGGATCTCATTGTTGAGATGAAGGAGATGGCTTCCAGTCAGGAAGTCTGTCAACAACCATTTATTCACTTACTGTGTCCCAGGCACTATGCTAAGTACTGGGGAAACAATGAAAGGCAAAAATTTGACTAGGCTTTCAGGGAGCTTATATCATAAGGAAAGACAAAAAAATGTCAATAAATACCTAAGTACAAGATGCATACAAAGTAGATGGAAGGCAAATATAGCTCTAGCAACATTGGGAAAAATTTCTTTCAGAAAGATGCATTTAAAATGAGTCCTTAATGAAACCAGGGATTGTTAAGAGGTAGAAGTAAGCAGGGATGTAAGAAGCAAAAGCATTCTTTTCAGCTCTGATATTTTATGATTCTGTGATGAAGAAGAGTCCAGTGATAAAAAATAGATAGCATTTTTCATGTCAGATATATGTATGTATACATATCTATATCTATTTCTATGAAAACACACATGTACATTTTTTGCAAGGCAATTAAGTGGCTTGCCCAGGATTACACAGTTAGTATTAAGGGTTTGAGGTCATAATTTGAATTCAGATTCTCCTATTCCAAGGCTGGTGATATTATCCATTGCTCCCTCTAGCTGCCCTTTTATGTCAGATATTGTAAATGTGAAATAATAGTCTGTGTAAAGTAGAATATGAGTGACTCTGTAACACCAAAAATCATTAGAACCTAGAGCTTCATGTGACAATTTTCTGTTACTATTTCAAATAAAACAGTATAGTTCACTGCCACTGTGAATTAAAGATAATACTCCTCAGACTTTAGTTTTGAACTATGAATAAAATATTGAATCTAGAATTTTTAAAAAGAGACCTACAATTTCTGTGTGTGTGTGTGTGTGTGTGTGTGTGTGTGTGTGCTGTATGTTCATAGTGGGTGGGAAATGGAACTTATTAGTCAAATCTTTGAAAACACTTAAAAGCAGGGCTTTGTCTAATATCCCGCTCTCATTCTTCTAGTCTTTATCAACAACTTGGCTTTCTGGGCTTGAATATACATGAAGATGAGAAAGAAAGGAGAGGGGAACGAAGAACCTCTGTGCTCAAAGTGGCTCATGATATTGTTAGGCTGGATAATAGCTGAAATTTTGAAGAAGGCATAGAGGGGATGTAGACTGCTTTTTAACCAGCACCTTAGCTTTTATCTATTTTTTGCTGTGCAGATCAAGGAGGGTGGCTATCTGGTTTGGGAACACTGAAATGAGATGCCCAAGGAGCATGCTTTACTGCATCCAGTTTATTCTTTTTTGAATAATTCTATATAATAAGTTTTGTCTGGGATTTCATTTGATAACAGAAAAAATAGGTCAACAAATGGAATTTTAGTCTGAGTGGATAAATCTACACAAATGTTGAAACCTTATACATAATGAGATGATTATGAATATCCAAAGAAGGTCAATGCTACAAGACACAAGAGCCAAAGAAAACTTGGCATTCATTACTCCAGTGTCTTCTGGAGATGGGTAGAATTAATAGCCATCAGGAATGAGAATAAGTTTGACAATATTTGGTCTTTATTGGAAAGGATTCTGGGAAGGTGGTGGAGTAGGGCAGAAAACTTTTAGCTCTCCAAATTCTCTCCCCATAAGAAGACAGAATATTCAGAAGGAACACAGAGCAAAAGAAATAAACTAGAGTCAGGTAAAAGCAATTATTCCCCTAAGACAACTTAAGGATATTCCAGGGAAGGCCTATCATATATCTTGTAAGTGCAGTAGCCGAGGGATGGCTCTCCTTGTCTATGAATACCAGTAGGAAATCACAATCACTAGCTTCAATTCTAGGGAAGAGAGGAGAACTAGCTGTCATCTGTACTAATAGAGTAAACACAATGAGTAAGCTCATGGATGGGACCATGTGACTGGGGGCTTTCCCTGTGGCTTATGAGTGGAGAGGACAGCCCAAAATTAAGCTTAGAGATAGACCTCAGAAAATAATAGTAAGAAAGACTTGAGGCTTGGGGCATTATTCCCCATGCCACAGGAATAGTATATGATCACACTAGTAGCTGCTACCAATAAGATAAATAAAAATAAAAATCATCGAGAAAAGGAGAAAAAACTCGATCATAGATAGTTACTATAAAGAAGACGAGGGTTCAAATTCAGAGAAAGATAATAAAGCTAAAAGAGTCATTCCTTTTTCAGCAAGAAACATTAAATGTTCCCAAAACTAAAAAAAAAAAATTCTTAGAAGAACTTTAAAACGAATTTAAAAATCTGTAAGATTGAGGAAAAAATAAGAGCAACTCAAGAAAATGAAGAAAATTATGATGTCAATTAAATTGAAATAGAGAATCAAAAACTTAAAAAGAAATTAATTCCTTTAAAATAAGAATTTGGCAAAGAGAAACTAATGCCATTCTAAGATACAAAGAAATAATAAAACAAAATCAAAAGAATGAAAAATTAGAAGAGAACGTGAAACATCTCATCAGAAAAAAATGATTTGGAGAACAGATCAAGAAGAAACAATATAAGAATAGTTGGACTGTCTGAAAATTATCATAAACAAAAGAATCTTTATACAATATTATAAGACATTATCAAGGGAAAAGATATCCTAAAGTTCTAGAACAAGAAGGTAAAGCAGAAATAGGAAAAATCCACTGATCGCCACCTGAAAGAGATCCCAGGAACAAAACTTAGAGGGATATCATAGTCAAGTTTCATATTTCCCAGGTTAAGGAGAAATAATGGAAGCAATAAAAAAAACAATTTAAATATCATGGAGGTACAATACATATTACAGAAGACCTAGGAAACCTATGCTGAAGGGCCTTAGATGTTAAAATCATATATTTTATAGAGCAGAAAAGCTAGGGCTATTATCAATTTCATTACCTGACAAAGTTAAGTATAATCCTGATTTTTTTTAAAAAAGGACATTTAATTAACTGACAGACTTTCAGGTTTTTGTGATGGAAGCAGTAGAACTCAAGGAAAAAATTTGACATAGAAGGTCAAATCATTTATTTCTTATATATAAAAATATCAATTCTTTTATGACTGTCACTTTTGTTTGGATAGTTTGAAAGAAAGGTTTGGGTGAGTTGAGTGTGATGGAATGGGATGATTCTTTAAAAAAAAATAAAACCATGTAAGAGAGATTAAAAAGGAGCAATCATCTTATAAAAATGAGGCAAAAAAGAAAAAAAAATCATACAGAAGAATCTAGTAGGGCAGAGGGTGGCTAGCGCTGACACCTTACTCTCATCAGGAATGAGTTAAAGAGGGAACAACATATATCGGTATAAAAGTCATCTAATTTAGAAAGAAAAAAAAGAGGTAAAAGGAATAGCGCAGTGAGAGAGAATAAAGGAAGGATTTTGGAGGGGTGAATAGATTAAGAAATAGGAGGACAAAATAATGGATAGAAGTAGAGGACTAAGGAGGGAAAGCAATAGGGTAAGAAGCACAATGAGGGGAAATAGGAAGAAAATATAAACAAGTAATTAGAGCTTAGGATGTAAATTGGATGAATTCACCCATAAAATGGAACCAAATAGTATTAAAGTACTATTTTTAAATTTTTAAAGAAATTTGAACTCAACAATTATAATTGTTGCTTTCAGGAAATGTTATAAAAGTTATATATATATATATATATATATATATATATATACATATACACAAACAAAATAAAGATCAAGAGTGGAATTTGTTATGTAAAAGGAGCTAGATAATAATCATCTCAAAGTTAAAGCTAAAATAGATTTAATCAAAAGAAAAAAAATAGGGGAACTACACTATATGTCAGTTATTATTAATATTGTTTTAGACTTTATAAAATAAGTAGACAGTATAAAGTTGGAATATTGCTGTGATATAGGAAATGATGAGCTAGTATGTTGAGAAAATATGGAAAGACTTGAACTTATGAAGGGAGATGTTATCTATCTTTTGAAAAACAGAAGACAATCAGAAATAAGCATAGTATAATCTTACATATATTCATATGAATGTATATGTGTTTGATTATAGACATTTATGTAGATATTATATATATATATGTAGGTATGTATGTATATGTATACACATATCTATCTGCATTTAATTATAACCTGCTTGAGAGGTAGAAGAAGGAAAAAAGGAAAAATAAAGCAATAGGTACAGCAGAAAACAAAAGAAAATCTATAAGGAATCAAAAAAAGAAATAGCTACGAACACAATGTATGGTATTTATTATATAGGCTTTCTTGAAATGAAAATTTAATGCTTTATATTTTGAATCCTTTCTTATGTTCTACTATGCACAGAGGAATTTTTTATTTTATTTGTATTTAAGTTTAAAATTAAATTAAAAAGAAAAGAAAAGAAAGAAAATGATCCTTATTACTAAACAGGATCAGGAAATGTGCCCATGATGATTAAGAGTAGGAAATTAATCTGGAATAATTGACATACTAAAAGTATAAAGAGAAGTCAACAAATTTCTCTATTATCTTGTTTTTTTATTTTAATTTTTATCCTTTTCCTATTTTGTTTCATTTATTTTTCCCACTAAAATTTCCTTTCTGAGAATTTCAAAGTTTTATTCTACCTTAAATTGCATACTAATATTATAGCTTGATGGTACAGAAATGCAGATTTTAAATTGGTTTTTAAATTTGCTTAGTTGTTCTTCGTAAGTAATAATATTTGTTGGATTCCTGTGTACAGAATTATTATGATTTAAGCTTAAGAATGGATGTTGAATATTTTGAATTTGCTGTGAAGCATTTAAATTTACTCTATTAGGGATTTAAAAGCTATATATATATATATATATATATTGCTTCCTAGTATCAAGTATAAAGGTATAAAGCATAAGCTTTGTGATGTTGTGAATAAGTTGAGGATGGCAATGGATGTGAAATACTTATTAACACTATAGGGAGGCAGACATAGCTTTACATGTATTCTTTAAGTTACATCAATCAGTGACATATTCTGCAATCTCAGAAAGAAATTGCAGGGAATTCCTGTTAAGTAGTCATGGGATCCTTCACTAAGGAAGACATAGACATATTAAATAATATGCTAAAAAAGGGGCCACCTGAGGTTGTGGTAAGATATGAAAAAAATAATATGTAGAACTATACAGAACATTTTTGCTCAAAAGTTGAACACAATTCAGAACAAGAACTCTACTATTTCAAGTTACGTGTCTTCTTGGGAAGATATGCCTCATCCATTCAGTAAGAGAATCATCTGTATCCTGGATAGAACATTTTATAGAAACATTGCATCAATAGCAAATGATTGAAGTGAAGAAGCAGAACAGACTAATGAGAAGTCTAAAACAGTGGTATCAAATTTAAATAGAAATATAGTTACTAAATTAGACTAAGGATTTTTGAGGGTTACATATCAACTTAGAAAATTACCTATTAATATTAGATATTCTTTATTGTATTTTTATTTATTTTGTTAAATGCTTCTCAATTGCATTTTAATCTAGTTTGGGTTGTACTCAAGAGTATTGTAGACCCTCATGATGTATGTTGGACAATTCTGATGTAAAGGGACTAGTATTTTATTTCTGGCATAGTCTGAAATCAGAGAACATTAACAACGCAGTCTTCAAAATATTAAGAAAAGCAATTTAATAGTGCAGTGAAACTTTGGCAAGCTTATGTTCCATTCTTTACCCTATCCCACAACAAAAGGATGAAGTCCACTAAATTTATTCCTGCTTCAGAGGCTAGTAATTAAGAGAGAAGTTAAATCAAATGTATATACCCTTAGTCTATACCAAGGAGAGAAGGTAAATAGCTGGCTACAGTTAATAGACATTTCAATGGACTCAGAAGGATAGAACAGTAGACTGAAGATGTTGAACTTGAGGGGAAAATGTTTTCAAAAAGAGAGGCTGACTAAAGAGAAAGATACTTTTGAAAACCTCTTTCCATGTATGGCCCACAGAAAGGCTAGAGACCACCTCTATAAAAAGAATTAAAATAAAGTCTGCTAAAAAACAGAACACTGGATCAAAATATTTAAAACCCTAAAACCAGCAGTTGTATAATCCTGATAAAAATATCAACAAACAGCATAGTTAAAAAGGAGTCATCATCTTATATAATTTGAGTCTTGATGAATATCTGCATGTTAGCCACAATCAGGAGATAAATGGAGTGATTTGACAAATAGATGGGAGAAAGTTTTGAGGTCAGAAAAAAGGATCCCCTTAAGCTCCAAAAAAATCTGAATTGGAGTCAATGAACCATCTTCTACTTGGACTCTTAGTATCTTGTAACAAATAACATGAGGAGCATAGATTCAGAATATCCTGCTATCGTACACAATTTATCAATCAAGCATTTATCAGACATTTACCAATCACTTACTATGTGCTAATCATAGTGCTCATTGTTGGGTAACATTCCAAGTGACAATGACGTCCAATAATTTTATGAAAGATATTTGTAGCCAATGCAGAAGCTACGTCTGTGCTGACTGGATGAGAAAGAAAGACTACACATATTTGAGGTACATTAATATGAACTTGCTGTTCCCAAGAAAGAGTTGGATTACGGTTGGAAGGTAAATACTGTGATTTTTGGAGTGTGAAGATCCCAATAACATTTCAAGTGTTACAGCATGGCTTAGGACCTTTTAAAATTATTGCCAGAATACTGTAGGCAACCAACTGGGGTTCAACCCCTCAGCATTAAGATTTTCTGGGTTTCCTATGAGACTGCTCATAGAAACATAGGTTCATATGACAAGAAAGTGTTTTAAAAATGTATCGATCATTTTGCCTTTCACAAACTTCCAAAGAAATTTGACTTTGTTGATTTTCCAGGACCTCAGAAATGGAAGGAAAATAATTAACTTGGAATATGATGAAGTCAGATTAGGCAATATGGAATACACTTTGGGGATAAAGGGCTAATAAGATACAAAAATGGTAATGAACACAAAGGTGTCTGGGTCACACCTCTTGTAGGTTTTGCAGGTAAAAACTTTTTTTTTTTTAAATCAAGCATGTCAGCTCTTTGAGCATTGAGAGAGTCTCATGAGCAAACCAATGGATGAAAGCCAAATTAGAGGTAAAGATGGAAGGGTTCAGTGCCTGGTAAAGATTGTAGATTACAAGTGGAACTGAAGGCCTAAGTCAGCAAAAGAGAGAGACTAAATGTACAACACTGAATTCCTGGGATATCTCCACTAGCTGGATATTGACTCCTTGCAGTGATTTTGTTTTGAGTGAGGAAACTCTACCATGTATACCTATTAGTTCCCTCTGGAACTAGCTGGGAGAAAGTACTTGGTTCTTGGGTTTGGGATTTGACTACAGATCTAGGAGTGTGTTTATCTGCTCTGGGAAAAATCCATGAGCTCAGAAATGCTATTTGTGGTGCTTACTTTTTGAGTTTTAGATTATAGCTTTCCAACTATTATATATTGCTAACTACTCTGCTTGGAATCTCAACTGAAGCACAATAAAGGTGTGACAAAGGACAAACTTTCCTTATGTGAATGGGCCATTGAATCAAGAGACAGATTATATAAATCCATAAACATATACTAAACATTTATTCTAAGAAAATGAATGTTGCTACTAACAAAGAGGAATAGCTCAATGAACCAACTCTCTGAGAGCCTAGAAGAACTTGATGTTATTCTCAATTTCTTCTTGTGGTGAGTAGAGAACAAAGTCACTGAGAAAAGAATATAGTGTTGATGGTACTTGTTTTTTATTGAATAGTATTAGACACTAGGACAGCAGCATCTTCTGATGGGTAAATGTCAGGATGATTTACCATCCTCTGATGGTTAAATGTATCAAGGTGTAAGATCTAGGGAATCTTTATCCTCTCCTAAAGAAATGTATATTTAGTGGCAGCAAGAACATAGAAGGAGAACACCAATGAGACAGGTTTTCAGACCTGAAGAAAAAATAGCTCCAAACTAGCTATAGTTTGGAGGTACTATCCACCTAGACATTTGAAATTTTAGTTGTGTTTGTTAAACTGTCCCATTTAAAATACAAAAAATAAGTAGTTTAATCATTAATATGAAATATAATTTCGTGAAAGATGAGATACAGAAAAATTGAGCATGAGAGTGGATGACATAACTTTTAGTTTATTGATTCATTTAGTGGAAATAAATTATAAATAAACTTTTTCTTTTGTTCACTGTCATTATTATACACTAAAGTCCTGCTCTTGTGCTTCAGAGACTGGTTCTTGGAGACTGTAGAGCACAAGTTGCTATAATTCTACGCTTGAAAGGCTTAATCACAAGATCAAAGACTATATTCAAGGATTCACTTAGCTATATGAAAAGAGGACCATTATGAGAAGGATGGCTAAAAAGTGATAAATATTCCTATGGCAACTCACAAAATGTGGAGAAAATATAATATTTTCCTTCAGAGGAATTGTCCATCCCAGTGAAATTAAATATCCCCCCAGAAAAGCCCATTACATCTGCAAAGATTCAATTATGATCTCTATGCAAATGGTCCCAGATCCATGTATTTACTTAGCCCTACTTTCTCCTGAGCTTCAGTCTTCCATTAGCAACTGCCGATTAGGCAATTACTATAGTGCTAGATGTCCTGTAGGCATCTCAAATAGAACAAATCCAAAGCAGGACTCATTAGTTGTCCCCCCAAACCTGTCCTTTGTACTTACATTACAGATTTTTCACTCAGGTGATAACTCTTCTCTTTACCCCCTCCTTCCAATCCAATCTGTAGCTGTCTGGTGGATTCAACTTTTCCTAACAGCTGTCCTCTCTTCTCTATTCACTTGGATTATTATTATGACTATTATTATTATGACTGTTAACTGGTCCCTCTGCCTTATGTCTAGCCTCTCGCCAATTCATTGTCCATATAGGTCCCAAATTGTTTTTGTTTTTTTCCTTAAGCATAGGTCTGAGAATTTACCTGCTAAAAGTTCCATTTGTTCCCTATTTATCTCATCTTTACAGTCTGGCTCCAGCAATCTTTTCAGAAACATTTAAACTTATTCACTTTTCCACATTCTATAGTCCAGTCTTGTTTTCCCTCTTATAAAACATTATATTTTACATTTTGTGCCGTTCCAAAGATTGTTCCTTACTGCTACAGTACATGCTCTCCTTAATGTTTGTTTCTTAGTCAGAACTCAGTTTCCTTCAAAACCAGATACCCACTTCATGTGTAGCAATGTGTAGCAATCATCTTCCTTGAGTACTTCCTAACTGTTCCTGCTTCCCTACAAAATCATCTTGTATTTATTTTGAATATACTATAGGTATGCAAGTTGTTCCCCCTGATTTGATAGAAATCTCTTTAGGGGAAGAACTGTTTCATTTTTTTCAGTCTTGGCACAAAATGGGTGCTTGATAAATGCTTGTTGGTTATTTGAACAAGTTGGCACTTCAAAATGGTGTGCATAGGTTTCAATTTTCTTGGAAGCTTCCTGGAGACTAATCTGAATTGAAGTGAGTATTATTCCAGGTGAAACTGTGGCAGGAGTAGTGCTACTAGTAACACACAAAAGCAGTAATTGCACACAAAAGCAATTAGTGAATAGTTTGATCCTGGATGCATGTGTTTATATTTGTATTACTGACTAGGCTTTCGTCTGGCTCCTTCCTACTTCCATTACACAAATCAAGAAATTATATGCATCAAATCTTCATAAAAGTGGAACTGATAAACAATGAGAAGTTTGTGTTTGTGTGTTGTGTGTGTACCGTGCATATGTATGAGGCAGAATTAGAAACTTGTTATTATGAGAAAGTGTTGCACAATTTGTATGTTCTATATTCTCTCTTCCCTTCTTCTTTTTTCTGCCTTCTGTCTCCCTTATAAAATGTATCCACTTTGACAGGAGGCTATGATGGCTTCAAGGACAGCTTGGGAATTGAGAATGAACGTCTCTCAAAGGAAAATTATATTAATCAATAATGCCAAATTCATCTTCTGATTGTAATGATTTTGCACACTTTTGGATACCTTGCTTTTTTTGACGTTGTGTGTGTGTGTGTGTGTGTGTGTGTGTGTGTCTGTATGTTGGAAATTTGTTGTGCTGGTTATCACTAGTCTTTTTTTTTTAATTTAATAGCTTTTTATTTACAGGATATATGCATGGGTAACTTTACAGCATTAACAATTGCCAAACCTCTTGTTCCAATTTTTCACCTCTTACCCCCCCCACCCCCTCCCCTAGATGGCAGGATGACCAGTAGATGTTAAATATATTAAAATATAAATTAGATACACAATAAATATACATGACCAAAACGTTATTTTGCTGTACAAAAAGAATCAGAGTCTGAAATATTGTACAATTAACTTGTGAAGGAAATCAAAAATGCAGGTGTATCACTAGTCTTTTAAAGGTGAAGTAGTCTTTTAAAAGCTGAAAAGAAGCAAACCCACAAATATTTCAGACTCTTACCTCCCACCAACTACTATTCCCAAACACAAAACACAGTTGGAATTTTCAGAATTTTTCTTCCTCTTTGGACCTATTTTATCAGTAAGCATTACTGTAATTTGTTCTTCCTTTCCAGTTTTTCCTACATAGAGTGGCCTTTGCTGGTATGAAGTTTCTCCTTTGTGTTGGTGTGAAAGTGTGGGAATAGAAAGCTTTCAGACATAAATAAAGGTGAAAACAAAATGGTCTTGCTTTTATGTGTGTGTGTGTGTGGGTATATATATATACATATATATATATGTGTGTGTGTGTGTGTGTGTATGTATGTGTGTGTGTGTGGGTACCCACACACACACACATACATACACACACATATATTCACCCTCCAAACCAAACTAATTCTAACTATAGTCCTTTTATAAAGCTTTTTTTTTTCTTCTGTGCTGTCTGCCGCACCCCCAAGAAACCCTGTGTCTTTGAAGGAAATCACAATATAATCCTTTGGCTCGGCCAAGTATTGTCTCTTAATGACAGGCATTACATTTGCACAGGACCATAAATCAAACCTAGAGGCTGTTTTAAATAGGCTGCAGATGCACGTGGACATTGGGTCTCTAAGTGGCACTTTGCTAAGGAAAGTGGGGAGGGGAGAGAAGGAGGGAAATACCCCAACTCTTAACGGTCTCAAGCAGAGAGGCAAATAACAGAGCCTCACCCTCCAAAGAGCTCCCCGCCCCCCAGTCTCTTAAAGCACATTCACACACGGAATGTTATCCTTTCCATAGGAGCTAGGACTTCAGTTGAAGAATCGTTCAGGAAAAAGGGAATGCTTTTGGCCCATGGACTTAAAACAGTTTAATTAGGATTTAACTGCAATGATATTTTCACCCCATATGGGAGTCTGGAGCTCTGTTTACAAGGTGTGTCATATCCTCTTAATCCCTCAACCAATTCCCCTTCTCCTTCTCTTTCAATCCTTAGCCTCCCCCTCTCTTTTTCCTCCCCCTTTTTAATGTCCTGGCCAAATAAGCAGAAGGATTCTTTTAAAGTGAATGTACACAGTGAAGCCTGCAATTACTGTCCCTGATTTCACTGTGAAAACTTTACAAGGGCCGCTCTGAAAAATCTTCCTCTACCCTCCCACTCCTTCTAAGAGAACGAAAAAATCCATCAAATTAACACATCAATGAGTTGATTGTAATCTCCAGGGTTCAGTGTAGCACTTTCTAGCCTCTCAGACAGGAGGCCAGCATGATTTATCAATGCAAACCTAATAGCATCAATATGAATCTAACTAAAAATCAATATTTCATTACCAAATTGTTAGTGAGAATGAAGAAAAATTGCCGGAGTCAGAGCATTCTCTAGGGTAGGAGCATCTGGAGTTCAATGTGACAAGATGAGTGATGCATGACTTGGGGCCTGGGGAAGGACACTGGGAGGACAGGCCACTACGTAAGGCCGAAGACTTACGGAAAAAGCACTCCTCACTTTTTTTCTTCTTCTTCTTCTTTTCAGCTCCTCTTAGAAAGCAAGAGAAACACTCAGAAGAGGAGAAAATGGAAGGAGCTCGACTGTTTACTGCATCTCCTTGCTAAGTACCAACTTCAGATGGACAAAAAGAGGAAGATTGAATGACTGAGTGATCAATTGGGGTGTTGATGAGGAAGCTCACCCCCCCCCACATAGTGATGGAGAGAATTCACTCTTATGATCTGACCATCAAAATCTCCTGGTTAGACTTCCATTCCCACACGCTCCTCTTGTGAACACAGGGTAGATCTGGCAAATATTCAGATTCTAACAGAAGAATAGCTCAATTTGAGGGTCACCCCAACAATCTGATTGCATGAGCCCGGATCTGCTCAGTGGGAGGCAAAAGGAAACAATATGGGCAGAAGTGGGGGATTGTTGTATTCTCTATTTAAAAGGACAGATTATGGACTAGGGGAGAATTTTAGCAGATTCTGGCCATAGGTCTGACTATGCTAATGAGCAGCATGATGTCATGACTTGGTCTCTGGTATTACCCAGAGATGTGAGATCATCCTTTACCCAAGGGGCTAGTTGAACCTAGTAAAAATGACTGAAACTCAATATTATAAGTTTGTGCTTTCAGAGGCTGGAATAGGCATCTGAAAATGAAGTTGCTGTATGCATCTTCCCCTGCAGGCCTCATCACTGGTGACCTAGCTTCAGCTGCAGAGCAGCTCAAAGCCTCAGTGCAAGCAGGATGAACTTATTACAAGCATCCAGAGACCCCCCCTCCCCCTGCAAATTTTCAGCCCGAAATGAACATCTTAGGAATTTTTTTTTTTTTTTTTTTATGGAAGGTTACTTGTCTAAGTTACTCCACTTAGGGGCAGAAGTGACATTTCTGGGAAGCTGTTCTTAGAACTATGCTAGGGCCTGTTACGGTTACTCCAGGATAACCTCTGAGAGACACATTGTCTGACATCTCCAAGGGGAGAGATATAAGAGGAGATACTCAGGTAGATTGGCCTGGACAAAATCAAGTTTCCACTTCTGATTTTGCATGTGTTTTGTTTTAATAAAAAACATTCATTATGGGACAAGACAAGAAAAATTAGAAGACAGGATATGTCATATTTTTTTCTAATTTGTTGGCTCTTTTACAAAAAATGTCTTAGAAATATTCAGTTTCTAGTCTTGGGATCAGATTTTTATGAGTGCTTATTTGAGTAGATAGTATGGTTTAATGAGAACAAAATGGTGTGAGTTAGGAGATTTGAGTTCAAGTCTGATCTGTCACTTACTAAATATATGACTTTAAGCATGACATTTTCCCTATCTTGATCTCCGTTTTTCCGTATGTAAAAAGAAAATGCTCATAATTGGGAGTTCTTAATCTTGTTTTGTGTCATGGATTCCTTTGGCTGTTTGATGAAGTTATGGATTTCTCAGAACATTTTTTAAACACTTAATATAAAAGACATAGGATTATAAAGAAACACATTTATATTGAGATTGCTATAAAAATATCATTTTAGAAAAATTCATAGACCCCAAGTTAAGAAATGAATGATATTAACATTTCTTTCTGCCTTAATATTTTGAGATTATCTGTAGCTAGCCTTAGAGGAAGAAAATGTAGGTTTATGCTGAGTCTCAGTTTCCTCTCCAGTAAAATGGTGACAATACTTCCCTTATTTAACTCACAGGGTTGTTATGAGAATTGAATTAGTTAATGAATCTAAATTGCTTTGTCACAGTGCTAAAATGCTATGTAAATGTGAATATTAGCTAGTGAGCTAACATTTATATATTACTTACTATATTCCAGGCACTTTTCTAAGTGCTCTACAATTATTTTCTCATTGAATCCTCATAACAATTATTATCTTCAATTTTGGATGAATGAACAGGCAAACAGATTAAGTGACTTACCCAAGGTTACCCAGATAGTGATTTTTATGAGACTGTATTTGAACTCAGCTCTGCCTGATTCTAAGCATAGCATTCTATCTACTGTAGCCCCTAGTAGAAATTATCATCTAATATTACTACTTTTTGTATTGTATTGGAGTAGCAAGAATATATAGTACAAAAGCATGAAAATAGTAATGTTGGGTGAAGTTTGGCAAGGAAATGGGTTAAATTAAGTAAGAGAAACTTTTCGGTGTAGGTTTGTAAGTCATAGTGGGCGCTGACCTTACTTAATCTTCCTCAGGAACCAATGTCGAAATGGTTCTTGCAGGCTATATCTGAGGCCATTCCATGTACTTGACCATTCTTGCCTGAAGTACTAAGATGAGTGGTGTTGGGTTGCTGACTTGGTTGGGCATTATGAAGAAGGATAACCATCCTTCTGCAGTTTCATGCTGGTCTGCTTGCTTTATTTTTCAGCAGTTCAGATTGTCATGTTGATTGGTTTTGTAGCAGCACTTCAGTCAGACCAAAATAGAAATTGCCTAAAACACTACACTGGGCAGTGGTCATCCACTTGTGAAGTATGGCTCCTTTCAAGAAGCCTGTGCACTGAGTTTCAACTCCCTGGGTACCTCTTCTGGAAGATGTGCTGAATAGATCATCTTCATGGGCACCAGTTTGGAAATGTGCAGGCCAGGTGTTAGCTCTTTATACTTGTGAGTTCAAAAATTAGCCTCACAAGTCAAAAATAAGAAGGCTATGGTCAGATAGTTTATTTGAAAAACAATGGTGATCAATATATAGCAAAATTTCACTATGTCCATGAGACAATTAGTCAGATTTAAAAACAAATGCAGCTTTTTTTAGGGTGCATGGAGAAAGGTATGGGGCTGAGAACATTAGAAGTCTTAGTCCTTTTGTACTATGCTCTGGTGAGACCACATCTGAAACAATATGTTGGCTTTTAGGTAACATAGGAAAGATATCGGCCAGCTGGAGAATGTCCTGAGGAGGTCATCACTGAAGATGAAGGGCATTCAATTCCTGATATATGAAGATTGGCTAAGGAACCTGGGGGTGTTTAATTTAACCTGGAGAAGAAAAGACTCAAGGTTGAGGGGATATTTGTTTTTGAGCATTTGAAGGGTTATCTTTTAGAAGAAGGATTAGATTTTTGCCTAGTCCCTGAGAACAGAAATAGAGGCAATGGTTCAAAATTTTAGAAAAGCAAATTTAAGCTCAATGTAATGAAAAACATTTTGACAATTAGTTATCCAACAATGCACTCACTCTGGAATTAGTTGGTTCCTTCTCAATAAAAAAATTTTCATTGATGAATCTTGAGGTTGCTGGAAAGTCAGTTCAGGTTTATCATCTAAATAGCTAAGACTGGCTAGATTGCCTCTGAGATCCCTTCTATCTCTGAAATTCTACCATTTTGTGATTCTTTGTTCCCAGATCATCACAAGAACATTTATACATGAAATTGGAAGGATAACAAATAGATGGAAATAGAACAGATTTGCCAGTATCACCAAAGTGTTCTGTTTTCATCATCTAGAACAACTGAATGGCCACATTTAGATTATACTACCTCAGTTGCAGATGATGAAGTAGAAACAGCAAATAAGGTAAATATATATTTATTTATATATTTAAGGTATATAATAATAAGGTAAAAATAAGGTAAAAAGCAATTTGATCAGACTAAGCCCATACAGATTTTGAATGCCTTAAGACTACTGATTTTCCAGATATTTCATAGAGGAGAAGATACCAAAAAGGTGGTCAAATAGAGATTGTATTATTATATATTTTTAAAAGGGCTATTGTGACTATAAGGAATAGCACTCCCTATACCTCCTTGTTCATCTCAATAGTTATGTGTCAAGAATGGTCTCAGCAATTATTGATTTGAATTAAAGAATTTAATCAACACTTGTCAAGCATCCATTATATGTAAAGTACTGAGGTAACCAGTGGCAATACAAAAAAAAGAGAAATCTATACCTTTAAGAGCCTTACCTTGTACTGAAAAAATACTGTATATAAATAGATAAATAAATATGAAATAATTTGATTTATTTCTTCAAACTATAATCTAACTGGAGGAACCATATAAACTCAACTAACTATCTGTTTATACAAATTTAACACCTTCATACTGCCTCTTATTCTCAAATGGCTTTTAAATTTTACCTCATCTCATTTACGGTTAACATTTTTGGTGTACTTTAAATTTGTGAAGCAGGTTATGGATGTTAACTTTTGATACAACTTCATTGTGGTTGAAATCTTGTTGGGCAAGATTCTGCATACTCACTACATTTGTCTTTTTTTTTAAATGAATAAAATAAATTTTAAATAAATAAAAGGAAAAAATTCTTTTTTTTCCCCATCACTATCACTTCCTAATGGCCCCTCCTCATGGAATCCTCCATTATAACAAAATGTATAGATAAGAAAAACATTGATTACACCTTACCATGTATGGGTCACTCCACATTTGTAATCACCCACTCTAGAAGAAATGGTATCTGAATCTAGAAGGCTCTAGAAGGGGGGGTCCCAATCTGGAAGGTGTAGAAGTGGGTGTAATCCATCACCTGCTGAGAACAGAGAAGTATTTTTCACAGTTAATTCTCTGAAATCAAGATTGGCCATTAGAATTATGCATCTTTCAATATTATCTTTTTCTTAAACTATTATGGTCACAGAATCATTTTACTTGTTCAGGTACTTTGTTCTGGTTTTCATGATAAATGTCAGTCTGGAAATGCCCATCTTCTAATGCTCTGTTAGCCCAAGAAGATGTGATGAATCACTTTTTTTTCCAAAGTAATTTCTGAAAGACATACACTGTTGACTGTATTTAGAGAAAATGCAATGTACAAGATATGAAAAATCTACTTAATACAGAAATATTGTTAGAAATCTTTCAGCAAACAAGCTGGCTTTAGAAAGGCCTGGAAAGAATTGCATGAACTGATGCTCAGTGAAACAAGCAGAACCAGGAAAATACATCATACACAAGAATATGCGATGATCAACTATGAAAGATTTGGTTCTTTTCAGTACTTCAGTGAGCCAAGGCTATCCCAATAAATTTTGAATAGAAAATGCCATCTGCATCCAGAAAAAGAACTATGAAGATTGAATGGAAATAAACACATGCTATGTTCACTTCTTTTTTCTGTTTTTTTTCTCCCATTCTTCCATGGTTTTACCCTGTTGTTCTGCTTTTTCTCTTCAAACATGATTCATAAAGCATGTGTATTAAAAATAAATTTTAAAAAGAAATCTTTTAATAGAACTATAGACAGAATCTAAACAAAAACAATAACAACCAAAAACCCAAACCCCAAAAGCCAAAGCCAAAACTAAACAGAAGACAAAAAGCCAAAAAACAACAAAAAACAAAACCCAAACAAAATAAAATAAAACACTGTCTTCAGTCTCAGCCCCCTGATTTTATTTCCACCTTAGTATCAAAGGTATATTTCTTGACTGGGATAACATTTTTTAGGTATCATGAGACCATAGTCATTGAACTATGTATGAGTGAATTAAAACAACATTATTAGCATAATTGGTGAATTAAAACAGTTATGTTCTGGAGGTTTTTTTTCTTTTTCTTCTATATAGTGCTTTATGATCCCTTTCTTCTACACTTTCTTCAAATATCACCAAATGGAAAGGTTATCATTTTTTAGAAATTTCAGACACCAGAGAGACAATATTTTCCCAAAGACTTTTAGTTCTAGCATCTTTAGGGCAAAGAATATTCTTAGAAACATTTGATAACTAAAGGTGAGATAGTCCTTCTGTTTGGCAACAGGTAAGTAAGCAATGCAAAGGTACTTTTGAGGGCATTGAAAGAAGTTATTTGTGTGATCCTGGAAAAAGCTCTTCTTTGGGTCTCAGTTCAATACAATGTGCAATTGTACAATGAAGAGATTGGAGTAGATATGCTCACAGCCCTTCCACCTCTAAATCTATGAGGTAAAATCTAAATTGCAGTGAGTGAAGAGTGAAGCCAGAAACTTAATTTACTATCTTAATAACGCCTGGAGTTCCTTTAACTTTTCAGAGAAAGAAGCCTTGGTATTTTTATTTGATAACCTTTCTGACTTGTTGTTATTGTAGAGTTAAAACTTTTTGATTTATATTACCTTCAATTTCAATAATTCTTATCTATCAAAAACTGAAAGAATTATGCATGTGTATCTTAGCTTCCCCCCCCCCCCACCTTGATGTGTTTCCTTTTGTCAATAATCAGGATTTTATTCAGGTTCACTGTTCTCTTCAAAAATAAAAAATAAAATAAAAATTTAAAAAAGGAATTCTTGACAATTCTCTTTCCATTCATTTATTTACAGTCTTCATTGCCAGCTGCATACCATTATCACCTCTCTATTCTAATCTTTTCCCTTAGAGCCCTAAAATTAGCACCTTCTTTTTGGATCCTGACTTTCTACCCTTTGATCTGCTAATTGAGTTTTAATCCTCTGATCCCAATTTGGCACACTCCGTAAACTATCCAGATTCTTCTACTGTTGGGACTATTAATATATCTTTTTATTCCAGTTTTTGTAATGGTCTTCCTAGGGACTGAAATCATGATTTATCCTCTTTCTTTGCATTATTAGTCTAAAAATTGTTATTTGATCTGATGTTATAAAGACTCATCTCTCTCTTTAAATTCACTTTCTAAGATTGTTCTCCCCCTCATTGCCAATTGTGAAAGATTTCAAACTTGCTTTTCTTGTTTCCATATTGAGCAGTTGTCTTTGGAGGCTTAGAAACAGAGTAAAAGTATCTATATTTTTGCTGCCAAAGAATTTTTTTGGCATTTGAGTAATTTTTTTTCAGAATTTTTTCCTTTTATATTTTTATAAACTATTCAAATCTATATCCACCATTCTCTAGCTTTTCTTTACTTTCTCTAAGTCATTGATTTTTTTTTACATTCCAACCAAAATAATTGTAAGTTCTTATTCCTTTCTCTAAAAATAGTTTATTTTTTCTTTTCTCCTCTCTTCTTAATATTTCTCTTTATTTTCCTCCCTTTCTCTTTCTTTCTCATTTTCCTTCATCATTGTCACCATCCCAGAACCACTACCATCATCACCATCACCGTCACTACCACCACCACCACCACCACCACCATCATCATCATCATCATCATCATCATCATCATCATCATCATTATCATCATCTGTTTCCATTCACTCAGGTATAAGTAGTCTTGTAGTTCTTGATTTAAAAAAATGAATAGAACTCCAACAATCTTGGAAATGTCTATTTTAGCAAACACTGATTTATCATGAAGGAATAGTAAAAAGAACCTTGAAATTGGAGTCAAAGAACTTGTTTGAACCTCAGATCTGATACCTACTATCTCTGCAACATGACAATTCATATAACCATTCTGGGCCTAGCTGTAAAATGAGGTTTGATTAAATGATTTCTAAGCATTTCTAAGCATTGTTCCAGTCAATCTGTCAACCTTGATTACAAGATATAATAATAAAAACAAAATGGAATTAAAAACTTTGTTCAATATTATTCACTTAAAAGCACCCTGCAGAATTTAGTCTTAAATACTATTAAATTTTGCTATTTTTTTCTTATCAATTCATGATACTAAATCTGTTCATCCAAGGAAAGAAAAAAAAAACATGATTCAGATTTTTATGGGTTCTTACCCCACAATCTGTAGTATATCATCTGGAAGGATTTTTTAAAGTATGCCAAATTGATGGTCTTCTCTTGGCTATATAATATTTAATTAGCACCCATGAAATTTGGGAAGTTGTATGTAACATATATAATCACATATGTATAGATTCCTAAGGTACTTTGAAGAATCATCTTTTCGAATTCAATCTGGATATTTATTGAGTGTATATTATGTATTCATGCTATGCTAGGAAGCGCAAGTATACAAGAAACAGTTTAACATTATGACTGTCTTCTAATAGCTTAAATCTTTAGTGAGTAGACAAGATTCACACATGATCCAGCTCAATTAAAAATAAACAAATATTCAAAAGATGACTTGAACGTGACAGAAAACAAGAAAATGCTCAATTAAATTAAAAACTAGGGGTACTTGGGCAAGAAAAGTATTGATCTGAGTTTTAGTAATAGTTGGCTTCATTCATTTAAACAAATATTTCCTCCATTAGACTTCTACTCTATGGCCTTTGTGGTGGGAAGGTGATTTTGTGGCCTCATATTTATGACAAGTTCAAAATATTTTTGAATAGAAGATCAGCAATATACTGACCATAGACTTATCATTTAAGGAACAACTAAACTAAATTTTAGCAATAGACTGATCATAAACTTATAATTTAAGGAACAACTAAACTAAGCTTGATCTTCATTAGCTGATTATTTGGAGATGATCAAAGTTAACTACATAGATGTCTTTAATCTACATTAATGGAGGGAGTACCCATATATTTGGATTTTTATTTTTGAGATTGAGGTTGAAGAAGAAACAAACACTTGGTAAATGCCTTCAACCTGCCAGGCTTTGCACAATCATTAAGGAATATTATGATGAACAACTACTTAAGGAGCTTGTAATATAGTAGAGTGGCAGTAAAATGCATTTTAGAATTATACAAGTTAGAAAGTGATTGAATACATAGAATTCAAAATGAAAATTCTGTACTATTCAAAGAGGGAGGGACCACTTGTTGTTGGGAAGATTCTACAAGGCCTTGGTCCTTAAGACAGAGACTAAAGAAGTATATTTTATTGGTGATGTGGGGAAAAGTTGAATTTTAGTGGAGAAGTAGGATATGTTATGATATGGATATGAGAAGGACTATGTGGGGAAGTGAGGATGCTGGTCTGATGAGAGTAGAGAAAAAGGCCATCCTCAGGTATAATAAAGGAGTAAAATTAATCTTGGTCATCTATTCATTTCCTGGTATTCTATTTCCTATGAGATTCAGAATTACTACTGGAGGCAACTCATTAGGCAGTGTTCTCTCTGCTATAAAGAACTCACTTTCTTCTATTTCCCTTTCTCGTTCCACCAAAAATTCCATTCCATCTTTCCTAGGATCAAAATTTGTTTCTATCAAGAAAACTACTGTTGATTATTTTTGTAAAACTATGACTAATAGAAGAGGCAACATTGCCCATAAAAGAAAAAGTAATAGGGTAAAACCCTGGATGAGATACAAACCTATGACTTTTAACATTGTAAGAAACATATTTTGTGGAACCAATGCATATACAAATCAGAAACTTAAAGTTTAGATTGAAACTGGTCTGGGGTAATGAGAGGTAGAAATAGCTATTACATATATATATATATATATATTTTTTTTTTTCCAGAGGAATGATTTGAAATTACATCTTTCTGACTCTATAATTAACCTTTATCTGTTATTTCAATCAATCTCTCAAAGTTCCTCCTTTCAGTCAGTCATTGATCAAGCACTTATTATGCGCTAGGTGTTATACTGAGTGCTAAGGATTTAAAGAAAGAAACAGTCCTTGTCCTCAAAGAGCATACATTCTAATGGGAGAAAAGATCTACAGGATATATATAGTCAAAGAAGATGGATGATAACCTGAAAGGAGGTAGCATTCATAGTTGGAGAGACAGTGAAAGTCCTTCTACAATGAATGAGACAAGAGAAACCATGAAGTGGATCAATTCAAAGCTGCTGAGATAGGAAAGAAGTGTATTACACAGTGAGGTCAGTGCTTCTAGATTATAAAGTTTGAGAAGGTGAGTAGTAGACTTGGAAGGAGTCAGATTATGAAGAGCTTTAAATATGAAACACATTTAATATCTGATCCTAGTGGTAAAGTAATTTTTGGAGCTTATTGAGCAAGGGCTTAATGGGATCAGATGAATGGAGAGTGGATTATACTGGGGGAGACACAATTTAGGATAAAGGAAGCATAACTACACATGTCTTTGAAAACTTTAAGCTCAATATTAACCAACGGTATGACATAGCAAATCTTGTAATCTGGGCACTGGTAGAACTGAGGAACTTTGAGTTAATTCCAACATTCCCACAAAATTAGCTGAGACTTGTGAACAGAGAATAATAAGGTATTCTACAAGTCATAGTGAAGTTTATGAAAGCTAAGGCAGTCCTATATTGACCATAGCAGGAACAATTTGTGTTGACTCCAGGTGGATTGATCTAGATTATAGGGTTCCTCAAACCTTTTTAAAATAGGGGGCCAGTTCACTGTCCCTTAGACTGTTGGAAGGCCAGACTACAGTAAAAACAAAAACTTTGTTTTGTGGGCTTTTAAATAAAGAAACTTCATAGCTCTGGTGAGGGGGATAAATATCCTCAGCTGCCGCATCTGGCCCGCGGGCCATAGTTTGAGGACCCCTGATGTAGAAGGTGCACTTTGTAAATAAGAATATAAAACTGGGAACTTTTGAAACCCCAGAGGACTTCCTTGATTATTGCTTTTAACTTCCTCCCTAGCTGCTTTACATGCTTTATTTTCTGGACATTTTTTAACCTCTTTGAGAGCTATTTTTCACCTGAGGATATTAGAATATGTTTTTAGTAAAATGATATTTGAACTCTCAAATTCTGAATGATCTGTGGCACCATACCAATGTATGGGAACCACTGTCAGGACAACTAAAAAAGCCCATGTGACTATGGGATACTTTATTTATTTATTTAATAGTCTTTTATTTACAGGTTATATGTATGGTTAACTTTACAGCATTAACAATTGCCAAACCTCTTGTTCCAATTTTTTACCTCTTACCCTCCACCCCCTCCCCCAAATGGCAAGATGACCAGTAGATGTTAAATATATTAAAATATAAATTAGATACACAATAAGTATATATGACCAAACTGTTATTTTGCTGTACAAAAAGAATCAGACTCTGAAATATTGTACAATTAGCTTGTGAAGGAAATAAAAAATGCAGGTGGGCATAAATATAGGGATTGGGAATTCAATGTAATGGTTTTTAGTCATCTCCCAGAGTTCTTTTTCTGGGCGTAGCTGGTTCAGTTCATTACTGCTGACTATGGGATACTTTAAGTGGAGCAGTGTTTTGAGGGAGGTTAGAATCATGATATGCTCCTTGTTTTTCATACCACATCTAAAATATTCTGTTTTGTTCTTTCTTCAGGGCCAGACTTTGCTAAACTGGATTCTGTCTGGATCAGGCTGCCATACTTGTGAGAGAGCTGATAATTATGCTATATGAGGATCTCTTTAAGGAATTGGGGATGTTCATTCTAGGGAAGAGAACACTTTGGGAGAAATCCTTCAATAAGTATTTACAAATTACTTACTATGTGTCAGGTCCTGTAATAAATACTATGGATACAAAAAAGGCAAAAGATAGTACCTAACCATGAGAAGAGCACAATTTAAAGGAGACGGAACATGGTAAGGATTCCTCTTGCTGGTCATAAAAGAGGAGTTTACTTGATCTAGCTGATCCCAGAGGGCCATATTAGTTACCATATATGGTAGATAGAGCAAATCAGATTTAAGGATGTGTGTGTGTGTGTGTGTGTGTAGGTTATAGGATAGAATTTGCCAATGATTTGTTGATCTAATAATTGGCTGTCTAGAAATTTCAGGTCTTCATGTGGATAGTAGATGATCACTTCTGGGGATGTGGTAAGAGAATTACTGTTAAAATAAGAATTTTTCTAAGATTCCATTGATGTACCTTCCTATTGTAGTACTGTATGATCAAGCAAGATTCACAGTAAGTATTAAATTACTGACAGGAAGATTAATTATCTTAGTAGAATAAATATACACAATAAACACATATGTATATACATATACAAAACATATGTACATATATATACACAAACACACATACACACACAGCTTTTTTTTTTTTTTTTTTTTTTTGTCAAATTAGTAGACTCAGACCAAAAACAATACCATGGAATTTTTAACCAGTGTTGTGCTTGAATTAACTCATACAGAATTGATTTTTAAATTTTTAATATGAGCATTATACTAGGGCAAATTGGCAATAGCTACAAGTCAAGGTTTGATTTATTGTTATATTGATTATCTAAACTTAAGAAAATAATGGATATAATGTTAATAAAAGAGTTTAAATTAATTTTAATCATTTTAAGTTTTTTAAAGTATGTTCTACATACAGTTTTGGGAGAGCTAGTTATAAGACTTTTAATAGTTCACTCCTTGTTTTAACCTTTCTATCTCAGTAATTTCTGTTCTGAGCCTCTGTTGTCCTTATGTTCTGATTGGTGACTGCCTTACCTGACCCATACCCCTCCCTGTTTTCCAGATGGGTTTTAGCTGGGTTTCCTTATACTTTTCTGTTCCTCTTTATCTTCTCAAGTACCTTGCCAGATCAGCTCAGACCCAAATGCCTTTTCCACCTCATCTCTAGTTCTAAAGCATAAATCAATTTGTCATTATTTCCAGAAGGTAAATCACCTTATTTCCCAATGCCTTGCCTTATGCCTGAAATTTTACTGACCAAAATGCTTCTCTATAGTCACCATTCCCCTGTGCATGTTGTTTCCCTAGTAATATGTAAGGTCCTTGAGATATGAGACCATTTTGTTTTTGTGTGACATCCACAGCATGTAATACAGTTCCTGATCCTTAGTAAGATCTTAATAAATGTCCCCACCCCCAATATGTTCCATTAGACTGTTGCTTCTTCCATTAAGAGTGTTCCTATGGATCACACTAACATTGGGGCTTCAGAGCAATGGGAGAAAAGGCTGTACATGTAGGTAAATTAGGATCATATTGTGGAGGGTCAAAACATTTAGATTCTAATATGCAATTGAGAGTTATTTTTGGTTCTATCTGACTTTGTAGAAACCAATTCAGAGGGACTTATCTTTCTGAAGATTTCCAAGAAGGAAACCTACTCTTCCAGTTGGGAGTCCAGAGTACAGCTAAATACCATTACATACCAGCTTCCTTTCTTATGTTTTTAAAACCTGCGGTTTTGTAAATCTTAGTAAATTCCCACTAAAGGAAAGCTTATCTGGTGTATTTCATCTGAGGACTTCAGTGCAGGCCCAACCAAATGACTGTTCTAAGGGATATTTTTTTCCTTCATTAAAAAATGTAACATGTAATTCTAGGAGCTCGGTATCTTATTTATTTGCTTATCTGCACAGCTGGTAGATAAAATAGACACTTCCTAATTGTATAGCTATGGCTGATGGTAAAAAAGGGATTCTTTTCACAGGTTTACTCTTTACAGCTGAACAATCTTTTAAGAATTTTTCCATTTACATATCACTGTATAAATTGTCTCATAGGAGGTCTGCTTAACAAGTTTATTTGTGGAAAACGACAGGCACTTTTGTATGTCATTACTTAGTGCTTTTGGGTTTTTAGTTTAATAGAATGTAAGGGAATTTTTTTCTTTAAGTAAGAAGCTCATTTTTAGAAGTTTTTTGAACCATTTTGGCAAAGAATTCACTTTTACCCCAGCATTGGTAGGAGGTCTGAGAAGAAAATCCAACTACAACATTGCTACTAAGGGAGAGTCAGATTTTTCTAGAGAAGTAGTAAATGCCAATTTAGACTTTAAAAAGGAATTGAAAGGAAACAATCACATTCCCTTGTATTTTGAAAGCACATTTCTTCCCCAAACCTCAAAGTATTTAACAGTTGTTAAGTATTTTTTGTCCCTAGAATATCTTTGTGCAGTAGGCAAAGAAAAGGTGTGAAGGGCATTTCCATTTTCTACAGAAGTAAGTCATGGACACAGCTTCCTAAATAGAAAGGAGTCTGGGAGAGGTCATACACAGGGGAAATGTATTCATGTGCCAAGGAATTTATAAATTAAGCCTCTGTTTCTAGAGATGGAGAAATAATAAAAATAGATTAGGAAATTCCAGATGCCATGTGATTAATTGTGATGCCATGGTCTTTTCTAATTGCAGATAATAATGAAATCATCAAGACAAAGAAGGCTTGATCAAATGGATATGCTAAAATTCTTACCTTAAGGCCATATACCTGAAGAATACAGAAGAATTAGATGAGCCTCAAGACCATGATACAATGGAAATTATGTTGCTGCTTATGAAGAAGGGCAATAACAAAGGAATATAGAAGTCATTCACTTAACCTGTTCATTTTATAATTGAAAAATTGAGAACCAGAGATTCTGTGACTTGACCAAGGTAATTAAGGATTATTCAGGTTAGGACTAATACTTAGGTTTTCTGATTGTCAAACTAGTACTTTAAAAAAAAAGAAAGATTAATTAATTTGGTTGATGAATATTATTTTTTAATATTATAGACATTTTTTAGTGCGCTCTCTTCAGTAGTAAAGAACATAATTCAGCCTTCCTCAGTGAATCAATCAAATAACATTTATTAAGTGCCTACTATATGCCAGACATTATGTCAGCAAAAAGAGCCAAAAGACAGTCTCTACTAGGAGAGACAATATGCTACATTCTCCCTCCTCACATACATCCACTCTCTTTCCTCCACCCTCCCATGAAAGAAATGCACAGGATATATAGGATTCTTTTAGGAAAGATAAGACAAGTAGTTAACTAAAACCAAAAGACAGCTACCAAAGCTGATGGTATATGGAAATGTCTCTAGGACTCTACAGGAAGGAGAAAGTGAGTTTCATTAGTTGATATCTCTAATAAAGAGCAGGCATTACAGTCTACATTACAGTAGAATTCTACTTCCTTTTAATGTTCTTTTCACTTACATTTTTTCAGTCCTCTTTGCTGGGTCATTATTTGGGGGTGTTATCCTGTAATTGATTGTACAGCTCTGTTGGAGTTCTCTCTATGTATTTCTTCAATGATCTTATTGGCTCCCATACATTGAATTACAATTTTGATGAAAATGGCTACCAAATACACATACATATCCAGTCTTTCTTTCTCTTCTAAGTTCTAATTCTTCTACCATTACTCACTACTTGCTAGATACTTCCACCTATATGTTCCATAATTAGCTCAAATATCACTTCATAAATAGAACTCATTATCTTTTCCCCTGATCTGATACTTCTTCCTAATGTTATCCTTTCTGTTGAGGGTATCACCCTATTTCCTGTTACATAATTTGCAAGCTAGAAGACATCCTTGACAGAAATGACATAAGGAATATGCTGTCCCTTACGCTGCTCCTCCCATCCAATATCCAATCACTTTCCAAGTTTTATAATTCAATCTCCCTACTTCCATCTGTTCCCTTCTCTATGCTTAAATGGTGATCAACCTAGTTCAGGCTCCTTTCCCCTCCCCTGCAATAATCTCTTCTTTTATCTTGTTTTTTTCAGTCTCCCCATTCTACAGTTTATCTTCTACATTGCTACTAAATTAAGATTACTCCATCACAGATGATGCTATTTCTTTGTTCAAGATTTAGTGATTCCTATTGTTTCTAGAAGAAAAGAGAAACTCTTCTATTAGGCATTGAAAGCCTTTTGTATGCTGTGTCCAACTTTTTTTCCCCCTAGAATAATTTATAATTCCTCTTCATCATTCATTTGATGCCTAGAAAACCTGGGTTAAATCCTGTCTCTTAACAAACACTCACTGTGGGATCAACAACAAATCTCTCAGTCCTCTAGGTAAATCTCTAACAGTGTAATATGCAGAGAAAATGCCAACTTGCATTTGTAGAGGGAATTTTCTGGGTCCAGTGGATAGGATTCTGGATCTGGAGTCAGGAAAATAAGAGTTCAAATCTGCTTTCAGATACTTAATGTCCATGTGGTCCTGGGCAAGATACTTAACCTCTGCCTGGCTCAGTTTCCTCATCTGTAAAGAAAGGATAATAAGAACATCTATTTCCAAAAGTTATCATGAGGATAAAATGAGATGTTATCTGTGAAGCATCTTGTAAATCTTAACAATATAAATGCCAACTATGATAATAGCTTTCCACGTCTGTGAAATCACAAGTGCAGCCCCTATCCCTTTCATTCCTTCTAACATTAGAGATAAGATGTACTTATCTGTTCTGTGTACTGATATTATATCTCTTCCTTCTTTGTCTTTATACAGGTTATCCTTCATGTCTAGAATGCCCTCCCTCTCCACTTCCGTCTGTGGAATCCCTAGTTCAATCCAGCTAATTAAAAACCCTATCACCATCACCACAACAAATACCCAAACATTTATTAGACACCATGATGCAATGAATAAAATGATCTCTATAAAGAAACTTATTCAATAATGGAGGAGACGGATATATATTTATATAAATATACATAGCATAAATACATACATAAACACAAATAAATAAGTAAATGTATACACACAGAAAAAGTAATTAAACACAGGATAGTTTTAGAAAAAGGGCTCTAGAAATTGAGGAATCTTGGAAAGCATTTTATAAGGTAGTGATTGAGCTATATCTTAAAGGAAGGGAGATAATTAGAGGTAAGAAGGAATGTAACTCATACATATTGGATAGCCAGTGAAAATGGTAATAGGAAATATGTTATGGGTAAAGAACAGAAAGAAATACAGTTTCACTTGATCACAGAATGTAAGATGGGGAAAATATACCTATTGTATTTGGAAAGTTAAATTGGGCCCAGATTGTGAAGAATTTTGAAAGCAAAAAAGAGTAGTTTATAGCTTATCCTTGAGGCAATAGAAAGCTATTCAGTCTACTCCATTGGTTTTCTGTTGTTTAATTACTCTAAGATAATTACTTAAGGATGATCTTTTTGATTGACAACGGCATATAAAATGTGTTGGAGTGATGAAAGACTTGAAGTGGGGAGATCTTCTAGGAGGCAATAATCTATGTGAGAGATGATGAGGGCCTAAATTGTGTGATGTCTATTTGAGTGGAAAAAAGGACTGGGTGGAGGAAGTGCAGAAATAGCAATGTCGAGATTTGGCAATTGATTTCATATGTTGGATAATGAGGACTTGAAGACAATGCCAAGGATATCAGCCTGGAAGATTGAAATGATGATGTCTTGGGCAGAAATAGAGAAATTTGGGTGAGAAGAAGGCTTGGGGGAGGAAGATAATGAGCTCCATGTTAGATATGTTATGATTGAGTTGTCTTGAAGTCATTTAGTTCGAAAAATTTACAAGGCAATTAGTGGTACAAGACTGAATTTTTAAGGAAGAGAATGAGACTGCTTATATGTTTATGACATGAATGCATATATATATGTCTATTCATCAATTGACTTATTGATGATAGATACACATACATAAAGTTGGTGTTTCAAGTCTTAATGAATTTTTACATTATTCGTAAGCTTAAATTTGCACCTAGACTTTTGAAGTTTCCATATGTGAATCCTCTTGATAGAGATGTTAGTTAAAGTCATGAGAGATTAGGATGTAACTAGGAAAGAGAATGAAGAGAAAGAAAAGAAGAGGGCACAGGACAAAACCTTGGGAAATCCCCACAATTAATGGTCATGTGGATGATGGACCTTTAGAGAAAACTTCTTGAGAAATCTTTCTAAAAATAACAACCTTAACATCCTTTTCTCTAACTATTTTCTTTACTCCCTATAGTTTGAATTTTAATCTCATTCTTCAACCAACATTTCTCTCACCAGAGTTACCAGTGATTTCTTCATTGCCAAATACAATGAACTTTTCTTAATCTCCATAGTTTTTCTCAAGATCTTTCTTGATATTCTCTTTTTCAGATTTTTGGGACACCACTCTCTTACCTATCTGACCACTTCTCAGTTTCCTTTTCTCGTTCTTCATCCAGATCATGTCCATTAATCATGGGTCTTTTGCAAGGTTCTGTCTTGGGATCCCTTCTCTTTTCCTTCTATATCCATCAGCTCCAATGGATTCAATTATCTCTGAACTGATAATTCACAAAATTATTTATATAGGCTTAATTTCCATCCTGACTTCCAGTTTGACATCTCCAGCTTCTTATTAGACATCTTGAACTGGTTATCCTGTAGATATCTTAAACTTCATATGTCCCAAACTGATTTTATTATCTTTCTCCTGAAATATTCTTCCTTTTCAAACTTGTCTTTTATTGTCAAGGATATCACCTTCCTCCTAGATCTCAGGCTCACAATTTAGTTGCCATTCTTAACACCTTATTCTTTCTTTCCCTCTCTTCCTTATGTTTCAACTGTTGCCTTGCTCTGTTGATTTTACTTTTATAACATTTTTATTTGAATTCATCCCCTTCTCTCCTCTGATACTTCCACTACCCTGGTGCAGATCTTTATCTCCTCAATCCTTGATTATTACAATAGCCTGGCTGGTTGTACTGATTTCCACAAATCTCTTTCCAATTCCATCATCCATTATGTTGCCAACCTGCTCTCCCTGCAACTTGATAAATTCCAATGACTCCCTATTACCTCAAAAATAGAATATAAAACTTTTTAGTGTTCAGAGCTCTTCATATCCTGTCTTCCCTGACTCCTTCCACTTTTCTTATATCTTACACTTCCCTCTATAATTACTCTTTGATCCAGTAACACTTGCTTCCTTGATGTTTCTGGAATAAAATGCTCCATCTTTCTGCTCCAGATATTTTCACTGACTCTCCTTCAAGCATGGATACTCTCTTTCCTCATTTTTCCTCTTGACCTGCCTGGCTTCCTTGAAGTCCCATCTAAAATCTTGCCTTCTAAAGTATGCTTTTCTCAATCTTTCTTAAGTACCTCCTTCTCCAATTCTTCCTGTGAAATCCCTAGTTCAGACCAGCTAATTAAAAAAAAAAAACAAACCAAATCCCTATCACCATCACCACAACAAATACCCAAACATTTATTAAATACCTATTATATTCATGGTACTAGGTTCCATGATTAAATGCAATTAAATGCAAAAATGATCTCTATACACATATAGAGAGTGTGTGTGTAGTTAGTCGGTTTTACATAATTGTGGCATTTTCTTTCTCTCCTTAAATTGTGAGCTCCTCATGGGTAGAGCATATCTTTTGCCTTTCTTTGTATCTTCAGCACTTAGCACAATGCTTCATTCATTGTCATCTTTGCTAATTTACTGGTTGTAAGATGAAATCTCAGAGTTGTCTTAATTTGAATTTATCATAGAATTGTAGATGGCACTAAAAGGAAGCTTAGATAACTAGTTCAATTAAAAAAATTATGACTAAATGGCTTCCTAAAGATCACATGGCTGGTAATAATCAGTGCTTGGGTTTGGACTCTGACTTAAAGAGTCATGATTTTTCCATTATCTTCAATATCTATTCTTAGTTTTTTTAAAAAATGATTTTTCTTACAGTTTTTAATTTCAAAACTTTCTTTTAAAAAGTATATATTTTTATCTTTTGACCCTTTATCTATTGGGTAATTTCTATTTGTGCTGTTTTTATGTATTTGTGACAATTCTCTAAGCTTATCCATCTTAACCAATGACTGAGTATTACTTACTAGACCTAGACCAGATACTATCCTTCAAATACCATCCAGCCATTCAAGTAGACCATCTTATCAAATATCCTGTGATGTGTTCTCCTTCCTTCCCCAACTTTCTCCTTCTTGTTTTGGGCACAGTAATCAAGTAATTCTACTATTGCTTTTGGAAAAAAATATCAAATGGTTGTCCTGTAAATCAACTCACAAATATCCAAACTACATACTTTATTTGTATTATAGATATACGATATAGAATACAACTTCTTTGTAGGTTTTTGTATTTGTATCCCCAGTGCTTAGCACAGTGTTTAACACTACTTTTTTATTCATTCATTCATTCACTCATTCTTTTCCAATTTCTTTTAATCTTGAATACCATTCTTTTAATGGGGGGATAATATAATTTTTCTCAGTTTTTTTCTATTTCTATTTGCATTAGTTTTATTTTCCTGAAAGCTTTTTTATTACATCTATTTAAAATGTTATATTTTATGATAGTATTTATTCTTTGTTAAGTATTTTTTCCATTGCCATAGTTGGAAAGTATACCCCTATCTTTTTCTAGACTTTTTTTTATTCTTTTGATATGCCTTTTTGCATTAAAGTCATATGACTATTTAGAATTGATAACTAAAGTAGTGTCATCATTTGTATTATATTGGTACAACACAATCATGAACACTATTGCTATATTTTTTCTTTATTTCTTTAAAGAGAATTTCATAAATTGTATTTATAAAATCATGAAGAGCCTTTCTAGATTGGCTCCTAAGATATTTTATTTATCTTGTAGTTTATTTTGAACAAGAGTTTCTCTGTTGGTTTTCTTTAGCATGATCTAAGAATGGTAAAGCATTTTTAGAATTTATTTTTTAGATATTTATTTTACTAAAGATATCAACTATCTTAATTAGCTTATTTGTTAATAATTATTGGCATTACCTCATAAAAAGGTGTCCCACATAGAGATCTCCTAATGTCTAAGTCTTGTTTTTCCACAGCACCAACTTTGTCACCTTTTGGAAGAATGCTCTTTGGGAAGATTCTGGTCTGGTATCACGATCCTTCTCTCTAAAGAGCCATATTAATTTATTCCTTTCCTTTCGTAGTTATTCTGATGGATGATAAATCTGAGTCAGGTTCTTTTTAGAGATTTTTTTGTTTCAGATTTTCATTCTTATATGCATTTTTAATTAGCAATGAATAGGATGGTAAACAAAGGCTCTCAGCCCTAGGTTTTCAATTTCAGTTGATAGTTTCATGTATAGTGTTGTTTTTCTTCTCACGCAATAATATATGGTCTCACTTTGTGGCTGAAATAAAGGAGCCACTTTTAACAGGTAAATCTGGGTGCCACACATGCATTGTGAACCTTTCTTTAAAAAGAACAAGTGACAAGGAAATGTTTCCTCAATTCCTTGAGGTCTGAGACTTTTGGGCAGAGTGGAATTGCTTTCATATGTGGAAAGAAAATTTGAAAATGGCACTAAGGATACATTTGGAAATTTTTGACAGAAAGGAAATGACTCAAGTTCTCGACACTAATTCAGTAGGCATAAAGAGATACATATGTGTTTGTATTTTCATTTCATTTTCAAACTTTAGAATACCTTCTCCCTTCCTTGTAAGTGCTTATAACTGAACTGGCAATCTGAACTCTTCAAACAATTCTAGATCATCGCATTTAAAGTATTTTGATCATGACATTTAATAGTAGCAGGAACCTTAAAAATAATGAATACCCTCTGCTCAGGGATGTGTTGGAGCCTGCTTCAAATATCTCCTGGAGCCAAATGTTAAATTTTCATTTTTAGCATTTTCACCTCCAAAATCAGCAAACAGTATAAATGAAAGATTCATTAATCATTTTGTTGATTTTCTGGGCTTAACAAGTTGATGGAGAAAATGACAATAATGCAGATTAAATTTAAAAGTGAGTCCTGTGAACATTTTTGGGAGAGCGGGTTGTTTAAAAAAACAAACATTCAAACAAATAAACAAGTGAAAATTTACCAGTATTACCCTGCCTATGCTGCTTTTTAAGTGTTGCATATATTCCTGACTTTTGGCTTGGCATACAGATTTGAGAATAGGTGCTTATTTTCATGGTCAGTTATTGAGCAGAGCTGTTAATCAGTTTTAAAGTCTTTTGATCAGGAAATATCCATTTTTGGACATTTTCACAAATTTTATCTCTAGAAAAGAAAAAAAAAATAACTCAATAAGATTTATACACATGAGGAAATTCAGAGTAGTCTGCTTTTTCTGTTATAACCTACCTTCCCAAAAATTCTTAGAGACATGGTCTAATTTAACAAGATTGATTTTCAAAAAAGCAGAATCACATACCTCCCTTTTACATTTCTCAAGTGATTTCACAATTGCAAAAGAAGAAAATAAACACCTCCTGGCTTGTCTTAATAAGATTACCAGGCTTCATCGGGTATCTATTTTTATTACCCTGTATACTCACTCCAGCATCCTAAATTAGGAGCCAAAATGTTGGCAAGGGGACATATATGGTATTTGGTTGGGTTCCATCCTGTTTTCTATATTAGCTATGAGACCTCTATACAGAATTAATCTAAAGGGGAAAAATTAGCTGGAACAATAAAGATAATATTTGTTGGAAATGATATTTTCCTTTCTTCTACTATTTGTCACTCACAAACATAGAAAATCTCTCCCTGAAGTAGAAGTCATGGAGATGTTATTTGCTACTACCTGACAATAGTCCCTTTCTCCTTCTTAGCTCTATCTTTCCCTCTCTGTATTCCCCCATCCACTTCTCTTCTCCTATCCAGATTCTCATATTTTCAAGGATCATCATCAACTGCTACCTTCTATGTTACCAGAGCCCATTGTTGTCCCAGATTAATGCCAATGATCAACTTGGACCACCAAATCATCTATGGGCAGCTGTGCAGTCTGGCTAGAATGATTTAAGTCCCATGGACTTTTTCATTTGAGTATTGTCTCCCTTTTATTATAATTACCATGAGAATTATTATTTTTTGGTCCAAAGACTGCATTGGAGGTCTGCAGATACTTCTATCTCCCCATTTGTCCCTTACGAGGGCCTATTTTTACTTTATTCTTATTCTTTTATTTCAGTGAGTTCTTTATATCTAGTGAGGGCTTGGCTTAATCAGATATTTAAATGATTTGAGCAATGCTGTTTCTTTAACTTCTAACTGCGACAAACACATATGAAACATACTGTTGGCGGCATTTAATCAACAGCAGTCAATTTATCATTTTCACAGTTTTAGTGAGTGGTTATGAATCACGAAAATCACAGGTATTGTAGACGCAGCGTTGTGGCACTATCATTAACAAGTACACAGTGCACAGAGGGATGACTTGGTAATTGAGTGGGACTAATAAGAATACATCATTTAGCTGTGTGTGACAAACTGTGCCTCAAAACACAAGCATGGAAAATTCACGTTTTGCTTAATAAATAAATTACACAGCCGATGTATTATACATAATTTGTGTCCTCGTGGATTTGAGTGATCTATAATGCATGGTCCAAGTCATTTATTTATTAAGACTAACTATATATATTGTAGGTGGGGAATTTTAAACTCCAGAGTAAGGCTTGCTTAGGTAACTGCAGCAACTCCTGTGTCTGATTGGGCAATAAATGAGGCTGTGTGTTTGGGGACTTAGTAACCAAGGCAAGTGCTTCAGCTGTTATAAGCTCCAACATGTTTATAAACTTCAGTTTCCTCCATTTATTGGGGGCAAGAAAAGAGGTCTACAGACCATGTAGAAAGGCTGGTGAGATGCAGTTTTGTGAAGTAAGGGCAATGAAATTATCCTTTAAAAATGTTTGAGGTAGGAAATATTTATATACTTGTTTTGTTATTCATATTTTCATCACACAGAAATCTTATAGCTACTTTCTTTTATGGAAATTATGTTTAGGAACTGGAAATCTTTGGGGTAGCTTAAAGGTTAAATCCTTTTACTCATTCATTCAGTATTCTTTTCTTTCTTTCTTTTTGAAACAATCAGGATTAAGTAACTTTCCCAGAGTCACACAGCTAGCAAGTATCTGGGGTCAGATATGAATTTAGATTTTCCTGATTCTAGGACCTGACTGGAGAAAACATAGTATAAATTCTGCCTCTGATACAATTACTATGTAACTAAATAGAAGGGCAGCTAAGAAGGGTAGTGGACAGAATGCAGGACTAACTTGGAGTCAAGAAGGCCTGAGTTTGGATCTTGTCTTAGAAACTTAACTCATGGTTTATTCTCAGCTTCAATTTTCTCATCTGTAAAATGGGAACAATAAAAGCACCTATTTCAAAGGACTATAGGGATCAAACCAAATAATATAGGTAAAGGATTTTTTAAACTTTAACACATTCTACAAATATTAATTAGCTAGCTATCTTTGCCTCAGGCACTTCATTGAGACTATAAGTAAGGATAATTGCTGATCTACCATTAGTGAAGGGAGTTTTTATATTAGTAGTTCCAACCTGGAGATGCTTTGGGACAAAAATGTGAAATGCACTTATCTAGTTACTAGAAGAAGATAAAGATTTTAAAAAAATACTCAAGAAGTCTTGTTGTCCCCTGGGGACAATAAGACATTACACAAAGGAGTTTAAAAGTTGTCTCAGCATTCAAAGGAAAGAGAGATTTCTTCCTGTGGAAATAATCAGAGAAGACTCCACAAAGGAGGTAGTTTTTGATATGAGATGTGAAGGCTGGTTTGGATGTCAATAGGTTGATATACTCAAATTGCACTTGGATATTTGTTCAGTGGCTTCATGTAGTAACCTATATTTTTCTGGGGGCCATGCCAGAAATATTGAAGTTCACATTTTAAATGAAAAGTTAAAAGCTTCTATGTAGGTTGAATAAAAAAGTATAAAAACAAACCTATGCAAAATTGACAAGATGTATTATTAATGTATTGTCTTGTACTTGCTATTTCTTTGAAATAGAACAGAGCCTGAGTAAATTCTTTTCTTTTCAGGGTCCAACTGAAGAGCCACAATCCCCCCAATAATACTTTCCTTTATTCATTTTCCCTTACCTTTTCCAGTTTTTTTTCAATCCTTTTTACCTCTTGGTTTGAGCCTCTCATGCAGTTACCATATTGTAACATATTATTTGTCTGACTGTCATAATGTAATATTGTGAGCAGTGGAAAAAAACCAATGAATTTCAAAACAAGACATCAATTAAGATTTAGCTAAATATACATAACCTTTGGAAGATTATTTTTTCTTTCAGTGATTCCATTTTCTTTTCCACAAAACCATTGCTTCTCTTGGCATATCTCTTTTGGCAAAGAGGCCAAAGTTGGCTGGATAAAACAACTTCTGGTTTTTTTTTTTTTTTGGTCTCCTTATTTTGGAAATAAATTTTATTGCATAAATTACCTTAGGAAATAGTGATAATTTGTGTCACAATCTAAAACTGTAATAATATCCTTTTTAAAGCATTGATAACATATTAATATGACTGGTTGAAATTTTAATTCTATACTATGTCTTCTTATTTTAAATTGTCTAGCTTGGAGCTGACTTTGATGCTTGCTCTAATAAGTCAATGTTTTGAATATGTGCAGTCAAGATTATTTGGAAATGATGGCCATATTTAGCCATAATATAATCATCCCCTGCACCACTTGTTGGCATATAACCTGGGTGTATCTTCATGGTGGTCTTTCTGTGTTCACTGTGAACATTGTAGTATGAGATGAAAATATATTCAATGAAATGATGTTTCTTTTTGCCTTAGATAGAGTCTGTCAGAAACTTTATTTGCTTCTTCTAGAAAGATCTTTGAGCTGTCCTTCCATTTTGGTGGAATTTCCTTTTGCCTTCTGTTTTCATCTAATATGAGACTATCAAGACTGATATTATTTAGCTTATTAAATAGTTTGTTAGTCACTGGAGTGCCAAGAATTAGCTTAAATTTATAGTTTATCTAAAAACTATTAATTTTACTCATCATTGTCAGCTCTTCTGCCACCATTACATCATCACTTCAAAACCAGCTTCAAGCTTCATTTTGTGTTGTTCTGTTCCCATTGCCGAATAACTCTTCCTCAATTACTGACCAATGAATTAGTGATAATCTTCTCTATAGTTAGCTAGGTTGATTTTCAGAAAACAATCACAATCTATTGCTTGGACTATATTGAAACTTTTTTTAAAACACTGTTGAAAATGCCAGAGCTTGAATTCTACCAATATAGTTTTCAAGAATTCTGTATCACTTCCATATGAAGACCTTTAACTACCATAGTGCCTAGCACATACACTGTAGTAAGAGCTTAATTGCTTTTGATTAACCTGTGATTTTGTTGGTGTGAAAAATTCATTCAACAAAGCAGATTGTGAGTTGTCAATAACTAATAGTCTTAGAAAATTGCTTGAAGAGCAGAAAGTTTAGATAACAGCTTGTAGCATCATAAGTACAGCACTATATCCACTAGGTGATGCGACTTCTCTGCTGACAAAATAGGCTTGCAAAGTTGCTGAAGGAACATCATGATGTAAGAGATCATATACTTTTTCATCTTCAGAATAGTATAGGGAGCAGTAAAAGGACCTTTGGTATCAGTATATGAAAATAAAAATAAAAAGCAATGCCATTTAATGAAGAAACATACTCAAAACAGTCTGGTTTGATCTCTTTCTTGACTTAATTTTTGAATATCTAAAGACTTGAATTTTGGATTTGGAATTCTTGCTTCTGCTTAGTTTTCTTCCCTCTCTTCCTTCCTTCCTTCCTTCCTTCCTTCCTTCCTTCCTTCCTTCCTTCCTTCCTTCCTTCCTTCCTTCCTTCTTTTCTTCTTTCCTTCCTTCCTTCTTTCCTTCCGAGAGAAAAGTAGATCAACCTTTTTCTCCCTCCCCTTACCCTCTCCCCCCCCTCCCCCCCGCACTCCTCCCTGCCTCTCACATAAGCCCACAGTAACAGGACTGAAAGATAAAAGCAAGCCATGAAGATGTTTAGGTCCCTGCAGTCACTGAGATAAATTAAATAATTTAAATTGACCTAGGGGCCTACGTATAGAATAATCCCCCACTTAGATAACCCAGTGATTCTTAACTCATTTTTGAGTCTGAATTCAGTCAGTGTGAAAGTGTTAATGTTTCCGTATCACAGTACACTGGATACACTTATCTTTTTCATACCCAATAACCAGAGACAATGATTATATTATTCATAAGAAAATTTTACCTGAAGTAATAAAGCATGTAGCTTTAGTTATTATTTCCTAATCTTAAAAAAAGAGTATATCTCTTTCTAGCCCTAGGAATAGCCCTAATTTTTATATTAAAAAACATTTTGTCCTTTCTACTCCTTTTTGTTGTTGTTGGCCTTTTAAAAACTCCAGTAGCTAGCCTTGAAGATCACCTACCTTCCCCTAACCTTCAATTTCTCCCTATCTACAGTTTATTCCCCTGTTGCCTATGAACACTCCCAAGTCTCTCTACACTTGAAAAACTCTCATTGGATTCCACTATTTTAGCTAGCTATTGTTTCATTATCTCCCTTCACTTTTTTAACCAAAATCCTGATTGGGAGTTGAGGGGCAGCAGGAGGAAATTGTCTGCATTCAATGCCTACACATTTTTTTTTAACTGTCTTCTGAACATTTTGCTCTCTGCCTTCCCATTTTATTACTCAGTTGAACCTATTCCCTGTAAAGTTACCAATGATATTGTAATTATCAAATTTAAAGGAAGGTTCAAAAACAACAACTTTCTTATCTCTTTGCAGCTTTTTAAACAACTGATCACCATCTCCTCCTATTATGCTTTCCTTTCTCAATTTTCATGACATGCTCTATCTTGGTTTTTCTCTTACTCGTCTAATCTCTCCTTTTCAGTCTTCTTCATTGATCCACCATCCACATCATGTGGATGTTCTCCAAGGATTTGTACGAAGACCACTTCCCTTCTCTTTTCTTTATATATACTTTCTCAGTGGGTGACCTCATCAACTCTCATGGGTTCAATTACCATCTCCATTTGCTGAAACCTAGATCTATATATCTAGCCCTTGTCTCTCTTCTGAGATTTAGTACTGTTTCCTGAACTGCCTATTAGATACATCAAGCTGAATGTGCCAAAAGCATCTTAAATTCGATATGGCTAAAACAGAGCTCATTATCCTTTCCCCTAAACCCATCCTTCGACTGAATGCCTCTATTATTGCTAAGTGTACCACCATACTTCCAGTTATTCAGATTCATAAACTTAGTGTCATTCTTGAATCTTTACCTTCAATCAGCTCACATGGACAATTGAATGCCAAGTTTTGCCATTTCTACAACTACAATATATCTCCTAAACCCAGATCACATTAATTGGCCACATTACATCCCAGATCAAGCCTCACTTGGTTACTATTTGGACCCTGATGGCTCAGAGTGAATATAAACAGCAATTGTTTCTGTTTTAGTCATTACCTCCTAGAGTATTCCCTTCCAGTATTGATTTTTCTCAAGTTAGAGATCATTCTTTGCTTCATTTCTTACCTAGCCTTAATCATTGAATGAACATTACCTCAGTTAAATTGCAATCAGGAAAATACTTTGACTTGAAAGGAACAAGGTCTCCCACTTCATCCAAAAGTATCTTCAGTCATCCTGATCTACGTCTTGAACCTTAGACCCAAAGAACTCCAAAGAATAGAGTGAAGCTGGTAACTTTGCATAGTCCTTCCTTACTTAAATTCAACTCACTAGCAAGTGATGGTATCATTCTCCTGATGTCATGATTTTCTTCCAGAAGGAAGGACAAGCAAGAACCATAACCATAACATACTTGACCTTCTTACCATTCAGGCAACCATAACTGTAGTTTTCTCCTTCATGAGCTATTTGACCTCCTTGACTTCAATCTCTCCCCATGCCAGTATGTCTAGTTCCATTTACTTAATAAAAAAATCTTCTTAAAGAGAAGATTTGACCATGTGATCCCCTCTACTCAGTAAATTCCAGTGATTTTCTATTCCTTTCACGATCAAATGCCCTTTCCTCCTTTTTCAGTCTTCTTGTATATTACACTCTACCATGTACTCTTTAAACCAGTCATACAGAACTTGCTGTTCTGCACATAGGAATCTACATCTTTTGTTTACATTCTCTCATTCCTGTAATGTACTCTCTCCTAATGTCTCTCAAAGTCCCTGCCTTCATTCATCAGCTCAAGTGTTACCTTTTATCTGAAGGCTTTTATTATTACCTAACTGTGAGAGTACTTCTTCTTGAAACTATATTGTATTCATTTTTATATATCAAGTACAGTGAATCTTCAACTTTCATGAGGTTACAGTCCTTAGAATACAGTCTGAAAGTTAAGAATGCAAATGCTGATACTTTGAGCTTGTGGGAAATAGAAGATTAATCTTTTGCTAGAGATTGATGAAAACACCCCTTTCTGCATATAATTCCTTATAACAAGGCATTAAATCTATTAATCAAAGACAGTAACCATGAAATGACCCATGAAATATAGTATACACAATAAAATTGGCAACATGCAAAACATTTTTCTCACTTGTAATTATCTAGAATTTGTGCTAACATCTCAATTAAAAACAAAAACAAAAATATTGTTTCAGTCAAAACTCACTTTTCATAACAAATTCAATCTACAGTACCGTAAATACTGTATAGCAAATAAAAGTCTTAAGAGTAAAACATTTTTTAACCTAAATCTTACCTTCTATAGTGTCAGATGGTGACATGGTAAACTTCTGTAAACCTCTCCACTATACTCTGAAAATAAAGGAAGAGGTTACTAAGATTCTAATTATTGCTATCAGAAGATACCCACATGATTTGAGTTTCAATATCATTCCCACCACCATTCTTTTAAAATTTTAATTTAATTTAATTTTATTAAATCTTTATGTTTACAAAATATATGCATGGGCAATTTCTGAACATTGACCCTTTCAAAACTTTCTGTTCCAAATTTTCCCTTCCTTCTCTCTATCCCTTCCCCTAGATGTCAGGTAGTTCAATACATGTTAAATATGTTAAAATATATGTTAAATCCAATACATGTATGCATATTTATACAGTTATCTTGCTGCAAAAGAAAAATTGGATCAAGAAGGAAAAAAAAAACCTGAGAAGGAAAACAACATGCAAGCAAATATCAACAAAAAGAGTGAAAATGTTATGTTGTGGTCCATACTTGCTTCCCACAGTCCTCTCTCTGGATATATATGGTTCTCTTCATCACTGAACAATTGAAGCTAGTTTGCATTGTCTCATTGTTGAAGAAAGCTATGTCCATCAGAATTGCTCATCATATATTCTTGCTGTTGTCATGGTTAATGATCTGGTTCTGCTCATTTCACTTAGCATCAATTCATGTAAGTTTCTCCAGGCCTCTCTGAAATCATCCTGTTGGTCATTTCTTACAGAACAATAATATTCCATAACATTCATATACCACAATTTTTTCAGCAATTCTCCAATTGATGGGCATCCATTCAGTTTCTATACTCTTGCCACTTCAAAAAGGGCTGCCACAAATATTTTTGCACATGTAGGTCCCTTTCTCACCTTTAAGATCTCTTTGGAATATAAGCCCAATAGAAACACTGCTGGGTTAAAGGGTATGCACAGTTTGATAACTTTTTGAGCATAGTTCCAAATTGCTCTCCAGAATGATTGGATCTGTTCACAGTTCCACCAACAATGTATCAGCCACCACCATTCTTTACAACTGGTGGATGATGTGAAGAATTGTGAAGGATGCACTAGCTTGAAATAATCCATCATCAACAGGTGTTTTGTGTGCTGCTTGAGATTCTTAAGGGTTTCAGTGTTTGTAACAGAGCAGAAGCCAGTTGACATTTTACCTTGAGGCTGAGAACAAAAATGGGATTGGCAGCCTCAATGTTTTTAGCCAGTTGGCTAAATTAGGTTGAAGGAGGCTGCAGACATTCCAGTTGGGAGTTTTCTAACATGTTTATTTTCTCACTAAGCTGCACCACTGACTTTGCAGGCATGGGCTTGTGCTATACTTTGAGATAATCAATTACAACATAACTTGAATTTTAAAGATAAAGAATGAAAATGGGCAATGAATGCATAAGAACTCTTTACAAAGGTAGGGTGAACAAGACCAGTGAAACATCTAGTAGGATATTAGCTGTTCCACAGACTGGCATGCATTGTGACTCTCAATTTTTTTCTCTACTCATATATCCTCTAATAAAATCATATGATTGCTTAAAATCAGGAATGTAAAACTCTGAATGTTGAAAACTGACTGCATACACTTATTTATGCATTTATTGTCTCTCCTGTTAGAATGCAAGCTCCTTTAATGGAAGATATTATTTTGCTTTTGTGTTTGTGTTAACATAGTACCAAGCACACAATAAGTGTTTAATCAATGCTTGTTGATTAAATGATGAATGAAATTGCAATAGAAAAGTTTTTCAAGAGAACTTGATCTCTTTTAAAAAATAAATATAAGGCAGAGTTATGAGTATTGGCAGAAAAGTTAAAAGCATGTCCCCTACAAGTTCCTGTCTACCAATTATATGCCATATGACTGAAGTAATGGTATATCCTAAACTATTATCACTCTCTCTCTTGAAATTATTTTGTTTATACCTAACTTTTTTTAACATGTTGTATCCTTGCTGGCAATATAAACTTCAAATAATTGTTTTACTTTTGTCATTGTATCCCCAATGCCTAGTTTAGTGTCCAGGAACATAATAGGCACTTCAGGAATGTTGAATTCTGGGCTTAGCATTCAACAATTCTAAAACATAATCACTTGATAGCTGAAAAATAATTTGTAATGTGGCTATTATAGAATTTTTTTTTCTGTTGCCAATCAAACTTTTTTTTTGGGGGGGGAGAGAGAAAGTGGGGATTCAGATACTGGGATTACTATATCCATTTCTAATCCCTTGCTCAAAATGTCAAAAATCTTCCTTTGTGCAACATCATCTGCCTTCCTTCTTAGAAATGCTTTTTCTATATTGTTTAAAAGGGCTGAACTAGAACAATGGTGGAAAATTACAGGGAGGGCTATCAACTTTGAAAAGATTTAATCCTGATCACCACAATAAGCAACCACTAGAAAAGCAGTGATAAATCATGTTATCCACCTCCTGACAGAGAGATAATCAATTCAGGGAATAGAATAAAACTTACGTAGTTGGACATGGTCATTTTGGAAATCTGTTATGCTTGACTATGCAAGGGTTTGTTTTTTCATTTTTCTTTTCATTTTTCAGTGGAGGACGGAGATAATTAGGGAAGGAGTCCTTTCCTCCATCTTGATCTTCTACAAAAAGAGAGAAGAGAAGGAATTCTAGAAGGAGTTGTAGACAGGCAGCAGAGCTTTGAATGCTACATGTGAAATTTATTGTATTCTTTAAAAAAAGGTAGTTTGACATAGTAGTGATTTGTAGTTTCATGGAAAGTCCTCTTTTTCACTAAGTGTATGGAAATATTCATTTTATTGAAATTCATAATTTTTAAAATGAAATTTTAAAAAGAAATTACAGTGAAGCAGAATTATGTTCAATGAAAGAAGACATTCCAATGATGAAAATGATTAAAAATTTCCTAACCTGCTCCCCATCAGTAGTCACAACTTTTCTGGTCAGATGGTAGCAGTGAAATAGAAAGAATACTGAATTTGGAGTTTGAAGATTTGAATTTGTGTCCTGATAATACCACTATAAATATGCTACTTGTCAAAGCACTATCTTTCTTAGATTTTTGACTTTTCTACTCTATAAATTGTGGAAATTGTGGTTCATTTCATTTTGATATTCAATGATATGATTTTGAGAATAGCCATTTCTAACTAAAGGTAAACCAAGTCATAAACAATTACAGCTGATGTTCTTTTACAGTGGTTCCACAGTTGTAGGTATGTCCAAAATTTGTTGCTTATTAAATTCTTATAACATAACTATCAGATTCTTGTATATTGTAGATGCTTCCTAAAGATTTGTTGTGTAGTTTAAATAAAAGCAATATCTTGTAGCTATAAATGTAACTCTAAGGTTAAATTGTATCTTTTTGAATGTCTTACATGTATGTTTAAATCTGACTATATTTCTCATTTAAAACAAGCTCCTTGGGGTCATATATAGTTTTGTTTTTGCCTCCAGAACCTAGTGCAATATTTGACATGTAATGGATGCCTAATAGATACTTTTTGATGGAGAACTTCTTATGTTAACACGGGTTTCCAAAGTCTTTACAAGCTACAACTTGAGTTGAGAATCTCATCATCTCATTTCTTGTCTCAATTGAGTTGCCCCAATTAAAAAATTCTTTATTTACTGACAAATCTTTTAGTGTAGGATTTCTCCATGCTTAGTTAAATTGATCTGGTCTGTCACAGGGACTTCAGAGTCTGATAGAACTTGTCCAAGATGTTGATCCTTTGCTAAGGGCTTCAAAAACAAGAATTTCTTTAATAGCTGGAAGGGGCAGATTACTATCACTGAGTCAGATTTCCTATCTCTTTTAAACTGTATCTGTCTCATTACTATGCTTCAAAGAATAAATGTATGAGATTTGGTAAAAATATATAGAAATATGATTAAGGAAATATAGGATTTGAAGCTTATTATTTAGAAATGTGTTAAACTGAAATGAGTTTAAATCTCATTGCTATATTTCTGCCTAAAAAAATGCTCTGCGGTCAGTCAAATGCTTAACTATATGACCCTTATTGAAAAATTCAACTGTTTTCAATTATTGAAATCATATTTAGAGATATTAATCCCTGATTGTCTAAATCTGTATTCACAAATGGAAGGACTCAAATTGATAACACTACTGTGTCTACTATTTTAATTACATGAAATATTTCAGACAAGTGAATGATTGTACTGATTTTTCTCTCTCTTGGGAATTCAGTTTTTTGGTAGAATTGACTAACAAATCTGCTTGCCTTGGAGTTATTTGGAACCAGCCATAGCATACGTAAGATGAACAATCATTGTCAGTAGGTGGAACCTTTATTTCCATTAGTCTGCTGAATTCTTGTTCAGGGTTGACTTCTTTAATTTGGTGAGTCTTCGGTTTTGCTCATTGTATGGGCAATGATATTATCTACAAGTTCAAGTGATGAAACAATGTACTTGTATTCCACATCTTATAAGAAACTTCTCCTAGGACCCCTCAAATCCCAAGAACTCAATACTCAATTCTAGTTCTTCCCTCTGCCACTTATTTCTACTTTATTATATATATATATATATATATATATTCCTCTCTCTATTGTTTGTATCTAGTTGTTTGCATGTGGTCTCTCCCATTAGATTGTGGACTCAAAAATAGAGTTAGTCTTTTCCTTTTTTTTTTTTTTGTATTCTTAGTGCTTAGCACAATGCTTGACACATAGTAGGCATTTATGAAATATTCATTAATTGACTGCATTTTACTATGATCCAGAATTTCTTGGTGAAGAGCTTGGATTACTTAAAATGGCAAAAAAACGAGTAAATTCTTCAGGAAGAGTTTTGCAGTCTTGCTGGATGCATGCCTATAGGATATATTTACTCCCCCACCACTCAGTTCCTAACCCACAAACCTGATGGTATAAGAAAGAATGTGGCAGACACTGCAAAGAGTTGGTAACCTGGAGTTTCAAAATAGGAGCCCAGAAAGAAATCCATGGGAAGCTGAAGAGAGGTGAGAAATCATTGCTGACAACACATTTTACCTGGCAGTCTAACATTGTTTATCACATAATAAAAAGTGCCAATACTTACCACCTGTCTAAAATATGCAGTAATAATAAATACAGTTATAGGGCATAATATGGTCAATGATGAGATGGGAATTTATATACCTTAGAAAGTGGTAAAAGTAATGATACTTCCCAAGGGGAAAAACTGAGGGTGGGAGAGATTGAGGTCTTTTATTCATTGATAAGCACAGTGGAAAATACAATAGTTATTTTTTAGTTACAAAAGAATAATCCACATTTTTTATTAAGTTGTGGAAACAAATTCTGAGGATATTACTTTCAGCTCCCATGTTGACTGATTTGATTTTTTTTCTTGTAAATAAGGATAAAACTAACTATATATACTGATATGTAAACTTTGCCATAATATAATTATATAATCTGAAGTTTGCAAGGCATCTCATGGGACATCTAATGCAATCTGTGTGAATGAAAATCCTCTCTCCAACATGTTCTCAAATTTAATTGATACAATAAGTCTTTCAAAGCACACCCTATATGTGCATGATAGGTGTTGAGAATAAAATCTCAAGGCACAGCTAGATGGTGCAGTGGATAGGACACCGATCCTGGAGTGAGGAACACTTGAGTTCAAATAGGAACTCAGACTCTTAACATTTCCTAGTTGTATGAGCCTGGGCAAGTCACTTAACCCTAATTGCCTAAAAAAAAAGGAGAGGAAGAGAATTAAAACTCAGAACAAATAATTCTTGCCCTCTAGGAATTTTAATTTTCTACTGTTTGCTTGAATATCTCTAATGAGAAAGGAATCACCATTTTTTGAAGCAATGCATCTCACTTTTTGACAGTTTTGATAGAAAATATATCCTTATGTCAAACCTAAACCATCCTCGCAGATTCTCCCAACCATCATTCTTAGTGTTTTCTGGGATAGAAGATGCTTGTACCTTTTGTACATAATAGCTCTCCAAATAATTGAAGACAACTTTCAAATGCTACCTTTTCCTTCACCCTCATTGCCAGTTTTTTTCTATTTTAGATTAAATATCTCTACTCCACCTACTTCAACACCTACTTCAACATTTGTAGAATTTTCCCTCTCATTTAATTAAAAGTAAGAAAAACAGTTCAAGAACTCTGAAAAACTATTATAGTTAGCTATAATGAATTTTTGGATCCTCAGTTTTCTACATTTTTTTCTTCAAATATCTCCTGACATTCAGAATAGGCTACAAACAAATGGCTACCTAGACCCATACCTGTTGAATTAATTTTTGGTTAACATGAAGCTATTGCTTACTTGTGAGTCTTTTATTTAGAAAGTATTCACTCAGAGAATATTGCCCACAAAGAGTAGTCTGGATAATCCTCTTAGTATTGTTGTTAACTGGTTTGTAAATGTGTGACAGCAATATGATTCAATTTTCACTATCTTGCTGATAAAATATCTTATGAAAATTTTGTCAAATATATTGTTGTAATCGTGATAATATTCCCCTGACTTACTATTGAATTACCACAACAGAAAAGGAAATGAAGTTAATTTTGGCATAAATTGTTGTAAGCAAATATATTGGCTCCAATTGATCATCAGTTTAAAAAATCTTTATATGCCATCTTGCTTAATAATCTTCTGCAGAATTTTTCTGGTCGTTGATTTAAGCTTATTATTCAGTAGTTTTCAGAATCTGTTTCCTCTCCAAAATTTCTCATAGATCATAATAGTATATATTTGGATTCAGAAGGAAACTTAAAGTTCATAGAATCATAGACTGGAGTTGGTAGGGGCCTTAGAGAACATCTTATCCAATTCTTTAAGATTGGGAAATTGAACTGAAGGGCAGGGAGTTCAATGGCTCACTTAGAGACATAAAAAACAAACAAACAAGCAAACTGGATTTGAACTCAGGAATTCCTGAATTTAAATCTATTGAGCTTTCCACTACACAATTCTTTCTTTATCTAATCAATATTCTTCATTTTATACTGATGAGAAACCTGAGATCAAGATTTTCCAAAGGTCACATAGGTGACTACAGGCACTGCCAGGAATCAAACTCAGATTCCTTGATTCCAGATTAGAATATAGTATGATGTCTTAATCTCAATGATAGTGAGATGTTATCTTCAAATTTATAATTTTTTGAATCCTAAATATTTGAGCCACTCAATATTTCTCTAGGAATGAGATACAATATGGAGAAAATCTGATCACACTAGAGTGTTAATGATATTAAGCAGTTATCTCTTCTGTTTATCTGTCATGGCAGCTATAAACAAATTTCCTCTAGAGATGACAAAATCTTGTACTTTGTCATATAGTCTCTTTTTTACTTTCACTTTTATTTTTATAAAATTAAAAATATATTACATATATATATACATATATCAACTACATTTGTCAATATTTCTCCTTTCTCCCCTGAGAGAGACAACTTGTATAACAAAAAATAAATAGAGGAAATAAAAAAAAAATAATCAACACACTCTAGTTCTCATTTTTCATTCACTTTTTTCACATGTGTGGTCCTCTAGTATTATATAGAAGAAATAGAGGTACATTCTCATATCTTTTCTTTTGGGATAAGTGAGTTCATAATAATTTCACAGTGCTCAGTTGTTCTAGTTTTGTTGCTGTATACATAGTTTCAAACACTCCACCAGGCACATGATATTACTATAAAATTACTATGAATGGAGTACATGCAATTTTAATTTTCTTCACAAAATGTCAATCTACTTTTCTGTACTGCATCATTTAGGAATGAGAACTACAGTTTGGCTGTCATTTTCTTAGCTCTAGCTGATCTTTGGTATACTTTCTGGTCAATCCAAATGGGGTCGAGTCTAAGTTTTACATCTCAAAAACAGAACTAGAAATGTTCAAAGCTATGAGGATGTGATCAAATGACAGTTTTAATCATAGCGTTCTGTGCCACAGAGCTTTTTTTTTTTTAAGTTCCATTTATTCAGTCCTTTTATTGTATTATGAAATATATTATTGTTTTAGCTGTTCTACTGCATATTGTCAGTCACATCTTTAAAAAAATAATAAATTAAAGATAATGCACTCATTCCAAGTCCTACTAAATCCAACCTTCCTTTCATTCCCCTGCCGGATATTAGGAAGCTTGCAAAAGTGTTTTAGAACTAACCTTTCATCAGGACATCTCTGAAAGGGTAGTTCATGAGTGATCATTATTCCTTAAGAAGATTTTGGCAATTATGTTAAAATTAGTTGATCTTATGAAAGAATTCTGTTAATTTTCTGCAATTTAAGACCCTCTATAAAGGACATTTATGAGAAGTATGGGGAATCACTATTACTAAAAGACTCTTTTTACAATTCTCATTAATGTACATTCTTCCCCCCTACTCAAATTTTCTTCATAATGGATACCAGGTGGTAGAGAATTATTGGGGTTTCCATATCTGATCAATCAAGTTGAAAATCATTACCAAAGATTTCTTAAGGAGTTTTAGATAGAGTAGTTTTAATAATCATGAATGGTTTTGATCAAAGATGACTCTCAAAAGATTTGGGAAATAGCACAAGTTAAGTTTCAACACCTTTTCATAGTTGATGTCCTCTATCAACTACTTTTACTTCCATTCTATCTTCCTTCTTTTAACATGCCTTTGTGGAATGCCTCAATGTCCAGAGTCCAGGTATTTGGTAAAATCTTTGGTAAAAATGCAACCATTTTTTAATCTAGACTATTTAGAACTCCCTACTATGGAGCATCACCTGGTCTCTTTGACTATATTGTTGTTATGCATAATGACCCCAGAGTTTATTCTGGCCAAACTCTACTCCCATCTTTTCCACTGAAAATTACTTTATTCCAATGTCTGTAAATAATCCAATAAATAATTTTAAAAATGTGCTAATAAAAGAATGTATTACCTATGACTCTCCCACTATTCCAGATAAATATTTTAATTTGAACAACTCTTTTCTGGAGCCCATGTGTCTTTCTTTTTGGTAACTCTAATGTTGCAGATTTCCAAGCAGGAAGGAAAAGATGCTATACTTTGATAAACTGGTGGTGAAGAAATTTTGGGACAGGCAGTTCATACTACCTATCATTTCATGTAGGCAAAATTGATAAAACACTGATGGCTTCAGAAGTTAGTATGGGAGAAGATTATTTTATCATACCAAGTAGATGAGAGAACATGAAATAATGTTAACAAAGATAATATGCTATGAAGTAATAATTGTATTGCATTTTAGAGTAATAAAAATGGAGTGAAACTACAGCCAAATAAATAGAACTGAGGTTCTAAAAAACCTCTGTCAAAAGGTTTATCAAAAAACACAGCATGTTATTGGGTTTAAAGGGATGCACATATTTGATCAGGTAGTGCTGCTATAAACAATTCCTTAATCAACTTAGGATCTTGGTGTACACAGGTTATGTGCTGAAATCATGCATTTCTGATACGCTGTTTATAATTCAGCATATTTTACATTTTCAGTAAAGCTGAAGGACTATTGTACTGATGGTTTGGTTGGCAAGTATTATGAATAGTTTCCTGGTCTGTCCAGATTACCTAAGACTAGTATATATGGTCTCACACACTTTAGATCTCAACCTACCTCCATCTCTCTCTTTTTTAAAAATAGTTTTCTAGGAACAAGGAATAAACAGATAATATACTCAATCATAATTTTGTACTTACCAGAATATACTGAACAAACTAAAATTTTCTTTCCTTCAGATAGCCCAATGGTTAAAACTCAAAAGTAGGAGATCTGGATTCTGATTCAGCCACAGTCACTCTCTGATTATAAGAACTCCAGCAAATGGTTTGTCCTTTTAGAGTTTTAGTTTTCTCATCAATCAAAGGGGAATAACAATACCTGCCATACATATTTCTTAGGTTGTTATAAACAAAAACTTTGTGAATCTTAAAGTGGCTTTTTCAATACAATTTAATATTAACATTATTGTTGATACAACACAATAAAACTTAACTGGAACCTCAACAGAGGTGAAAAAGATCTCAATTAACAAGAGTGCTTTAATGTTCGTTCTGATTGCATTTAATTTTTTTTTTTTTGCCAAAGAGAACTCAAAGAAACCTAGTTGCCAACAGGGACTGAACAACTATTCAATTGGATAAACATTTATTAAGTTTTTTTTTTTTTTTGGTTTTGTTTTTGTATATGTGTTAGGCACTATGTTAAGAGCTGGGAATACAAATTTAGAAAAATGAAAGACAGTCTTTATTCTCAAGGAACTTAAAATCTAATGAAGGAAGATAACATATAAAAAAGAAGCTAAAAAGTGGTATAGAAGGAAAATATCAATGAATACCTAGCACCTTGTTCTGTGGAGTTGAAATCAGATATAGCAGCAGATACAAAATGGAGTCAATTCCAAATCCAGTTTCTGCTCTCCATTTGGGAAGGTTTTGGAAGAAGTTTGGTACTCTGACCTCTGGCCCTCCAAGCAGAGAAGAGAGGAGGAATTTGGCACCAATCATGTCTTGAGTGAGCAGCATAGCAATGAGTTTATAAGTGCTGAGCTTATACTGGGGAGGGGCATCTTGTATAAAATTGAAACCAGGCAGAGGAGCAGATGCTAACAAAACTTCCATGTTAGTCCCAAGATGAATAAGTATTTAATTGAAATTCCTCATATCCTTCAAATTAACTAACATCTTATAAAACAGGAATTGTGTCCAAAATGCCTGTCCAGATATTCAGTTATCAGAAAGAAAATGTTAAGTACACTCATTGTATTATATTTACTAAATCAAGAAGAAGAACTAGCAATTTTTATCAGATTTTCCAACGAGTTAAACATGTTATCTGGTTAATTCGGGGTTCAGTTTAATAGTCTATTTACTAAATACTCTAATAATTAAGATTTTATTGTGGTTTAAAGAACATTATCTTGGCTGTCATAGATTCTGGAGTTTTTTGGTATGCTTGATTCTAGCATTAATTCTAGCATTGTTGTTCATCTGTCTAAAGAATTTCTTCAAACTGCCGCAAAAAGTTTTCCAATTTTATTGACTACAATAGAAAAATGAAGAGCAATAGAAATATTAGAATTCAAAATTCACACCAGGTATAATGTAACATTTTAAAGTCAGGATATTTTCTTGGGAAAAACAAAATTAATCAATCAACCAATCAAAAAAGATTTATTAGATATCTACAATGCTGCTGGATCTGGGATTGCAAATGAAATAGATCTCCTATATTTATACTCTTCTCCATTCATATAGTCATTACCCTAGATTCACTCTTCATTCCTTCTTTGCTTTAAGCTAAATGTCTAACACTCGACAGGTTATTTCACTCCTCAGAGTGTAACTTTCCTCTTCTGTGAAAAGTAGGGATTAGACTAAATAATTTTTGAAGTCTCTTCTAGTTTCTAAAAATCTATGATTCTTTACTGAGCAACAGTACTGTATTCTTCTAAGCTCAAGGACACCACATAGGGAATCATAGCCATGTGTACCATCAGAAAATAGCAGTATTATATGATTTTTAATGGAATTTTAATATGGAATTTTCAACTAGACTCAACTCCATATCTTCCATGTATGCAACAACACTTCATAATATTTACATGCTCTGCACTCATCTTTAGAGTAACTATCCCAATCTATATTTCTTATTGCTCCTTAGCACTAAATGAAATTCAGGGGCCATTTCCTGTTCTGTTTTTGCATACTTCCTTAACGCCCCCCCCCCCAGATTCAGCATCAAAAAACACCTTCTCAAAGATGGCTAATAGTGAAGAAAAGTAAGAGCTTGCCTTGGTATTAACTCATATGGCCAGTTTACTGTGAACTATTAAGGAGGAAGTGTATTAAGAGCAGCTGCAAATGAACTAAATGTTAGCTGGAGAGGTTCAGGCATCTATCCAAATCAGAAGTAGATGTCCTGAAAGAATGGAATGCTAGTATTATGCTGAATCAAGAGTTAGGTCCAGGTTCTGTTCTATTTATTATTTGTTTCATATTAATGAAGAACTTTATTTCCTTCTATTATTTTAAATTATTCATTTATGGACTTGCCTTCCAAAATGGCTTCATTCAGACCTCAATTTTATCTTTATAAGATTTCTATTCGGATGCTTATGGCTGTGACTTCTACTTTAAAATTAAAATTAAGAAAAAAAATCACAAAAAAGAAAAACAGCATATAACATAATAAACAGAACCAGAAAACATTGTGGTTGCAAAACTAACTGAGAAGCTGGCCCTGATACACAGCTGGCTCCCTCCGTGAAAAATCTTGGAAACGGCACATGTCCACAATAACTAATGTAGGTCTTTCAATGATAAATTCATTCCTTCATCTGCGAGGAAAATTGATGTACGGTGCCAGGTCTTGATGACCTCTGCTTTTATTGCCGACTTTCTAGTTTTGTTTCAGTAACACTGTGTTAGTCTGCAAAGAAAACTTCTGACCTTTTAATGCTGGGGATTCAAGCTAGCACATTTTAAGCTTTTTCTGTAGTTTAAGTGTGTGTGTATGTGTGTGTGTGTGTGTGTGTGTGTGTGTGTGTGTAGTTTTTTTTCCCTCTTTTAAAAAAAGCAAATCTATTATAGTCTTTTATTTTTATGGGAACAGTTTGAACAAGTCAGCAGTCTTTCCTGAATCCCTTTCCTTAAGAAAGTAGCTAACTAGTGCTTCATTCTTTCTATTGGCAGAAGAAAGAGTGGATGAAAAAGCCAAGGCTTGGGAAATCAGGCAGGTAGCAGGGAGAGAAGAGATGGGGGTAATACATTAAGCAGGGAAAACTTTCTGTTAGCTATCATGCCCCACGCTGTTGTGTATAATTATTAGCTGCAAAATAGCACAGCTTGAACATTATTATTGCACATTAAAGAACATTTCACTTATAATTATGGAGCGAATAGAAGCGTTTACAACTCACCTACTGGAGCATTCCGTTTGCACATGTAAGAAAATATTTTAAAAATCTCTTCATTAAAAATCTGTAAATATGTGACTTTCTTTTCTCCCTTGCAGATCCTTTGTCTTTCTTCTAAACTGACACATTGGATTACATTTTAAAGTTTCCTTTTAATTAGAAAGCAACACAAAACTAGGAGGGGAGCTGGGGAGTAGGGAGGACTAGAAACTGAGGAAAGAGGGAGCTTGTGTATTTGCCAGTAAAAATAAATATTTGATAAGTGAAGCTGACTTGGAAAGTGAGTAGATAAGGCATAAAAGACTGTCTTTAAAACATACTGGAGTAATCTCTTGGGTTCAGAGCCAATAATAATTGAGTTGTTTAAAGTTGCTTCTTTTAGAAAAGGATATATAAGCAGTAGAATGATCAGTGTGGTGTTTAAATGTCATTAATACTCAAGGGTGAGAGTTTCTATAACTGCTTGAAATTAAGCTACATGTGAAATTTTTGGCAATTTTGCCTGTCCTGCTGGACTGTGGATGATAATAGTCTTGAAAAAGCCTTTCAGACCACTCTATATATCCATTTCTTTGATGATCATCTTTGAGCACCACAGATCTTTATCTGTTTGTATGTATGGTAGCAAAATCTAAAAAAAGACACCACTATATCAATCTTAATTATATGAATTCTGAACGTAAGGATTCTTTTACCTACACTGTTACAATGGACTCCCATTTGATCTCCTTGCCTCAGATCCCACTCTCCACCCATAGCCATTTCCCCCCAAACTGAAAAAGTGAGATCTCTAAAGCACAACTTTGACCAAGACAATTCCCTACTCATTAAACTCCAATGTCTCCTTATTCCCTCCAAGTACAAATCTGAAGTCCTCTTTTTGGCTTTCAAACTTTTTAAAAATTTGGTCCTAACCTACATTTTTGGATAAATTTTATACTTATGCCTCTTTGCATATTCCAAAGCCAAAGGTTTAACCAATCTTTATGCTATTCCTCATATATGGTTCTCCATCTTGTTTCTTTGTACCTGGGCACTGGCTATTCCAAATGCCTGGAAGTTATTCCCTCCTCACTTCTATCACTTAGATTCTCTAATTTCCATTTCAAGACACAGACAAAGCCCCATCCTCTTTATGAAGCTATTCCTGATCATCCCAGCTGCTTGTGCATTGTCTCCCAGAGTTCCCTTGTGCTTATTTTGGTTATGTCTAGGTATGTAGATTCTGTTTCCACTAAAAGGACGTGAGCTTAAAGAATGGTTCTATTTCACGTTTGTTTTTATGTCTCTAGAACTTGACTTAGTACTTGGCACATAGTAATAACTTAATTATTGATTGCTTATGTTCTTGAGATAATTGGTCTACCAAAAATGTTTGTGATACCTCTTTATTTGACAGAGTGGACAGTCTTCTTGACTTATTGAAGATTATACTTACCCTTTGGATATTTGATTTTGAGTGCAAAGAACAAGTGACTTTCTCAAAAGTAGGTGAGAAATTCATAGCTCCTCTGTGCATCCTTAATTAATTATTCCCATTGGCATCATTGGTAGAAAATACAAATATAGAGTATTTGTAAAACTGAAACTTTTTAGATGAAATATGCCTTTAATATCTCTATAACCTTCCTTTTTAATGGTCCCTTCCTTAGGAATCCAGGACGTGCAAAATACCTTTCTCTCTCTCTGATGTTCTATTTAGACTTATGTCAACCTGTTCAGGGTCCTGTGCTCAAAACTTCATATTTTCTCCTTTTTTGTCCTTCCAAAATTAGCTCTCCTTTGTCTCCTTTTCTATTTGGCTTGTTTCTGCCAACTATGGTGACCTTAGCCAAATTCATCAACATGTGCTACTATATCAGTGGTACCAATGCTGTTAACTCTATCATTTGATGTTTTACATTTCAATAAGGGTCTCCTTGGCATTGTGTGCCTCAGTCCTTAGAAAAAAGTATTTATGGGCTCATAGGATTTTGAGGTGTTTTAGAGGTCTACTAGTGAGACCCTTATATTTTATAAAGGACTAAGAACCAGATTAATTAAATAAGTAGTTCAAGGTCACACAAGCACTAAGTAGTACAAGGCAGTTTAACAAACAAATATAAGGGCAAAAGTAGAAATTTAGGTCTTCTGACTCAAAATCCATTACACCTACTACTATGGAATGAACCCAAAGGAGTATTTCTGGATGATGAGCTCCTTGAGGTGAAGTTCTGTCTTTTGCCTCTTTTTGTATCTCCAGCAATTAGCATAGTGCTTGGAGTAGTAAGTACTTCATACATATTTATTGACTAACTTTTTCAGAATTCAATTCAATAATCTCTTATTGTCTGCTATGCATAGTAAATATGCTAGATCCAGGGCAGAAATTCTTTACCTTTTTAATTAATAGTCTCCTTTGACAGTCTATAACTTCTTAGACTACTGTTTTTAAAAGCATAAAATAAAATAAATCAGTTTACGAGGAAAAGAATTAAAATGAAATACTGTTGTCAGAATCTTAAAATATCAAGGTTACAATTCCAGATTAATAATCCCTAATCTAGGAATTCAGAGACAAAAAAAATCTCAGCATTAACAACATGTATAGATTTTTGTTGTTTTTTCAAATTCTTTGTGGTGCTGTTTGAGGTTTTCTTGACAAAGGTACTAGAGTGATTTGCCGTTTTCTTGTCTGGCACATTCTATAAATGAGGAAACAAAGTGACTTTCTTAGGATCACACAGTTAATAAATATTTGAGGCCAGATTTGAACTCAGGGAAAGGAGACTACCTGACTCCAGGTCTGGAACTATATTCATTGTACTGCCTATACTGCCTATGTATATAGATTATGTCAACCAAAGCTAATTTTAGTGTGTGTGTGTATGTGTATGCATGTGTATATATATATATATTATATATATATATATATATATATATATATATAAAGAGAGAGAGAGAGAAATAGAGAAAGAGAGAGAGAGAGTGAGTGAGAGAGCGAATATTTCCAACTGTGCAAAGAAGGAGATCAGAAATGACTTTCAGATGAGCCGTGATAGAATATAAGAATTTTGAGAGTAGAACTGAGTCCATTCAAGGCATGGGATTCTATGTGCAAATGAACAGGGGTAGGAGAAGGAATGCCAAATTTAAGAAATAGTTTTGTTCTTGTCTGAAATGTACATTGTGTATAATGTAAAATGAAGCTGAAAAAGTAGATAAGATCCAGCTTGTGAAGAGTTTTGAATACTAGTCTCAAGAGTTTTGATTCTATTCTTGTGATAATAGAGAATCAGAATAGATTATTTGAGTAGGGATGCAGCATTGTCATACCTGTTCCTTCCCTCAGACTACCATACAGTAGAATCTAATGGCTCCATGTGTAGAATCAATTGGACAATTGAGGTATGTGATTTTGCTAATTTCATGGCTAATACTTGTGATATAGCAGAAAGAACAATAACATAGGATTCAAGAGGATCAGATTTTAATTCTAATTTTGTCATTTATTATTCCTATGATCTAGACACTAACCCTGTTTTTAATCTGTAAAATGAGTTAAGAAGATTTTTAAGTTTTCTTCAGGCTTCTGACATTATAGGATTCTACTAAGTGTTAAAATATTCTATGGCCATTGCTGGATCATTTACAACTCAAATGGACCTGTGATTTTATCCATGTAAATATTCCCTCCAATGTCATAAATTATAGCCTATTAGGACCTCTCCATTCATTGTGACTCTCATCTATGTCTTCCCATAAGTCACCACTGGGGATATTTCAAACTTGTGGGGGGTCTCCCACATTTTCTCTTAAGGTGATAATTCCAAAGGACTGTCAGTAGTTATCCATATGAAATCCAACCCATTATGAACCCCACGCAGTTTTAACATGAAAGGTTTTTTCATTTAACCAGTATGTGATGATTTCTCTCACTTTGCTTTGTTATTTTCTACATTGTCTGATTTAGGGTTTTTGGAGACAGAATTTACATTCAGGAGACAATGAAGGAGTGATAGATAATAGTCTATAATAAAGTGCTAAACTCTGTGGTATAGAAAGTCAGTGCAATAAGAGTTCGGAAAAGAGAGAGTTCAATGTGGGCTGGAGCAGTTTTAAAAGAAAGAAGGGGAATGGCTTGACATGTGGGTGGAGGCAGAGTGTCATTTTCAAGAGCATGACTAGTGCTCACCAAAATGTATTCTGTGCATGTTGTTGAAAGTTTCCACACGAAAGTCACATAACTGAATACTTTTTAAAAAGTATTTGCCAAGTATTTAACTGATTTCTGCTTCCAAATATATTTAGGGTAACAAGAAAAAAAGTTGTGGGAGCCTTATACAAAGTGGCAACAAGCCTTTTAACCAGATGGCCTCCTAGCAGTGGCCTCTGGGGAACAATTTGTGGTTAAGTTGTGAGAGTACATTATCTAATGGGATTGGCCAATTGGAAAGTAACTTCAGTGTCATTTTTAAGAAGCCCTAAAATAAAGGGATAACAGGGAATTAACTGACTGGCTAGCTAAGGTCAGACCCATATGATTATAGAACAACAACCTTGTGGCTTGGAACCAGTGAGCCTTACTATATTTTTCACTGAAAAATCAATTATACATTTTCTAAGTGGATTAACACACTCCAGGGAGTGCAGTTGCTGAAGCTAACTGCATCTTTTGGGTTACAAATACACCGAAACAAGTAGTCTTAGAGGTTTCTAAATGATATGGAACATAGCTTCCTGATCTATATACTTTCTCACACACAAATCCTCAGGAATAGCTGTAAAATACCTGCTCATACTTATCTAGAACCTAGAGAAAGAAGATATTAGGTATTTGTGACTCTGTGTAACTCAGTCCAACATTAATAGAACCATTATCATGGGTTTTTTTTCTACTGCTTCCTGTTAACTTTAAAAGAGTTTTCTAATAAGAAATAATCTGATGTATTTTTAAGTACATATAATTGTACCTACACATGCAATAACAAAAGAGCCCTTACACTCTTCCTCTTTTCCCTATACCCATTATATAGCTATGGAAACAATCAAGTTGTCATAGGTTTGCAGTTTCATCCAGAGGCTAATATTGAGAATCTATCTGACTCACTATATTTTCCTTTTTTTCTTTCCCATGTGACTGTATAAATAACAATACTCTTTCCCTTATATGTATATATATTACCATTCAATTAATTCCACCTTAGACGTTCTCTTACATTTCTATTATCTACCCCATTGCACTCTGTAGAGGCGAGTTGGCTAAATGGATAATATTCTGGCCTCTTGTTTCAGGAAACCCTGGTTTCAAATCACCCTTTAAACATTTACTAAGTTACTAACAAATACATTACCTAAAATCTCTGAACCCTAGGTTCTCCATCTGACAAATAGAGACAATGACACCTATAATACCTACTTCACAAGAATGTTTTCAAGAACAAATAGACCATTAATAAAAACCACTTGGCAAATGTTCAATAATACATTTTCAATTTTTTATAACAATATTTACAACATTTGTAATCCTTTTCTTCCATCTTCTCCATTAAAGATTATCTAATTATTTTACAGATCAGGAAACTGAGTTCCAAGAAATTTAAACACCTTTTTTAGTATTATATAGCTAGCTAGTGGCAAACATAGGAGTAGAATCTAGGTATTTTAAATTTCAGTTCAATGTTCTTTTCAGTACATTTATTTATTTTATTTTATTTTTTGTTTCATGATTTTGCTTTTATCTATCTTAATCTATTTTCATTACAAATTAAATAATTGGCATGTTATTTTTTATAAAGTTCTTTCTCCACAAAAGCCCTAGGTTCAAATAAAATAATATATTTTTATATCATATCATACAAATATCATTTATATCGTCTAATACAAAATATTTAATATTCAGATTTGTAAAAATTTATTCCAAATTTTCTCCCTCCCTCCCTTACCTACCCCATCCCCAAGATAGCAAGAAATCCTATATAAGTTAAACATGTGCAATCATTTTAAATATTTTCTATATTTGTCATATTGTGCAAAAAAAAATTAGACAAAAAGGAAAAAAACCCCACAAGGACGAAAAAAATAAACAAAAAAGGTAGACATACTATGCTTCCATTTGCATTCAATCTTTCTCTCTAGGTGCAAATAGTATTTTCCATCCCAAGTCTTTTCCAATTACCTTGAATTACCACATTGTTGAGAAGAGTCAAGTCCATCACAGTTATCATCACATAATCTTCTTGTTACTGTATACAATACTCTCCTGGTTCTGCTCACTTCACTAAGCATCAGTTCATGTAAGTCTTTCCAGGCTTTTCTGAAATTAGCTTGCACATCATTTCTTATAGAATAATAATATTCCATTACATTCATATACAACAACTAATAGGCATTCATTCAATTTCTAATTTCTTGCCACTACAAATAAAACAAAACTACTAACCAACATTTTTTTGCATACGTCAGTCCTTTTTCCTCTTTTATGCTTTCTTTGGGATACAGACTCAGTAGTGACATTTCTGGATCAAAGAATATGCACAGTTTTATAGCCCTTTGGGCATAGTTATACGTATATATATATTTATATGATCAGAGAGAGATTTTATTTAGAGGTCTATCATATGTAGGTTTTCCATGATCTATAACCTCCCTAAGTTTCTATTTTGTTGTTTCATGATTAGAGTTGTCTGATTCTGAGAGTGGAAGGTTGAGGTCCCCCACTAATATAGTTTTACTGTCTATTTCATCCTATAAGTGCCTTAATATATTCTCTAGTAATCTGTATGCTCTACCACTTGTTGCTTATATATTTAATATTTTTACTACTTCAATGTTTATGATACTCTTTATTAAGATGTACTTTCCTTCCTTGTCTTTTTAAATTAGATCTGTTTTTACTGTTGCTTTACCTGAGATCAGAATTGCTGCCCCTGCTTTTTTCCCCTTTAATTGAAGCAGAATAAACTCTGTTGCAGCCTTCTACCTTGACTCTGTATATGTAATGTGTTTCTTGTAAACAACATATTGTAGGATTCTCTTTTTAAATTCACTCAGCTATTTGCTTCTGTTTTATGAGAGAGTTAATCCCATTCACATTCAGTTATGATGACCAGTTCTGTATTTCCCTCCATTCTATTTTCTACCCTGTATATACTTTTGTACTCTTTTCCCACTCTGTCCTTAGTAGTGTTTTGTTTTGTTTTTGACCTATCCCACTTGCTACTCTATCTTCTATCACCCTCATCCCTTATCTTAGCTTTTTTTTTTCCTAGTGTTTGTGCCCACCCTTTTTTTCAGTCCCTCCCTTTTTTTCCCTCTTTCTCCTCTACTTCTTTATAGGGTTAGATACCTTTCTATACCTAACTGAATGATTAAGTTGTTAACTCTTTGAGCCAAAATCAATGAAATCAAGCTTCAGAAAATGTTCATCTACCTCCCTTCTTTTCTGCTAATGTAATAGGTCATTGGTGCCTCTTCATGTGATCTAATATGTCCTATTATACCCTCTTTTCCTCCTTTCCCAGTATAGATCCTTTCCCACCTCTTGTCTTTTTCTTTGATGTCTGTCTGTCCCAGTGGCAGATATAGTTTTTAAGGGTTATAGATTTAGTTTTCCCATTTAGGGATGTAAGCAGTTTAACTTTTAAATAATATATATTTCCCCTTGTTTACCTTTCTATACTTTTCTTGTGTCCTGTATTTGTAGATTAAAATTTCTATTTACTTCTATTTTTTCAATAGAAATCATTGAAAGTCTCTTCTTTGAAGATCCATTTTCTTCCTTGAAGATGATACTTAGTCTTGTTGGGTAGTTAATTATTGGTTTTCTTTTGCTTTCTGGAATATGGTACTCCAGGTCCTCCAATCCTTTATTATAGACACTGCCGGATTCTGGGTAATCTTGACTGTTACTTCTCAGCATGTGAATTGTCTTTGTCTGACATCTTGCAATTTGAAGTTTGGAGTTTTACAACAATGTTCCTTGGGGTTTTCCTTGTGGGATCTCTTTCCAAAGGTGATTGATGGGATTCATTCAATGAGTATTTTTAATACTCATTGAAATATCTATGCAGTTTTCCTTGATGATCTCTTGAAGAATGATATCCAGATTCTTTTTTTTGATCACGAACTTCAGATAGACCAACAATTTTTAAATTGTCTCTTCTGGATCTATTTTCAGGTTGCTATTTTTTCCAAGGAGGTATTTTACATTTTCTTCCATTTTTTTCATTCTTTTTTATTTGGTTTGACCAATTCTTCATGTCTCATAGAGTCATTAACTTCTATTTGCTCTGTTCTATTTTTTTAATATGTGATTTTCTTCACTTAGCTTTTGTATCTTTTTTTCCAGATAGTTAGTTCTACTTTTGAAGGTATTGTTTTCTTCATTGAATTTTTGTTTTGAATTTGGCTAATTATATTTTTTAAGGAATTGTCTTCTTTTCCAAGCTGTTGACTCTCTCTTTCATACCTCTCATTTCTTCTCTCACTTTTTCTTCTACCCCTCTTATTTACCTTTTAAAGTTTTTTATGAGCACTTCCAAGAAGCCTCTTTGGGCTTAAGACCAATTCATATCACTCTGAGATTTCCTCTTTGGGCATTTTGTCTTCATCTGAATTCGTCATTGCCATAATAGCTTTCTATGGTCAAGGTTCTTCTCCATTTCTTGCTCATTTTCTTTCTTTTTGTTTTGATTTTCTTCTTTTTTTTTTACTTTTATGGTCGAGGTCTGGTCCTGTGATAAAGGGAGAATTGTTCCAAGCTTCCTGTGCAGCTCTGAGCCTTGGCTTTAAGCACAGGGGTCTCTTGTGTTTGCAATGGGTAACTTCACCTGCTGTTTTCAGAAAATAGGCTGCTTTCCCAGACTTTACCTTCTGAGCTGGGCCTGGAGGCTGCCCCACTGGTTTGCTCTGCTACTAAGCCAGGACCAAGGATCCCAATTTCTGATTTGCTGTGATTATGATCCTCTCACCAGCTTTCCTAGAGTGTGTTTGAGCTGGGCTGAACATCCTTTTCACCCCAGTGAGACTGACCTTTCTTGAAGTTTTCCTAATCTATCTTGAATTGGAAAGTGGTTTCATTCCATCAGACTGTTGTGGGGAGTTGTTTAGAACAGTTATATTCTACACGTGTGGAGTTTGAATTTGATGTGTGTGTGTCTATATCCAATATTAATTCCATTCCATTTGTCTAATAAAGAAAGAAGTATTCTAATGTACTCAAGACTTGCCTGTTTTACATCAGTTTTTTTTTTAACAATTGCTTCAAGTGTATTACTTGTTTCCTATATTAAATGCAATAGAGTACATTAAATATCGATGATTCAATATTAGCATTGTGGACATTTATTTTTATTGTGCATTTTACAATTTTTTGAGGTGGGCAAAATTTTATCCAAATATTGCTCTACTACTGTGATATTATTTTTGTTTTTTGTTTCAACTAATAAATATTTTTCTTCAAATTTCAGCTGATACTGCCTGATTTCACTTATAGTAGATGATGGGATAGAGAATAGTTTCAGTCCTTTTCAATGGAATAAAGTGTCTTGTCAAATATTATAAATACTTGCTTAATTTAATATTAGTTTTCTCCAGTCCCTTTCTAGCTTGTTTAGGATTTTCTTGGGCTTGCCTATATGTTTAGATACAAAGGAGTATCAAAATCTTCTGATGAATTCTAAACAACTCTAAAACAACTCTTGTTTGAACATAGAGTTCAAACAACTCTATGAACTCAGTTCATAAAAGAGAAGTAGTTTTTTTTTTTTTTTTTTTTTTTTTTGCTGAGGCAATTGGGATTAAGTAATTTGCCCAGGGTCACACAGCTAGGAAGTATTAAGTGTCTGAGGCCATATTTCAAATCAGGTCCTCTTGACTTCAGGGCCAGTACTGATCTTTTCTTTTAAATTTCTAAATTTTCTTATAATCTGGGAAATATTTTCTGTTTTCCTTATTTCCTTCATATCTTTGGTAATAGTGAAGAAGACTCAAAGTCTCAAATGTATCTGTAATTCATTCCTTTGGATGCAGATTCTAGTGATTCCTCATTGCATTTCCTTTGTAACTTATGTACCACAAATTTCCCCAATATTCTGGAAGTCTTTCTTCCTTTCTTTCAACATTATGAATTTATTAAGTGGTTTATGCTGACTCTTCAAATGCCATTCATTACTCCTAGCACATGACCAACCTATCTTTTCTTCCTACTTTTAATAATGCCATTTAACCCAGCAGGTCTTCAAAATTTCTCATTGACTACATGTTGTAATTTTCTCAGACTCTCCAGACACATCTTCATGATATTCATAATATATTTAGTTTTAATTCTTCAGAGACAGCTTTATTTCAACTCTTGTAACTTTACAGTAACATGGATAACTTTTGACATTAAAAAATATGGGCAATTGCTTTTACAAGAAGCTTAGGATCAGCAAAGGAATTTGGCAAATCAGTCTTCTGTTCAACCCTTTGTTGGACCCTTGTCTCCAATCCTTGGTCCATCTGTACTATTTCTCCCAGATCTATACATGGATGGATAAGATGCATATATTATCCATCAAAATGCATATAAGAAAAAAGAAGGAAAGGAAAAAAAGAAAGAAGTGAGTTTATGTATCCATCACCATAGATACTGTTCTTTTTGTTACAGTTTTTCTCCTAACTACACTTCACTAATTCTAACTTTTCCTATATTCCCTCTAGATATTAAAATGTTTTGTGACTAATATAAATATTAAATTTAGCCTCTTTTCTGACATGGATTTCCCATAATAAGTAAAGATTTAAATATATTTAAATAGAATATGAAAAAAAATGTTGTATTCGATGACCTTTCAAGTTCATTCTGGGTTTATAAAACCATATTAATGTTTCTTAAAAGATATGAAATTATTTTTCTATGTCAAAACAAATGTTAATTCCTATAATGAAAGCAGGACTCTTGTAAAAGCAAGAAAATGATAATATTTAAAATACAAATATAAACAAATATTTTTGTTAATTGACCTTTCATATCGAGATATTAACATCTTGCTTAATATAAATGCATGTTTGTTTATTTGTTTGTGTGTGTGTGTGTATACAATAAGCAAATTTAACAGTGACTTCTCAACTTTATCGCGATTCTCCAAGGTGGTGTTTTTGTTTTGGCTTTCACACCATTCCCATTCCACTCAAAACATTGTGCATGTGCATGACATTTATTGGTGAAATCTTTGACTAGTGTGATGAATGATAATAGAAAGGTATGGATAAATTTACAAAGTCAAATAAAATGTTCGGGTGCTTATCTTTCCATAATTCCTCCAACACTGAATATTCCATCATTTGTCATCTTTGACAAATTTACTGGGTGTGAGTTGTTTACATCTATATTTTTTCTTTTTATTAATTAGTGGGAGAAAGATTTTATATAATTGTTAATAGTTTGAAATTCTGTGTTGACAACTGTTTAAATCTTCTAACCAGTTATTCCCCAGGGAATATAACTTGGCATTATATTTTTGTGTAAAATTCTATTCTCCTTTTAAAGATAACAGTTTTAGATTTAAATTCTTCAGTATTCTGCTTAGTTCTGTATTTTCCCAGTTTGTTACATTTGTCCATTTCTGAGAGGAAAATTAAAGACTTCTATAATATTACCTTGTTATCTTTGATGCTTATATATTTCCACAAATATGTTCCTCTCCCCTGTCTCCATTTACTTGTCCTATAACAAGTCTCTTGACTTTATTTAAATTATCAATTCATTTTTTTTATCTTTCTCCCCATTTTGACTGTTTTTCCCTGTGATTTTAACATTTAGTTCAAAAGATTTCCTCCCCACTTCTAATTACCATTTTCTTCAACCTTTTCTAAGAAGTTTTTCTTTGCTTTGCCCTTCTTGTTATTTCTTTTTTATTCTAGTGCATTCTAAATCTTAGTTTCTGATATACCCTTACTTGCTTTCTTCTTTATTTCCAGTGTCCCTCATGTATGGGGTTTTGGGACTGCTAAATTTAAACCCCTCCTCTTTCATTTATATGTAATTACATCTGTAGTTTTTATCCCTTCTTCCAACTGTATTTATTCTTAGAAATATCATCTAGTAATATTTCACTTTTTGTGTAGTTGGAGTCACTGAATCTCAAATCATTAAAACACTAGCTCTTCCATCTTCCTTTATCATAACTATTTACTGATCCTAAGTTCAAGCTATTCTATCTTTGCTTTTTTTCCCCCATGTAAACCTGGATGCAGGTTGTCTTCAGTGTCATGTTTTTGTCATATTTTGGTTTTTTTTTTTTTTTTTTTTTTTTTTAGGATTATCTGACTCTTTATGAACCTTATTCTGTATTTTATTGGCAAAAATACTGGAATGTTTTGCGACTTTCTTCTTTATCTCATTTTACAGATAGGGAAACTGAGACAAAGAAAATTAAGCAACTTGACCAGAATCACATAGCTGGTTTTGAATCTTGATTTAAACTCAGATCTTCCTGATTCCTAGACACTATCCAGTGTACCATCTAGCTGTAATGGAGATGTGAACTTTCCCTGATTTGGGGTAAAATAAAGCTTTGGGAGTTATGACTATCTTGGAAGATATCACCTAATAAGAAAATTCTTCCCAGATGATATACATTATAAGGTTCTTATCTCTTTTTAAAGACAAATCTTACCTTTAATAGCAATCTTCTCTTTCTCTGTTTGGGAGAAATTCCTATTCTGTTCCTTCTTGCCTGCATTCCCAAACTAGTCTCTCCTCCATTGCTTTTAAGTTATACTGCTAGGGATTCTATTCTTGCTGAGAAAATAAATTATTGTCTATCTTTATTCAACTATCTAATGGATTGACATGTATTTCTAATTTCCCTTTGTGTCTTATCTCCTTTTTTTCTATACATTGTGTTATTCCCCCCACAAAAGATACTGATTCACTGATATAGGTGACTATGGATTTTAATCATGTAGCATGAATTTATCTCTTCCATCTTTTTCCCCCTCCTCATTGTTTTCCTCAAATCTTTAGTTTCTCTTGAGTTTAATTTCTTTTTAAATCAATAGCTCACAAACACAAGAAAACTGTCTCCATTTATTCTTTTCTTCATAATTGCATTACAAAATTTACCTTTCTTGGGTTTCCTTAACATATCTCTATATTGTTTCTTTCTCCCTCAGAATTCCTTAAATACTTCTTTTTGGGGTAGGTTTATATTTTTTATCATTATCACACTGAACTTCACAGCATTTTGATTTTTATCTTGAATTCCCTTTCATTTCACAATTTGCACATTCTTCTTTAATTTATTAATGTGAAAGGAAGTAAGAAGAGGCTAGAATGTGTTATACAAAGCAAGAAAGATGACTTTTCTTTTTAAAAAGACACAAAAATAAAGACATAAAGAGTAAAAGAAAAATCTATACTAGAATTAAAGAAGAGATGAAGTAATCAGATTGTTTAACTTTCAAAACATGCATATGGTGTATACACATACACGTGTGTGTGTGTGTGTGTGTGTGTGTGTGTGTGTAAACAGAAAGAGCTCTAGTCTGGGGACTCAAGAAATTTTTATTCTAATTGAAGGAGACAACATACATAAATAAATAGTGGCCAGGGAAGGGCAATTTGGCCTGGGAATTCAAAAGAAGAGTGATTAAACTGAAATAATCTCTCCACTATGAATAGCAGTATCGATCTGAATACAGTTTTCTGAACAAGAGATAGAGGTAAGAGAAAGAGTGGGGTAAGGAAGGGAGGGAATGAGAAAGGGAGGAAGGAGAGAGAGAGAGAGAGAGAGAGAGAGGGAGGAAGGGAGGGAGAAAAGATATAAAGACACAGAGACAAAAACAGAGTCACAGAGATGGAGAGACACACAGAGAGAAAGAGAGGAGAGAAACTCAGACACAGAGAGACAGAAAGAGGAAGAGGGAGATGAAACAAGAATATGGTAAATGTTATATAAAGAATGCCTTATACTGTTTAGGTTTGTGGGTCATGTGAGTTAGTGCTTGTACTTTTCAGTCAGAAAATATGAGTTGGACTTGAAGATCTTTAAGGTTTCTTCCAATTCCAATTTATGATTCTATGAGAATGACCAACAAATTAAGGTAGGGACAGTTTAAAAATGCTTACTTTAATATTGGAAAAGGTAATAGAAGGAAAAAAAAAGGTATGGGTAGTGATGTAAGAGAATAAAAAGCTATTAATGTTACAGTAAGGGCATCAAATCAATTCTGTCTAAAATATCAGGATGCTAAACTGTTTGGAATCACATGGATAAATTAAAGACTAGAAATTGAAGTCCTATGAAAACCATCACATTGTGACATGGAGAAAAAAGTATTGACTCTGCCTGTAGAAAATATAGACTTGAATGCTAGCTCTCCTTTGTACTAACTGTGTGATCGTGAGGAAAGTATCTTAACCAATCAATCATCCATCTTTCCCTCACTCTCTACTTCCTTTCTCTCTTCTTTCCTCATTTCCTCCTTTCCTTCCTCCCTCCCTCACTCCCTTCTTCCCTTCCTTCCTTCCTTTCTTCTCCCTCTCTCCTCCCTCCCTCCTTTCCTCCCTTCCTTCCTTTTTTCTTCTTTTCTTCTTTATTTCTGACCAGTACATGGACAATTTACATAGAATAAATAAAATGTGATGAATGGATGAAAAGTTTTAATAGAAACTGTACAATTTAATCCTAAAGAAAATATGAATCAAAGAAAAAGTCATAAAAACAATAGCTAATTTTATTTTTTAAATGACAAGTTGGCATTCTTTAAATTTTGGGATATATCCCAAAGAGCATTGGGGAATTTTTTTTATATAAAAGACAGAAAAAACAACATCAATGAATTAAAGTTAAAAATCCCTAGAAAAGTAAAATAAAATATCCTTATTAAATGAAAAATATTCTCAAACAAGAAAAAAAGAAAAGAAAACCTTTTCAATTGACAAAATTCTGGTAATAAACTTAGAATTGCTAGCTCATTAATTATAATTTAAATGAGAAGAAAACAAAATTACCAAAATAAAAAATAGAAAAAAAAACTTATTAAAAGATGAAAAAGTGAAAGATTTTAGAAGTTATTTTCATCAATCATGTGACAATATAGCTAATAATTTTTATGCATAAATATTGAGCAATTATAAAAAATCCAGATACCAGACTTTAAATGTTACTTTATGTTAAATAAATTAATTTTGTGCAAAGAAATTAGACAAAACTACAAATCAACTCTCAATGGAAAAAAAAATCACCATATAATTTCAAAATTAATTCTATCAAGCATTTAAATAATAAAAACCTTCAATATTACATGAATTGTTTGCAACAAAGAAGAAAGAACATATCAAATAGACTTTCACAAATTTCTAACACCAAAACTAGCAAATATTAAACAGAAATATGTTGTTTAAAATATTAATGAATATCAATAAAATATGGAATTAAATATTGGAAAAATGTTGGATTAAATATTAGAAAGTGAGTTAAGACTATACATTGAAAAGATTATTTATCATGACCAGATTGAATTTATACCAAGAATGTAGGGTTTATTCAGTACTATGAAAAATATAATAACCATACCTGATTAATAATAACAACCAAAAAAATGTTATCAGCAGATATAGGAAACAAAATCCTTTGAGGAAACATAAAAGTCATTTACATTAAAGCTACAACCCTCCCAATAAGCCAACACCACCAAATTCTTAGTAATCAATGAACTTTCCTTGTAACAATAATATCTACCTAAAACTAAGAACTAGTTATCTGCAATGGAAAAATGATAGAAGCCATCAACAATGTGTGTATACACATTTATGTGTGTATATATCTATATTTATATCTATATATGTATGTATAAACAGGTTTCCATTGCTAATGCTATTGTTATAGTTCTAAAAATGTTATCTATTATAATGAGATGTGATAATGAAATTGAGGCAATAAACATATAAAAATAAAAATAAGATTATTTGCAAAAATGACTTTCTCAGAGAATATTAGAGATTCAATGAAAAAAGGAATAAATAATTAAATTAAGTTAGGAGGATTAGCTCCCACCATTTTACTGTGTGTTATTAATAAAACACAAAGAAGCTAGGAAAAACAATAGGTATAACCATAAAATATATAAAATATCTGGGAATTCACTTAAGCACTTAAAACTTAGATAAAACCAATTACAAAAACTTGACAGAAATAAAAGAAGACAAAAATTGAAGTGATATTAATTGCCTAATTATAACTTCAAAAGTCTGATAACAAAGCATGCTTCCCATATCTTGGCATACAGTGTATAGGGAAGAGTCAAAAGAAGTTATATACATTTTCAGACATGACCAAGAAACTTATTTTGCTTGACTATACTCCTTTATTTTAAAGAAGGCCATCTATTTAGGTGCTAGAGTAGAAGTTCTTTGTATGGAACATTTCAGGCATGGTGATAGTGATGCAAAAAAAAAAAAAAAAAAAAAAAAAAAAAAGGAGAAGAAGAAGAAGAAGAAAGAAGAAAAGAAAAAAAAATCAAGGAGACATTTTTAAAACACAAAAAGAGACCACCAAATGGAAATTCAGAAGAACATACAATTTGAACAGTTTTGTTATTTAATGCATGTATTTAAAACCATATGTAATAGTTCAGTTTTAAATAAAATCATTTTTGTTCTCTATGCACTGAAATGGTCATATTTATTCACATTTGTGTATTTGGTTATTAAAAAATTAAGAGATCTACTTCTCATCATGGTTAATTTCCCTGTGGTGATACACCAAATTTAGAGAAGATTCATACGATTTAGTTAGGCTTTTTCACTAAGGTCCTGAAGAAAATATACTTAATTTGAATCAAAAGAGAGAACCAAGATAACCAAAAAGAAGAATCCAATCATATCTTAATGACAGTAGTCATAAATGTATTTACTTTGGTTCCATCTTTGTTTGACTGAAACCTTTAGAGAAGGGATAGAAGAATCTACTTTTTGGAAATCTCCATTTGGGTATGTGTAAGTTCCCAGGAAATAGTAGCTTCTTTTCAGGTGTTAAAACTACTCATTCCTAGTTCTTAATTTGCAAATTTTCTTGCTCTTTTAATTTTTTTCTAGGGCTATTTATTCTCTTCCTTGTCTTCTTCATCATCTTCTCTGAAAACATGTAACATCTTCTAGGTATGATATAAGCTTCTTGAGAGTAGAGTCTGCTTTGATTTTTTTTCTTTGTATCTTCAGGGATCTCAGTGAATGTTTAATTGGATTGAATTCTTTTTGCTTGATTAGGTAGGTAGAAGTAATAGAAATGAATTGCTTTCTCCAGAATTTCCAGGAGAGAAAAAGGTGCTATACAGCATACTTGTGCAATACAATGCCAAGGTCTGGAGAATCCTCATTCTTCCTAAATACATCCTACAGAAATTAACAGAATCCCAAATAGTCAAGTTTCCTTTACTTGTAACTCAAAAGTTACAAGGGAAAACACTGAGATTTTACTCTAGTTCAGGGCACAAATGCATCTATTAAATCAAACATATATATAGTCATATAAAAATACTCTAAATCACTGTTGATTAGAGAAATGCAAATTAAAAGACCTCTAAGGTACCATCTCACACCTCTCCGATTGGTTAATATGATTAAAAAAATGACGAATGTTGGAAGGAATGTGAAAAAACTGGGGCACTAATGTACTGTTGGTGGAGTTCTCAATTGATCTAACCATTCTGGAGAGCAATTTTGAACTATGCCCAAAGGGTTATAGAACTGTCCATACCCTTTTATCTCGCAATACTACTGCTGGTTCCATATCTTAAAGACATCTTTAAAAGGGTGGGGGAGGACCTATTTGTGCAAAAATATTTATAATATGTCTTTTTGTGATAGTTAAGAATTGGAAATCTAAGGGATGCCCATCAATTGGAGAATGGCCAAATAATCTGTGGCATATGATTGAGATGGGATATTATTGTTCCATAAAAAAATGACACTTAGAATGATTTCAGAAACAGACTTATGTGATCTGACACAAACTAAAGTGAAAAGAACCAAGAGAATGTAGAACATTAGAACAGCAATATTGTTCAATGAAATCTGAATGATATAGCCGTTCTTAGAAATACAATGATCCGGGATTAGCCCAAAGAACTAATAATCAAGCATATTATCTACTTCCAGGAAAGGAATGACTATTATTGTAATATAGACTGAAGTATACTATTTTTCACTTTCATTCTTTTCTTTAATTAGAAATTTCTTGTACAAATTGACCAGTTCAGATGTGTTTTACATGATTGCAAAAAAAAAAAAATCCAAACCAAAACACGCAAAAAATTAACTGCTCCAAAACAACAAACAAGCAATAAATGTATTCATTCACTTGCAATGAGACTAATGCAATGATTCTACTTGGAAACTATGTCCTTGGAAACTATAATTCCAATTTTACTTATTCCTCAAGATAAAGCCCTACTTTTCTCTTCTCTATGATGCCTCTCAGATTCCTTTCAATGATCTCTCTTTTTCTTTTCAATTTTATTGCACTTACTGTACATCATAATTTCACATTTAGTATACGTTACCTGAATTATTCTTTATCTTTTTGTTTTTTCAGCTAGTCAGTAGATGTCTTGGATGAAGAAGACATATTTTATCCCTCTTGTAAAAGCAATGCCTGACTGCCTACCATAGAGCCTTGTCACATGCAGTAACAGTTTTATTATGATCATCATAATAATTGGAATGGATATTTTATTAAGAGAAAACTTGTATCCATCTATGGACAAACATAATTGATGAGCAATTTGGCTTAGTAGATAATTGATAGTGACAGAATAACATGATGAATTCATTTTTTTTCAAATTATAATTCTAGTAGAGCAAGAAATTTTGGATTATGTGAAAAATTTTGATAAGGCATTAAATACAATCTTAAAGAATATTTTTTACTTATCTCATGTTGGTTTAAATGGTTTAGATAATCTTACTGAAAACTCTGAGAAGCTGTAAACTCGAATTTAATGCAAATGACAATTCATCCAATGGCAAGGAGGGCTATTGGAGTACTCTGGGTGTTGCTAGCTTTAATTTGCATCTTAATTAATGATATAATAGAAGAAGATAAAACAGCAAATTCATGAAGTTTGCAGATGGTATTTAATTAAGAGATATTACTAATCTCGATAAAGACTGGTAAAAATTCAATTGGCTTTAAAGACACTGGGCATGATTTTTAAAATGGTAAAAAATAGGATGGGAAATGCAACATAATATTATAGTATTTATAATATAATGTTATAATTATATATAAATATTATAATTATGATATGTAGTAATATAAAATATAATAATAAGTGGACAAGATGGAGCTACCACATGGAATATTGATGGAGAGAAAGATAGCAATATGAGCTGATTGCTTTACCTGAATAAGGATTATATTCTGAGATAGATCCCATCTCTGCATCTTTAATTAAAGTTTTATTTTCAAGTATATTATTTGGTTTGTTGCATCTTAATTATTCAAAAATGTAGATAACTTAGAGAGAATGGAGAGAAAAGTGTTACTTTCTTAATGATAGTACTATTAGAATAGATACAGATGGGTATGCTTGTACTACTGAAACCAAAGCTGTTCCCAGGAACTCAGAGAATTAGCCATGGTGGTCAGAATTGGCAGCGGTTGCCAACATAGCTGTGACTACTACAAACAACCCATGAAAGGGGCAGAAGGCTCCATGTTACTGTTAATAATTTCTATGATATTTCCATCTTGGCTTATTAAGATATTTTCTGGCTGTCAGACTGAGCCTTATACACTTTCTTGTTGTGGATTCTAGTGGTTTCTTTTCTAATGACTGTTCCGCCCTGCCACATCCTGGACATGAATCTATTGCTTTTTCACACTGGTCCTGAAAAGAGATGCTGCTTTATCCTTGGTGGGGAATGAACAATTTCCTTTTTGTCCCTATGACAAAGCAGTGCTTATTAACACACAATTTTTTTCCCCCAATGGACAGATAATCTCCTATATTATCTTATATCATTAGCAAGAACAATTAGCATCACTTATCAATGATGAGATGACATGCCTAGGTCAAGGATGGTACTTGGGACATTAGCTATGATGAGATTCTATCTCGACGAAAAATATCTAGGGGAGTAAGACATATGGAACAACTTAGCACTCTATACAAAACTAACAAAAGTAAAGAATTTTTTAAAAAATAAAACCTAGCCAACTAAAGAATGAGAAATACAATATCGTACTAAATTATTAAAAATGTGAATAGTGAAGGAACTGAAAAATGAAATAAAGGGTTAAAACTACAGGAGCATGAATTTTGGATTAGAAAAGAATTAGAGTCTTTGACTCTTACACCTTCATTTTACAGATGGAGAAACTGAGACCCAGAGGCATTAAATAACTAGACCAATGTTACCAAGGTGATGATTAGCAGAACTTGGAATATAAAACAGGTCTTCTGATTCTGAATTGAGCACTCTTTATGCTCTACAATGAGTTAAAAGTCGGAAACAGAAAATATGTCAACATACTGAATATGATAAAATGGTTGACTTCACTGTAATTGGGTCATTTAACTCAAACTGGAAGATATGCATTAAAAAACATCCTTTAAGTGCAAAATTTATGTCTTGCTATGTTCTCTCATTTCTATCTGCTTTGATTTCTGGGTTACCAGTTACAGAAAAACCTTTAAAAATACTTTTGGGGTCCACTGTCCTACTTTTTCTTCTTACAAGTTAATTGGACATGGTTATGATCAGTGTTTGCTGTGCTATACTGAGTATGCCAGACATGGTGTCTGCCCTCTAAGAGATAAGAAAGGTAGAATAAGTTCTCAATATGTTTATTTGTAAAATGTACAAGTGAATGATTTGAATATGGGGGGTCATTGAATTAAGGGGGAGATTCTAAAGATTCATATTTAGTAATGGAGAGATTAAAGGAAACCGATATTTTTCATTGTTTATAAATGTGTCTATTTATAAAGATATTTTACTTTGTGGTGGAGATTATATTCCTGGTTCATGTCCACTCACTTTATACCTAAGATTTAAAAAAAAAAAGACAAGATATAAAATTGCTATATGATTGCTAATTCTCAGAGGTCAAAGATAATTCGTCCCTCATTTCCATTGTTTCTCTCTCTTTGTTCTGGACCTTCCTTCATGTCCCTTTTGTCCTAGAGGGCTTCTGCATTGGCAGGATGTTATTAAAAGGTTTTACAGAAAAAGTAAATTTTGAGGAAGAACTTGAATGAGAGTAGATAATCAGCTCTATAGAGAGATTCACTCACACAAAAGAGGTAATGTGAAAGAGGACAGAGACCTCAGAGCATGGGCAAGGAATGAAATGACAATATATGCGTTGACTGGGTCAAGGAAAGAGAAAAAAAAAAAACTTAGATTAAAGGAAAATGATATCTACACACATACACACATATGTGGATATACTAACCATGTGTATATAACATGAACATATGTAAATATAAACATAAATATTTGCACATATTATGTAATGAATAAATGAATAAAACATTTATTATATACTTACTATATGCATTTTTGCATACTATGTATTTTTACATTGTGGTGAAAACCTGCTCATTGGTCTTCCTGTCTCAAGCCTCTCCTTATTCTAGCCTATCCTCTATTCAGTTATCAAATTGTTTTTCCTAAAGTACTAGACTGATCATGTCATTCCCCATTCAATCAACTCTAGTAGCTTCCTATTATTAAAATTATTTTAAAAGATAATAGTAGCTTTTTATTTTTCAAAATACGTGCAAAAATAGTTTTCAGCATTCATCCTTGCAAAATCTTGTGCTACATTTTTTTTCTCTCTTTCTTCTGTCTCCTTCCCCTAGGTACAAGGACTCCAATATAGGTTTAATATGTGTAATTCTTCTAAATATATTTCCACATTTAACCTGTTATACAAGAAAAATTAGATCAAAAGGGGGAAAACTGAGAAAGAAAAAAAAAAGCAAGAAAACAACAACAAAAAAGGGTAAAAATACTGTGCTTTGATCAACATTTAGTCTCCATAGTTCTCTCTGAATCCAGATGACTCCATCACTAGTGTCTTGGAATTCTTCTGGATCATCTCATTGTTGAAAAGAGCCAAGTCCATCACAGTTGATCATCACATAATCTGTATAAAATGTGCTGTGTAAAATGTTCTCTTGGTTCTATTTACATCACTTAGTATCAGTTCATATAAGTCTCTCCAGGTGTCTCTGAAATCATTCTGCTGGTCGTTTCTTATAGAACAATAATATGTCATTACATTCATATACCATAATTTATTTAGCCATTCCCCAACTGATGGCTTCCTATTATTTCTAAAATCAAATAGAAATTCCTCTATTTGGATTTAAAGTACTTCAATACCTTGGCTTTATCCTAACTTTCTAGTCTTCTTATACTTTATTCTTGCCTTTTTTCCATCCAATAACACTGGACTCTTTGCTGTTACTCAGATAAGCCACCTCATTTCCTAATTCAGCATTTTTACTAGATGTCTGGAGTGGAACATTCTCCCCATCTCTGGCTCCTGCCTTCACTGGCTTCCTGCTAAAATCCTATCTTTTTCAAGTAGTTTTCATGAATCCCCTTGATGTTAGTGCCTTTCCTGAATGATCCAATTTACCCAGCTTGTTTTTCCATAGTTATTTGCATATTCTCCCCCATAATACTGTGAGTTCCTAGAAGGCAGCAAAGTAGAATAGTGATTACAGTGCTAAGTTTAGAATTAGGGAACCTTGAGTTCAAATATAGGTTTGGACACATAATAGTCAAATAATTTAATTTCTCTCTTCATTGCTTTCTTCAGTTATCAAATAGGAATAATAATAATGTTTATTTCCCAATGTTGTTGCAATGATCAAATGAGAGATTTGTAAAGCAAATTAACACAGTGCCTGGCATATATTGGATGCTTTATATATACTTTTTTCTTTCCTTTTCTTGAGAGTAGGGACCACTTTTTCTGTTTGTATTTGTTTTTTTTTTAAATTTTTATTCATAGTGCTTAATTGACATAGTTCCTAGCATAAAGCAGGTGCTTCATTAATATTTATTGGCTGCTCATTTGTTAACTGACTCTTAGAAATTATATTTTCCATCTCAGTTCCTTTGACTGACATCTTTATTCCACCAAATCTATCTATAAGAATGGTTAAATCTTAGATCATACTATCATTTTTGCCCAACTGCTTCTGGACTTAGATGGTTTCACAGAAGAAGCAAAAGAGCCAGTAATGATAAAAGGACTTTTTTTTTTTTTTTTTTTTACCACACAGTCATTCAAACAAAGGAAAACACATGGCAAAAAGTGAGACACTACAAAGCATGAGGAAGTGGGGACAAGAAAAGGTTTGATGGCAAAGAATATAATTAGATATCAGTCACTGGAACATTGGATTTGAATAAGGAAATCTTCAGATCATGATATCCTTCATCTATAAAAAGAGTGGATGGCCAAGATCATAAGTTCTCAACTTTTTGGTTCATTTGTATTCTTAAAAAATATGAGGAATACTCTACTTCCCCAAGAGCTTTTATTTATGGGAAATGTCTTATTAATATTTACTGCAATACTAATTTTAAAAGTCTTAATATTATTATGAAAATATTTTTGGCCTCATGAATCTCCCTGAAAGGTTCTTATGTATCCCCAGGGTCTGTGGGCCACTTTGACTATTAGACTAAATGAACTCTGAATTGCCTGGTAACTATCAAATATATGATTCATTGCAGTAGAAGGAAATGGAGTGATAACTCCTGTGAGTGTCTGCATTTTGCATTTGGCATATCCAAGTTGTATTTAGTTTATATTACATTGCTTCTCCAGTTTGGCATGTGGTTAACTGGGATTTGCCTTCAACACCAGAATTCTCGGCTTTGTGGTAAAGGTTCAGGTCATAGGAATGGTGAATGCTTGTTTAGACATGTTTGATTGGTTACCCATATGTAAGGACCAAGACTGACCACTTAGGTCCAATGAATATAGCATAGGTCTGGATTTTTCTAATATTGAGGTTCCAGAAATGGGGAAGGTGAGGGGTTTCAGATACAAGGAAGAATGGAATTACTATAGTTGATTATGAGAAATAGTTTCATTTTGATTATTATTATTTTTAAGCATTTATTTTTTATTTAATTTTTTTATAGTTTCCAGGTTACATATGAAACAATTTTTTCACATTTTCCAGGTTATATATGTACATTAATTTTTAACACACATTTTATGAATCACATTGGGAGAGAAAAAAATCAGAACAAAAGGAGAAAACCATGAGAGAAAAAAAAAAAAAAACTGAAGAAAAAGAAAAAAAGTGAACATACCATGTGTTGATTTACGTTTGGTCTCCATTGTTCTCTCTCTGGATACAGATAGCATTTTCTTTCTTTTTTCTTTTTATTTAAATTAGTTTATTAATTTTTAAGACACATTGCTTTATGAGTCATGTTGGGAGAGAAAAATCATAACAAAAGGGAAAAACAATAGAAGAGAAAAAAGCACAAAAAAGAAGTGAACATAGCATGTGTTGATTTAAATTCAATTTCCATAGTTCCTTTTTCTGGATGCAGATGGCATATTCTATCCAAAGTCTATTGGGATTGTTTTGAATCATTGAACTACTAAAAAGATCCAAGCCTTTCACAGTTGATCATCACACATTCTTGCTATTATTGTGTAAATTGTATTCCTAGCTGTGCTTGTTTCATCAGCATCAGTTCATGTAAATCTTTCCAGGCCTTTCTAAAATCAATTATTTTTTATAAAACAACAATATTCCATTACCTTCAAATATCAACTTGTTCAGCCATTCCCCAGTTGCTGGATGTATACACATTTTCCAATTCTTTATTACCAGAGAAAGAGCTAATACAAACATTTTTGCATATGTGGGTCCTTTTCTTTATGACTTCCTTGGGATATAGACCCAGGAATGACACTATTGGGTCAAAGGATATTCATGGTTTGATACCCTTATAGTTCCAAATTGCTCTCCAGAATGGTTAGATAAACTCCACAACTCCACCAACAATGCATTAGCATCCCAGTTTTCCCACATCCCCTCCAACATTTATTATTACCTTTCCTGTCATTTTAGTTAATCTGATAGGTGTGAGGTGGTACCTCAGACTTTTTAAAATTTGCCATTCTCTAATCAATAGTGATTTAAAGCATTCTTTCATATGACAGTAGATGACTAATTTTGTCATCTGAAAATTGTTTGTTCATATCTTTTAACCATTTATCAATTAGGGAATGACTTGCGTATTCTTACAAATTTGACACAGTTTGTTATATATTGTAGAAATGACACCTTTATCAGAAACTATGGCTGTAAAAATGTTTTTCTCAGCTTTGTACTTCCCTTTTAATCTTGTTTTTGTTGGTTTGGTTTGTGCAAAATCTTTTTAATTTAATGTAATCAAAGCTTTTGATTTTGCCTTTCATAATATTCTTTAGTTGTTCTTTAGTCATTAATTCCTCCCTTCTCCAAAGATTTGATAGGTAAATTATTTTTGCTCTCTTAATTTACTTATGGTATCACCCTTTATGCCTAAAAGATATACACATTTTGACCTTCTTTGGGTATAAGGTGTGAGATATAGATTTATGCTGAGTTTCTGACATATTATTTTCCAGTTTTCCTGGTAATTTTTATCAAATAGAGAGTTCTTATTCCAGAAACTGCAGTTTGGGGAGGGGGTGGTTTATCAAATACTAGATTATTATAGACCTTGATTACTGTCTTGTGTGTATCTAATCTATTCCACTGATCCAGCACTCTATTTCTTAGTTAGTTCCAAATGGTTTTGATGACTATTGCTTTATAATATATTTTAGGCCTGGTATTTTCTAAGCCACCAACCATTGTTTTTTGTTTTTTCCCCTTAATTTCCTTGATATTCTTGACCTTTTGTTCTTCCAGATGAGTTTTGTTATTATTTTTTCTAGTTTAAAAAAAAATTTTTTTTGGCAGTTAGATTAGTATGGCACTGAACAAATAGACCAATTTAGGCAGAATTGGCATTTTTAATATATTAGCTCAGCTTATATATGAGCAATTGATATTTTTTCAAATTGTTTCGATCTGAATTTATTTGTGTGAGAAGTGTTGTGTAATTGTGTTCATATAGTTCTCGTGTTTGTCTTGACAGGTAGATACCCAAATATTTTATTTTGTCTATAGTTATTTTAAATGTAATTTCTCTTTCTATCTCTCATTTCTGGGTTTTGTCAGTAATATATAGAAATGCTGATGATTTATGTGGGTTTATTATATATCCTGCAACTTTGCTAAAGCTGTGAATTGTTTTGAGTAGGTTTTTGGATGATTTTCTAGGATTCTCTAAGGATATTATCATGTCATCTGCAAAGAGTAATAGTTTTATTTCCTCATTGCCTATTCTAATTTTTAAACTTATTTTAATTTCTATTAATTTAATCTTTTAAGTTTTAAATGCTTTAATTCCCTTTTCTTTTCTTATTGCTAAAGCCAACATTTCTAGTATAATGTTGAATAATAATTGTTATAATGGGCATCCTTGTTTCACCCACTCTTACTGGGAAAGCATCCAGTTTTTTCCATTACACATAAGGTTTGCTGTTGATTTTAAGTAGATAACTGCTTATTATTTTAGGGTAAGTTCCCTTTATCCTTATGCTCTCTAATGTTTTTTTAATAGCAATGAGTGCTATATTTTGTCAAAAGCTTTCTCTGCATCTATTGAGATTATCATATGATTTCTGTTGGTTTTGTTTTTGATATGGTCAATTACGGTAACAGTTTTCCTGATATTGAACCATTTCTACATTCCTGGTATAAATCTCATTTTGATGTAGTGTATTATCCTGCTGATAAGTTACTATAATCTCTTTGCTAATACTTTATTTTTAAATTTCACATCAATATTCATTTGGGAAATTGGTCTGTAATTATCTTTTCTGTTTTGGCTTTTCCTGGCTTAGTTATCAGTACAGTATTTGTGTCATAGAAGGAATTTGGCAAGACTATTTCTTTTCTTATTTTTCCAAATAGTTTGGTAGTATTGGAATTAATTGTTTTTAAAATGTTTGGTAGAATTCACTTGTAAGTCCAACTGGCCCTAGGGTTTTTTTCTTAGGGAGTTCATTAATGATTTGTTCAGTTTCTTTTTTCTAAAATGGGATTTTTAAAGTAATTTATTTCCTCTTCTATTAATCTAGACAATTTATATTTTTGTAAATATTCATCCACTTTGGATAGATTTTTGGATTTGCTGCTATACAGTTGGGCAAAATAACTTCTAATTATTGCTTTAATTTCTTTTTCATTGATGTTAAGTTCACTCTCTTCATTTCTTATTCTGGTAATTTTTCTTTTTCTCCTTTCCTTTTCCAATAAAATTAACAAAAAGTTTATTTTGTTGTTTTTTTCCCCTAAAATCAACTTTTAGTTTTATTAATTTGTTCAATAGTTTTCTTAGTGTCAGTTTTATTAATATCTCCTTTGAATTTCAGAATTTTTGATTTGGGATTTAATTGGGATTTTAAAATTTGTTCTTTTTCTAGTTTTTTTTTTTTTTTAGTTGCATGCGCAATTCATTGATCTTCTCTTTTTCTATTTCATTTATGTGGCTATTTAGAGATATATAGTTTCTCCTTAGAACTGCTTTGACTACATCCCATAGGTTTTACTATTTTGTCCGATTATTTCATTCTCTTGAATGAATTTTTATTGCAATGTGGTCCAAAAAGGAAGCATTTACTATTTCTGTTTATCTGCATTTGGGCACTTTTATACCCTAATTCTATGCCTTAAAACATAATCACTTTTTGTGTAGGTGCCATGAGGTTTCTCAATTTTACCACTTGAATGAAACTCTTAACATGCTTATAGTTTTCTTAAGTAGCCAAGAAAAAAGTGTGTTACTTAAATTCTTGTTACTTTACTTTTACTTTTTATTTTTACTTTGACTAGACTTTTCTTCTTTACATAATAAATTCTTCTCCAGTCTTTTATCTTAACTCTACATATGTCTCTCTATGTCAAATCTGTTTCTTGTTTATAATATATTGTGAGATTCTGTTTTTTAATTCACTCTGCTATTCATTTCTGTTTATTGGGAAAGTTCATCCCATTCATATTCACAGTTATGATTGCCAGCTCTGTATTTTCCTCCATTCTAGTTTTCTCCTCTTTATAAACTTTTGTACTCTTTTAACCCTGTACTTAGTAGGGTTTTTTTTCTTTTACCCTACCCCACCCACTACTTTATCTTCTATCTCTTCTCCCCACTTCTTAGCTTTTTTTCTAGTCTTTCTGTCTTCCCTTCTATCCAGCCCCTTCCTTTTCTTTCCTCTTTCTCCTCCTACTTCTTTATAGGATTATACAAATTTCTATACCCAAATGAATGATTAAGTTATTCTGCTTTGAGCCAAAACTGATGAGATCAAGCTTCAGACAATGTTCATCTTCCTTCCTTTTTTTCTTCTAATGTAATAGGTCTTTTGTGCTTCTTCATGTGATCTAATTTGTCCTAATATACATCCCTCTTTTCCCAATATAATCCTTTTCCCAATCCTTAATATCTTTTTCTTTGTTATCATCACATCAGAGTCCATTCATAACCACACCCTCTGTCCATAATATGCCCTTCTCTGTCTGCTCCAGGGACAGATACAATTTTCAAGAGTAACAGATATATGTTCCCATCTAGGAATATAAGCAGTTATCTTTTAAATAATATATATTTTCCCTGTTTATTTTTCAATCTTCTCTTGAGTTCTATATTTGAAGATTAAATTTTTTATTTAGTTCTGGCTTTTTTTTTGAAAGTCTCTTACTTCATTGAAAATCCATCCTCTCCTGAAAGATGATGCTCAGTCTTGCTGAGTAAATTCTTAATTGTAATCTTAGATCCTTTGCCTGCCAGATTATGGTATTCCAGGCCTTCAGATCCTTTATTGTAGAAACTGCCAGATCCTGGGGAATCCTGATTGTTGCTCTTTGATATTTGAATCTGGCCACTTGTAGTATTTTTTTCTTGAAAGATTGTAGTGCTGGGATTTTACAACAATGTTCCTTGGGGTTTTCCTTGTGGAATCTCTTTTCAAAAATGATTGATGGATTCTTTCATTGAATATTTTCCCCTCTGTTTCTAGAATATCTGTGCAGTTTTCCTTAATGACCTCTTGTAGAAAGCTATCCAGACTTGGGTTTTTTTTTGTTTTTGTTTTTTTTTTTTTTTTGGTCATGGCCTTGAGGTAGGCCAATAATTTTTAAATTGTCTCTTCTGGATCTATTTTCCAGGTTGGCTATTTTTCCAATAAGATATTTTACATTTTCTTCCATTTTTCATTCTTTTTATTTTGTTTGATTAATTCTTCATGATTCATAGAGTCATTAGCTTCCATCTGCCCCATTCTAGTTTTTAATGTATGATTTTCTTTAGTTAGCTTTTGTATCTCTTTTTCCATTTACTTAATTCTACTTTTGAAGGTATTGTTTTCTTCAGTGGATTTTTATTTTGCATTTGGCCAATTATATATTTTTTTAGGAACTGTCTTCCTTTTCCAAGATATTGACTCTCTTTTAAATACCTCTGATTTCTTTTTCTCATTTTTTCTTCTCCCTCTTTTATTTGCCTTTTAAAGTCTTTCATGAGCACTTCCAAGAAGCCTCTTTGGGCTTGAGGTCAATTCATATCACTCTTTGAGATTTCTTCTGTGGACATTTTGTCCTTGTCTGAGTAGTTTCGGTCTTCCCTGTCACCATAGTAGCTTTCTGTAGTCAAGACTCTTCTATTTCTTGCTCATTTTCTTTCTTTTTTCTTTTGGTATTTCCTCTTTTTTTTTTTTTTTTTACTTTTATGTCTGAGCTCTGCTCCTGGGGTAAAGGAGCTTCCTGTCCCAAGCTTTCTGTGCAGCTCTGAGCCTTGACATTGAGTACTGGGGTTCCTTGTATTTGCAGTGGGTAGCTTTATCTTCTCTTTCTAGGAAACAACCTGGTCTCCCAAATTTGCCTTGTAAGCTGTCCCAATCGTTTGTTCTGTTATTGATCCAGGACTGAGGGTTCTATTGCTGATTTGCCATGATTATGATCCTCTCACTGATTTTCCTGGACACCATCTGAGCTGAGCTGAACATCCCTTTCACTCCAGTGAGATTGACCTTTCTTGCAGTTTTTTCTGTCTATCTTGAACTGGAGAGAGGTTTTATTCCATCAGACTCTGTTCAAAGGCTCCCAGTTTTTGAGGAAAACTGGGAGAACTCAAGCAGCTTTCTGGCTTTACTCTGCCATATTGGATCTACCTCTCGAAGTCTCAATAAATAGTTTCTGAGAGAGGAAAATCAGAATTCAGGGTCATGGCATACATATAGGGATTATGGTAGTCTAAAACAAGAATAAGAACAAGAACAACAAGGCAATATTCACAACTACTCTTTCCATATTTCTTTCTTTCTCTCTCCTTCCCAACATATTAAAATGTCTCTTCTCAACCTGTTACCTCAGTTTCTTTCTGATGATACAAACTTTTTCCTTGTTAAAGACACCTTTTCTGCTTATGCCCTGGATCTTAGCTTCTCTCAACTCTACTAAGAGTTTGCTCTTCCATATTTTTTTCTTTCTTTATATGTCCTTTAATCTATTTGTCTGTCTCATTATTTCTCTCTTAGTCTGTCTTTGTCTCTATTTCTCTCTTTCTCTCTGTCTCTGTCTCTCTTTGTGTGTCTTTCTGTCTCTCTCTCTCTGTGTCTCTCTGTGCCTCTCTGTCTCTGTCTCTTTTTCAAACACACACACACACACACACACACACACACACTTGCATTACTGCTCATTTTAAACTGTCCTTCTTTACCTACAATTATGCCCTTATAAATAAAACTACACTCCAAATCCTTTATCCCCTTGAGCTTTTATCCTTTACCTCTTCTCTCTTTAATAACCAAATTCCTAAATAAAGTCTCTTCTACAGTGGTGACCTCCATTTCTTGAAATAATTTTCCTTCTGCTTGCAATGAGTTTTCTCAATTTTGCCCCTTGAATGAGAGTCTTAAAATGCTTATAGTTCTCTTAAATGCAATATGGAATGGCCTACTTTTTCCCTCATCCAATTTTTACCTCTCTGCAGCTTTTGCCACTATTGATCACCTGTATTTCCAGAATTTTCTTTCTTTCTTTGGCTTTCATGATATAACTGTGTCCTGACTCTACTCCTGTCTTTCTGACAGCTTCTTTCTAGCTCTGTGTTGGTGTCCTTTTTGACTCTATTTCTATGCTTTTTCTCTTATTTTTCTATACTTTCAGTTATTGTATCATTTCCTGTGATGTAAGCACTTAAGTACTCCTAAATCTTTATTTTTCTCTCTCTACTAAGTGCATTTAGTCATTTCTTACTACCTTCTATTTATCTTTACCTGGAGTTCTCAAGACTATTTAAAACACAACAGATCCAAAATAAACTCATTATATCCCATCCTAAAGCTCCAAATGTCCTTTCTTTTGAGAATTTTCCATCTTTCTAATAATACAGGTTCACAACCTCATTGACTTTCATGCCCTGTCCCTTCTACTTTCACAAAAAAAAATCTTTCATTTGTCCCCTTCTTTCTACTCACAAAGACATTGGTATAGTTCAGGTCCTTATAACCTTATGCCTTTGCAATTTCAATTGCCTTCTAACTTTACTTCCTGTTTCTAGTTGTTCTCCTTTATAATTCATCTTTCTTTTTAAAAATAGTATTTTCCCCATTTACATGTAAGTATAATTATATATATTTAAATTTGAGTTCCAATCTCTCTCTTCTTCTCTTTTCTGTCTCCTCCCTGAAATGGCAAACAATTTGATATGGGTTATATTGTGCAATCATGCAAAATATGTTTCCAAAAACTATTCATCTTTTCATTAGCAGCTACATGGATATTCCTAAAACACAAGTCTGTTCATTTCATTCTCTGATTCAAAAGTCTTTCCTGACTCCCTCTTGGCCCTCAGATAAAATACAAAATCACTATCTAGGCTCTCCACAATCTCCACAATCTGGCTCCCCCTGTCTTTCTAGACATTTTTCATTACTCACCATCACACACCATAAATTCCAGATAAACTATTGTAAATTGTTCCCCAAATTTGGCATTGCATCCCTTGTCTTTGCATTCCTCATGCCTGGAATACTCTTCTTAACTCTTATCTCTTAAAAGGCTTAGTTTCCTTCAAAGATTACTTCTGGCTCTATATTCCATGTGGGAAATGTTCCTGATTTCTCCAGTCGTTAGTTCTCTCTTTTTACCCTTATGAACTTATATACACATTGTTTTCCCTTAGTCCCCACCTCTCAGCAGAAGGTATGTAAACTCTCCAAAGAAAGGGATTATTTCATTTTTGTCCTTAGATTAAACAATTGATTTGAAAGCACAACTGCTCGCCTTAGAATATCATAGGGCTTCTTCAAAGAAATCAACAATTTCTCTAAAGAATATTGGTTTAGCAATGCAAACCAGTAGATGAAGAATTCATACTGTCTAGATTGTGACATGATGTTGTATGTGTAGCCTATTGAGTTTGTCCATGGGATACATATCTTGGACCAATAATGCAGCTGGACTATAGGTTTGGCAAGTTTTAAAGCGAGAGCTTTAGATTGCATTTGGGATAATTATGTAAGTGTTTTCAAAGTTCTCTGAACTGCTCTCTGAAATAAAATCCACTTTTCAAATACTGACATTCACCTAGTGATGATACATAGCTGTAAATCATGATCTCCAAAGTCTTAAAATTGTAAATGATTCAAAAGGCAAAGGAGAAGCACAATTAGGGTGTAAGGACACTCAAGTGTAGTACCAACAGTGACCTGTGCAAAGAATTCCTGTGATGGAAATATATAGATGGAAAAGGAAATGATTTCTTTATGTAAGAATGGGAGGGGATGAAAGGAATACTATAGGATAATAGAGAAACAGTTCAACTATTGTACTGGCAACCAAGAAAAATGTCAAAGTATCTAGAGGAGAGCCTCTGATGCATTGGTTTGAGGCTGAATAAAGATTTTAAGCAGACATTGTGGCCACAAGTTGCATAGGATGAAATGGTATAAATGAATTTCAGGATGTTTCAGAGGAAGGCATTTCCAAATAATTGGAATCATGGTATAGTATTGAGATTATGGATTAAAGTATTAAAGAGTCATCTAGATCAATGTACTAATATGCCACTATACTTTCCAAACTAAGACTCGGCAAATGATCAAATGGACTTGAACCAAGAAGGATCAGGGTTCATGAGAGCCACTTATATTGGGAACATAATGCAAGGAGACCCTAGAATGAGGGGAAAAAGAGAAAACTTGGACAAGAGGGTGAGGAATGGCATGAAGTAGGTAATTTAGTCAGGGAAATTAGATTCAGAAACAGGATTCCCATTCTCCAGAAAAAGTGTCAAGAACATGTGAGAGTCTCAAGTCTCAGAGAAAATAACATATGGGCAGGTTACCAAGACAGAGACTCGGGAATGATGTGAGAGAGAGAGAGAGAGAGAGAGAGAGAGAGAGAGAGAGAGATAGACAAACAGATAGAGACAGAGGACAGAGAGAGAGAGAAACAGAGACAGAGACAGAGAAATGAAGAGAGACAGAGATAGACCCATACACAGAGACAGAGAGAGAGACAGAAAGAGAGACACAGAGACAGAAACAGAGTCATTACATCTAGGATATAATAGATGGGTTTCATTAAAATGCCATAGGCAGAATGTGGCTTCTAGAACTATGAAATATATGCAATGATCATTTCTGATGGACGTGGCTCTTTTCAGAAGTGAGGTGATTCAGGTTAGTTCCAATAGACTAATGGAGAGAGCCATCTGCACCCCAAGAGAGAAATGTGGGGACTGAGTGTGGATTACAACACAGTATTTTGACCTTTATTGTTGTTTGTTTTTGTTTTCTTTCTCATTTTTTTCTTTTTTGATCTGATTTTTCTTGTGTAACATGATAAATGTAGAAATATGTATAGAAGGATTGTACATGTTAACATATAGTAGAATATTTGATGTCTAGGGGAGGGAGTTGGGGAAAGGGAGGGAAAAAAATTTGGAACATAAGATTTTGCAAGAGAATGCTGAAAACTATATTTGCCTGTATTTTGAAAATAATTTTTTTAAATGGACCATGGAATAGGGTTTAGACTAAGAATAAGGATAGAGGTTAGAGTAAGACTAGATTGGTATGGAGCTATCCAGGATTTGGATCAAAGGAGTTGTATATTCCTAAAACTGTCTCCTTTTCCCCCTTCATTTTTAAATGTTCCCATAGTTTCTGTTTTGTTGTTATTGTTGTTGTTTTTGTCCCATATCCTGGATTTAGGCTTCCTATGGGAATTAAAGAATAATATCTCATAATAGCTAGCATTTATATAGCACTTGCTAGAGACCAGGGACTCTGCTAAGTGCTTTACAAATCTTTCATTTGACCTTCACAACAACCTTTTTGCAGTTGAGGAAACTGCAGCAAACAATGATTAAGTGAATTGCCAGGGTCACATGGCTGGTAGATATGTGGAGTTGAAATTTAGGTCTTCCATACTCAAGGGCAAATGTTCTATCTACTAATGCCACCTGATTGCCTTTACTTGTGAAGATTGCAAGATTGCCAGGACATTATGTACAGCTTGAATTTATGAATTTTAATATTTTATGCTGGTCAGACTGACCAGTTTGGGTTTTCACATTTTAAATAGGATATCTATAAATTAAATCTAGAGGAGGATGTTGAGAATTTTTATTTTTAAAAGTATATGAAAAATAGTTGAAAAAAGATAAATATTGTTCCTACAAAATAATAGCTGTCCTCAAATTTTAAGAAATATTATATTCAAAAGGAGGTAAGTTTATTATGTGTTGCATGAACAAAAAGAGCTACAGCCAAAAAGCAGGAAGTAGTTAGGCAGATTTAGTTCAATTTATGAAAGAACTTTTTATTAATTTTGAGATATCCAACAAGGAGATGAGCTGCTTCTTGTAGTATTGACCTCCCCACAACTAATAATATTTTAGAAGAGTTAACAGATATTTTTAAAGGAATATCATAGAAAAGAGCCCTTCATTGGTAGGTTTTTGGAACAATATAACTTCTAACAGTCCTTCCATCTCTTTGAATCTGTGTTTCTGTGTACACAATCATTGACTAGTGAGAAAATGATGAACAATCTGATAGATTTATGTATGAAAAAACACTCAGATTTCCACTTAGGAAAAAGGATAGATAACTATAACAAGAATAATAGATTTAATCCTGAGATTGCATTACAAAAAATAGATTAGTATACACTTTAAAAAATAGGCACAGAAGGAAAGATGGACTTTGTGATTTTTTTGGGCAAAATGTCAAAAATCTAGGGTGATTGCTGGAAGTAAATATAGTGAAGTAAACCATTTCAATTCTGCAAAGATATGTGATTTCATTCCTTTAAATAATGTTTCCTCTACTAAGACAGGTCAAAATCTAATCACAAAATAGTACATAGTTCATGATTTGTTTCAGTCAAAAAATTCATTAGTTGTTGGCCAACTTTTTGATGGTATACTTCCCTGTACTTATTTACATTGTTCTTCTGATAGCCAATTATAATAGTCCCATATTGAAAATCCTTACATTTGAGAAGGACCTGCCTGACTGTATCCAGTGTTATAGCTTCCCAAAACCCAGGATCAACTATGTTCTATCAGAGGAAGATCTGAGTGGAGAAACAGAAAGAAATCAATATTTTAAAGAAGAGACAAAAAATGTACTTGCAAATCCAAAACTATCATCACAGGGAGAAAATCTCTGAATTTGAGTGAACTATGTTAATACTGTTGATGTCATAGCTCTCTAATGAAACAAAATTAATAATAATAGCAATGATGATGATGATAAAAACAAAACCCCAAAACAATAACATTTAATTGCCCAATTCCTGTTTTGCTCACTAATTATAAATATATAAAGTAGATGTAAGTAGAATGAGAATGCTAGAGTATTTTATGTCTACATTGAAAATGAGTTTCTATTTAAAAGATGCTACCAACATAATCCCAAGAATAATTAATATAAGATGTATTTCTGGGTAACAATTTCATCCCATTATAATTCTGTCCACCTCTTACTCCATTATATTCTCTCTTATATAGAAATATAGCTTCCATATTAAAGGAATAAAACCAAAACATCTTATTAACCATTTGATGTATATGATGTTCAGCTACATGAATCCACGAAATATCAAATTACACAACTCCATCATTGTATGGGCTTTTTCTCTGGATATTAAAATGACATTTGGATTTGGTAAGTATAAAATTATTAATATACTCCATTGAATGATAGAAAATAAAGGCCTTGAGATCCTGTTAAATCATTGGATGAAGTTGATATTTACTATACAAACAAATACCTTAGTTTCCTCCCAGCAGGACACATTGGGCATAAAGATATCAAGGAATGTCTGACTACATAAAGTGCTTCACTGGTGTTTTGAAATGAAATCTGAATTGCAGACATACATTTAAAGCAATTAGCAATTATACAAAACAGGACTTAATATACAGTCCCCAAATCATAAAATAAACTATAACAAATTAATTAAGTACATTAACAAAATTCTTTAAAGTACTAATAAAACATAAGACACATCCACTTAAGGAAGTTATAAAAAGATAAACATTTCTACATTCCCAAAAAGAAGAATATTGAAAAATTTTCTTAGAATACATATTAAATAGTCTAAACACATATAAATATAAATATATTTTGGAATAAACAGATATCATTTCATTGAGCTGATTAAAAAATACATTTCATTTAATTCACTGAATATAACCCAAAATAGCTTATGTATGAATGGACTTTAGGGAATAACAAAAAACCAAGAGTAGAATCTAAAGCCCCTCTATGCACAACATCTACATGAACTCAGCCAACAGTATGTTTTTTTTAATAATATCTTTTTATTTTCAAAATATATGTAAAGATATATTTCAACATTCATTCTTGAAAAACCTTCCAAATTTTCTCCCTCCCCTCCACAGCAAGTGATACAATAAAAATGTTTTCAAATTAATTATTATTTTTTTGCTGAGGCAATTGGGGTTGCCCAAGATCATACATCCAGAAAGTGTCTGAGGCCAGATTTGAACTCTGGTCCTCTTGATTTCAGGGCCAGTGCTCTATACATTGCTCCACCTGGCTTCCCCAATAGTATGTTTTTGAAGAAGCAATCAAAAAATGGCTGAATCATGTGGATTTGTTTGTGGAAATGGAAGTGTTTCTAATAACTGTTGTTTCCACTAATGTTGGTGATGCTATTGTTGTTACTATTATTCTTCTTCAGGTTATTATCACCAGAAACTATGGAAAGGTTACTTTTAGAAGCCCAGATTTAGTGTTCAATGTAAGTTATGTGAGGAAGCAGTGGAAACTGAACACTTTATGCAGAGCACTCTGCATGAGTGCTAAAATTTAGCATCTATCAATTGTCTATCAAGACATGATTATGGGGCAGCTAGGTGGTGCAGTGGTTAGAGCACCAACCCTGAAGTCAGAAGGACCTGAGTTCAAATCTGGCCTTAGACACTTAATAGTTCCTAGCTGGGTGACCCTGGGTGAGTCATTTAATTATCTTAGTAAAAAAAGCCACCACCACCAACAAAACACCCCCAAAAGACATGAAAGATCAGGTAGTTGGAATAATACATCAGAAGCAAGCTATCTTTCATGGACTAACAAATGACAAATTCCCATAATACAGATATAGACCATAATAACAGATCTTGGCGAAGGCAACCAACAAAATCTGCTAGATATGCAATATTATTGCAAATTGAACTGTGGCACACAAATATCCAGATAAAATGTTGGTCTATAAAACCCTCAAACCTGACAATAATGTTTTAAATATATTTTGCCAAATGAAAGAAATATTAATAACTTTTATTCCACATGGAATAAAAAACTTTCAAATCATAGAGACCTAGCTGAAAAAAATAAAAATTGTGTGGGTATTGGAGGAGAAGCATATCCTGAAAACATAGTAATTTATGCTAGGACTATTTCCATCTGAATATGATCAAAATGATTTTTCCTATAATATCATGATAACTATTATTGATGATATTCATATGGCACTTTAAACTTTGCAAAGTATTTTACAGGCAATGTCTCATTTTAGCCTAAAAGCAACCCTGTGGTATTGGTGCTATGGATTCGTATTTTACAGATGAGGAAAGTGAAAGTGAGGAATTAATTAAGCAACTTGTCCAGGGTCACAGAGCTAGATAAGTGACTGATGGAGGATTTTTTTTTACTCCAGGTTGAGTGCTTTAGATGCTATGTGAAGGGCCTAATTTCTTACATACACAATCTCTCTTCTTTATAAATTTAAAAATCAACAAGACCCTGATGTGAAATGTGTTGTATGCAATGTAATATGAATATAATTAATAAATACTTTTTCTTGTAGCCAATAAGATACTTTGCTGTAGAGAAACAGGGAATGCATAAAATACTAAAGAAAGTATTGATCTTGACAAATATCAATAAATTGATTAAAACACATTTTCAATGAATGTATTCCTTACTAAGGAATAGAGAAATGACAATAATCATCTTACAGTTTCTAAATGAAAAAAATTATTTATGTATAATACTTTAAAAACAGTAAATATCTAATATTTTCTATAAAGAAGAATGTGCTGAAGAAAGTCCTGACCATTCTGTAGCAAAAATAACAGATGTTCATTCATTAACTGTGTTGACCACAGAGCTGTAGAATTGACATCTGGATGAGATACTGCACACACTGTGCTTGTATTCTTTTTATGGCTCTGTTTGTGTGCATGTGTGTTTGTTTTGGTAAATTAGCCAGTAAAGTCCCAATGGAAAATCAGGTGATTAAAAAAATCATGGCTAATAAAATATATCAATTCTTTTATTTTCCATCAGATATTTGGTGAGTGATACTTTATTTTAGGAAAAAATCTCTTTAAATCTTCTTGAAAACTAGGAAATAATAATTTGATAAAATATGTAATTATTGAAGTATATTGACAGTGATTGGTGACAAAGGAGAATCTAAGTCACTAATAGGCATATTAAGACTAAGTCTCACTTTATTTGATTTTTTTAAGAGATAAAACTATCATTTTGATAGTTGAATCAAACTTATCCTCTTACTATATAAAGATTGTTCCATCTGACAGATAAGTGGTGAAGAGTCAAAATCTATTTTATGAAGACTATTTTATGGAGAACTCATGCAAGGTGGGTGTTCACATTTCAGTCAGAAAAAGCAAGACAAGGACATTCTTAAGGTCTCTTTGGAGAACTTTGGAATTGATTGTGTGATAGGACTGGCAAAGGACTATCATAGTCTATTCTTATCAGAGAAAGCACTATCATCTATGAATAAAACAACATTGCAATAGTTCAAAAGAAACATGAGACATACAAATTTAGAGACATCCTAACACCAAAGGATAATATGGAATATTTTCTCAGATCTATGGTAGAGCATTCGGTATGTAACCTGACTCTAACATAGTGATGTCATTTTGGTCCTCTTCAAGAATGAAGGACAACAATCAACCAAACCAAGGAGTCAAGTTTAAAAAGGAATCAAATTTTAAAATCACGATTGAAGGTGATACCTGAGGGTAGAATGGCTTAGTTGATAGGTAAAAAATGGGGATTGATCTTAGACAGTAGATACAATAAAATAAATATTATTAATTACCTAATTTGTGTCAGATAGTATGCTAAACATTGGGGATAAAAAAAGAAGAAAAATAAAGTCTCTGCCTTGATGGAAAATTGGGGAAGAAAATATAGGAAAAGGAACCTAAAATGGGGACATGGTGTGGAGAAGATATATGATTTGGGAGCTTGATAATAATGGAGTTAAATCCAAAGCTTGCATCTGATGGGAAATGAAGAGTTGACTGGAGTCTGAGACCATTTTTAAAGAAGATTTTTGGGAAGAATTTTTTCTCTTTCCTCTAGGCCTCCAGTCGGAGGGGTAGAGTCTACTATTGAAGGTCCTAATGAGGACAGAATACTAATCTCAAGTTATTATTCACATATAAGTTTGAATGTGGACAATATTCACATAAATATTCTTATACCAAAGTGATATCAGAAATAGTTGTCAAGAAAGGTAGAATAAGGGAGTAATTGGGAATAATGAATCATATGAATGCCGAAACAAAATTGGTGGGTTCAGTGACATAATGAGACAAGAAAGAACCACATATAACAAAAAGTCAAATCCTAGAAGAAGAGAAGAAAGTTAGCTCAAAAGACTATAGGAAATAGTTTGATAAGCAATTTTATTAACCTCTGTGAACTTCATTTTATTGTGGACTTTACTTAAATAAATGGTAAACCTCTTCTGACTTCTAAAAGATGTTGACATCCTAGTATATCTTCTTAGAATCTAGTCCTTTGGTCTAATGGGATGTCGGTGATGGAAGATTCTCACTAGCAGAAAATGAGTCTCGAATGGAATTTCAGTTTTAGTTTTCTGGAACATCTTTCTTACCATTGACACATTACTAGAAATACACCTGTTGGTGTTGGTTGTCCAGGATGGAGGTGATTGTGAATTCATCCTTTCTGTCAGCTAGAAATACTGATATTCACATGCCTGGGTATGCTTGAAAGAGCAGCGAGGAACAGAGAAGAGTGCATTCAGAATGTGTAAGATGATGATAGAAAGAGACAGGTCTTATTGTCCTATATTATCAAGAAGGATCTCATGCAGTAACACTGAACTTCTATGAAATATAGGTAAAGAAAAGGGTAGAGTTATACCTGGTCACACCTTAAAGTATTCTCTAAGGGTTGAGTGACAATAAATTGTCTGCTTTTAAATCAGAGATTCTTAATCTAGGGTCTGTAGACCCCTCCTCCCAAAATCCATGGATAAATTTCAATATCTATATGAACTTTGAGAGGAAAAAAAAATGTAACTTTATTTTAACTAACTTCTAACCAGAATTTCACATTACTTTAAATTACCAATGTAGACATCAATTGTTATTGAAAGACAGGGTCTAGAAACTACCAGATAGAGAAAAGACCATGACATAAAAAAATTAAGAAAAGCTCTTAAAAAAGTGACTTATTTTCTTCCACCATGGCTTAGGGAATCTATTTGGGGGAGCTTTTAGTTTCTTAAGAGTCTCTTATCATGTAGATTATTATCTGTTGTGTAAGGATTGGAAATAAAAGCTTGGAAATATAGTGTGGGATAAAATACAATGTTTAAGGCAAGATGAATGAATGAAATTATCTCAGTGACCTGAAATGTTCAAGGGCAGGTTTTGTTTTCCCCTCTGATTGGGTATAGTGAGGTACAAAGAGATGGACTTTGAGTTAAAGGGCAGCATAAAGAGTAAAGCTTGTAATTGTGAACTGTGGTAAGATACGAGATGTGATTTCAAATGAGGGAGCCATACTGTGTTGTAGAGGAACAGATTGTAGGGTTGTGAATAATCAGAATTTAGTAACAAAGTAATACCCAGGAAGCTCTGGGTTGGGACACCTGAACCTGTGATTTCATTAGTATAAATAACTTGAGGTTAAGGAAACTTCCTCTAACTCCTACAAATCATCAATGTCTAGTTTTAGAGAGTTGCTTAGGGAACTGAGAGGTTAATTTACTTGACCTGGACCACACAGTCAGTGCATATTGAAGGTGGAACTTGAATTGAAGTTTTCCTGACTCTGAGGCTGGCCTTGTATCCACTACAGCCACCCAGGCACTCATGTACATAATAGGTTCCTGATGGAAATTTGTTGATTTGTATTGAACTGAATAGAACCAGGCAAGGATCAAGACCTATTGTTCAGCAAATCATATCAGTGCATATTTACAGATTTTATTTTATAGAAACTCAGAAGCCTTTTGAAACAAAGCCGTCTACCTTGTTATATGCTCCTAAATGAATACTAATTGCATTTTATCTTGAAATTCATCAGTCTGGAATATTTTGTGAATATTTGAATAAGAAATCATTTCCTCCTTGGAGATCCTTGACTGGGAGGAACATCTAGAGGTCATCTTGTTCATCCCCCAGCTTCCGGGCATTCTTCACCTAGCCTTCCCAGACAGATCCGAAGCAATATTTGTTGGAAGTGAAATTGTAAGCGTTTGTCTGAAGCATATCTGCAAGGTATGAGAAAGGAGCAATACACCAGTTACTTACTACAGGGCAATGATACCTCTTTCATAAGTGTCAGGAAATTACAGCAACTCACTCAGGAGTTATGTTTCTGTCCTTCATCTAATGTTCTAACACTTTCTTCCCTCTGTTGTGCAACCTGCTACAGAGACCGTTAAATCCTCACTTAGCAAACTGAAGTGAGGATGACTGGATGCTATGGGTTATCTGTTCAATAGTCTCTACTGGTTGCCAACAATTCATCAGTGCATTGCTTATTAATTTTCTGCAACGTGCTGTTTATTGGTATTGCTTTTATTGTGGTGCCTTTACCTCTGCCACAAGGAGAGGGGGTGAAGCATCATCTGGAGCTAATGGCATTGCTGCTGGAGCTGCAGGCAGAGTCACAAGAGCAATGCGCCTAATAAAACACAGCTAATAAAAGTATGAAGGAAAAAATGTTCTTCCTGACAAGAAATGCATATTTGGAACATTTGGATGTGGCCTGCAGTGGCTAGTCATCATTCCAGGGGTTCCCCTCCAAAGCCCTAAACCCAAACTTGGGTGCAAGGGTAAGAAGGCTATTTAGATGACCCAAGTGTGTGCCTTCATGTCTCTATCAGCTTATCAACACATTGTGTACAATCATGATTCACCCATGTATACACCCATGTGTGTGTAATATAAATATGATAAAATAAATATAATATAAAATATATATATACACACAGAGATGCACACACAGGAAATATATATATACATGTATTGCATATTTTTATTTTATTTTATATATATATGCAAGTGTATATATGTGTATATGCACCTATATACATAGGCACTTGTGTGTATATATATATATATATATATATACACACATATATACATATATACACAGATATGTATATATATATATACAAATACATATATACATATTGGTATATACACAAATATATATTAATACACACACATACACAGATGCACACACAGACATCTATGTGTACAGGTGCATGCACACATATATACACTTGCATATAATAAAAATATGCAATATAGCTATATATGTATAAATTGTAAGTATATGTAAATATTGTTGCTGTTCAATTGTTTCAATTTTGTCTGATGCTTTGTGACCCCCTTTAGGGTTTCCTTGGCAGAGACACAAGACTGGCTTGTCATTTCCTTCTCCAACTCATTTTATAGAAGAGAAAACTGAGGTAAACAGGGTTAAGGAATGCATTTTTCACAAAGCTAGTAAATGACTGAATCAGGTCTTCCTGACTCCTGGAACAGTGTTCTATCTATTGAGCTACCTTATTGCCCAACTATATATTCACATTTACAGATCCATATATTTATATGTATATATTATATATATGTACACATACAATGTATTTACTACATATTTAGTATATATTTGTGAATATATAGATATATGACATTATATATATATATATATTATTATTTCATTATTTATACATTTAATACAAATGCATTTATTATTTATTATAAGTACATTTCTTACTTATCATTTAATACATATTTAGTATATATTTATGAATATATAGATATAATAATACATTTATATAATAAATGCACATGTGTATATATTATATGTAACATATTTATTGTATATGCATCTATTTATACATTTAATCTATGTATGAATGCATGTATAATATAAATTTGACTGACAGGTAGTCCCCTTTAGTAAATGACTGCGGCCTGAATCAGGACAATAGTCATCTCAATATAAGTGCAAAATTTCACTCTTTTGTATATCTTTGTGTCTTTTGCTTTTACCCTCAGGAAAGGAGACTGCCCGTTTCTAGGAGGCAGGTTTATTGTGAATATAGCAGAGACTGGTTATGTCCTGGAAAAACTGCCCGGCGGCAAGTGACCAGATTGTTGCTGTTGCCACCCAGTGAATGAGTGCAGCATCGAGAGTTTTTCTTTTGAAATTAGATTATGTTTCACAGATCAATAGCTTCTTTCTTCATTTAATCTTCCCAAGGACGCTGGTGAGTTAGTGAGAAAAGACGCTTTATGAAACCTGCCCTATTTTCCCTTCTTCCTCTTCCCCCTTCTGAATTCGGTGTAGTTCCTCATCCCGATATCCTTTAACTGTTTTCTGTCATAGCACCCGACTGCCAAACCAGATAGTGCCAGGTGTCAACTAGTGGATAGGGCTACTCTGAGTGACTTCGGCGGTGGGTAGTCTGTTCCTTGCCTTCTGGTCTGAGCTGTGCCCAAGCACTGGCTGGAGAATTGGAAGCTGTCAGTCTGCTGTCAAAGTTGGTTTGCTGCATGGCCGGGTGATTTCCTGTCAGGGCTGGGGTGCCTTGGCTCAGGACCATCATCTTTCGGGGGATAGGAGAATAATGCTGGTTAACCATCATCACTCATTCATTATCAGCCACTTTCAGCCCACCACTGGGCATAGGCCTCTGCAGGAGTGCTTCAGTCCCTCTTCCCGGATGGTTTGGCGAGGACGTGGCTACACACTTGGCAGCTGGATGGAGTTGGCGAGTTCGCAGCATTGTTCGCCAAGCCTGGATCCCCGCTGACATCATCACAAAAGGTTGATTGCACCTGTAGATCATCGACCTGGATGGAAAGGGCTAGTTTTTTGTCAGCATAGGAAGTCGTGTCTCCATCTTTTGAGTCAGACTTTGTATCATCATTGCCTCCATACAAACCTCTTAGGTTATTTTTTATTTTAGATTACAAAGAAAATATTGATCACTTTTAGATTCTGGATATTTATATTGAATGACATAGCTATTTGGTGTTTAACACAGCATTAGAAGTGCCAGGGTTAAAAATCAAATCCATGAATAATCCAAGCTCTTTTAACCTAGTACTTAAAATTCATTAAGATCCTTAGTCTCATTTTCATTTAAAATGAGAGATTCTTTAAAACAGGAGGGTATTTAATTATTTACAAATAAACAGAGGCTAGGTTTCTTTTTCTTAGCTTCTCCCAGTGGCAGCTTCCCCTTATCTGGTTCACTTTGGCTACCTCCTCAGAATGCAGGGAATCTGAAATGCTTTGAAATAGAAGCTTGCTTCTGTAAAAATCTGTGTGCTCATATCAGATGTGTGTGCATATCTCCATGAGTTGTTTAAATGCAGCACAAGAGAGATATTGATAAATATTTCTGGACTTCTACTTATCATGCCATGCCTGAAATACTGCAATACAGTACTAGTTGGCTTCCCTGCTTGAAGACTTTTCCCTTCTTGGTCTATCTGCCACTCAGTTGCCAACCTGATCTTCCCAAAGGACAGGTGTGATCATAAAATAGCCTCCCTCCTTCAATAAATTCCAGTGGCTCCCTGTTACCTCAAGGATCAAATATAAAATTCCCTGTTTGACTTTTAAAGTCCATTATAACCTGCTCTTCTCCTCCCTTTCCAGTCTTCTTATTTATACTGTTTTCTTCCATGGGATCTACAATCAAGTGACATTGGTCTGTTTGATCTATGTCACACAAGACATTGCATTTTATAATTCCCAACTTTCTCTGGTTCTTCACTATGTGCGGAATGGTCTCCCTCCCTGTCTCTGTCTTCTACCTTCCCCGATTTTCTTCAAATTTTTGCTAAAAGCACACACATTCAGCAAGAAGACTTTCCTGGTCCCTATAATTCTAATGCCATCCTTTTGAAATTATTTCCTTAAATATATCTTGTTGGTCATAGTTGTTTGCATGGTGTCTCTCTGTTAGAAGATTAAGTTCCTTGAAGATAGGAACTCTTTTTGACTTTCATTGCAACTCTACTGCACTGCAGGGCACATAATAGGTAGTTAATAAATATGAAAAACTGCTATTACTACTTTGAGGGAAACAGGAAAAAGACCATGATCCTGAGTGGTTTCTTTTCCCTCCAGTCTTTGTCCTGGTTATACAAATAATTTTACAAAAACCAAATACTAACCCATTAACTAAGCAAAATGGCAATCAGAAATTGGAAACGATTTACAGATGAGAATTTATCAGAAAAATACACCAGAGTAGATAAGTCCTTCTGAATTTAGAAAGAGACACTCTAATTTCACCCATGAGAAGAGTATCTCTTCAAAGTTTCTAGAAAAGCAAGCCGGAAACCAGGGCCATACTGGAGAGCTGTTGGTTGCCTCTTTATGTCTGCAGCTTCAGAAATCTTTCTCTCTTTCTTCTAGAGTCAGTCCAAAAGAAAGTCTGGAACCATGAGTTTGCATTTCTCAATCTCTGTCTTTCTGACAGCCTTTGTCAATATTTTTGTTTTTGTTTTTCTGCCTATTTTTTCTCTGTCTTTGTTTCCAATTCTCTCTGTATCTCTCTCCCCATCTCTCCTTCTTCCTTCTCTCTCTCTCTCTCTGTCTCTCTCTCTCTGTCTCTCTGTCCCTTCCCCTTCCTCTCCCTCTTCCTCTCTTTCTTCCCCTCTTTTTGTCTCCCCCTGTCTCTGTCTCTTTCTTTCTCTCTGTTTCACTGTCCCTTCCCCTTCCTCTCCCTCTTCCTCTCTTTCTTCCCCTCTTTTTGTCTCCCCCTGTCTCTGTCTCTTTCTTTCTCTCTGTTTCACTGTCTATGTCTCTCTGTCCCTTCCCCCCCTCTCCCTCTTCCTCTTTCTCCCCCTCTCTCTGTCTTTGTGTCTCTGTCTCTGTCTCTGTATCTCTCTGTCTCTCTGTCTCTGTCTCTGTCTCTCTGTGTCTGTCTCTGTCTCTGTCTCTCTCTCTCTCTCTCTCTCTTTCTCTCTCTCTCTGTTTCTCTCTCTTTCAGAAAAGTGGAAACAATTCTGCCCTTTACTGTGGTACACAATGCTGCGTCAGTATTCATTTTCATTATCAATTTGGAGTCTCTTCCCATATTTAGCAGCAGGCAAAATGCTCTACATTTGGCTGGAAATTTGAGTTGAATTCATTCATATTTTTAGCCTTGTTTGAGGCAATGAGGAAGTACAGTGGCAAGAATACTGAATTTGGAGTCCTTTAAATCCCAGCTCTACAACTCATTTACCAGTGTGACCTTGAGCTTGTGTTTTTACCTCTCTCAGTGCTCATCTTCATCACTATCAGGAGGGATTTGAATGGTCTATATCTAAGATCTCTTCCATCACTAAAAATATGCTCCTATAATTCTTATATTGGGTGAATTAGAATTTACCCACAGTAAGAGTATCTATTTCGTGGATTATAATTGGCAAAAATGAAAACGGAGTAGATTTGCTAAGAAAATGAAGTTTGGCCAGCCTGCTACAGTATAGCATGTCTTCAAAGCCTGTGCTCAGGTAAAAGCAAGTCGTTACAACTCTCAGACTATATCATCTGACAGTTAAGTGACACTGCAAGGAGAACATGATATTTAGAGACCTGACAGGGATGTGGTGTCACATCAAGTGTGCTGTCAAGTGATTGTCTCTCTGGTGCATTGTTCAGCCTGGCAAGTCAATATAGCCCAGTCACTACTGGAAAAGATTTAGTTATATCTCAGTGACTGAATGGCTTACTTTGTCTCTGGGACTGAAAAATTGTTTAATAAGTAGTCAAAGTGCTGTTCATCTTAGAAAAAAAAATACTTTTTTTATATAAAGGTACTTTCTAATTGTGCAAGAGATGATCAGTTTTCTAATTGATTTTAAGACACACTGACCAACAAAAGCCATTGACCAAAGTGTTGAGCCACTGGGGACACACCCAAATTAAGCTCTCCACCATGATGGGTTCTTCTAACAATTTTTAAAGGAAGGGACCTGTGTGAGAAAAGCAATTCATCCAAGCTTTTCTTCTCTTTCTTTCTTTTTTAAAAGCACCTTTGTTGTAAATTTAGTTCTCCAGAGGACCAGCCCTTTGGGACCACTAAGTATCTTCTACCAACTGTATTTCATTTGTTCTAACTTTGGTTGTCAGATTCAACCAGGGGTGTTCTTTGAAAAGTTCAGATTTTATTCTGAACCATTACCTCAGATAAGCGCTGCCCATCTTTGTCACACATTCTTTTCCCCACCCACCCCTTTGTGATCCCACTTTTTATTTTCTCCTTATTTCCATTTTCCTTCAGGTTTCCTTTAATACTCCTCTGAGATCTGACTCAGAGAAATGTTTGATTCTGTTTGTCAGCTTGCCAGTCAAATGATTGGAGGAAGAACAAGAAGGGGATTTTTTTTTATAATTACTGCACAAAAATAGAAATACTGTATGCTGTGCAAAGACTCTGCTCTTACAAGAAAGCACTAATGCATTAACAACAATTTTTTCTTAGCTCAATTCCTGCTTATCTTCTAATTTTTTAGTACCATAGTGAAAAATAAACTAAAATAAAGAAACTGATATATGGCTCAACTTCCAAAATTATTCTTGTAAAGATTATTCATATTATTGTACAAGGTAGAGCCTCCAGAAACATGGTGTACATTTCGTATATCCCATGCCAACATATATCTAAATCCTTTATGGATGATGTGAAGCTTGGTTTGAAGTTTGGATTTGGGAAAAATACAACCATCATTACAATAGGGGATCTTTCTGCAGTAAGAGTTTTTAAACATTTTTGGTGTCCTAGACCCCTTGGATAGTTTAGTGAATTCTATGGATCTCTTTTTCAGAATGAAATTTTTAAATATCCCAAATAAAATAACAAAAAAATCCTATTAAATCATCACATTGAAAATATTATCAAAATGTTAAATTAAAAAAAAAAAGTTCATAGACTCCAGGTTAAGACCCTCTGCATTTCAACGCAAATTAAGAAAGCAAAAGTCTATCCTCTGTTGTCTATATTGAATAAATGTATTCTTTTTATCCGCATAAGCCTAAGAAGAATAATCATGTCATTTCAGATTGTGGAGAATAATGGGAAGCTTGGATCTATGGTCTCAATTTTGTGTGGGAGAGGGCTGTGTTGGTATGAACAGGAGGAGGAATGAGTTTGCAGAAGTCATTGCCTCCATTGTTGGCTGTGGAAGGGGATGCCCAATGAAACCTATAGATCTTTCATCATGGTAAATGTTAGGCGAGCTTCCAACAATGGGACAGATTGAGTTTTGCTGCTTTACTAAGAGCTGATAATATGTGGCCCCAGGGCTACGGGCATTGTCACTCTGATGACTTTTCTTCCACTTCATGTGTTCTGGGAACTCGGGTCTCTTCTGCTTCATGAGATATACTTTCCCTGGGGGAATTGGGGAAAGAGATGAGGGGAAGAGGAGGCATATAATGGCATGGCCGCTGGCATTTTGTTTATGACAGTATCCTTCCAGGGATCAGTGCCTGCATGGGCCAAAAGCATGGTTTCAAATTCTGCCCTTGAAACATGGATTAAGCAATGTTGCTAATACATATTTGTCCCTGTGGCTGTCAAACATTTCACTGATTCTAGAGTCTGTAGACAGCTTAATAGCTAGGTCTTCTGTCAATGTTACTGCGGCAGTGTCTCCTTTGCTTTAAGATGCCGTTTAGATTTATTTGAGCAATAGGTGTAGAATGATACCTAGTTAAGAGCAGCACCTGGTTATGTATATATCATCAGAACTCACTGACATCCGAAGTGACCAAATGAAATGGGCAGAATCTTGTCTCCAACTGGCTGTCAGAATATATACTGGAGTGAGAGCAGTTCTGTTTCAACTACTGGGGTATTCACATTGTGCATATTAGAACCTACAGATAACTAAATTGTATTTTGGTAAGCAGAAATCTAAATCTGCTCAATTTTAGAATGAGGGTTCATTACTGGATTTGGATTTGACTTTTTCCTCCCTTTAGCTCAAATGAAAAGTTATAAAGCCCCTCTTTACCCACTACCCTAGTATATTCTCTGATATTTGTTTATCTGGCTCTCTCTCAATTCTCTCTTTCTATCTCTATCTCTCTCTTTTTCAGTCCATTCTCTTTCTGATTCCATTCAACAAATATTAACCTGATTTTGGGGGGAGGGCAAGACAATTGGGAATAAGTGACTTGCCCAGCGTCACACAACTAGTAGTTGAATTTGATCTCAGATTCTTCTGACTTCAGGGTTGGTGCTCTATCCACTGTGCTATCTAGCTGCCCCTCATTCAACAAGTATTATCTTTCTATCTTCAACACATTATTAGATACTAATCTAATGGGTACTAATCTAATAGGAGAAAAGAACAACAATCCTTTTAAAACTTTCTATTGTGGAATATAACATCAACAGATAAATGCAAAATAGTCTGAGACAGCAAGCATCTATAACTCAGGGAAAAAACAAAATAAAAACTTCCTAGAAGAAACAATCCTTAGCATTTCCTCTTCTCTTTTTTCTCCATCTCAGCCTCTTATCTCCCTATTCTATGACTACTTTCCTTCTCTCTCTATCCTTCTCTAATCACCTACCACTGTTTGTTCCTTTATTCTCCAGCACTGTAAAAATGTCCTTTTTGATTCTTTAGTTGTATAGAAAAATGGAGGGGAAATGGCTCATTATGCTTTGCCTTTCTCTAACAATTTAGAGACATCATTTGGATTAGATGAATTAAGGAGGATCTACCATCTATTTTTCTATCTATGGTAAAAAATAAGAGGGAAATAGCTACACAGACATGGTTATACAAATGTTTTTAAATTTAAACTTTAGAAAAAAAGAATATGAATCCTGACCCATGAACTTTGTACCCTTCATTGCCCTTAGTTTAGTGTTCTGTACATAATAGGTATCTAGAAAATATTTGTTAAAAAAATAAATGAATGCAGATTAAGGAAGGAAAAATAACAAACCAACAACCCGAAGAAATTCATGTGTCTCTTATTTCTTACTAACTCCTCTGTCACACAGCCTCCTTTTTTTTTTCCTTCTTCAGTTTCTATCATTGAAAAATCCTGCCATAATTTTTCTTTGTGTAAATTATCAGTAAGTATTGGAGCCAGACTCTGGAAAAATTATGCCAGATCCAAAGAATGAATACTGTAAGGAAGTAAACATTTTAATATCCTCCATGATGCTGCTGGACACTGTCATCAAAGACTTTATCCCCATGGCATTCAAAAGGAAGGAGATGCTGGTGAAAATAGCATGGGCTGAAAGTATCTTTGAAAACTATCTGTTAGGCTAGTCATTCGATTTCCACAGTCCAAGTGGGTTTTTAATGAATCTGAAAGTCTGTCGTCAAATCTGCAGTATTCTCTTCTGGATTTTCACCTGAGTCTGTGATGTATTCTCAATTGCTTCTCTTCCAAGGAAATTTCAGCTCATGTGATATTTCAAGATGCCCCTAGCTCAGCTGGGAAGCATAAAAAGAAAAATGAAGGAAAAAGTGATTTCAAGCACTTGGAATGTCAGATAAGCTTCAGGTAAGCAGCAAGATCGTTCTGTGACTTATCTGAATTGAGCTTTCTACTTTCAAGTCTGTTTTTAAAATAATCTTTGTGTTTCTTAATTATGTTTCTGAATTATTTTATTTGTAAGAAGAGAAACAAGAGCATTTTTCATAGCATCAGGAAAGCAGGGCAAAAGTTAAGAGTTCATTTCATTTCTACTGTTAAGCCTTGAGGCTTGCAGAATCTTCAAAGTAATTTATCTAATTTGGATATTAGCTGATAGGAGATAATTTAAAATTAAGAGCTAAGAGATTTAAGGGAATAGAAAGGCATTTGCTCATCTTAAACAAACTTAGAATGGAGACTCAGGTATTTTGTACTGAATGGATATGAGTTGAGCAGAAGTCCTGAGTGACCCTTTTTCCTATCGGCTAGGAATAGTAAATCATTCTAATAACAGGCCTGCAAATATGTTAATTAGACTTCCAGATATGAAAACTTTGGGAAGCCTCACAAAAGAGCAACAACAATTCCCTTCCCCTTCTTCCCTAGGAAGAAGTTCTATTCAGTATCTCAGAAAAGAAGCAGTGAATTGTAGCATCAGAGGTAGAGTATAGTAGATGGAGAGACAGAGTGAAGTGAAAATGAGACACTACAAAATACTAACAGAGGTTAGCTTCATTAGTGTAATCGCTATGAGGTAAATCCCAAGGGCATGCTGGAGCCATTTTTTGAGCCATTTGAGAGCCATTTGTTCAGTTTTAAAGGTGAACATATATACGTTGGAAATTGGCAATTGTGACAAATTAGGACTTGATTTATTTTTTGTTGATTATCTAAACTTAATAAAGTAATGAAGAAAATGTAAAAAAAAAACCAATGATCAAACTTAGCATATTTAGGTGTTTTTGTTTGTTTTTGAGTCAATTTGGAGTTTATCTTTCCTCATCTCCTTGTGTGAATTGTACAGAGAGTTCTCCATTCTCTACTATTATGGAAATTTGTGGGAGGCTGAACCTCTTTGTTTATGGGGGCAGAAAATTATTCAATTATTTTATTTCTTTGCTATTTACTTTCCCTCTGTCCCAATGGAATAGTATTTGATTGAGACTGAAGGTAGCTGATTAGTTTGTGGGTAGAAAATGAACTGGATAGGACCGTAATTTGGGTTGCCGCCTGCTTATTTTTCTTCCTCCAAGAGGTACTTACAGAGAAGTGAGCTTGTTGTCAAGAAGACATATACAGGCTATGTGATATTAAGAAGTTATTTAATCTCTCATTTTAATAAGCAATTCTCAAAAACTATGACTTGCAGAACAGGATCTCCCATAAATTGATAGAGAGAGTTTCTGCCACCACCATCACCACCATCAGCAATAACAGCAGCAGCAATAGCAATAGCAGCAGCACATTTACTAAGCTCTTACAGTGGATCAAACATTGTGCTAAGTAATATTCATTAATGAAATAATAGGTATAGATGAAAGACAAGATTATCCTATATATATCCTGCTACATATTTATATGTGTCCTAATTGAATATTTCAATATATATACTTTGAAATAGATATTACATAGACTGCCTACTCTTGCTATTTACAAAATGAGTACTTCATGTTCTGTGAATGGGCAATGGAGAGCTGCACTGTGTGTGGTTGACTTCAACAACAATGACTTGCAAGTAAAAAGTCATAAAACATATTTTGGATGATATTTGATTCAGTTCCAAGCAACCAATATTTCTTAAAATATTCCCTATAGTATATGTAAGATATATGAATAAAAAAAATGGAAAAGGGGAATGGAACTAAAATCCAGAGTACTAAGAAATAATGTAGTGGACTACTCTTCACAAACTTCTCCTAGCAGAGCTGGAAAGTGTACCAGACTGACTACTGATAAGATAAATACAGAAAAAAGTCATTTTGAGTCCTTTGTCCAGTTTAACACAGATAGGCAGTCAAGATCTTTTGATACTGGAGATGTGGAGGGACAGGAGCATATTGAATCCAGGAGAGACTGTATATCTAGACAAGAAGAGGTCTTAAACCCCTCTCAGGGCACCCTCACACCCACAGTGGGGCACTGTGAAGAGGAGTAATTTGTATCCGGTAGCTTTGTCATTCATTATTCAGGTCTGGACTGAGGATGTGAAAAGGGGACTGTGCAGGTCAGTATTTTTCCCAGTAAAGGAGTGCCTGGGCTGTGTTTGGAGAAAGAAGGATGTTCATAAATCCAAAAGGCTATAAAACTGCATACTCTTTGACCTAACAATACTACTATTGACTCTTTTACTTTAGGAGAACAAAGACGGGAAAATGGCCTATTTGTACGAAAATATTTATGGTAGCTCTTTTTTTGTGGTGTCAAAGAACTGAAAATCAAGGAGATATGCATCAATTGATCAATGGTTGAACAATTTATGGCATATGATTATGATGTAATACTATTGGGTTACAAGAAATAAAGGGCAAAAGGATTTCTGGGCAAGACTTATATGAACTGATGCAAAGTAAAGTATGCAGAATCAGAGGAACATTGTACATAGTGAAAGCAACAATGTCAGTATGAACAATTGTGAAAGACTTAATTACTCTCATCAAGACAATAATCTGATTCAGTTCCAAAGGAACCATAATGAAAAATGCTATCTACTTCCAGAGAAAACTGATGAGCTCTGAAGCTTACTTTACATTTTTTCTTGGGTGTGTGTGTGTGTGTGTGTGTGTGTGTGTGTGTGTGTTTGCAATGTGGCTGATGGGAAATGTTTTGTATGATTTCACATGTATAATTGATATCATATTGTTTGAATTTTCGTTGACTGGGGGAGGAACAGGAGGGAGAAAGAAAATTTGAAATTCAAAATTTGCAAAAATCAATGTTAAATCTTTTAAACATGTAATTGGGAAAACTTTAATGAAATAAAAATATATAAAAAGAAAGAAGAAACCAATAGCCACAGCAATTATGGTTTAGACCTTAGATGTAAAGCAAGATCTCCATTAAGCTAGATCAATTGCATAGGAATAACCAGGGTGAGAATTCCAGACCAAAGGGAAGCCTAAAACTCTGTTACTTTGAGCCAACAGAGTTTCCAGTTAGTTGAAAACAGTCTATTCTTGCTCACATCCTAACCTCTAGTTACATAGTGCTCAGACAAGGGTGGGGTGGGAATAATCAGATTTTGCTCTAGATTAGACCACTTTGGGAGCACTAAATTCATAGAGGTCCCCATCTTGTTGCTGAGATCCAAGAATAATACAAAGCTCAATACTTCAGAAAGTCGTGACAAAACCAATTCTTACAATTTCTCTAGAATGCCATAGAATTGAGAACATGAAATTCTTGGAAAGATGGGCAAACAACAAACAAACAAAAAAAGAATCCCATCATAATGAGTAAGGTGGTAGGTATGTTCAAGAAGTAAACAAAGAGGAGAATGACTCTAAGACATGGCGAAGCATTGCTTTAGAGAATAACATAGTTGAGTATAAAGTTAACTACTTTCCTGAAAGAGAAAAAGCGAGAGTTTAAAAAAATATTTTTTATAAATGGAATGAGTATATTTGTGGGGGAAAATGGAAAAGAAATAAATGAATTTGAATGAATTATTAGCTTGGCACAAGAGAAACAAAAACATAAACTCTTTGAAAATTAGAATGGACCAAATAGAAGCCAATGACTCTATGAAGCATAAAGAAATATTCAAAGTTAAAAGGATGAAAGAAATAGAAGAAAATATAAGAACTCAGCAATATCAACTAACTTAGAAAATAGATTGGGGAGAAAAAATTAGGAATTATAGAACTATTTGAATACTATGACCCCCATCCCCAAAAGGGCCTAGATATCATATTTTGTGAACTCTTAAAAAAATCTTCTCAGATACCTTAGAATCAAAGAACAAAATGGAAATAGAAAGACTCTACTAGTCCTCATGAAAGAAATCTCAAAATGAAAATTTCCAGCCACATCATAATCAAAATCCATAGCCAGTCAAAGAAAAAAAATATTGTGATGAGCCAGAAAGATAGAATTTAAGTATTAAATATTCACAATCAGGATCACACACAGTTTAGCAGTCACCACTATAATGGGGTAGAGAACTTGGAAGATATTCTGGAAAGCAAAGGATATGGGATTGCAGCCAAGAAGAGTTTACACAGCAAAATTGAGTATAATTCTATAAGGGGAAATGATCCTTTAGGAAATAGAAGATTTCCAAGAATTCTTGATGAAAAGACAAGAACTGCAGAGATGTTCAAACACAGAAATGAAAAGAAACATAAAAAATATAACTAAGAATGAATAATGGTAAATGACTAATTAAAGAAAAAAAACTATTGACATTCAAATATGGAGAAGTGATACTGTCACTTTTGAACAGTAATATCATGATGGGAGTCCAATTAAACAGTGCCTAGGAGTGGTTCTGTAATATCTTGATGATATTAAGAAAAAAATGGAAAAAAAAGAAAAGAAGAACACACTGGATGGGAAGGAAAAAAGTAAGTTTGGGAAAATTATCTTACATAATCAGGCTTCATTCATTAGTAGACAATTCTACAAATAAGAATCCTAATTGAGGGAAAAGTCTGAAAAAAAATTTTTTTTGGATTTTACCTTTTCCACTTGTACAATGAAATAGAAATTTAAACCTTTTTTTATTCTCTCACCTGATCTCTTATTCTACTACAAGACCTTTTTATTCACACATCATTTCTAGATTTAATTGTCAATTCTGGCACAATTGATCTGAAATTTCTAATGAAACCTAGACAAGATTGATACATATAACATAAAGAACAATCTACAGAGCAACAGTTTCCATATTAATCTTTTTGTTTTAGGCAAGGAGTTAATCTTAAATCATTTTCTCCTATCCTTACTTTTTCTTACCTGAAGTGCTTTCTGCTAGATGATTCCATCTACTGCTGCAAGCTCTAACTGTGGCTACATTGACATTGCTGTTGGTCATCTCTTCCTCTAGAACTAAAACTGGGGATTAGCCAAAAGGCTTTGGAGAAGTGATAGCATTAAAAGCAGTAGCACATTACAATGAATGGATTATTCAGACAAAGCTGCAAGGAAATGCAGGAGCAAAGATTGGCTTGGTCATATGGTGAGAGATGATTAATTGATAGACAGTCCCAATTCTCCAAAGACATTTTTATAATGTAAGGAGAAAACAAGGAACACTCTTAGGACATTGTGCAAATTTATGAGAGCATCCTATAGGCCAGACAAATATGAATAGATATATGTCACTAAAGAAATCACTTAAAGCAATGAAATTATGGCTATCTTTGGGCATTTGAGTATACATATATGGATCCCATACTCAAATTGGTTGTACTGAGCATGTCTTTTTTCATACTTGCTTTGCTCACAACTTTTATATAATGGCTGGAATGCTCTCTTTCTTTCTGTGCAAGTCATAGGCAAGGTATAGCTCAAATACCTCTATGCCATCTTTCTCAATCAATCCAATGATTTTTGCTTCTCTGAAATGCATATACCTGCATACACCAATCTCATACCACTTCCCAGTTATTTCCATTTCCTTCATGTTGCACCTACTCTATCCATTATCCTTAATCCTTTTCCTCTGGAATCCCCTAAACTCTGCCCTTGAGTCCTGGCCTCTTCTCTGGGATCTTTTGCCTCTCCCCCGGGATCCTTAGGCTTTCTTATGAGTTTTAAAATTCATTTTATCTGAAATAATTTCCAAATCATATCTCTTTGGGAATACTCTGCTCCCTTTTTAGCTCCCCTTTATGTATTGTCATCCACCATAAGAATATAAGCTTCTTGAGGACAAAGATTTTCATGCTAAGCTTGCATTTCTGTTTAACACAATGCTAGGCCCAAAATAATCACTTAAGAAATGCTTTATTATTCATTGATTCAATTATATGTTCCTTTATCTGTTATCATATGTTGACTTGTACCTAAATTTCTTTCATGTGGTTGTATATTATCTTCCTGATTGTAGAGAGAGCAGAGAAGGCAAGGACCCTAGCATTATAGGACTTTAGCACACTATAGATTCTCAGTAAATTATGTATTAATTGATAAAAACAAACTGACCAGGGCAGAAAACTTACTTCTTATGATGGTACAGATGCTCTAGAAGAATAAACTTAGACAAAGGAAATGAAACAAAAGATAACAATTTTACACATTTAGTGAAGCTATAAAACTGCTATTCATCCCTAGTTGCAAAGGTGGAGATACTCACCTTATTATTATGTTTCTAAGGAGTGTCTTCAGAGAGTCCATTATCTGAGATTCAAGAAGGCACAATGGCAGCTGAAAAGTACCTGAGATAGGTTGCCCTATTATGCTCAATTATATAACAGTATTCTGGTATCCACTTTGGAGATTCCTCGATTTGTGTGTGTGTGTGTGTGTGTGTGTGTGTGTGTGTGTGTGTGTCTCTCCCAACCATGCTCAGAGAAATACTGGCAGCATGTTGATTCATCTATGACTAAATAAGCAATCACAGATTGCTGCCAATGACTTAGCCAGCGCCTCTGGAGAATAGCTTTGGTCTGTGGAAACTTAAAATTGTTTTGAAGGGGAACCCTCAAAATTTCATAAAACTTAATTTTTGTGATATATAATTGAATATATTCTTGTTTTAATGATTTAGTTGCCACAAACAATCAATCCATATCAAAGAACATTTATAGACTGCTCCACCCACTCATCCCATCTTTGTGCCTGGGGATACTTAAACAAATACCTGTATTCTATGACAGATATGATTCAAAAGGTCACCTACTTGCTAGGAAGATTAAATGGCTTCCATACCAGAATTTACTGATTCAGTTAGGAAGATGAGTTAGGCACTTTAGAAAGATTTATTCAAATACTAATACCCTGTGAGAACTCCTTAGACCACAAAATAAGCATTTAATAAATGATATTTTACAAAATTATTTTGAGGTCATTTCTAACAAATTCTTAAGCTAATCTTTTTTATTATAACTTTTTATTTACAAGACATATGTATGGGTAATTTTTTCAGCATTGACTGTTGCAAAATCTTTTGTTCCAACTTTTCCCCTCCTTTCCCCCACCCCCTCTCCTAGATGGCAGGTAGACTGATACATGTTAAATATGTTAAAGTATGCGTTAAATGCAATATATGTATACATATTTATGTATTTATCTTGCTGCACAAGAAAAATCAGATTTAGAAACAAGGTAAAAATAACCTGAGAAAGAAAACAAAATTGTAAGCGGACAAAAACAGAGGGATTGGAAATCCTATGTAGTGGTTCACACTCATTTCCCATAGTTCTTTCTCTGGTGTATCTGGTTTTCTTCAATACTGAACAATTGGAATTTGGATCCTCTAATTGTTGAAGGGAGCCACGTCCATTAGAATTTATCATCATATAGTATTGTTGTTGAAGTGCATAATAATATCCTGGTCCTGCTCATTTCACTCAGCAACAGTTCATGTAGGTCTCTCCAGGTCTTTCTGAAATCATCTTGCTGGTTATTTCTTATAGAACAATAATATTCCATAACATTAATATAGCACAATTTATTCAGCCACTCTCCAATTGATGGGCATCCATTCAATTTCTAGTTTCTAGCCACTACGAAAAGGGCTGCCAAAACATTTTTGCACATATAGGTCCCTTTCCCTTCTTTAAGATTTCTTTGGGATATAAGCCCAATAGTAATACTGCTAGATCAAACAGTATGCACAGTTTGATAACTTTTTGAGAATATTTCCAAATTGCTCTCCAGAATGGTTGGATGCATTCACAGTTCATTTTTTGACCTTCCAATAAATAGTCTGAATTAATTTTTTTCAGCATTGACTGATTTGATCTCCTTGATGTTCAAGGGAATTTAAAAGTCTTCTCCAGCACTACAATTGGAAAAGCATCAATAAAAACATAGCTTTGATTATAAGAATCTTTGTAGGCAAGGTAATGTCTGTGCTTTTTAGTTTGCTTTATAGATTTGTCATAGTTTTCCTTTCAAAGAACAAGTATCTTTTAATTTCATGACTGCAGTTGCCAACTGCAATGATCTTTGAACCCAAGGATATAAAATTTGACACTGCTTCCATTTCTTCTCCATTTATTTGCCAGGACATGATAAGTTCAGTAGTCAAGATCTTAATGCTTTTGATATTAAACTTTGAGTTGTCTACTACCCTCTCCTCTTTCATCCTTATCAAGAAATTTCTTAATTCTTCTTTGCTTTCTGCCATCAGAATAGCTAATATCTGTTCTGCCAACTGTAATTCCAACGTTTGATTCATCCAGTTTGGCATTTTGAATGATGTTCTCTGCAAATAGGGTATCACTATATAGCATAATCATACTCCATTTCCAATCTTAAGCCAATTTATTCCATTTTCAGTTCTGTTAAGTGACGTACATATAGATTCCTAAGAATATAAACACTCGGGATCTAGTACTATCAATTCTTTGAGAATTTACTACATTTTGATGTGATCAATAAAGTCTTGCTGTAGTCGATGAAACAGAAGTAGATGTTTTCCTGAAATTCCCTTACTTTCTCCATAATCTAGCAGATGTTTGCAATTTGGTCTCTAGTTCCTTTACCTCTTCAATAATCAGCTTGTTCTTCTGGCAAATCTAGCTCACATATTACTAAAGCTAGTTTGTACTGAAGTACAATTTTTACTGGCCTATGAAATGATTACAATTGTTAGGTAATTTTCTCTGGCATTGTTCTTCTTTAGGATTGGTATGTAAACCGATTTTTTCCAATCTAGTGACTACTATTGAGTTTTCCAAATATGCTGGAATATTGAATGCATTACTTTTACAGTATTATACTTTGGGATTTTAAATGTCTCAGTTGGAATTCCATCACTTCCACTAGCCTTATTGTTAAGAGATGTTTCCTAAGGTCCATTTGACTTTATTCTCAGGATGTCTGACTTCAGATGTGTAATGATGGTGTCATCATGGTGTTAAGAACTTTTGTGTATAATTCTTCTGGGTATTCTAAATCTCTTCTACTTCTTTTAAATCCCTACCAATTTTTTCTTTTACCATGCCCATTTTTTTTTCATAAAATATTCCCTTGATATCTCTAATTTTCTTGAGAGATTTCTTGTTTTCCCCAGTATGTTGTTTTCTTTTATTTCTTTGCAGTGCTTATTTAATTATTTTTTTTTCTGGAATTCTGCCTTCAGTTGGGTATATCTTTCCCTTTTGTTTTCCTTTTCTCCTCAGCTATTTGTAAAACCTTACTACAAAGTCATTTTGCTTCCTTGCTCTTCTTTTTCTTTGGAATGTTTTTTGTTGCTTCCTCCTATACAATATTGTTAATCTCTTTTCGTGGTGCTTCAGGCATTCTTCTTTCAAATATAATCTGAGGTTTATTTATCAACTTTCAATTCACATTTTTAAGGAATATTGTTCAGGTCATGCCTATACAATTGGATGTTTTTCCCCATATTTTTTAAATTTAAGTCTGATTTTCAATAAGAAGAATAAAAATTAGAATTGTGATCTAAACCACAGTCAACATGTATTGATTCAACTGACTGGGTAAAGCTTTTCCCACTTGCAAAGTATATAAACAATCTAATTCTATATTGACTTTTTGGTAATGTCCATGAGTAGTCTTCTTTTGGATTGGTGAAGAACTGTGGAAAAAAAGAAACAAAAAAAAAAGAAAAAAAAAAAGAAAAAACTATGTTTGATATGACAAGAGAGTAATCTTGCAAAACTCTGTTAGTCTCTGCCCTGCTTCATTTAGTACACCAAGGCCTAATTTGTCTGTTATTGTCATTATCCTTTGATTTCCTGTTTTAGCATTCCAAACTCCCATGATGTATGTAACATATTTGGGGAGATGTTAATTCTAGCAAATGTAGGTCTGCATAGAACTGCTCATCTTTTGCCTCTTCAACATCAGTGTTTGGAGAATAAACTTGTATTACTATGATATTGAACAGTTTGCCTTATCAAACATATATCATTTGTTCATTTTTGAGATTATATCCCACTACTGTTTTTCTTACCCTTTCATGAGGGTTAATCCATTTTTGTAAGGGATTCTTGCCTGAAGTAGCATATTTAATAGGGGAAATAAGCAGCACTATGGAGAGAGTGCTCAGTCTGGAGTCTGGAAGACTCATCTTCCTGAGTTCAAATGCATCCTCAGACAGCTAAACCACAAGACCCTAAGCAAGTCGTTTACCTCAGTTTCCTCATTTATAAAATGAATGGAGAAAGAAATGCCAACCCACTTTAGTATCTTTGCCAAAAACAAAACAAAAACAAAAATCTAAAACCCAAATTGGGTCATGAAGAGTTGCATACAATTGAAATGACTGAAGAACAAAAATATATATAATGATCATCTGAATTAAATTCACTCCTTCCTGTCCATTTAAGTTCAGTGATATCCAAGATATCGATTGTTTAATATATCCATCTTCTGTGTGACCACATCCAGTTTACCTTGATTCATAGATTTTACATTCTTGTACAATATTGATCTTTAAGCATCAACTTTCCTTTTGTCACCAGACATAAGCCCTACAATAGTTCATACTTGATCCTGATGATAATGGGAACTCATGGAGTAAATGAGTGAAGATGATAGCAATAGATGTATACTTTAAAAAATTACCTTGGCATAGATTGGATAGATTGGATATGATTTTGGATAGATTGAAATGGAGAGACTTTAAATGAGAACAACATTTTGAGAGCAACTAAAACAGTACAGGTGAGAAGTGATTAGTTGAACCTACAAAGGAATTTATGTGAGTGGAGAGAAGGTGATGAGAGGGAAGATGCTTTTGAAGTAGAAAAGACAAGATTTGCTAAGAGATAAGATATATGAGGTGAGTGAGAAACTGAGGATGATAGCAAGAATGTCTCAAACCTGGCTTGATGGGGAAATGGTGGTGCTTCAAAAATGTAATAAAAATATGAGAAAGAAGGAATTTGTGAGGGGGGAGTTGCAGGAAGAGAGATATTTTGAATTCTGTTTTGGATACAATGAGTTTAGAATACTTATGAGACTTCCAGTTGCAGATTTCTAAAACATTGCTTGTGATTTGTGACTACCTCAGAGCAGAGATTAGAGTTGGGTAGGATCCAGAACAGACCATTGTGAGGTTAACAGATTTACTATGAATGATAAGAAAGAGGAACCAGAAAAGGGACCTTTGAAGAAAGGGTTAGATAGGTAGGGAGAGAATAATGAGAGAGCATTGTCATGAAAACCTGGAGGTGAGAGAGTACCCAGGAGCTGAAGGAGATCAGCAGTAACAAATGCTGCAGGGAAGTCAAGAAAAATGAGGATTGACAAAAGACCATTCACTAGATTTGCCAGTTAAGAAATCATTGGTAACTTTGGATAAGAAAATTTCAGTTAAATAATTAGATTGGAAACCAGATTGCAGAGCAATTTTCTTAATGTCTTTCTTATTCTAAAAGAGCCATGATCTCATATCTGATCTTCTGTTCAATCTGTTGTGATTTATTGCTTTGGTTGAAGTATACGAAGAAAATTTTTAAAAATAGGTAACTTGAAAAAGAGTCTATTTTATAGGCTCTTATTTTACTTAATTAGATTCAAAACATGGTGCAAGGCATACAAAGATTAAAAATAATGACAGTACAGAATTACTCCTCAAGGCTCTTACAATCTAAAAGGGTGGGGGTGGATATTTGATTGCACAAATAAATATTTTGCAAAGTAGAATATAAGAAGCACAAAGGAGACATCTAGATAAAATAACAGTAATATGAGAAGGAAGAAAGTGGTACAGTAAAAAGATTGTTGCATCCAGAATCAAAGCATTTATATAATAAACCTTGCTAATTAATTGCCTTCTGTGGCCTTATACGAATGCCTGTTGTAAGTATTTGAGCTAATAAAAAGATTCTCTAGGAAAGGGATCAAATGAAGATTCATTCCATTCCATAAATAATGGGCAAAGGCAAGATCTGTGTACTTGCTAAATACTTTTTTAAAGTAATTTTTTTTTTTGTCTTTTCCAAAGTTGCCAAACAAGATTTTTTTTTGGATATACTTGTGTGTATTTGGAATTAAAGAAACAATATAATAGATAATTCTAGAGTTCTAATGTTAAAGGGGCCAAACTCTTGTTTTGAAAATTTATTTGTGACAATTATTAATTGCTGTGGGCATTAAAAATATATAGAAAAATTTTTATAGAGTAATCTGGAAATAAAGGATAAAAATGAGAAAAAGAAACATTCTGCTTAATTCGATATTTGTGAATATGTGGTTAAAGCCAAAAAAGCTGTTTATAGATTTTTGTAGCAAGTTTACTGGTAATTGCCAAAAACTGGAAGCTATCTAAGGCTAAATAATAGTAGAATGGTTAAATAAACTCTACTACATTGATGTAATGGAATACTATAATGAAATCAAGATTGATAAAGTTGAGAAATGCTTAAAAATCTGGAAAGACCTTTACAAAATTATACAGAGGCAGAAAAGAAGAAACATAAGAACAGCACGCATATTAAGATCATATAAGAGTAAATTAAATGGGAATGATTAGATAAAGAATATCAATGAAAATTTAAAGACAAAGTGACAGAGACAACTTGTGTATTTATTTTAAGTGTATATTTTTATAAATCAAGGTTAATTATATGTACTGATTTTTAAAATTAGGTTTGTAATAAGTTATTGGGAAAAAACAGCATTTGAGGCAGCTAGGTAGCACAGTGTACAAAACCCTGGGCCTGAAGTCAGAAAACACTGAGTTCAAATTCTACCTTAGACACTTACTTTTTGACACTGGTGAAGTCGATTAATTTCTGTTTGTTTCAGTTTTACATTTGTCCTCAAATGTAAAATTGGCTTAATTATAGTACCTATCTTCTTGTTGTGAGGATCAAATGAGATAATATTTGTAGTGCACTTACCACACTGCCTGGCACACAGTAGGTGCTAGCTATATAAATGTTAGCTCCTATTATTATATCCATGTTACTTTCTAAATACATTTTCACAGTAATTGTTTTGTCTCTTCCAAAGTTTCCAAACAAGTCTTTTTTGATATACCTGTCCATGCATGCCATTCCTAATTAGTTATGGAGGAAATAGCTGCCTATTCAGCCAGATTAGCCAAATCAATCTGGGTGATTAATAAGGTTGTGAATGGTGCAATCATATCTCTTGCTTTTTATTTTTAATAGGAGAAATGAAGAGTTTTATTAGCTGAAGTCTTTGTCTGTTGTGTTGGAACAAGTTAGTTGTGAAAAATGTACTCCTTTGGATATACCCTTCCATTAAATGTAGAGTAAGGGAAATTTTTCAAAGTAATTTTTATTGAGATTAAAAAGGAAATCTAATGTCTCTCTGCAATCTATTCTTTAGACATTTTTTTTTCTAATAAGATGTTTCAAATTTTCTTCTATTTTTCATTCTTTTGATTTTATTTTATTAGTTCTTAGTGTCTTTTAATGTAATTTGATTCCTCTTTCCCAAATCCAGTTTTTAAGAACTTATTTTCTTTTTTAAAATTTAAAACCAATTTCCAATTGGTTAACTTTCTTTTTAAAATTTTTCTATTTTTATTTTCCCCTTAATTGTCTTCCATTTCTCTTTTTTGATTTTCGAATTTCCTTTTAACTTTTTCCATGAACTCTTTCTGGGTTTGTGATCATTTGATGTTATTCTTTGGGATAGGAATGACTTTTTTTTCTAGCTTCATTTATATCTGTGGGGAGCTTAGTATTTAAAAAAAGAGACATAATCTTCATGCTGTCTAGTTTATTAGATTATTGTCTTGGAATTCTGGGGGAATTTCTTAATTCAAAATTAAGTTTCGTTCATGACTAGTGTCTCCCTAAAAAGGATGAACAAAGTTCCTTTTAGGAAGACTTTCAATGTAGTTATTAATTTATTCTACCATAAAAGAAATACTTGAAAAAGAGACATAAACATACATTGATAAATACTTAAAAAATATGTTATCCATCAGACATTATACGACTCAGGGAAATTAATAGTTAAAAAACTAAAACATTAGAAAAAGAGGCAGGAAATTGAGGAAAAATCTTTGCAACAAGTTTTATTGATAAAGATAAGATAGATAGGGAACTAAATCAAATTTATAAGAATAAAAACTATTACCCAATTGATAAATAGTTAAAAGATATAATAGTCACTTTTCAGAGGAAGAAATACAATCAATAATAATCTTATGGAAAATGTTGTAAATCATTAATAATTAGATAAATACCAATTAAAACAACTCCAAAACATCATCTCATACCCATATCATTGGAAAAGTTGAAAGAAAAGAAAAGTGACAAATGCCAGAGAGATTATGGGGAAACAGGTGTGTATTGTTTGGAATTGTGAATTAGTCCAGCCATTCAGGAAAGAATTTTGGAACTATGCACAAAAAGCTATTTACATGTGCATATCTTTTGGCCTAGCAATACCCTCAGACCCATTCCCTAAAGAGATTAAAGAAAGAAAAAAAACACCCTAATGTTCAAAAATATTCATAGCAGTTCTTTTTCTGGTGACAAAGAATTGCAAATTAAGGAGGTACCTATCAATTGAGGAATCATTGAATAACATGGCATATGAATAAGATGGATCACTACTCTGTAAGAAATGATCAATAGAATGATTTCAGAGTAACCTACGAAGATTTGAATGAACTAATATAAAATGAAATGAGCTGAAACAGGAGACTGTATGGACCAGAATAAGCAACTATGGCACTGTGTATAAAGCATTGGGCTTGGAATCAAAAAGACTGAACTTCATGAGTTCAAACCTAGCTTCAGACACTTACTAGCTGTGTGAATCTGGGGAAGTCCTTTTGCCTCAGTTTGCTCACCTGGTAAAGGAAGCAGCAAACCATTTTAGTACCCTTGCCAAGAAAACCCCAAATGGGTCATGAAAAAATCAGACATGATTGAAAGGACTCAACAAGAACACACACACACACACATACACACAGAGGAAGAATATGACTAATAAAGCAATATGTTTTGTTTGACTACACATGTTTGAAATAGGTTTTGCTTCTCTTGCTTTCTCAATGGGGAGAGGAAGGAGTGGAAGGAATATATTTTGGACAAGAAAAATGAAATAGAATTTTGAAAACTGCTAAAACATGAAACACTTTGTGACTGCTAAATGGGCATTTAATTTTCTCTTTTGATCTGTCTTATCTGAGAAATTCATTCAAAGTTCATATCTTCTGACAAGTCAATGCAATGATTAGGTTCATTGTGCTGCCAGTGGACATTTCCTCTGAGAAGTTATATCAGTGTTACCACCAACTCAGCAAACAGTGCCCAATTCCAGGAGTTCCCTAACTAAATCTGGTAGCAAGGTTAAAAACACCGATGGGAAGATCACTGTTTGGTCACTTCTGGTCAAGGAAAGAAAACAAAACACAAGAGTTAGCTAGAATCTTGGAGTCGAATCTCAGAATTATCTACACTAATATATATTTGCTTTCACATGTGGGTAGTCACCGTTGCTATTGGTGGGAGATGGGAGGGGAAAGATCTCTCCCCTTTCCTCCAATTGATGTCCTAATGTCCCTAATGTGAAGGACATTCCAAAAAGTTACACACTCAACAGAAGAGAAGTGAGAGTGAAAACAGAATTATCCATTTTAGAGTCTATTTAATTGGCAGCTCATCCTGCTCATCATATTTATCAAGGATTTATCCAAACTCATGATATAGAGGAGGGGCAATCACATGAGGATCACTCAGAGGCCTTTGATTAGCCATATTTTTTTATCAAGAGGCTTATTGGAAATGGTCTAGGTCACATGTAGTTCCCGAGGGCCATACTGACTAGAAGCTAGCCATTGTTAATGAAGGGACATAATGAAAATTAAAGAAAAATTTCTGACCTAAATAAGCATTTAGATCAAATAATAGAGTTCAGTTAAAGTTAAAAAGACATTTTCGAAGATTTCTCTAGCTGCCTGGTTAAGTGGAATTCATTGCCCCTTAATTCCTTCCTATCTCCAATTATTTTATTCCAAAAAGCAGGAGGAGGAGGATGATTGATGATGTTTGTCCTTCATTTTTGAAGGGGATCAATGAACATCATGGGTGGTGCTTTGAGTTGAATTTCAGTGAGGCAGAGTTGTAAACCCCACTCTCTCTTACAGAATTGGTGAAGTACATACAATGGCAAGACCAAAATCAGAACAATTGGCCATGACCCAGCAGGCAGTGGATGATCTTGATATCTTCAATGTCTGACCAAGCTCTAAGCCCTGCACAGCCTTCTGCTATCTTTATGATTTCCCTTTTCTGCTGGAAGGATGGGGAAGCTTTCATATGTTTGAGGTAGGTATCTCCCTAACTCATCTATGTATCTGAGGACTGTTGTTTATTCTCAACCTAGTTTAGCTCCTTTGCTGAGATAGTTTGCTGTGTTGTGGTTACATATGAGAACTGGGTAAAGGTGAACACCAAAGGTGAATGAGTAGCCATGAAAAGAGCCCAGCAAACCCTCATATCAGAGGTGCTAGCCCTCTCTGAATACCCCATAAACCTGGTGGTGATGATGATAATGATGACTAAAGGCAATGAGATGGATCAGTAGATAGTGTTGGACTTAAAGATGAACAGAGTTCAAATCCTTCATCAGATTTATTAGCTAGCAAATTAAGCAAAAATCCCTTATTTTCTCTGATTCTCAGTATCCTTTTTTTTTAATAAAATGGGAACAATAGGAACTATATCCCAGAATTATTTTGAGGATCAAATATATATATATACATATATAAATTGCTTAGCAAATTTTAAAGTATGATAAAATCATAATTATTGTTATGATTATGATGATTTTTACCTACCCATTAAACCACATTCAAATGCTATCTCTAGAATGAATACATCGCTGTTCTCCTGCTTCACTGTTAACAACATGCAACAATGCACTTTGTTTTATATCTCAGGGATTTGTTATATTTTGTATTAATTAAAATTATTTATGTAGGACTTTTGCTCTACTGTATTTTAAGGCTCATGCAAGTATCTCTCTGTATGTATCCCTATCACCTAACACAGTGAACACAGTAGGTTTTTAGGAAATGTTTGTTGAAAAAAGGCAAATGACAACCATTTTATATGCATTGAACAACATCTAAACAACTTTCTGGGACAAAGTTCCTGCTGTCATGTAGTGAGATCTGATGGCCCAAGTTCAATTTCCTAAAGACCTACTTTTTTTCCCCCTAAGGGATTAGTTTACACTCTGGGAAACTCCCATTTGATGAACAAGGCAAAGTTTAAAAAAAAAAAAAAGAAGAAGAAGAAGAAGATTTTTAGGATACAGTCACGGAGTCATCAGAATGGGCCAAAAGCTGCTTAGAAGAACTGTATGACTGTGCAAGCCAGTATCTTTACTCAAAATGAGTGGTGGGGAATTTCAGTGTGAGATCACCGAAGAGGAAATGAGGGAATTTCAAAACAGTTTCATCAGTGTCACTTGTTTAAACCACATTTGGGTCTTACCACATCACAATGCTTTGCAAATGTTAAAATGTCTGATTTACATCCTAGTAATAACCCTGTAGAGATTGCTAGTGACTTGCACAGGATATGAACTTGGTCCAATAAAAGCAAATGTAATCATGTGCAATGTGTCCAGTGCACAGATAGCCACCTTGTAAGAAATCTCTGACAGCTGGAATACAACCATCTCTGGGTTTTTCTTTTCTTTTTTTTTTTTTTAATTTCTTTTATTGGGAGGGGTGCCTCCCTCAGTTTTTTTCCTCTCTCATTCCATATTTCTCCCTTGTTCTCTCTCTTCCTGTCTTTTCTTCCCCTCTCTTCTCTTCTTCTGTCTATCTATTTCTATCTGTCCATCTGTTCTCATCTCAATCCATTATTTCTCCAGCCATTCCTCCAAACATTTCTCTCTCTTGCTCTTCCCTCCCCTATCATTTGCCTATCTATAGATATCATCTTTAGAATGAGGATAATAATAGCATCTACATTCTAATATACTCACCCCTTCTCAATCATATATTTATGCAGATTTTATATACTAAGAGTAAGCCTTAGGCAAACTTGTAAAGTTTACAAGATTTAAATCTATATTTCTTCCACTTTTCCTTTCAATAAACTAATCCTTCTCTCTTTGGAGAAGGCAGTCCTCCAATTCTCCTCCATCCCAACTGTCCTGTTAAATTTTCACTAAGTTTCTCTGCTTCACAAAAGTTTCCCAGTAAGAAAGATAGTATCTCAGTCAAGCTGTTTTTCAAACTGTGACATATGCATGGTAGTTGCACTAACTCAAGACAACACATCTCCTAGGACTTCACATCGCATTTGTTCTGCAGTTTTCCAGTGCCCTCATTATGTACTAGTATGACATCTAGGATTATAAATTATAGGTTGGAAGGAACCTTAGAAGATATTTACTTAATCAGTACTTTTTACTGATTTTTCTAGATAAACTAAGAGCCAATGATTTGACCAAAGTCAAACACTTTTATATTAGAATTTTCTTTGTTTATATATTTTATTCCTATGCTAGATTGTAAACACCGTGAGAGAAAGGAATATTTCTTGTCTAAAGTTCATATCTCCCTCATGACTTGAAATAATGCTCTGCATACTGGAGAAAATAATGTCTTTTTATTGAATCAAATACCTATTCTCTGATGACTAATTATCCAGGACAACACAAAGCCTGGAGCTCACATTTATGCCATTCATCAAAAAATACAGACAAGACAATCCAGTACCTCAATAGGACATACTGAAGGAGAAACACTGGGAAGAGAAAGGGTAGTTCCCTCAGAACCACAAGTGTTTCAGGGGGATTTTTATCATTTTGGCACAGGTACATGAGGGAACAGGAACTAGCCTCAGTGCTATGATAGAGGAAAACTTGAGTGAGTGAGCTGGAAAGATAGTGACAAAAAGCAGCAAGGAGTAATCCTATTTACTTCTCTGGATATACCCATTTGCCAAGTGGATGTTTTGGTATTATTCTCCTTGATCCTTCCGAAATAAAGAGCCTGATTAAGTTTGGTCCTAACAATTGCTGCCATGGGGTGGAATGTGATAGTTTTGAGGAAAAGAATAGTTTTAGCTAATCTGTAGTTTAAGGAAAGTTTTCCTCAAACTACAGATTAGCTAAAACCATTATTTACAATTGCTTGTCCATACAATCTGCATCTGTATGTCCATAGAAAGTTACTTTATACATTTGAGTCTCAGTTTCCTCATCTCTAAAGTGAGGGAGTTGATTAGATTATCTCTAAATTCCTTTCCACTGAGTAATATACATATATACATTATATATATATATAAAATCATTTTATACATTTGACCCCCAGTTTCCTCATCTTTAAAGTGAGAGCGTTGATTAGATTATCTCTAAATTCCTTTTCACTGAGAGTAATATATATATATATATATATATATATATATATATATATATATTTATATAAAATCACTTTATACATTTGAGCCTCAGTTTCCTCATCTTTAAAATGAGGGATTTGATTGGAATATCTGTAAATTCCTTTCTACTGAGAGCAGTATTTAGATATAGATAGATAGACAGATAGATATAGATATAGATAAATAAATCTATATCTATCTAACTATATACTCATAGCAATTTGGTTGTTGACACTTTTTTCTTTCCTCTTCTTCTGAACCCAACCAATTTTCAAGTAGTTCCATATCACTTGAGTTGAAGATGGAAGAGTTGTCTCCCTTTGGTTGCCTAGGGGCCCCAACATTTTTATACTGCTCTCTTTAAACTCTTCCTTTCTACTCTATACTCCACATCCATCAATACTATCTACTGATATATATATATATATATTTTTTTTTTTTCTTCAACTCTGTTTAAGTGAAAATAAAAGAGAATAAGTTGACTAAATAAGATAATTCTTGTTAATATGTTAGTTTAAAAATCCTATAAAGTCAAATAGAATTGAATAGTGATTAGTTATTTAGGAAAAGTGGGAATTTCAACAATATTGAGATCAGTGAGGAGATACTGTTTATCAGGGGTGCCTTTTAGTAGCTGATCATCAGTTTGATTCTGAACATCCTTTGAAGAGACCATTAGCCAAAACTAGCTCTGTTCTGTCAGTATTTTTAAACATCTCCCCATTTTTGTTTTCGGGGCTCCTCCTGCTTTAGGCTTTGGTGATGCACTCTAAGTCTGTACCCATGGAGCTATTCCATCCCGATTACACCAGGTTTTGTTCCCTCTCAGCCTGTGATTTAATGTTCAGCCTGTGATTTAATGCTAATGCCACTAACGTCAAATGGGGCCATCCTCAAAATGAATGAGGGATTCTGAGAGCGGCTCCAAGATTTCCCTGGGTGGTGCCAGGACAAGCCCATTGGCTGCAACGCTGAACGCCTCCCTTTGTGTCACTCGGGAAAGAATGTCTGCTGACACTCTTCCTCCTCCACAAACCCTGAAAAGTCCCGCTTCTCTCCAAAGTATTGTGCAATATTTTAGAGTTCACCATGACTACCAGTCATAAGATTTGGGGAAGAGGGGGAAATATTGTTTATCTATTATCTTGAGACCAATGCTATGCCTTCAATGATTAGATTTTTTTTTTTTTTCTCCTTGAAAAGTGGACTTCAGATGGAGAAAATAAACGTTGGCGAGCAATTGCTTAAGGTGAAATGGTTTCTCATCAGATTTCCTCTAATGTAGTAGGTGCTATGTAGTGGATTGGGCTTGCCTATATGAATTAAGATTTGGATATGGATGCTGGACATTAGCATAAGTTCTGATTTAACTAGAGACTCATGCCATACCAGTGTCCTGGTTGTTCTGACCAGCAGAAATATTTCATTTACATGCTTTTCAAAAGGTAGCAATATCAAATGATCGAAACATGTGCTGTATGTTTCTTACAGTCCTGGTATAATATCTAAAAGATTGTGCTATTGGAAATGAATCAGGAGGTGGGAGTGCTGACAATGCTTGAACACATGATTCTATATTTACAGGACTATATCTCATTTTTAATAGAACTTGTCCAGGGAAGTATTCCAAACAAGTTGCAAAGGGCTGAAGGGAGGGAGGAGGGCGTTAATATTTCAAGCAGGTCTGTAATTTTACAATTTTAGTTTAAGTCAATTTTGTTACTACCTAGATAAGTCTGTCTACTCCACCCCCCACCCCTCCCCACAGATTCTTCTCTCTCACCTAAACAGAGATACAATTCTTCCTTTTCTTTCTCAGTACTCTCTCCTGTTTCCATTTAAATGATTTCTCACACCTACAAGGCTTATTAAGAATTTCTCAATAGGATAGACTCATACCTTGGCTATCCACTTGAATTAAGAATTCATGCAAAAGGTGAAGATACATATATGTATCTTTCCCAGAACATCTTATCAACTTTAAGATTTTTAAAAAAAAATGTTTAGAAAGCTTTAAAAATTAGTTTGTGGAGGAATTGGAGTGGTCTTTAAGAAGATAGGAATTTCTAACTTGCAGATGGTAAATCTTTTCTGTAGTTAAAATAATGATAATAATGATGATAATGATGGTACAAATACTGACAGCTTTCACTGGTAGAGAAATGCATAAAAATAAAGATAAACAAGGAAGGGGCAATGGAAACATAGGGGATATCAGGAACAAGGCACTGGAGAACTCCCTGATAAAATGGAGCAATTTACAAAACATTTATGGGTGCTTTTAAGAACTGTGAATTTGTCAAGTGTTATGAAGCAGCAAGCAGTAGGCAATAGAGGGAATGTCTTGAGGAAAAAAAGTGCTCTCTGATGCTCACCAAAAATCTCTACAGGAGTTATTCCAATTGCTTTGTTTGTCCTCCTCTTCCCATTCCTCATTCTCCCTACCCCCAGCAATATGAATGCTCTTTTGGAAGATTTCCTCTTTTGGAAGGTGCAAGGTCATTTAGCGATTTACCCCTAAAAATTCCAAATATTCTTTTCCTGAAAATAGAACAGCTAATAGTCCAGGCCTTGTTTTCTCTGTTCACTACTGTGTTACTATTTGTAGGTGTGATTTATATTTCCATTTGATCAAGGAATCTCTCAAACAGACAGTTGTCTTGAAAAGATGTAGATAGTACCATAATTAGTTTCCCAAGAAATTTCTCTGTCTAAAAATAACAAAAGAGTGACCCATCACTTAAGCTATTCTTAATGATTGAAATATGAGCAAATGAGAAAGTATAAATAAATTTAAACCCTGGAAGAATGGTCATCTAGTTAGCATTAATGACACATGAAATTGATCAGGGATTTATAAAATTCAAGATGGATTTTTCAGATGAAATAATCTATGTTAAAGGTATATGAGCCAAAAAAAAGCTGTTATAAGAAGGCAATGGGAATGTGCAATGGAAATATACCATCATGACCATAATCTGACCTATGCAGAACCAGAATTTGATTATGGATCCAGAGAGAATCAATCCTGGTATGATTTCAAATTATTATTATTTTTTAATGAATAGGTTAATTTTGCAAAAGAAAAAATTTCTATGTTTTCAGATATTTAGAACATGTGAACAAATATTCTTCAAGGGACTGAATTCAATTAAACATTTATTAAGTATTGACTATGTCCAAGACATTCTCTTATGCACAGAATCAACAGAAATCTTTGCTGTTTGCCTTTTTGACTTCTCTAATGGTTAATCTATGACAGATTTATTAGTGGAAACAGATTATGTCTCTTTCTTCTGATTCTTACCCTACCTCCCAAAATGATTATATTATTATGATGTGATCATCATAATACTCACCATTATTATTGTTGAGGGTATGCGCAGGAAAAACCTGATCAATATTAACAAAGGTAAAGATGAAGATCTTATTCTATTAATCTATTAAACTCTTTCCTATTATGAGGTATAAACTTCACTGACAGAATGTTGAAGACTTTGTCTTGACACTGATTGGGTATCTTTGATCAAGTATTAATTCTCTTTGCACATTCTGGATGAATGACTGATTCCTAGATAATTTTAATGTACCTGGGCTTTAATGCCCATTGGGATTAGGCCTTGATATGGGAAATGGACAGAACTGAGGGAAAGCATGGTTGAGAGATGAAGGTAGGTAAGGAGTTAAATACAAATACTTGGTCTCACTTTCCTAATGGTGTAAGTTCCACATCTCTGAGCTCTTCCTGGGAAGAGTTAAATAATATAGTATTGAAGAGTTTCTGAGTAAGTAAAAGAATGGTAAGACTAGAAGCTGAAAAAAGGGATGGGGTGGAGCTACAATATTTAAGAAGAAACCTGCTTTCTTCTACTAAACATTATGAGTCATGAGGATTGTGTAGGTCTCTGGGTTGAAGGGAAGGGACTTGACTTCACTGACTCAGTTTTTCCTATAGTTAGCAGGTCTTAATTTTAGAATAGTTTTTATGTCTAGACTAGAGGTAGTGTATGTTTTTCTAGGGGAGGCAGGGCTTACTACAGGGTTAGATTGCTCAACATCTTGGTATTTCTAATTTTTTCCCCCTTTGGTTGAATAAATTATGGTACATACATGCAATGGAATATCATTGCTCTATAAAAAATGGTAAGCAGGCTGATTTTAGAAAAGCCTGAAAAGACTTACAGTAATTGATGCTGAATGAAGTGAACAGAACCAACACTGCAACAAGATTATGTGATCAACTGTAATGGATTTGGATCTTCTCAATAATGATGTGATTCAAGGCAATTTCAATAGATTGAATCAATAGATTCAATAGATGCCATTAGCATCCAGAGAGAGAACCATGGTGACTGAATGTGGATGAAAACTTTGTATTTTTGCTTTTTTGTTGCTGTTACAGTTTATTTGCTTGTTTTTTTTCTTTCTTGTGATTTTTCCTTTTTTTCTTTTTTTGATCTGATTTTTCTTTCACAGCACAATGAATATGGAAATACGTTTAGAAGAAATGAATATGTTTAATCTGTATTGAATTACTTGCTGTAGAGGGGAGGGAGGAGAAAGGGAAGGAGAAAATTTGGAACATAAGGTTTTGCAAGGGTGAATGTTGAAAACTATCTTTGCATGTATTTGGAAAAAATAGAAAGTTATTAAAATAAATAAATAAAATATTATTGAAGTTTTTAAAAAATATTTTTCCCTTTTTGGGAAAAAATGCAACAACCCTAGAATAGGTTCCTGGGATAGGTAAAAGCCAATTGGAGGAGGAATTACCATTTATGGACTCAGGTGTAAATCTTGTTGTTTTTCTATCTTCTATTATGGTTAAAGAAAACCCATCTCAATGCATCATTAACCTTTGCTTACATTACAACTTAGACACTTATAAGTTTTATGTAGAGGCCAAGACATGGACTTTACTCAGGAATGACCTTCTCTGACAGGAGAAACATGTCAAATACATCTTCTGTAAGAGGCCTCTAAGATTGAACCCAGTTAGTGTAAACTCAGAGCTGTTGTTCTGCATCATGGATTATATTATGAATGTCTATTTAGTGTTTTCCTATGAAATTGAGTTCCCTTGTCTATTTATCCTATCCTACTTGATGCTCTTGAGATAATTTTCAGTAATTAAAAGATTTCTAAGCCTCTCTGTAGGTAGTTTTATCCTTACAATTTTTAATCTTTCTCTGAAACTGTGTCATGTCTGAAAACAGATTTCTTGATTTTCTTGTATTACAAAATTCAAAAACAAATCTTAGTCAAAGTTTTGATAGTATTTTACTCTCCATCTTACACCTTCCTTTCCTTGTCTCTCACATCTATTTTACTCCCAGATCCTCAAGGATTCCCCATGAGGTGCACTGGCTTCCATGTTTTCCTGTTACAGAGCTCCTTTTAGGTAATATCTCATACTCCACATAATTCCTGATCTCCTCATATCTTAATTCCATTCCAGCCAGACTATTTTGAATGAAAAATTAGACTAAGGAGTTAATTTAAAATAAGGTATTAATGACTGATAATCATTCTACACTTTACTTCTCTTGGATAATATTACTCTTTTGACCTAACTTTCAACATTTTTATTCAAAGGAAAAAGCAATAAAGCTCCATAAAAGGATAGTCAAAGCAGTTCTGAGGAATTTCTAATGTGTATCACAATGTATCTGCCTGGGATTTAATATATAAGGCTAGCTCTAGAAGTATATGTGTGTGACAGAAGTTGTTTAAACACTGTGGAACCACTCTGAATATCAATATTATAATGTTACTAGGGCAGCTGAATGGCAAAATACAGCACTGGCACTGGAGTCAGGAGTTCAAATCTCACTATGGACCCTGGACAAGACATTTATCTTGTCTGATCCTCTCAGTTTTCTTACCTATAAAATGGATATAGCACCTACTTCCCGGGATTATTGAGAGGATCAAATGACTTTACAAATGTAAATGCCCTGCAAATTTTATAGCACTAGATAAATGCTATCTAGGATTAACTGGTACATACAAGACATATAGATAATAGATGGAAGGCAATCTTAAGAATATGTCTCTAATAGTTGTGAGGATGGTATAACCAAGGCAACAGAAGGTAAGAGTCTGGGATAGTGATAGCTACTTTTATAAAGAAATAGAAACATAGAAGAGAGGCTGTGGAGTTGGAAGCAAGATTAGTGAATATATGGGGTGGATGAGAGAGAGAATTGAACCTGACACCTAAGTTGAGTGGTTATGAACATGGTGGTGCCTTTGACAGAAAAAAATTTAGAAGAGTGGGTTTTTTGGGGGTAATTAGCTTTATTTTGTATATCTTGATTCTGTGACATAGGACATCTAAAACAAAATGTCTAATAGACAGCTATTGATCATGGAAGATTTGAGTGAAGACTGAGTCTAGTATTGGATAACTAAATCTGGGAGTCATCAATAGAGATAATCATTGAAGCCATGGGAGTCGATGAGATCACCTCATGAGAAAATATGGTGAATAGGAGAAGAGGAAGGCTACCATTCACATGGATTAACCACCAGAATACTCCTCCTCCTCTTCCTTTTCTTCCTCCTCCTCCTCTTCCTTTTCCTTCTCTTTCTCCTCCTCTTCCTTTTCCTTCTCCTTTTCCTTTTCCTTCTTCTTTTCCTTCTCCTTTTCCTCCTCCTCCTCCTCCTTCTACTCCTCCTAGTGCTTTTCCTTTTTCTTTTCCTCTTCCTCTTTTCCTCCTCTTCCTCTTTCTACTCTCCCTCCTCCTCTTTCTCTTTTTCTTCCTCCTCCTCTTCCTCCTGTTGCTGCTGCTGCTAAGTTACCCTCAACCTGATTTGGTTCCTTTGCCTAGATGATTTTCCTGAGCCATAGCTGCTATGCATTTTACAATTTCTTAGAGCTACAGATGAGAACTGAATGTCAAAGATTCATGAGCAACCCTGAAAAAGGCTCCACAAGCTTTCACACCAGAGGTGCTAGTCCCCTTTGAATACCTGATAGATCCCAACAGTGAGTTGGGGGGAAAGTGTTTACCCCAAGCATGTGAAGGCCTCTTCTCCTTCTGGGGAAAAATATGTGAAAGAAAGATTGAGACTGACAACTTTGCTCTCTCCACTATGCTGTCTGTCTCCCTTCTCATTCTCTTATTTGAACTTTATTCCTCCTCAAACTTACTTTTAAAAATACTTATTTTTCTCTATATACATCACTTCCATGTGGCTCTTTCCATCCCAGAGTAGAATGTCAGCTTCCTGAAGGTAGGAATTTTTTTCTACAAAGATAACAACACCGAATGTGGAGTGAGGACAGAAGCTTTGTTTGAATCTTTGCTCTGCCATTGTTAGCTGTGTAACCTTGTCCAAGTCACTTTAACTAACTTTTTAGGCCACATTTTCTCATCTATAAACTGATTGGGTTGGGTCCAGCTTTTTCTCTGGGCTTCCATGACTGTCATATTTATTTTTAATATTCTTAGCATCAAATAGTTCTTGGTCTATAGATCTTTATGAAATAGCTACTAAAATTAATAGGGTTGAATTATTCCAAAAATGAATACCTGAGTGTGTTGTTGGTATCATATACTGATTTTGTAGGATTTGGATTCAGATGACCTTTCAGAGTTTGGTTGTGAAACCCTTGAAAGTAAATGGGAAATAACAACAAAATTATATTGATGACATAACTAAAAGTAATATATTTTTAAATACCTAAAATAGTATTAAATATTAAGAGGAATTTATAGGAAGAAGTCTAATGAATTTATAATAGCCAGAAAAATGGTTGTATTATATACATTATATTATATTGTATTTATTATATACATATTTTCATTTATGTAAACTTCATATCAGCATTCGGGGGGAAAATGTGTGATACTTTATCAGTAATATTATTGAATTCAGTCCCTTATTCTTGGTTCTATTGGCCACCTTAGGTTTAGGCTAATGAAATAATTATTACATTTGAAAAACTGGGGCCTGATCAAACTTGGAAAGGAAATCAATGAACACATTTGATGATAATTTAGCTTTCAGCTAACTAAGGCCTTAAAATATTGTCATGAAATATTACCATTGAATTTCCCTAAGAACCATCATTGTGATGAGGACAAATAGTGACATTATGGTATAGTAGAAAAAGTCCATTTGGTGAGAGAATATTTGGGTTCTAATCTTGATTCTCCCATGATCTTACTTCATGAGCTTCGGGTTAATCATTGCATCATTCCAGGCTTCAGTTTACTCAAGTATATAATGAAAGGGCTAGATTCCATCATCTCTAGAGTCCCTTTCAGTTCTCATTCCTATGATTATCATTCTTTTATGGGGCTCCTGTGGGTAAAGCAAAAGAATATGCCTGTGAAGTTACTTGCAGGAGGAAGAATTTCCCCTTATTGTTAAACCTTGTACCTTTCCCTTTTATGTCAAGTTAACTGCTTCTGGGTATTGTTATCCATTTTTGGAAAACCGTTCTCTGAAAATTACAGATGAACTCGGTCTTCCCCACACCTCTGTGTTTAATCTGAGTTGGTATCTCTGGCTTTCAGTGGGAACCCACCCACTCTAGCATTCACCTGAATACCTGCTTTCACAGAAATTATACAAGGAGATAAATAATTAGTCATGCTAACAACTGCAAAAAGTATTGCAGAGGTGGTTCAGACCCCTAATTGGAAGCCGGAATAGGAGACACGACTGTATAATTAGCACATCACACTATAACTTTAAGTCGGTCATGTTTAGATATCTGCTTGCTTTCACATAGCTGTCTGTATCCCTAAATAAAATGGTAAAGAACACATGACCTGCCAGGGGCTAACAGAATGGCACAGTGTAATATTTTGCAAGTACTATGTACGTGCACATTTCATTAATTAAAAATTAATTATAAAGGCAGGTGACATTACTTTTAAACAGTCACAATTTACTTAATGACTTGCACATTTTAAAGCATATGTTATTTTGGTGTTGACTTTTGTCAGCAGAAAGCTTTAATGCATAGGAGATACCACTGAGCAGTAATTGGTATAATGTACTCATTTGAGCATGAATTAGGGGAATAGGCTAGACTGAACTTGTGATTGGCACACAGTAGGGCTTTAAATATTGGTTGATTGGATTTGCTGAATTTCCCATGGGACTCTGCATGTATATGTATATATGTATGTACACATGTATAAATGTACATTTATACATGTACACAAACATGCAGTCAGGGTTTCCTGGAAATATCTGTATAAAATTATTACATATATAAACCACATATATGTGTATGTGTGTATAAATATATACACATATACATGTATATGCATATATATTTCTATATATGTTTCACATTCTTTGGTCAACTGGTCAAAGGCATGTCTGACAAATCACTTCCAGGTTATTATAGCTTACAAAAAATCAACAATCCCCCAAACCATGTAATCCTCTAGGAACAGTTGTGTCCTATTCTCCACTATGGAAAGTCATCAAAGTCTTTTTTGACAACTATGACATGAAATACTGGAGACAGTGCAGAAGGATGCAGTCTTGTACCTAATGACCTTGTGCTGATGGGAGAACAGAAACAGCTCATTAGAATGATTTAATGTGGTATTTTGTTAAAACTAAATCAAAATAATCTATGGAATGTGGCTCAGATTCATCTGAACTTGAAACACACGAGACTCTGCGTTATCTCTTTGTTTTCATTTGGAAGCTAAATGGAATTCTAAATTTGAAATACTACAGAACAGGAGACTTGCCAATTTTTCTTTTCAAAAAATATTTCTAAATCATACATAAAATCCTGGGATTGCTGGATAATAGGAAAATATACACACATACACCACAAGACATCTCTATGAACTGCAGAAGAAACAGAATGAACAAGAAAAACTACAACATATATCCTAGGATTGGGAAGAGTTAATAGTTGGAGGAGAAGGAAGATTAATTCAGGAGCAGTATTCCAAAAAAATAGTTCATGTTTCCCCCAGGATCCAAAATTAGTCCCATCTTTAATAAAGATAACTCCTGTTTACTTTGCGAGCATATTTTCATAAATGTTTCTCTCATCCCCTCCTCCCTCTTCCCCATCTTTTTCATTTACAAATTATGAGGAGAGAAACACATGATCTTTACCCCTTTTGAGATCCTCAAAAATTTGCCAAGCCCATATCTGCTTTATGAAGTTCTATATTTTCAGGAAAATAAAAAAAAATGCTAAAAACATTTTTCTTTCTTTTTTTTTATTATTTACAGGAGTTTTTAGAGGTTCCTGAAACTATCTGTAGAAGAAGATTCTATCCAGTTGACTTTTCTTCTCCTTTTTCCCAGGTATCTTACAAAAAGTTGAAAACAATTAATTAATTTGTCTATTTTACTCTGGGGCTCTTTACATTTTGAGGGCAACCCCAAAAGACTGTAAGTGGTTAAGTTGTGAACTTCCCCAGTAGAGATGGAGGCATTTTTCATTTGGTTTCTCATATATATCAAAAGTTCTAGGTTTTATTTTGTCTTTTATATAAATAAAAATGTGCTTAATAGGCAGTTTTAGAGAAATTTGGTGGGATACAAAGGATTTTGTGCTAAAGAGGCAGCAGATCTCACATCTACAATTTTTGGGTGTTTGAATTCTTAATTGAGCATTGTTAATATGACTTATTTTTACATTTAATTAGATATTGTAGTGATGATTCAAACACCTTTTCAACCAGAAGGGAAGGAAGAAAACTTTATATATATATATATATATATATATATATATATATATATATATATATTTTAAAATTCCACATTTCGTTTGGCATGCCTCACTTCCTCCCCCCTACCTTTCTTTGGTGAGTTTAGTGTCTGAGAAAGAGCAGAATAGCAAAAGATCTCCTCTCCCTCAGGAACTAAGTTTTTTCATAATTCTGGACAAACCAATGCAAAGGTCAGAAGGATAAATGGATGGGTAGAAAACATAATGCAATAAAATTTTTTAATAATCCACGTGAATAAAATCAGATTTGCCTTTTTTGTGCATAAGTTGGGTGTACCTACACACATGTGAATAGACAGTAATACATGCCTATTTTGTAAATATGCAGAATACAAAATTTCTGTACAGGTGACCAGAAAAAAAAATCCATGTGCAGGCATGAGAAATTACTATCTTTGTGCCTTTAAGGAACATTCCAAGGTCATGCTTGTTGATGGATATTCCATTAATGTAGGTCTTGCTGATCACCCTAGGGGGGAAGAAAAAGAATGTCTCAAAATTTCAGAAGGGTCACTGGCAATCACTCCCTTGGGGGTTCAGATTGAATTAGCTATTTCTTCAATGAGCCAACTCCTGCATATTTAGCTTACAATTGTTAAACTGTGGTGGGCAACCTTGATCCCTACTGGAAGTCCTCTTTTAAAAAGCTTTGGCAAGGAGAAGGCTATTTTATTTCTTTGGCTACTGTTGTAAAAATGCAAAATTTTCTCATGACATTTTGCAAATTCCAAATTATATCTGGTAAATATCATTGAATCATTTACCATCTGGAATCAATTCAATTATGGGGGTGGGGAAAGCTATTAATTTGAGCCAATTGCTTAGCATGCTACAATACAAAGAAAGATATGAAACCCAAGAAAAAACATATCAACATTAAAATTTTACAATACCCTCTGCCCACCTTCTCCCCATTCCTCAAACTGATGTTTTCCAATTCATGTAGGTTCAATTCAATTCAGCAAGGCTTGAATAAGCAGCAAAATATAGACACTGAATTAAATGTTGACTACACAAAGGCAAATACTTTTAGGAAGTTTATTTTCTACTATGAGGAATCAAGCTATGGAAAAATAAATATAAGACATAAAAATAAATTAAAAATAATTTGTAGAATGGAGCTGGAAGAGGGGCTAACAACAGAAGGAAACAGGGAAGGACTCTTTTTATAGGTATCATTTGAGCTGAGCTCTGAAGAGAATATAGATTACAAGACACAGAGGTGAGGAGAGTGAACATACCAGTAATGGGAGATAGTTCTGTGCTAAATCTCAGGAGTAAGAAAGAGAATGTTCTCTACCAACATTAGGTGCCCATTCAATCATCCAATTAATACAATGCATTTTTTTCCCTTTGTCCATGGTGTTGCGTCATTGGGTTAATTGATACATCTATCTTTGTCCAATACTCAAAATGAAAGTGAAATTACTGTATGTAAAAATTCATGCCATATAATATTGAAATTATTCACTTTTTTTGTGTTTACAATGCATGAAAAAGTATGGGGAATTATGATAGAGGAAAATGCTCTTCCATATTATAACTCAATTATTTTTGAATGATAATAACCGTCATATCAACATTTTTCTGGTTTCTTCTATGTAATTCCATTTTTCTTAGAAACAAGGTGGTTCCTATCATATGCCTTCTTGGGTCCTCTAGTTTTAGATGCTCTTGGTTAGGTGATTAAATGGATAATTATTATAATGGTCTCACTGGCCTTTTCTCCTTTTGTTTTGGTTGATTTACAATTTTAACAGTCCATGTCATGCAATATTGCCTTTACAGTTTTGCTCTTGTCATTTTGGTAACCTAGGATCCCTTCATTTCTCTTAGCTTAGAATCTTACCTATTTTCTAAGGCCCATATCAAGTACCAGCTCTTCCATGAGATTTTTCTTTGCCCTTCAATACCCCAGTATTTGCTTTCTCCATGGGACTTGTTTAATGTGGAGTTTTTATGTTATTCTTTTGATTTTCATTATATACTTTTCCATTGTTAGTAATCTTAGTACATTTTTGCGTGTTGTCTTCCCAAGTAAAGAGAAAGAGCCACGAAGAAGAGGGCTATTTCTAATATTTCTTTGCATTCTTCACATAGTATATATTGAATACTTAATAAGTATTTTCCAAATGAGTATTTTATCTTGTTAGTCAAGGATTATTTCCTAATTAATTTTCTTCATTTGTTTTCCCCCTTTTTTGCTTCTTAACGCAAAATAATGTTTGCCCTCCCCTCCCAAATAAAAGTTACTTGAGAGAGAGAACAGTTTCATTTTTGTCCTTATTTCCCAAGTACCTCATACAGTGCCTGGCCCAAAGTTAATGCTTAATGAATGCTTGTTGAATAAATGAATGGATGAATGAATAATATTGGTCCAAAGTAAATGAATGAATGAATAACATTCATCTTCTCATCTTCTAACTCTTTGAACTATCACCTGCAGAATTATTGTGTTAAGATTTTTTTTTTTTTTAACATTGAACTACATGATTGAAATTGAGCCCTTTGTAGAAAATTCAGCATTGCAAAATAGATCAGATCACAGGTACATCAGCATTCTATTCCCTAGCCTCAGCAGAAACAAAACAGAATAGCATTGTCAAGAAGAGGGAATGGAAAACGGAGGGCATAATACAATAAAAGTTGTCATATTTCTATCTTCTCTTGGAGGCACTGTAGTCATGAAAAGCTTGTTAAGAGAAAACCAATTGATGTGACACATAACTATGATGAACATGGAATAGGAAACAAATAGATTTTTCTTTTTCTTTTAAGAGATGAAAATGAAAGAATAATATTAAAAGTTATGTTCGTTTAGAGTTAATGGGCTAAAATCTGAGACAGTATGAAAAGCTAAGTAGAAAAATAGACTAGAATAAAATATTTGAACATGTTAAGTGGAAATGATTTCGTCAGAAGTATTTTTGAAAAGATAATGGAAAGAAGACTTAATCCAACCAATTTTTAAAAACCATCTGTAACTAAGAATGTTCTTTCTAATATATGAGCCTATTGGGATTTTCTGTGAAACTCAAGATTCAGTATATAGTCCTTCTGGATGACTGTTCTCTTAGACATAATATTTGTCTGTTCAATAATATAGGAGTAACAGTTAGGTAAGGGGCTTGATAGAATATTAAATTCAACAAATAGCTGTTTGTTTCCTGTTTGAACAAAGTTCACATTAAGAACATTCTAGTTCTTTAAGCAGGGTACAGTAGAAAGGATATTGTATTTGTAGTTAGAAGAAATTGGTTTAAATCGTAGCTCTCCCTGAACTTAACAAATCGTTTAAAATTCCCTTATCTTAGTTTCCTTATGTATAATGAAAGGGCTGATCTAGATGATCCCTAAAATGTTGTGGTCTAATTTTGTGATTTGATAATTCTAATGGCAGAACCCTTTCTGCTCTAGTTTCTGGTTTTGCCTTAGTATCCAATATCTCCACTTAAAATTCAACTGAAGAAACTGAAGGCAACAAGACCATTGAAACTATTGTAATAATCCAGAAGTGTGCTTATAATAACCTAGATTAGGATAAGAAAGAGCAATTAAAAAGGAAATGAATAGAGGAAAGCAATGTAATTAAGACATATCCAGAGATTTGATGATTAACTGGCTGAGGATGGGGGGGGGGGTGGAAGCAAGAAAGAAGAAATGACTGTCTATCTACACCTCTCTTAAGACTTCTATGTTAGGAAGTAGAGGATTTTCCCTCTATCTTGTATAAAATTGTGTTTGTCAAAACACTAAGATTCAAATAAAAGCAAATTTCACTAACAAGTAGATTCCTGGGATGCTGTCATTAAAAGGAGAAATTCTGAAGTATGGTTTGAGCATTCAAGAATCTAGATTGCCATTGCTTTTGGATGCAACTGAATTTATCCTTGTTGATTAAAAAATCTTTTAAATGGAATGACATCTTACAGAAAGTACTTGCTTCAGTAATCTGTAATTTTACAAGTTATATTGTCAACACCTTTGATAATCTTTTGGATTTATTTATCCAATTATTCAGTATTCATCTAAAACATTTTTTCTCAGCCAATAATATGGTTCTAATGTGCTTAGAATCCAAATGATCAGACACACGGCATGAATTTAATGTGTACTAAGAATAGATATACAATCTTTCTTTAGTGATTTTTTTTTTACCTGAACTTGAGAATATTAACTTTACACAAACATTTGATGCTCCTCTTTTCTTCATCTTCATTTTCAAGTAGAAATGAACTAATAATGATATTCAATATCCAACTTTCTCATTTCTAAATTGCAAGTCAAACAACTCCTGTAAATTCACCTGATTGTATGTTTCTTGTAACTGAACTCTTTAAATGAAGGCTATGGAGAACATTCCCTTCTCTCCAAATATCAGTTAGGCATGGTATCCACCCTGATCTTAAATAAATTGAATGTTCACAGACTTCCCTGACTTTCTTTCTTTCTGACTTGATGTGACTTTACTCTAGGAAAAAACAAGTATGGTAGTGGTATCGTTTCCTTCAGATCCTGATGCTTTTATTTACGTAGTGACTAGTGGGAGGTTGTTTGCAAACATAATGGTTTGACATGAAATTTGCACATTCCCATTGATGAGAGGATGTTTTTTAAGTGAGAAAATTTCCCCTGGAGGCATACTTCTGCTTATTTTAAATTCTATAATTGAAAATTGGTGCTTTAAAAATCCTAAAAATGAAGAATCCCTAACTGTCTAGTTTTTTAATCTCTGGAAATATTAGTCAGCAAAAGTCAAATACACTAGTTTTGCCACAAGAAAATGAGTACATTGGCCTCGTGAAATGAGCTTTTTGCCCAACTAATTCTTCATCCCCGTTGTGTTCCCATCATAAAATGTTCCTTTCTGCTCATGACTAATTATTTACCAGATTTTCCAGTAGCTTAAAATCTTGTCTATGATCATAATCCTTAAGCCTTTGACTAATTTTTCCTTTCCAGTTAATATCTTACCCAAAGAACAACTATTTCTTAAATCTGTCTTTGGTTGATTAGCCACATGAACACAAATAAAGCCTGATTTATGAATACTGAATTACTTTATGTCGTTACATGTTAGAAGCTCTATGCTTTTATTTTTCTATTTGATTAGATACTAGGGTTGGTAGATTTACATTTAAAAATTGTATTTTTGCCTTACTCAAGACTACCAGATATTTTAATTTTTATTGAAGATTCAGTTTCACTGGTTCAATGAATTAAAATAGCAAATTTTTTATAGACACCAGAAAGATTCTAAACATAAGAACTCAAGAAATTCTTGGTGAATCTGAAATATCAGGAATTTATCTTAAAGGTAAGAAGATCGCTGTTTCAAAATTTAAAGTTCATCTTGAATAGCTAGTTTTTTCATAAATTATCACCCCAAATTTAGTTTAAATTACCTGAGCTCAAAAATGAAATGAAATGAATTTTTATTAAATTCATGGTTAACAAGGCATGATTTAAAATATATATTTTTAAAAGTTTCCCACAAAGATACTCTTCAAATCACTTCAAATATCATAATGCTACTTTTGAATTCATATCACAATGTATCTGAAAGAACATGATTATGCTTAATCATGATTTTGTATAAACAAAATATAAATGATAATTATCCACATTTCCATAATGTTTAAAGGGTAGAATAAAAGATTTAATATAGTGCATTAAAATTTTCAAAGAAGGTAGATTATGCAGTGGATAAAGTAGTGTACTTGAAGGCAGGAAGACTCATGTTCAGGAGTTCAAATCTGTATCCAACGCTTATTACATCTATAATTAACCCTGTGTATGTCATGGCAAATCCAATTTACAAATACTCAGAGATATCTCAAATGAACAATAGAAATATTTATTTTTAGAATCTTGCAAGAAGTGAACATCTCCAGACTGGACTCCAAACCAGTCTAGAGAGGTTAATTTCCACAGAAATTGAAATGAATTATATAATCGTGACCCCAAGAATAATGTTTGGAAGTAACATGAACTTGGTAAATTTTGACCTGAATTTTATGATTGTCAGTTTTACAACTGCTTACAACTGTTTACCCTATTTCATTTCCCATATAATCTAAATCTCAATCTACCTTAGTTAATGATTTTTATAGGAAACCATATAATCCCCTCACAAAGAGATTTATTTAGAGGTAAGTAATCCATTAAACTAGGATAATGAAGGAGGCTCAGTTTATCTCAGGCTTCTTCAACAAATAGAGATTACCCAGTTTACAGATCCCTTAGAATGTCTCCAGTTCATTAATTAGTTAGCTTCTAAGAAGTAAAGTAAAGGTCCAGGAGATCAGATATTTCTACTAGAGGAACAGGCCTTTTGTTCTCCTTTCCAGAGCCTTAATGATTAACAGACCCTTGAAATTGGGTCTGGAAATATCAAGTGAGAGGTTTAAGTTTTGGGATTCTCTTCAAATGATTATCCTTGGGAAGTCCTCAGTTTCCTGTTACATTCATCTTTTTGCCTCAGTTCCTCATTTGTAAAATGAGATGGAGAGGAAAATGGCAAACCTTTTCAGTATCTTTGCCAAGAATATCCCAAATGGGGTCATAAAGAGTTGGATATAACTAAAAAACAAGTGAACAATAAAAAGTTACTTATAAAGTACTTTCTTTTCAACATTGTGGTGAGAGAAGTAGAGTGGTCATGCTAATTAATTAATAAAAATAATATTAATTAAAAAGTTTTTGTGCAAATAAAAAATGTAGCTAAATTCAGAAGGAAAATAGAAATTTTTTTGGGGGGGAAATGTATAGACAGTTTATCAGATAAAGATCTAATGTCTAAAATGAATAAAAAACTCTGTTAAATCTATAAATGGCCAATTTCTTCTTCACTTCTTCACTTGATCTATCTTCTATCTATCTATCTACCTATCTATCTGCTTACCCACATCACAATTGAAGAATAGATCTATAGTATCATTCTCCCATATACTCAGGTTAAAACTCCCTATTAATTTAGACATTTTTGACAATATCATAATTATCACCTGAGATCATGTTAATTTCTCATTGGCTAGACTGGTGCTTTGTGGGATAATTTATCCTTCCCAGTCTTGACTTTAACCAAAATAATAGCCTCAGGGAAGTGGGTCCCAGGAAGGCATCTAACTGGATTACAGAGAAAACTTTTTTGCTGCTAATAGGGTCAGTCCTCCTTGATTCAAAACAGATTTAATCCTTTAAATAGTAAGTGGGTGGGGGGAAACACTGATGGTTCTCAGATTTTGCACAATTCTTGGAACCTTTTAGGGTGCTAAGGAGCAAGGTTTAGCAAGGAAGAAGATGATAGGATATGACCTCATTAGATCCAAAGTAGTGGGCAGATCTTTTGAGAACTAAATCTTTTATCTTAGTTCCCTATCTGGAGGGCAAAGGAACAGAAGGATTTTTGTGAACCACACTGTTGGTTCTTTTTTGGTGACTGAATGAGCAGCCTGACTGAGACTAGAACAAACATCAATTAGTAATCCATTTCTATCCTCTTCACAGGAATGTGTGGTTACTTTTAATTATATTCACAATTTATAGAAGTCATTTTGATGGATCTGTATGTTTGTACTGAGGTAGAAATTTCCCTGAATGCCCATGTGTTTGCTAGACCTCATTAAATCTCTCTCTTCCTTTCTCTAGAACAAAATTGTCTGTTTATTCAGTAGGGTTCGGCCTGCCAAGCATCCTATTGATCATTGCCGAAAAGATCCCTAGTTAAAGAGAGCACTGGCCTCTAACAGACTTGGTTGAGAGATTCAGGCCGTTCTCACATAACAGCTTTCACAAAGAATGCAGACATAGTGTTGCTGTTAGCATCCCTTTGTCTCCTTCTCCTATCAGTCAATCAACAAATTTTGGGCATTTTATTCCCAAGATGTGGTACACTTCTACTCCTTTCTTTTCTGTGTGTACTTTTAGGTCCTTGTAACATCTCACCTGGAAGTTTGCACTAGCACCAGAACTGTTATACGGCTCTCCTCCAATTCATTTATTCTATTCAACCTTGACACTTTAATCTTTTTTGATGCATATATCTCATCTCATTCTTCTCCTGCTCAAAAGTTTTTCATGGCATCTCATTGCCAACTAAATAATTTCTGAATCCATTAACTTGGCATTCCACAGCCTTCAATTATCTGACTCTGACTTGCTTTTCCAAAATTTTCTCAACTTTATTCTTTTTCATGAATTCAATGTCTCAGCCAAATCAGAGCACTAAACTATTCTTGGATTGACTCCTGCTAATTTCCCCCATCTCTACTATTAAAGCTCTCCAGATCAAGACTAGAGAACATATTGGAAGTATTTTGTGGGAGTTTCATGTTTCACGTAGTAGTTGGACTCTGTGATCCTAGGTCCCTTGCAATTTCTAAAATTTTGTGAAATCCCAATTGAAACACTACCCTTCCTTTCAAGTTCAAATTAAATATGCTTTTTCTTATTAAACCTTCTTTGATTTACAGTCCCTTTCCTTGCTATTCAGCTAAGAAAAAAACCCTCTGTCCCACAGACAGAGCAAAAACATTTATTTTTTTGCCTTACTCATTCATTTATCATCCTTGGGAATATAGTAAATTGCTGGTTATTTTCACAATTAACTTGTAAACTCCTTGTGGGCTGCATAGTATAATAGAAAGAGAACCAGAGAACTGGAGATAGAGATAAAAGGGCCTATGTTCTAGTTCTGTTTCTCATACTTATCATCTGTGTGACCTTGGATCATTCAGTAAACATCTTCTGGGCTCATCTCCTCATCTTTAAAATGAAGGAGATAAACTAGATCAGAGGTATCAAACATGAGATCTAACTTATAATATTCATGATTGTAGCCCAACCCATATTAAAATATAATTGGGAAATATTTAATAAAATAAATAAAAATGTGATTAAAACATACATAGCATGATACTTTAAAATTAAGTCAATATGTGGCCCATAGGAATCCTCACTTAAAGATTAATGATTCACATTTATATTTGATTCTGATATTACCATTCTTTTTTTTTTTTCCTTTTTTTTTTATTTAATAGCCTTTTATTTACAGGTTATATGCATGGGTAACTTTATAGCATTAACAATTGCCAAACCTCTTGTTCCAATTTTTCACCTCTTACCACCCCACCCCCTCCCCTAGATGGCAGGATGACCAGTAGATGTTAAATACATTAAAATATAAATTAGATACACAATAAGTATACATGACCAAAACATTATTTTGCTGTACAAAAAGAATCAGACTCTGAAATATTGTACAATTAGCTTGTGAAGGAAATCAAAAATGCAGGTGGGCATAAATATAGGGATTGGGAATTCAATGTAACGATTTTTAGTCATCTCCCAGAGTTCTTTCTCTGGGTGTAGCTGGTTCAGTTCATTACTGCTCCATTGAAATGATTTGGTTGATCTGTTGTGAGGATGGCCAGGTCCATCAGAACTTCATCATATAATATTGTTGTTGAAGTATATAATGATCTCCTTGGTCCTGCTCATTTCACTCAGCATCAGTTCGTTAAGTCTCTCCAGGCCTTTCTGAAATCATCCTGTTGGTCATTTCTTACAGAACAGTAATATTCCATAATATTCATATACCACAATTTATTCAGCCATTCTCCAACTGATGGGCATCCATTCAGTTTCCAGTTTCTAATCACTACAAAAAGGGCTGCCACAAACATTCGTGCACATACAGGTCCCTTTCCCTTCTTTATAATCTCTTTGGGATATAAGCCCAGTAGTAAAACTGCTGGATCAAAGGGTATGCACAGTTTGATAACTTTGAGCATAGTTCCAAACTACTCTCCAAAATGGTTGGATTCGCTTCACAACTCCACCAACAATGCATCAATGTCCCAGTTTTCCCAATCCCTTCAACAAATCATTATTTTTCCTGTCATCTTAGCCAATCTGACAGGTGGTGTGGTATCTTAGAGTTGTCTTAATTTGCATTTCTTGATTAATAATGACTTGGAGCATCTTTTCATATGACTAGAAATAGTTTCAATTTCTTAATCTGAGAATTGTCTGTTCATATCCTTTTGACCATTTTTCAATTGAGAATGGCTTGATTTTTTCATAAATTAGAATTCCTATATATTTTGGAAATGAGGCCTTATCAGAACCTTTGACTGTAAAAATATTTTCCCAGTTTATTGCTTCCTTCTAATCTTTTGCATTAGTTTTGTTTATACAAAATTTCAGTTTGATAATCAAATTTTCTATTTTGTGATCAGTAATGATCTCTAGTTCTGCTTTGGTCATAAAGTCCTTCCCTTCCACAGGTCTGAGAGGTAAACTATCCTGTGTTCTTTAATTTATTAATAATTTATTCTTTATGCCTAGGTCATGAAACCCATTTTGACCTTATCTTGTGTAGGTTGTTAAGTGTGGATCAATGCCTAGTTTCTGCCATATAAGTTTTCAATTTTCCCAGCAATTTTATCAAACAGTAAGTTCTTATCCAAAGCTGGGGTCTTTGGTTTGTCAAAGACTAGGTTGCTATATTTGTTGATTGTTTTATCCCTTGAACCTAACCTTATTCCATGATCAACTAATCTATTCCTTAGCCAATACCTAATGGTTTTGGTAACTGCTGCTCTATAATATAATTTTAGATCTGTTAAGCTAAGCCACCTTTCATTTGATTTTTTTTCATTAATTTCTTGAAATTTTTGACCTTTTGTTTTTCCTATGAATTTTGTTGTTATTTTTCTAGGTCATTAAAATAGTTTTTTGGGAGTCTGATTGGTATAGGCTTAAATAAATAGATTAGTTTAGGTATTGTCATCTTTATTATATTTGCTTTGCCCTATCCAAGAGATTTAATATTTTTCCAATTGGTTAGATCAGACTTAATTTGTGTGAAAAGTGGTCTGTAATTTTGCTCATAAAGTTTCTGATTTTCCCTTGGCAGATAGATTCCTAAATATTTTATATTATCAGTAGTTACTTTAAATGGAATTTCTCTTTGTAACTCTGACTGTTGGATTTTGTTAGTGATATATAAGAATGCTGATGACTTATGTGGGTTTATTTTATAATCAGCAACTTTGCTAAATGATACTACCATTCTAAAAGCTTCTGTGATCTGTCAATCGACCAGAACTCACCCATAGCAGATCCTAACTCATTATTTGTTGAGTGCATGAATTGTATAATTTCCATAGTTAAAAAAATTATAACATAGTAAAATGAATTTAAAAAGTTTTAATATATATATATATATATATATATATATATATATATACATATATATTTTTTTTCCTGATGCATTAGGAATCAAAATCTTCTATTAAGGATTCTTTTTTTTTTTTTTTGATGGATCTTAATCAGTACTTCTTGAAATTCCATACTTTCTGCATTCTATTTCAAGCCTGGAAAAGCAGGAACCAAATTGGTCTATAATCTCTGAGTGTGGTTTAGGATATTTTAAAGTTTTTCTTTGATATTTTATAGTGAAATACTATTAATTAATGTTGATTTTTGGAAAATTTTCAAGTCTAGCTTTTGATGTCCTTATAATTACATACTCTGTGTTAGCTATTTTTCCTTATTCTTTTTAAACATATATGCTATCTTCACTTAGAAGAGCATTCTTAAAATTTTATCATATGTATTATTTGGTCAGGATTTGGAATTTTATTTGGTAAAGCATTCTCCTAGTCTGGAAATTCCTTCCACTGTGGAAGATAAATAACTTTTTTTTTTCAGTTTATAGTATTAGATATCTGTTTATTAAATCATGATTAATTGACTTGTTTGTGGTAATATAGCTATACATACACACAAATATATAATATATATTTTATATTCTTCACTTGAGATTATAAATAGATGTATGTGTAATGCATATATATAAAATATCAGACATATATGTGTATATATGTATATACCTATATGTGTGTATATATACATGAAATCTCAGATGAAGAAGATGGACACAGATCATCCTGATTCTGAAGCCAGTCCTCAATACATTATACCATAGTTCCTTGCTTTTATTATTTCTTAGTATAATTTTTAATAAACATAAAGATATAAAGTCATTATTATTGTTCTTTAAGAAATGATAAGCAGGATGATTTAAGAGATTCCTGGAGAGACTTACATGAACTGATGATACTAAGTGAAATGAAGAGAACTAGAAGATCATTGTACATGGCAACAACAAGATTATAGGAAAATCAGTTCTGATGGATGTGGCTCTTTTCAACATTGAGATGATTCTGACCAGTTCCAATGGCCTTGTGATGAAGAGAGCCATCTATGTCCAGAGAGAGAACTGTGGAAACTAAGATTTTAAAAAAAGGTGTAAATTCATACTACATTCTTCTTTTCACTGACGTTTTCTGGTGACATGAAGATGGCTTTAGGAACTCAAAGGTAATAATAGAGCACAAACATAAGCTTGTTTTGGCCAAAGTGAAAGAAATCAGTTCAAGTACAGTGCCATTTATTAACTGTGTAAATGTGATCTGAGGACCAACACAACTTTTCATAAGGTCTGCCAAAATTTTATTGGGGATAGAAGAGCTGAAATCTTTTTTGGGGAGGGAATTCCTTCCAATAATGAAATTGCCAACCTTTCCAAGGGTCAAAGCTAGTTACTAGCTATTTATTTAGATAAAAAAAATGGGAAAAATTTCTGGAACAGAATAGCAAAAGTATTAATGTAGTAATTTAAGAACCAACAAAAACATAACTAATAAATAAACTTTCACTAGCACTTTTAACCCAGTAACAAAATCTATAGTTTTTGCATAGCAAATGCATTTTTTTCAGATCATGATGTAATAAAAATTACATTAATAAAAAGCCAGGGGAAAATAGACAAAAAAGAAATTGGAAATCTTCAGGATGAAGGTTAACTGTAGAATGCACACTAGATATCTAATTCTCAATTAAATTGTTCTCTATCACACTCTTCTTATCAAGAAAAGAAAATGGGCTGAGTACAATGGGGTATATTTGTATTTTTTTTGATTTGTTGTTAACATTATTGTTGCTTTGTTGGTATATATGGTTTTATTGATATAAAGAAATTCTAGTTTGCAAATAGCTTTTATCAATGCAGATTGGCTGCTAATTTGTAACTTTGTTTTAGAGAGTTGCCTATGGAACTAAAGGGCCAACTGACTTATCTTTAGTTTCTAGTGTGTGTAGAGACAGCATTAGAACTATTCTTCCTGACTCAAGATTAACCTTTCTATTCATGGGTCTTGATGACTTGTCTGAGTATAGTTTGCAATGAACATCCATTTCATGACTACACAAAACATAAAGATGAAACAAGCCAATATCTTTGCTGAATTTGGAGAATTCTATACATTTTACAAAAAAAAATATGGACTTCCAAATCTCTTTTAACTGGTACAGGGGCTGAGTTGTATAACTTAAACAATATAAGAAAGGACTTTTACACATATCACTGTGTCAATGCATATGTTCATTAAAAACTAAGACCTTTCTTTAAACATGACCATTTCTCTGAGTAAGAAAGGAAAAACCTTTTTATTGGTAGACCATCTCTATACCCTATGTTCTGCTAACAAAATTGGACTTTTATCATACTCGAACTGAGAAAAAGTTCATAACTCATATAATTCTATCAAGAGACATGAAAGGTGCCAGAGAACTTACATGTGAATACAGTGTTTTGCTGTATCAATATTTCACACATAAAAATCATTATAATTAGAGAATTAGAATAGTTCTGAGGCTTCTGTGGGGGGAAGAAATGAAAACACATTTAAAGTCTGTAACCATACAGATAATGAAGAGGAATAAGATTGAAAAAGATTTCATAGTTCAACAGTACATCTGTACAGGATTCATACCAGAAAAATTATTTGAATGTGTTTTTTTCTTTTCATCCCTGTAAATGACATATCACATCTCTGAGTCTTGGACAGTTCTCTAAGATTGTACTTTGCAAAGAAAGTGCTTACCTGGATTGGCAGAGATTTCAATGATGGGAGTTCTTGGTATCATTGAGAAATGGGCTCTTTAGAAAAGGATCTAGAGGCATCCTTACTCAAGAGGAGGGCATGTAATACAGTGGAAAGAGTACTAGATTTTGAGATTTTTGTGATCTACTGATCACTGCTGGTGGAACTTTGGTCAAATCACTTAAACTTTGTTTCAGTTTTTTCATCTGTGAAATAGATTATTTGCTTAGATGGTCTCTGAGGTATTTCAGCTCTAGGTATGTTCTATGATCCTGAATCTTTTGGGTTATGTGGCCAACAAGATAGATTTCCTTCTTTCCTCACAACTTTATTTGCAACAGATAAAAATAATTTCAGTGTCTCCATGACCTAACATATTAAAAACTTTAAGAACATAACAAAATGATAATCTAAAAGACAAAAATTATTTAATCCTTAATACATTTACAGAATGAGAAAGAAATCATAGTTGAGGAAATAATCTGTGGAAAAGATGTATGGAATAAGATGACTTACATATTATTGGCAAGGAGAAGGTGCACCTAATTATTAGAGATAAAGGTGAATGTAGAGATAGTGAATAGGAAATCTAGGAGGTGGGAACTGAAGATATGGGTAGAAATTGAAGCTCTCAGGGAACGATTTTATTTTTTCAGAGAAATATGAGTCAATTTTCCCAGATGAGAAAGTGGTAGAAGGAATGTTACAGGAGATTTAAATGGGGGGTAGTGCATTATTTAGGGAGATGTGAAAGGATTGCTTTGCTACAATGAAGGCTTAGATGAGAATATATAACACAAATGTATAGTAAATCCAATAAGCCCAGTTTTGTGATTTTTTTCAGCTTCGTATGGTAGCACATGGGTAAGAGAAAAGTTATTAGATAATAGGAGTAACCCATGACTGAAGCTGGCCGGACACAGTAAGCAACAGGATAAGGGGGCAAAGAATTCAAGAGAATTAGGTGGTGTAGAATTAAAATTTGGTGAGGTTGTTGTTGATTCTAAGGTCCCTAGCACAGAAATAACTTCTTTTTCTCATCGCTATATCTGAAAGGGTAGGCCTCCAAACCTATTCCCACACAGAATTAAAGATTCATAGAATCTTGGAATTGGAAGGGTTGATAGATTGCATTTTATCAATCTGAACATAAACAAAATTTTCCTCTTCAATATACTTACCAAGTCGTCACCAAGATTTTGATTGAACATTTCCAGTAAAGGAATATCTGCTGCCTCCCAAGGAAGGCTGCTCTACTTTGTATTAGCCTTAATTATTAGGAAGCTTTTTTCTTTTAATCAATAATAAGTTTACTTTTCTGAAGTTTCTATCCATTGTTTTTTTTTTTTTTGCCTTTTATTTATCATCTTCTTCTTTATATTACCCTACTTTGTCCCTACTTATCTCCAATTACCTTCTTAACCCCACAATTTCCCAGTTTAACCATATAACATTTTCTACCTTTGAATCCTGAGACTCTTTGTTCTATTCCTTGGCAAATATCAACCTTGGTCAAACTCTGCTTCACTGTCCTGCATTGTCTCTATTCTTGAGTTCCTAAATATATGTAGGGACAATATTCATGTGTGCACATTGATTATAATATAATTTATTTTATTTAATCTAACTTATACAATTATATCAATTAAAATAATTATATCAACATCTATGCTTTACTGTCTATTTTTTTTTTCCAGAAATGCCTAATTCAAGTCTTTTCTTTTCTCCTCAAGGCCTTTCAAGCACAATTTTAACCTCTCAGGAGAGAATTTTCCCTCATATTTTATTGAAAAAATTGGAGTAAAAAAATCTTTCCATTATCCCCCATTCTCATTTTTCCTCAAGCTTTGAGGAAGATGGGGTCCCCCTCCTTTGTAAAGTCAACAATTCTACTTGTCTCCTTTCATCTCATTCCATCCTATTTCTCTTTATCCTCTCCAAATAAATAATTATTTAACCACTATTTCTCTTCTTTAGTCTCTCCTAATTTAGTTCTCAATGGATTTTTCCCATTTGCCTACAAACATTTTCATTTATAATCCCATTCTTATATTAAAACAATCATCAAAGGAATAACTTTCATTTTGTCCTACCATCTCCTTCAAGCTAACATTCACTGTCATCCCTGGCTGGTTTTGAACACCTTGAAAAAGCCCCTGCTCTAAAAAGCCTTACATTCTCCTCAGGGATGAGCCATATATCCAGATGAGTGAAAGGGAGAAAAGGTAGTAAGAACAGATGAAGAAGTATAGGACCCCATGTAGGAGGTGGCAACTAAGCTGAACTTTGAAGAAAGTAAGAGATTCTATGAGGAAAAAAATGAGGAAATTTTTCACACATGATTGAGTACCTGTGGAAGTGCAGTTAGAATGACATAGACATGGAAGGGCAGGTGAAAATCAAATGGTGGCAGACTTTATGACAGGTGGAAAATTTCATATTTTATCCCAGAGGCAATAGAATAGAGATGTTTGATGACACGAATAACATGATATGATCTGTATTTTAAAAATATCAATTTGTCTAAGGCCATTGAGTAAGTTAGTAGCACAAATGGGACTTTTATTCTGTTTTTATGTCTTTGTTTACCCTCCTGTATAGCATTTGTAGCTTTATAAATGTTGAAAATATAACTTTTTCATTTTCTTTTCCCTCAAATTTAAGGCCCTTATTTTTGGTCCAGTTTAATATATTTGGTGTTTTCATTTAATCAAAAACATGCTGTTATCTAGTATAATCATCTGCTTGATTTCCTGTTGCCTAGCTGTTTCATGAATAATACATCTATCACAAATAATGAATCACTGAAATTACTTTACCAGGCACTACAAGTGATACAAATAAATGAAAAAGAAAAGTATGGACAAAAAGATGTGTGGAAAGAGGAAGGAAGAGGAAAGAAAGAAAAGAAAAACAGTAAAGGGAAAGAAAGAATGAATGAAGGAGAAAAAAGAATGAAAAGAAAACACAATTGGTTTAAAGAACAGTTTTGTGTTGTAGAAGATCTCCATTAACCATCCTTGGAATTAAAAGACCTGAATTTAAATCTCATCTCTGCTGCTTACTTGATGAATAATCTTGGAGAAGTAACTAATCCTTTTTGATGTCAAGCTCCCTATCAGTAAAATCAATGTTATAATATCTACCTTAGTTATCTCACAAGGAGGTTGATGGTTCTGAATATTAAATAAAATAATTATTATTGATATGAACAATATTACACACACATATATATATATATATATATATATATATATAAAATATGTGTGTATGCATGTGCATATACACATAAACATGATCAGATATGATTTTATCCATGTAGGAAGCTTCCCTAAGAGGAATGTCCTTCACCAAAATAGCTTCTTTACATATTAAAGAGTTGTCTAGTAACATTTAGAATTTAAGGAGGAGGGGGAAGCTAGGTGATGCAGTGGATAGAGCACCAGCCCTGAAGTCAGAAGGACCTGAGTTCAAATTTAATCTCAGACACTTAACACTTCCTAGGTTTGTGACCCTGGGCAAGTTACTTAACCCCAATTGCCTCAGTGATAAAAGAAAAGAAAACAAAAGAGAAGGAAAGAAAAAAAAAAAGAAAAGAAGTTAAGAAGGAGGTCGAGTTCTGGGGAGCCAAGATGACAGAGTGAAGCCAGGAAGCTGGCTTCTTTTCCCAATTCCTCTCAAAAATTACATGAAACCAATCCTCTGAATAGAGTCTGATAGTAAAAACACTCTCCAGGTCAAGACAGATTGAAAGGATTTAAGAAAGCTCAGTCTCACTGGACTGAAAGTTCAGATGCTATCTGGGAAAGCCAATGAGAGGGTCTTAATCACAGCAGATCACTAGAGAAGTTAATAAAATATTGTAAAACTTAGATATGATAGGCCTCTGGAGAAAACTGAATAAGGATAAAAAGGAATATACCTTTTTTTTTTCTCCTCAGCAGTACATAGCACCTCCACAAAAAATTAACCATATATTAGAGCATTAAAAGCCTTACAATCAAATGCAGAAAAATAGAAATAGTAAATGCTTCCTTTTCACATCACTAAGCAAAGAAAATTATATTAAATAAAGGACCAGAGAAAGAGAGACTAAAAACAATTGGAAATTAAATAATCTAATTCTAAAGAATGAATGGGTTAAACAAGAAATCATAGAAATAATCAATAATTTTCATCCAAGAGAATAACAATAACGAGATGATATATGAAAACCTATGGGATGAAACCAAAGCAGTTCTTAGGGGAAATTTTATATCTTTAGATAGTCATATGAATAAAATAGGGAAAGAAAAGACCTATTAATTGGGCATACAACTAAAAAAGCTAGAAAAAGAACAAATTAAAAATCCTCAATAAAAAAATCAGAAGTTCTGAAAATCACAGGAGAGATTAACAAAGTTGAAACTGAGAAAAGCATTGAATTAATTAATAATACTAAGAGTTAGTTCAATTAAAAAAACTAACAAATTAGATAAATCTTTTGTTAATTTTATTTAGAAAGTAAAGAATAAAACAGATGATCTGCATCAAAAATGAAAAGGTTGAATACCACCAATAAAAAAAAAATTAAACAATAATTAGGAGCTAATTTGCCCAGATTTATGTCAAGAAATCTGACAATCTAACTAAAATGGATAAATATTTACAAAAATATAAATTACCCAGATTAATAGAAAAGGAAATAAATTACTTAAATAATCCAATTTTAAGAAAATAAATTGAACAAGCCATCAATGAATTTCTTAAGAAAAAATCTCCAGAGCCAGATGGATTTACAAGTGAATTGTACTAAAATTTAAAGAACAATTTATTCCAATACTATGTAAAGTATTTGAAAAAACAGGTAAAGAAGGAGTCCTGCCAAATTCCTTTTATGGCACAAATATAGTACTGATAACTAAACCAGTAAGAGCCAAAACAGAGAAAGAAAATTACAGACCAATCTCTCTCATGAAAATTGATGAAAACATTTTAAATGAAATATTATCAAAGAGATTGAGGAACCTATAAGCAGGATAATACACTGTGACCAAATGGGATTTATACTAGAAAAACAGGGCTGGTTTAATATAGGGAAAATATTGGCATAACTGACTATACCAGAAAGCATATCATAATTTTAATAGATACATAATTTTTAAAAATAAAATACAGCACTTATTCTTACTAAAACACTAGAGAGCATAGAAATAAGAGTTTTTTTTTAAATGATTAGCAGCATCTATCAAAAACTGTCAGTAAGTATTATTTGTAACCGAGAGAAGGTAGATGTGTTTCTCTAAGATCAGAGGTGAAATAGGGGTGTTTGTTATTAACAGTATTACTTGATATAATACTAGAAATGTTGGCATTAGCAATAAGAAAATAAAAAAATAAATTAAAGAAATTAAAGTCATCTATAGTCACATGAAAATATGCTCTAAATCATTATTGATTAGAGAAATGCAATTAAAACAACTCTGAGGTAAGACTTCATATCTCTCAGAAAAGATTGTCTAAGATGTCAAGACAAGATAGTGATAAATGTTGAAGGAGATGTGGGAAAACTGGGGCACCAATGCACTGTTGGTGAAGTTGTGAACTGATCCAACCATTCTGGAGAGCAATTTGGAACTATGTCGAAAGGGCTATCAAATTGTCCATACCCTTTGAACTACTACTGCCATTAATAGGGCTGTATCCCAATGAATCATAAAAGAGGGAAAAGGCCCCAGCTGAGCAAAAATTTTGTAGTGGCCCTTTTTGTGGTGGCAAAGAAATGAAAAATGGATAGATTTCCATCAATTGGTGAATGACTGAATACGTGGTTGTATATGAAAGTAATGGAATATTTTTTAATTCTATAAAAAATGATGAGCAAGCTGATTTTAAAAAGGCCTGGAAAGATTTACATGAACTGATGCTGAGCAAAACCAGCAGAACTAGGCACACATTGTATACAGTACCAGCAAGATTGTGGGATGATCAGCTATGACAGACTTGGTTCTTCTTAGCAGTTAAGTGATCCAAGGCAGTACCAATAAACTTTGGATGGAAAATGCCATCCATCTGCAGAGAGAAAATTATGGAGACTAAATGTCAACACATGTTATGTTCATTTTTTTTTCTTTCTTTTCCTTCTGTTTTATTTTTCTTTCATGGTTTTTCCTTTTGTTCTGATTTTTCTCTCCCAATGTAATTCATAAAAAAAAAACTATGTAAAAATTATATTTATAACCCCCAAATAATGAATTAACTTTTTTAAAAAGTTAAGGAAGCTTCTGGAGTTGCACATAATCCATACATTCCCATAGTGCCTATCCTTACTGACTGTGAGAATATTTTTCTATCATATTCCTTGTTTTTCTCTTCTTTTCCTCTCTCTCTTTCCCCCTCTCTCCCCCTTTTCTCTTCTCTCCTCCCTTCCCTCCTATTCCTTCTCTTTCTTCTGCTTTTTCTCCTCTATTTCCTTCTCCTTTTTTCTCTCTCTCCCTCTTCTTTCCCTCTCTCCTTTCCCTCTCTCTCTTCTCTCTCTCTCTTTCTCTCTCTCTCTCTCTCTCTCTCTCTCTCTCTCTCTCTCTCCCCCACCTTCTTCCCTCCCTGACTTAGTCTCTCTCTCTGTCTCTGTTCATCTTTCTTCTGCAAACACTTGTATGTGTATATGCACATGTACACACATACACACACAGACACACACACAGACATTCATACAGATACCCACATATATCTTTGGGTTTTCAGAATGTTAAAACTATTTGCAGTAAATGAAATTTTATTTTTATTATATACCTTTAATTTTTCTTCTTCTCCCCCAATATAATGTTTTTATTAAACTAGTGAAGTAGATTTCATCATCTTGTAATTTCTAAAGTCCTTGAGATGTTAAAGAAAATACTTCATATAAAATGCATGGAGAAGCAAAATAGGTTTACATAATGTTAATATAGACAAATGGCATGTGCAACATTATATCTAGTTACAATTTAATTAGATTAATTAGATCAATAGAATTAGTAGTTCTATATTATCTTATCCAGACTAAGGCTGGCAAAAACACTACTTAAACATGGTTTACAACCCTAAAACATTATAATAGCACATATAGTGTCAGTACTATCACACATCAATATCACCATGAACACACCATTAAGAGGGAGAGTTTATAGGACACTCAAGAGACGCATAAAATGCTACCCTTACAGGGGAAAAAAATTTGATAATGCAGGCTAAAAAAATTATTCCAACTGTCTAAAAAGAGCTTACTTAAAATTAATTCCAAATTTAGTGTGGTCATGATTACATAGCAAATGAATTTAACAAACAGGTTCCGGAGGTAACATAATGGATAAAACAGAATCCATGTACCTTATGCCTTGCCTAAAAATCCTGCAGAAATTTCAAACACTCAATAAATCATAGACGGTGACTGAATTCTTGGGCCATCCACTTGAACACACACCAGATGGCACGTTCCATAAAAGCATCCTGTAACATTAAGAAATTGTGTCTAGAGTGAGGGCTGATTCCTTGAAAAAAAACTGACAACAGGAATACCTTGAATCCTTAAAGATCAGGAGGTCAGTAGGAATAGAGAAGAAGCTATTCCATGATAAACTCTTAATTTTCACTTAGGGAATTTTCCATTCCACTGATACTGTCACACTAATTTAATTTTAATAGGCTCTTTTTTGGCTTTGCTGTCAGACCAACAAGGATATGAGGCCATAGACTGAGTAGAACTGCAAATAATAGATCAAATTTGATATTTCTTTATTTGGTAATCCTTAAGACCTATTGCACCTCATAAGAGCTGCCTTTTGGTTTTCACAAGTTCACAAGATATTTATATGTGTGTGTATGTATGTGTATATACATATATATGTTTACATGAATCCATGTAGTAATCCCCCCCACTATGATGCAATATGAAATTGAGAATTAATGAAAACTACTGAAAAAGAAACTTACTTTTTTCACCTTTTGCTCAAGGAATATTTTTTTATCAATTTTTATTTTTTAAGTGTGAGCAACTAGGCCCACATTTTACAAAGACAAGCAAAACATATTCATTTTATTTTCATAGATCGAATCATAGGTATCTATTACATATTTATTGAAATGAATTGATTTGAAAATTGGCCATGATTTGTCATATGGGAAGGATAAGGGAAACTTAAAAACAGCTGATGTGCCCCTTTGACAACCTAGTATTATTAAGAAAGAGCAATATATTATGTTGGGTGGACTCTGAAAAACTTATAGGAAGAAATGGACTTAAGTTATAAAGGATTGGTCAACGTGGACAGATTAGGATAGATATCATTGAAGACAATACATTTGTTGTTAAAATTTCAGATCTATTAGAGTATGTGACCAACTATTTAAGACCACCTCCTGTTTCCTTTCTTTGCTTTTCCCTTGAACTCCTTACTCCCTTCTCAGAGACTTGCAAACAGTATTTCCAAATACAAGCAGCAGACATATGCTTTGACGAATACTGACACCTGTTTCAAAGAGAATGCAAAAGACTTGGTGTTCTTCTGTATTTTGTCTTCATCTTTTCATCATGCTGTATAAATTAGAATATTTTGCTAAGTGTTAGCTTCTGCAGTTTAATTATACTAAATATACTGTGGCTGATAGTGTTTACATACTGCGAACTATTTAACATTTTATATATAGCAAGAAAGATGTGCCTAAATCTGTTTGCATAGTTTGCATTGGTATATCGCTAAAATAGTCTTGAATAATTACCATTGCCATAGTCATGCTATGCTTTTCAAAATTATAATTAATTAAAATGTCTCATTTCATTGTGCTTCCAATTGTTGCACTAGATCCAATTTGAATTTTAACTGCAGATGCAATTGTCCATTATTGTTTTCCTGAGATTCAATTTGAGCCTACTACTAACTAGTAATAGTTGTTTCTTTTTTTCTTTTCTTTTCTTTTTTACCCCAGAGTGTGGCAGAGGAAATCAAAGAAGGTGGAGGATTTGTATTTTCTTTTCATTATAGTGCTCCTAAAATTGTTGTTATCAAGGCAACTTTATCTCAGGTTACTCAGAAATGGTAATAAACAGAAATGGTAATAAACATAGTATTTTGTGGTAGCTTTTAGTTGGCAAGCCCAAGACTGAACAGCAGGATTGGCTAACTCAAATGAATCCTCCACCAAATGGCTTCTTTCTCACGAAATCATCTATCGAACTCATTGATGTGACAGTAATTTTATTCATATTTGATACTGGCCTTTTTCCCTTGGTGTGTTCTTCCTTCAGAAAAGTCACATTAATCCCTTGGTGTGAGGGAAAGACTGGCTATAGGACAGAAAGATTAGAGAAGATTGTTATTGATTGTGTGAAAATTTTAGAAGAGGGGAGTTCAACAACTTGTAGTGAGAATGATGTGTTCTCTTGTAGAAGATCCTTTGACTTCAGGGAAGTGGGCAATACTTTGGAAATCACTTGCAGTTTCTTTCTAAACCAGAAGTTCAGTTATAAGAATCTTGATGATAGATGGATAGACAGATTTGTAGGCAGACAGATGGACAAATAAATAGATAGATCAAAAATTTTGTTCTGCATTTACTGCTTTCCAAGAACTCTACTAAGTGGTGAGCATAGAAATACAAGGACAGTTTTACCTTCAAGGAAATGACATTTTAATGAAAGAAAAAAAATGTTATCTGGAAAGGGAAGGGAGGGGCATAGAAGTTACTCTGTAAGGTGCTCATATCATGAACGTCAAGATAAGGGTAAAATAAAGCCAAAGCTGGCTTATCATGGCTCAACAAAATGCAAAGAAATATCAAGAGTGAAGTTCATTTTTGGGCTTGCAAAATAGGTCAAATTAATAACATTAAAGTTTGAATTGAAATAGCATAGTGTGAAGATGGTCAAAGACAGCTGTTTTTTAAACATATTATCACAGAAAATATAAGAACAAAACCAAAAAAAAAGCATCTAAATGAAACTCTGATAATGATACTCAGAGCATAGTGTTGAGGTAAAATCAAATTAAAGTACTTTTTCTTACTCCTGTACTGCCTGCTTGAATACATTTCTGTCTAATTAATTCATATTATGTTTATTTCAGTTTTTTAAAAAAAAATCCATGTTGGCTCTTCTGTGATGGAAATGGGATTTATTTCAGGAAGAAATGCTTCTAGTCAAGGGAGAAGGTGGGGGAAATAACCTTTCAATAGAAGGCATATTTATATCAGTTATACTTTAAATATTGGCTGATGTAAAGGACTATGAAAGACACCATGCTATATTCCCATCCATCTTATTTAATATCTAAAAGGAATAGTAATAATAATAACTCATTTTATATACAAAATTTAAAAATAATACTCTATCAGGGAAATAGTACAAATATTATAATCTCCATTTTCTAATTGAGGAACCTAAGGCTTGTAGGAATTTAATAACTTGCCTAGAATCAATATTGGAGTCAGATGACAACTCCAAACTTTTCAGTACACAGTTGTAATGTAATAACAGGATTACATTAGAACAAAAATTTGATAGAAGTTAATGTTATAAATATGGTTATGATAATGCTAAAAAGGATAAATCTATAGATGTAACAAAAATATGCAGGTGAAATTTTAAAAAGAGAAAAGATATGGACAAAATTTTCTCAGTCTATGACTGAAGATTTGAAGAAAAAGAAGAAAATTTATTGTGCTAAAATATTTTAGATGGCATATCTATCATATAATCATTATAGGTTTATCTGTAATTATAATCTATAATTTTAAATTTTTAAAATTTTACTTTCTATATGTACTTTATTACTTTGTAATTAGTTTGCATAAGAACTGCAATTTTCTTACCATTTGTTCTAATACATAAATAAATATGAAAATTGTTTTTAAACATTTTCATTACATAATTTTTTGGGCTGGTACCAATTATTTCAAATAATGTAAACTTGAAAAGTGACACCACCTAACAGAATTCATTATTCACACTAATTGGGACTTAACTGTGTATTTTTATAAGGAAATTAGCAAGGGTACCATTGAAATTTGAGCTTTACAAATCAACATTTCTTTCCATTATGCGTCATTAAATTGGTTAAAAATATAGTTGGCAAGTTCTAAATAGCCTGATTTACTAATATGTTCTGAAAAGGTATTATATTTAGGTGTTCTGAGCACTCTAAAGTCATAGTAATATTTTATATTACTATATACAAACAAGGAAAAATAAGTTTTTTTCTTCCTAAAACCTTAAAGCATCTTTAAAGTGCAAAGTATTCTTTATCTGTTGGATCATGGACTTCAGAATCAGATGACCTTAGATATTATCTAGCCTGACAACTTCATTTTCTATGAAAGGAAACTCATCAAGAGGTAGAAAAACTTTCTCAACCTTATGTAAAAATTATTTGTGCCAGACTCAAGAGACAAAATCAGGACTTCTGATATAAAATTTAAATGCATCAATTCAATTCAATAAATATTTATTAATTATATTGAAAATTTGATGCATCTGTAATTTCTAATGGTACATTCATTTATCTTCATCATCTATGAATCTTGATCATGTCTTCCCCCAAATCTTTCAGATAAGTCTACTTAATGGCTTAACTTAATCATTTTTCTAGGTCTCTTGACATTATATGGAAAATAATAGAGACCCACACTTATGTTATGTGAACAACCTACCTCCTTTTCTGGTAACGTATATTTCTAGTAATTATCCTTACAATACACACGATTTTTTCAGTGAAAGAGTAAATGAATTAAAAACATTTATTAAACACCATTGGAAAAATGCTGTATCATACTCATATTTTTTATGTTCCTCTTTATTGCCCTTTGGTTACCCTTAACATTATTTCTTTTATGACTCTGTATTCCTTGGTTCTTAGACATGCAGAATTAATGGAAGGACATAGTATTAAAAATAAGGGCCTTTGTTTCAGGGAAAAGCACATATTTTTTTTTTTTTCTAAATCATTTTTCTCGCCAAAGAGACCAAATGATTATAGGTAGAAATAGTTTCTAGATATTCTGGTTTCATTGTAGCAATTATCTTAGGTTACAGTATCTTAGGCAATGGTGATAGCTTTTGATTTATTCTTCCATATTTTCTCATTTTTTGATCAAGAACTTCTTTAGATAGTTTAATTTGAAGCTGCCAAACTAAACTTTCAGTTATATATCTTCTCATATTTCCAAGTTTTCTAACTTGGTATTAATTTGATTTTTTAAAAATTTAATTGTTAATAAGATCCATGGTTAAATAATTTAGAAAAGATGTTTGAAGAATAATTTTTAAATGCTAAATTGATACTACTAGTGGTTCTAGGTCTAGCTAAATAAAACAAAAAATAAAACACCAGAAAGACACTGACTAAAGCATAAATAAGAAGAAATATTGGATTTTTTTCTTTGCCCTAATATTCATGACCAGGTATATTTCATCTTTCTGTACATTTGTTTCCATGTGGGTTTAACAGGCATATCATTTGTACAAATGTATTCTGGAAGCTTATCTCATCATCTTCATCATCATCATCATCAATACAAAAAATCAAAAAGATTTTTTGCATCCAATATATATTTAGAAAAAAATGATATCTACAGAAAATTTGAAAATACACATAGTTCATTATTTAATGGGTATTATTAAACTATGAGAATGTTTGGTGGGTATTTTTTTATGCTAATGCGAAAGCTCTATCATTCACTTGATCACTGATCAAGTACATATAGTTTTGCAAAGCTTTCCTCTCCCCTTTAAATTGAAAAAAGAAATGGCAATAATTTGCATTTCTATCATTTTAACATAAATCTTACACATAATAAGTAGTGTCTGATTCTTATATCATAGACTCTGAATTTCATTCAAGTGGTGGTTGATGTATAATGAAAAACTGAGAATGAATTTTAAAAAGGAAATACACAATGGATATGTGTTCAAGTATGTGAACACACCCATGTACCTGCAAGATCAGTGTATAAAATCATTGAGGGTATTTGCTGAGAGTGCTATGGCTCATGACAATGAAGTTGATGTAACTATTGTTCATATTACTTGTGACTTTGTCCCAGCTAAATGGTTAGGATTATCTCATCAAATCATAACAATCAGAATATACGTTTTAGAGCACAATAAATATACTGTATTTGGTTCTAGATTATTTCCGCCTTGCCATATGATTCCTTTCTGTCATATGTGGATATGAGGATATATGTGTGCATGGGTCTGCACTGGTTAAGAGCTGGGATAGCAGTCATTCTTTCTAATAAACCTTTGATCTGTTGAAAGGTAACTACAAAGCTTGTAGCCTAGGTACCAGGGCAAAGTGAGTTTCAATATGTGTGTGTGTAAGAAAAGATTGGTCCCAGGGGCTGCCTTGCTGAGCTTGTAACAGCTAATTGGGCCTGTTAGGGTCAGCAATTAGCTCTGAGCTATTCAGAACTTCTGACAGTGCTACCTTTATCTGTAAACCAGTTCTTCATTGAACAATAATGCAGCAGACAATCAAGGAGCTCACCTAGCAGAGTACAAAAGCAAGCTGAGCCTCTCAGGGTAGATGGAGACTTTCTTGGGCTGTGGAATTATTATGTCATGCCTACCCGTCAAACGAAGGTACATCCCGAGTCTTCACCAGAAAGATATGTAACCATTACTCAGTGACTGAAAGAAACATTCTTTTCTTTAGACTCATTAACTACTAGAGATACCAAGTATTTCCTATTGGAAATAAATCCCAAGGGGTTGGGAGAGAAGGAAAAGCCCTGCTATTTTTCTTTCCTATTGATGTGAAATATATAAGGGGGAATGCTGGTTTTTTATTATTAATTATACTTGCTAGAAACCTTTGTAAAGAAATTTAGAAAAGTGAGTTTGTCCTAAATCTGTAGTAGAATCCTGTCCCATGATAAGCCAGAAGCAAATTACTCAGCTTTGCCATTTTCCCTTTTTGCCCCCAACATGATTTCCATCTTCTACATTTGGGGCTCCAGGAAGAAAGTCCAAACACTTGTGTTCCTGTGGAATAACCTTACTCAGGCTTTTCTGAATGTACACAGTGTAGTTCATATAACTTAGACTCAGTAGATCAATCTGTCCTGATAGGACTAAACCCCCTGGTACCCTGTGGTGTTTGTAATGTTTGGCAAATACTAGTCCCTGGGGTTAACCTATTTGATAGAGAGGACCATATGACCAATGAAGGAATAAGATGGGGCCCCCCAAGAGGATTTTATGTCTAGTTCTGCCCAGTGACTCTCATGTCAAAATTACTTCATCCTTCCAAGAGAAGCATTGAATCACATCGTGGAAGGAAATGCACCCCCGACAGGTCTGCGAATGACAGGTCTATAATTTCAGCATTATTTTAATACAATGTGGAAGTGCCTTATATATTTAAGCAGCTTCATTTTATATCTGCTTTTTAGGATAATTGATTCATACTTGTCTCTGCTAGCTTTCAGTAATTTGCTTTCTTTTCTTTTTCCCCTCATCTCTTTGCCATCACCTCCCCTTTATTTTACCCCCTCCCTTGATTTATAAACACTCCCATCATGCTTTCTGTTTTCTGAAGCTTCTATTTTGCAAGGAAGCCTTATCTTGCAAGGGAGGGTCAGATTGATGAGATTCTGCTGGGCTTTGTAAGTAAAGCTGATTCTACTGAGTTCAATGCTTGATAGAGGAGCCATGGTTAACTGAGTTAACTGAAATATCCACATTACTGAGATAGGCCACGAATCAGACCTAGATGCGTATACACATACATATAAATGTATATGCACATATATGTATATATATATATATTATTTGCTTATATATACATATATGTATATATATGTGTATTATTTACTTTGACAGATTGGTAGAGAATTGTTATATATAATACAGTGGAAGAAGGAAGGAACACGTTTAATCATTGGAATCCCTTTTTAAAAATCTCAGAAAAGTATTTACTTCAACTTTTTCATTAGGAGACAGTTGGTGTCTCCAAATCCTGCTAAAAAAGTTTATATTCCCTCATTTTTGCCATAATATTTCTGTCCTGCCAAGCTGACAGCTGAAATCTTGCCCTACACATCCCAAATCGGATATCAGCCACAAGCTAGCCTGGCCATCAGTAAAAGAAAAGAGAGTAGTCTAACCCGGGGAAAAATGAAATGTTTTACAACATAGACCAACCCTGCTGAAGCTGGGTGCTGCATGTCAACAGCCTGGGAGTCCTGGCAGATCTCAGGAGAGTCAGCCTGGCTCCTCATGACATATCCAGAACTTGTGCCTCGTCGGTTCAGTTCCAGATTGCAACCGCGACTTTCATAGCTGACATGTTCTCAAGCGTGCACCAGGAATAAGGGGTTGCTTTTTCTGAGACTGAGTCTAGGATGACACCATAAAAGTGGGGTGGCCATGTACTGGGGTCCACTCAGAATCACTTCTAAAACCCAGAGCAGTTGTGAAGCCTGATGCAAATTGACAAGCACACTGACTTCTCTCCCACCTTGCATATTTCCAGTTCCTTTATTAGCTTTGCCTCAGCAGGCTCTATGGGAAGCTCTCCAAAGACATGCTGTCCTATTTCTTATAGAGCCACATTGACACACTTTTCCAGTGTCATTTCTTAAGGGCAGGGAGGTGAAAGAAAGGGAGTAAGTTAGATAAAGACAGCCAAAGGAAGAGAAGTCTATTTTGGAAGTTACACAACTTTATTTGAGTGAAAGGAAGTGCCCTGAAATTTGTCTGAAAAAATAATACTATTTTAGGAATTAAGTCTTAAGAAAATAATATAAAACAATGCCTTGGGAGAAACTGACATATGAAAAAGAATTCTCTTATCCCACAATTCCTTCACTCCCGTCTTTCTTTCATTAAAGACAAACAGTGAGGGCAAGATTTAAGATCTATGCTAATCATTCCCAAATTCAGATCCATTTTGAGTCATATTCATTGGTTAAAAAGAAATTTGGAGGTGGGAAACTGACTTTTTATCCAGAAAAAATGATTAGAGGAATGTTTATACTTCCTAGCAGTCAAATTAAAATTAAACAGTAAATATGAAGGAAAACCAGAGGACAGCTTGGGGTGAGAAATTAAAGAGAAATGTCATATACTTTGATACTTTCATGTAAGAGTGGGTAGTAGTTGGGAAGGCATACTTGGACTGTATCATGAGGATGTCCATATAGAACATTGATTCAGTGAAATAAGTTAAGATCACACTAGTTTGACATTGTGGAGAAAAATGAAAATACTGATTTTTTAAACTGCAAGTTTGACCTCATAAAGTTCCAAGAAGTTAGACTTTTGTCCTCTGTATTCTACTAGAGAAAAGTATAGATGCCTATCCACAAAATTATTAGAACAAAACTCAAGGGCAGTGTGGTAAAATTGTGATAATAAGTAAGCAAAATGCTAAAAACTCAGTAATTTTTTAACAAATTTAATGAAGGAATTGGGGGCATTTATTTCTCTTTGATGATTCAAACCTTTTCCAAAATGCATCACTCTATTCTTAAGTATTACAATCTATGATTCCCTATTTTGTTTTAAAATGCTTGTATTTTAATATATATAAAGGAATGAAGTGAGTTAAAATTATTTTGAAATTTTTGCCAAATCCTTTTATCTCATTGAAGTTTTTGAGTTTTTAATAAAATTAGGATTATTTGTATGTTTACATGATGGTATTATCTAAAGAATTGATAGATATCAACAAAAGAAAAAATTCCAGATGCCTTCTCTACTCAATCAGAAAGTCATTTACTTATTCCAAACATCACAAGTGGATATATATATATATATATATATATATATATATATATGCATGTATTTCCAAACCTAATTCATTAAAAGATTAAAAAACCTTTTTATCATTAATATGGTCTTAGATACTAGGTACATAGGTGATTATTAGAAATGCAGAGATGCCTTAAATGCAGCTTTCTAGGAGAAAGCTATTTTTAAATATTCTGATTTATCACAATAAAAAATATAGAAGTGTGCTGTTTAAACATAACTTTAAATTTCTTGGTCTTGTTTAACTTCTCAAGGGATTATTATGTGCATTATTCTGGTTCCTGTATTGCTGCTAAGGCAATTTAACTGTTTCTTTCTCTGACTTTTCTTTCTTCTACTTGCTTCTTGACCATCTGGAATTCTGATTTTATATTCTTTCCTAAAAAAATGATCTTACATCTTTTTGGCTTCAACTTTTACCTTAGTATTTGGTAGCTTTTACACATTCTCATTTTAACCTTCTGTTCTTTTCAGTATCTCCAAATGCCTAATGGACATTCCATAGGATCAAAGGATTACAGATCCACAGTTGTAAGTAAGGGACCTCAAGGATCATCTGGCTGAATGATCTCATTTTGCAACCTAGGACTGTTAATATCTTGCCCAAGTTAACACAAAGATTATCAGAAATGTTATGCCCCTAATTCCTTTAATTTCAGAGACAGTACTCTTTTTATTATAGTATACAGTCTTAAAATCAGAAAATAGGAAAGGTATAATGGACTCCAGGTGCACCAATAAAAAACAAATGCAAGACCCCAAATATGCTTAAAAATTCTACTCTTCCAGAAGAATAATATGAAATGCTTAGATATTCTTCAAACTAAAAACAGTTTACTCAATAGCTTTCACTTTGACTAAGTTCCTTTTAAAAATATTTTTCCTTTCCAACTTCTAAACCTCCAACAAGAATATACTTGTTGTCTCTTAGAAACTGAGAAACTTTTTCATGGCAGGTAGATAGCACAGTAAATAGAGCACCAGCTTTGGAGTCAAAAGGACTTGAGTTAAAATCTTACCTCAAACACTTGGTACTTACTAAAAATGTCAAATCACTCATCTATGATCACTTCACAAAAAAGAAAAGAAAAACTTTTTTTTATGTTTCAGTTCTTTGACTGACTGGAGTCTTTCTCATTCCTTTGATTAAAAATTAATCACCAAATCTTATTGGGTTTTTAATCAAAGTATTTTTAATCAAATATTTCTCATATGCAGCTTTTCTTCTCTATTCCTATTGACATTACTCTATTTCCAGCCTTTGTTGAAGAAGTTGTTATACCTAGATTATTGAAAAAGCCTCCTCTGAACTCCCTGAAACAGAATGACAGAATCTTAGAATCAGAAGGAATTTTAATGGGCATTTATTCCAAATCAAACTAGAATATGAATCTTGTCTTTAGCATCCATGGCAAATAGTCATCTTAGATAACATTCACTATTAGGAATATTTTTCTTTTATTGATTCAAAAACCATATCTCACTCTGGGGTACCATTTCATACCTCTCAGATTGGCTAAGATGACAGGAAAAGATAATGATAAATGTTGAAGGGAATGTGGGAAAATTAGAATACTAATGCATTGTTGGTGGAGTTGTGAATTGATCCAATCCTTCTGGAGAGCAATTTGGATGCTCAAAGGGCTATCAAATTGTGCATACCCTTTGAACCAGCAGTGTATATACTATGTCTTATATCTCGAAGACATAATAAAAAAGGGAAAAGGCCCACATGTGCAAAAATGTTTGTAGCAACCATCTTTGTAGCAGCAAGGAACTAGAAATTGAGTGGATGTCCATCAGTTGGGGAATGGCTGAATAAGTTATGATATATAAATATAATGGGATATTGTTGTTCTATAAGAAATGACAAACAGGCTGATTTAAGAAAAACCTACAAAACCTTGCATGAACTGATGCTAACTGAAGCGAGTTGAACCAAGAGAACAATTGTACACAGTTACAACAAGATTATGTGATGGTCAAATTGTGAGGTTTTCAACAACAAGGTGATTGAAGGCAATTCCATTAGACTTGTGATGGAAAGAGTTATTCACATCCAGAAAAAAAAAATTATGGAGACTAAATGTGAATCAAAGCATAGCATTTTTACTTTTTAAATGTTATTTGTCTGTTTTTCTCCTGTTTTTTTTTCTTCTTTCACCTTTTGATCTTATTTTTCTTGTGCAGCATGGTGAATATGGAAATACAATTAGAAGAATTGTACATGTTTGACCTATATTGGATTGCTTGCTCTTTATGGGAGAGGATGGAGGAGAATGAGGGAGAAAATTTTGGAACCTGAAGTTTTACAAAGGTGAATGTTGAAAACAATTTTTTGCATGTATTTGAAAAATAAAAAAGCATTTTTAAAAAGCCATGTTTCTTCAATGTCTATTCATCACTTCTAATGTAGATAGGGATAAGCTCAAGTGCAAACTCTCTTTCAAATGTTAGCCTTTCAGATACATTAAAGTGTTTGCCCTTGGGTTTTTCTTTTAACAGAATTTTCTAATTCTTTAAACCAATCTACAGATAGTATGAACTCAAGGACCTTCACCATCTTAATTCTTCCTTTTCAGATATATTCTAGCTTAACACTCCCCTTCCTAAAAATGCCTTTCACTAACCACAAATTATGGTTTGATTAAAGCAGAATACAGGGAAAGTCTCATATTATGGATTCTGGACACTCTTTTAAGGGTAACCTAAGATTGTATTACTCTTTTTGACTACAGAATTACTTTACTAATTAATAGTGAGTTTGTAGTCTATTAACACATTCAGATATTCTAATATTAGTTTTTATCCAATTGTTTCTCCATCATTCATTCTTGTGCACTCAATTTTTTTGAAACAGAATTTTTTTCTTATCTTTTTAAACTTCCTTTTACCAGATTTAGTCAAACAACCTGGCCTATAAATATATTGTTGGAAACACAGTTCTATTATACAATCTTATACTTCCCATCTTGACATCAATTTCAAATAATGCAAATCATTGGTGAAAATCATGATAATGAGGTCATAGGCAAATTCCTAGGATACTCCACTAGAAGCTTCCTTTTAGATTGCTATTAATGCATTAATTATTAATTGACTTCAGTCATTCAGTCATCTTCCTGAATTATCATCTAGCCTTCATTCATTCATCTTCTCCACAATGATAAAATCAGAGATGTAAATGCCTTGTTGAAAGTGAAGTTTGCTATTTGTGATAAGTATAATTTCTATGATTTTTCCAAGTCATTGATTTAAAAAAATTCCCAAAAGAATAAACTTATCTGCAGAACTCTGGAACATATTAGAATCTCCTTCTAAGGGGACATTGAATCATAAGACTTAGTTTCTGAATCTAGACTTTCTACTATCTTCTGAAATTTTGTTATGAATTAGTTTATATATCTCATTCTTTTCCACAGGAATAGTATGTTGTGCTATGTTAAATGATTTGGTAAATCTAGATAAGATATAAATGTAGAGACCCCATTATTTATCAGTTTAGTAAACTTATAAAAAACAAATGAAGCTAATGTTTCCTCTTCATGAGGAAACCATGAAAACTCATTGTAACTACTACCTCCTCTTCTATATTCTTTATATTCTATAATATTTCCAGGAAACAAATTCAAGCTCCTTGGTTAGTTGTTTTTAAACTCCGTCCTTATCTTTTTATTTTTCTTTTATTAATTGGGACATCATTTGACTTTCTCCTATTGTCTCCATTTTCCACATTACGTACATTCCTGCCTTTTGCAAAATGTTTACCATTTTTACCTAAGTCTCATCAAATTTTATTTATTCTTCAACATTTTGGTCAAGTCTAATTTATTCCCTAGTAAATCCAGACCTCATCATTCTCTCGTTCTTTTCCTTCTTTTTTCTTCAGGTGACTTGAACTCTATCAGGAAAGGCCAAACTTTATAAGTATATAACATTTCCATTAGTTATGATGCTTGTGCCAGTGTGTAATCTGGCTTCTGTATGATATGTAGGCCTGTGAACTTGCCTTGCAGTATATGTTTTAGTAGTATTTTTTTAAACCACCAACCTTTTTTATTGGGTGGTTTACACATGCATATAGAACCCACAAAACTATAAAATTTCTATTTTTTAAAGATAGGAAACATTTCCCTAGCACAGGGTTGGTCATAATCCCTCTGTAGAAATTGTCTACTTTTTATCTCTCCTGTGGATTTTTATTTTTTTGGGTACATGTTTTTTTTTTTATATCTAGACAAGAATTAATTTATATGGGAGACAAAATGTAGATCATGATGGTAAATGGGAATCTCTCAAAATGTTAATATTTCAAAGAAATTTCTAAATTTTCCCATGCCTTTGATTAAGTCTACTCTTTCATTTTAAAATATGTCAGAATGTTTACTTTTACTAAATATAGATTCATAGATTTATGAAGTCCAAAAGTTTTTTAATCTAAATTCTTTTATAACCCAAATTCCCTAACTCCTTTTCTATTTCATCAAAAATTTCACATTACTTTTTTTTTTTTTTACTATTTATTCTATCATTATTTCTAACACTATTAGACATCAGTATTTATTTCTCCCTGTCAATGAAAAATTAAGAGATTCCTTTAATCTTTTATTACGAGCAAAGATTTGCTCCCATTAACTAATATGAACTAATTTAAGTCACAGCATTTCACTCTTCCTTTGTCCTCTTTTCTACAATAACCCAGCTCCTACATTTTTAGTTGTCAAGTTGCCATTCCCAATCTAGTTCACTAGAAAGTATTATTGAACAGACTTACTACAAGTATGACGTATAAAAATGTATTTCCCCACACCCCATATTAAGCCTTATAGAAGGACATTAATATGCCCCAAATCTTTATATCTGTTGAATTTTTAAGCTACTCAATCCCAAAACCATTTTAATATTTGGTCACAAAAGAGCTGAGCAAGGGTAATTGGCATTAATGATTTTCAGCTCATATTTATTTGCACTATTGTTTCATTCTGACACTGGTTTTCTTTTTTCATTTCTATTTTTTTCTTGCTTGCTCTTCCCAGTTCCACAAAGGACTGTCTGTCTTTGTTTCATGGAATTCCGCAACTTGGTAGCTAATCATATCCCAGAGCACTGATACAGGATGTCCTGTGGTGTTTGGAATTTACATTAGTTGTTTAGCCTCCCACTTTTTGTTAGGGATCATTTCACTGTGGATATCATACTCTGGAAAACACGTGATTACATAGGCGCACACATATTCACAAACAGATCTTCCCAGTTAAATATTCATGATACTGAATGTTATCATAGGATTTTTATATACAAAGAAATGACCAACATTGTCATTCAAGGCCTGTATTACCTTATGCAGAGAATACTAAATAGCATATTATCACATCCATTGTGTGACAGATGAGCTTTTTGCTGAAGAAACTAATAACAATAAATTAATATATAGTGGGTTTGGGGGAGTAAATCAGAACAAAGGAGCTTTGAAAGAGGAGATAAATGTTATTGTACATTTTGATTTGGCTTCCCTTGGATTCCACTTGAATACTGTATTTAAAAAAATGTTCATAGGATTGTTCATTTCTAACAGAATAACATTGACCTATGGGAAGATATTCAGTGGCAATTATGTTAGTTAAATCAAATGGAAAGAGGATTTGCTTAGGAAATAGATTCATGCTTCTACTTTTCTGGATTATGTTTCTAGAAACTCAGAATGTTCATATTCTAACACATTGTGATCTTTTCAAACAATACACAACCTTTGAATCCAACCTTTTCTTCTCATTTCAACCCAGATAGGTACCTTTGCTTTGTAAGAATTAAATGTACTATGTCATATGCCAACACAGGTATGGATAGGATATGATCTAGTGTGTGGCCATCACAGAGCAACTCGCCTAAAGGAAATGGATGATTTGAATTAAAGGGATCAGATTGCATCAGACCTTTTTTTTTTTTTTTATTGCTGTGATGTGATCCACAAAAACTACAGAATCTAAAATGTAGTGCATTCCATTTCTATTTAAATCCTTTCCATTAAAATGGTGTTTTCTGGTACTATAAAGTCTGTAACAAATTTAACTGAAATTTTGAGTCATCTAATAAAGCTGTATTAACATGAATTGTACTTAGCCAAAGAATCATACCTAGGCTTTAGGTAGAATGAAGATTAATACAGCATGATTTAGATATAGATATATTTTATTGCTAAATTTGAGCTAGATGACCTGAGTTCAAATTCTGGCTCTGCTACCACAACCTACATAATTAGGTAGTCACTTGAGTGACAAGGAAGTCACTTGAATTTCTTAAACTCATCTTTTTCATTAATAAAATAAAAATTTTGTTCTTTATTTTTTCCTTTTCCTCCTTCTAGCTCCAAATTCTATGATATATGAATGCCCTTTATTTTGAAAATGTAACAGTGAAAGCAAAAAAAGTGAATTGCCCTCAAAATTATGCACAAAAGGCTTAGAAAAAAACATTAAAAAGTTTTAAAAATAATCATTAACTCTTTCCTAAATATTAATGAATGAACTTACACTGATTTAGCTTGAAATTGACAAGATTTCAAATGATCAGGAAAATTTTTGTTTAATATGTGTAATTGTTATGGAAATGGTTAAACTATGTTACGGCATGATAAAAGAAATTTCCTTTAAAACCTTGAAATGGTTTATTCAGAGAATTTGTAGAGAGTGTGTTATTGTGAAGTTTATGCTACCTCTTGCTCTAGGAGATTATCAATCAATCAATAAACAAGCATTCAAATGTGGTCCACTATGTGCCAGATGTGTTTGGTACTGGGCATGCAAAAAAAAAAAAATGAAATAGTTGCTATCCTCAAGGAACTTATATTTCATTTTTATTATAAGTGGAAGAATTTTTCAGAGGGATTCACTAAATTAGTAATTTTTAGCATGGTTCAGCAAACATTGAGTACCTACTATACACAAGATTCTTATCTATGAACTAAGGGAGATGCAAAGAAAAGACATAATCTTATCCTCTTTAAATAGTTTAGACTTTAGTTGAAAGTTTAACCAGCTGTGTTTCCATTTTCTTACAACTTTATTTTCTAGGATAGATTTCCCTATTCCCATCTCTTCCCACTTTGTGGTTAAAATGGACAGCTGAACCCAATATATGGAGAAATATTGCCAGTCAATCACTTTTTAATTCACCATCTCTTACAGTCCCTATTGTTATCAAGCCTAAAGCTTAAGATGAAGACATATGCACTGTTGGTTTTGCATCTCCCAACTTTTGTGAACTCTTTTAAGGAAGCATGAACCACTTGAAATTTATATTATTGTAAAGACTGTATTTATAATGAAAACATGAATAACAGATGTTGGAATACACATATTCACTTCTTAAGAGACTGTCAAGATTTATGAGAGTTGGCGCATGTTGAACTATATGTCTTAACATGAAATCTGTTAGCCTGTTCATTTCTCTGTTCAAGGCTCTGAGATTTGGTTTGTGTGGTTACTACCCCCTGCTAGCATGGCCCACAATCTCCCAAATCTGAATAAGTGGCCAAAAAGATTATCATCATGTGATGGACCAGAAAATGAATTCTCCTAGACTTATCATGGTGACAGACTTAGGGATCTCTAACACCAGGCCCAAATGTGAAACATTCCTAGGTTAGCCAGTACCTGCCAAAACTGGTATTCCAGGGGCAGCTAGATGATACAATGAATAGAGGACTGACTTTGGAGTCAGGAGAACCTGAGTTCAAATTTGGTCTCAGACACTTAATACTTCCTAACTGTGTGACCCTGAGCAGGTCACTTAACCCTAATTATCTTGCAAAAATAAAATAAAATTACAAGGCAGGTGCTCCACTGGAATAATCTTCAAAAACCAAGTAATCTCTATCATCCAAAGAAGCATCAAGGTAGATTTTATTGGTGGTTTGTATAATTAGTGATAATTAATCTTTTGGTATAAATCTTCCTCCCAAATGTAAAGTAAGATTCAGTAAGTAATGCACAAAATAAGTGCTATAGAGTAGGAAGGTATATGTATATCATTATATGCATATATATATATATATATATATCCACACACAATAATAATATGTATAAGAAAGAACAGTTTCAGATTCCATTACCATTATTTCTTAGCTTGGTAACCTTTGATAAATTATTAACTTCTCTGAAAGTTAGTTTCTTCTTTTGCAAAATAAGAATTGGGCTTTATGATTTCTGAAGAGTTGGTAGCTCTTAAATTTTTTTTTGTATTTCTGTTATCCAGTGATAATATTAGAAAGGACTGAGAAAAGGACATAGACTTCTGCCTTCACTGGTACAAGGAATTCCAGAGTGAGGAAACTGTCTACCAACATAGGTTAGAATTTTCTTTGCAATTTTAATCTTGGACAGTTGACTGGAGCTTTAAGAGGTGAAAGGATTTGGCCATGCTGTCACACACCAATAGGGATCAGAGACAGTTCTTCAGAGCTCTGAGCTGGCTCTCTAACCATTGTGTGTATTGCTCCACATTTTGGAAAGGAATTTAAATATACTAACTTATATTGCTGATTAGGTTATCCTAGAACAGTTTGAGAAACTCTACAAGCTTCCTTAGGAACCATTAGTGTTTCTTCTTAATCTGATCAAGAATTAAAGATTCTTAATTAAGAATCTTCTTAATCTTCTTAATCTTAATCAAGATTAATTGATTAATCTTCTTAATCAATAAATCTGAGTCATTTAAATTACGTTTTCCCAAGGCCCTTGCATAAAATAGGAAGCACCTTTTAAATACCTCCAATATAAAAATTGTTGATGTAATTGGAGATATTAAAGTGGTAATTCTGTAAATTTTTCTTAAACTTCCATTTATTCAGTTTTTCTGTTGTTCTTTTTTCTAATCTTTTTAATTTAATTTTCATTCCTCTCAATGGAACTATCTATTAACTTAGTCCTAATCCTTACCTTTCTTGATGTCTATAAAACATTTGACATCAGAGAACCCTTTTTACAGATATTCTCTTTTTTGTGTTTTTTTTTCCTGACGTTAATTTCTCTTGGTTCTTCTATTTGTCAGACTACAACTTCTTAGCCTTTCCTAGATCTTCATTCATTAGCTTTGGGTGGCCTTTTTCATTCCCCCCCCAAATTTTCTCACTTCATGATCTCATCATCTCTCACCTTTATTTAGTTGCTTACCAGATCAATTTAAGTAGGCATAATAGTCTTTCTCCAGAAATCCATGCTCTTCATCCTCAACATATCTAAATAGAAGTCAAGTACTGTTGCACTAAGTCCTCATGTGACTCAGTTACTGATATTAATTTTGGTTTTAGATTACTGAAATTGGTTTTTACTAATTACTTACTGAGAAGACTTTTGATTATACTTTTTATCTTTCAAAGCATATAGTCTGTTCATTCTTGACTCTGGATACTCATTTGTCTTTGATTGGAAAAAAATAAACTCAAAAATGGCAAAAGAAACAGAAGTCCTTTAAATTAGTGGTCAAGTGGAAGCCAAGTGGGAGATAGGGTTTGCGAGTCTCTCTTACCTGGCAGCTCTTAGCAGTTCTTCTCACTTAAAAGCTCCCAGAGAAGAAATCTTGAAGAGTAGGGAATGACCTATTAGTAGACTCACAGAGTCCTGGTTCAATAGCCATTTCTAAGGCTATTCATCACCACATGGTATGCCATTAGAAAGCAGTCAAGATACTTGAATTACTGAACATCCTCTGAAATGAAGGAGGGGCACAAAAAAGTGATACCTCCTAATCATGATGTTCTAGAAGCACATCAACTCCAATCATACCTGTGCTTGCCTGTAATGCTAACTAAGCATATCTATAGTAGGTTAGAAATACAAGGAATGTTACCTTTATATATGTAGTATGTTACGTAATAATGTAAGCTCCTGGAGACAAGAGTTTGTTTTTTCCTCCTTCCTTAACAGGAAAAATGGAGAATATAACATTTATAATGTGTTACCTTCCTTGCAGGATATTATAAGAAAAGCCCTTTGGACACAGTGAAGTGCCATGTAATTATGAACTTTTGCTATTACTCTTCTTTGCAAATATTAAAACAGTAACCAATAGCTATAAAGCCAAGTCTCTTTGATAGTCTCTTTCTTGAAGTTGATATTTAGAACATTACTAACATCACTAGACCTTCTGTGAATATCTTCAGGTTCCCCACCTTTCTCCTTCATTTAAAAGCATAACTTTTCTCTTTCAATTGAATTCCATTTCTATCAGTTAAGGTGCAAAGGGAAACAAAAAAATAAAATGATTGTTATGAATAGATCAGAAAGATGTTATGTGTCTAAGCAGTCAGTGTGGGCTTTAGACAGGTTTTTAATTTGGGTTCTATCTCAGTGCCATTCCTGAATTTGGATACTCTATTTGGAGTTGCTATTTTTTTTCAAATGCTTTTAAAAAATACTTTGATTTCAATATTGTCTATAGTATATTTAAAAACAAACAAAAAGCAAAACAAAAAAGAAAGAATCAAGCAGAATAACTCTCAGCCATCTTCATTAAATGGAAATTTTGGAGGCACTGGTTAATTATAGGGAGTTAAAAATGTTTTTACAGAGTAAGAAGTTGAAGTAAGAAGAAGAAGTTACTTCCAGAGTAAAGAAGTTTCATGACATTGTAGAACAGTGATATGAAATGCAAAAAGAAATGAACTCTAAGCTATAAATAATCCATAATATTTCTTCTATCATGTATTGACTTAGAAAGCCACATATTAAGATGATCAAATGTTCTTTTGTATTTTATCTTATTTTGTTAAATATGTTCCAATTACAATTTAGTTCTTGCCATAGTCAGGAGTATTAGTGCTATTTTTGATCCCACTGTTGTAGAGAAAGTCCAAGAGACTCAGAAGTGCAGCTTAGAGCAGAATGAACACATGCCTAGCCTGGATATATTTCTGAAAATGGAAGCTCTGGGAAGAAAAATAATTGAACTATATTGTTTTACTTATTGTAATACTTGCAATAACCTTAGGTATGGGAATAGATGCTATTATTATCTGTATTTTATACCTGTGAAAGTTGAGACAGAAAGAGTTTAAGTAACTTGCTCTGTATCACATAGCTAGTATGAATTTAGTTATTTTTGAATCCATATCTGCTACTTTATCAATTACATCAGAGAAGTATGATTTTTTTCAAAATAACATTATATTTCTTACTTGTGGAATAATCCCAAATCTTTACTTTTTTTCCCTTCTTTACCTTACTCCTATTTGGGGTAATTAATACCTCAAATAATCTTAACCCACTGGCTTTCTAAACTTTGTTGGGTAGGCAATGAAAGCAATACCTTTCAGAGGTGAATGAGATGAGATTAGAGTTATAAAAGTGTATTACCCAGTTAATTAAAGAGCAAATTAGCATTAGAGCAACAATGGTAATCTAAGTCTTCTGGCTTCAAGTACAATATTTTGTTTTTGTTTTTCTTTCTCCATTTTTAACTCCAAGTATATAGTCCTTTGAAACTTTAGGTTGATAGAAAGTTGTGGGATCCTAAGAGGAACGCTAAATTAGAACTTACTATTTGATAACTGTTTTTATATATCTGTAGGCCTGAAATCATGTAAAAAAATTCTTGGGCAAAAAGGAGTTGTGAATGGAAAAAGTTTAATCCTGCTGCTCACCAATGAAATTACAGGGTGATTCATGTTTCCACTCTGACAGTTATTTTTCCTGGTAATTTTGGTCCCTTCTGTTTTGGAGGTGACCAAATCTTTGATGTTTGGTTTTTATCAGATCAAGTTTCTGGAGTTTAAGGGAATGAGACATGGGATAGTGGATTAAGTTCTATAAGCAATCTAGGTAACATACACATGCCATTCTTCAGGCTGTGGTCTCTTCCAAATTGTTTTCCTCATTTTCTCTTAGTAGGAAAATTCTTGTGATTGTTCTCAAACAAAACAGAACCATTGATATAAGATCCTATGATTCCTAGATCCTAGTGTGACTTCCCTGCCAAAAAGGCGAATTTATTGTGCCTATCTTTAAAACTAGAAGTGATACAGACTTCACCATGTTCTTTAGAGTTCCCTTGATAGATACTTTATCTTCTCTAGAAATAACAGGTAGTATTTTCTAGGAGGAAAGCCAGTAATAATAATAATAATAAAGCTAGATATGAGATTTCTTAATGGAATCTCAGATTCAGAAAGTAATTCATGTTTGGATTTTTTATTCCAGTTTGCAGGATTTAGAATGTACAACATAGCTCCCTCCCATTTTTCTCTATGAGAAGATCAAAATAGTCCTGGTAATGCAAAGATTAAAAAGGGGTGGGGTGAGAGGAAGGGGAGAGGAAAGAGTAATTCCTGTTTTTAAATTTATACATCAAAGCAGCTTGGTGGTACAGTGTTGAGTCTGAAGTCAAAGAATGGGGAATGAGGAAAGTGTGAATTATTATTTCCTTTCCTAGAATTCTCAGATGATGGCAATAATTGGAAATTCTTCTGGCTCTTTTTTAAAAGGAAAGTTTTCAATTAAAGGATTGTTAAGGCCCCTTCTAGATCTAAAAATGCTGTAATCTGATGTTACCCTATTAATTGTTTGGATCCAATAGTAAAGCAGGTATTTTTATTTTATTTTTTGTTTTTAATATGTAAACCATGCATTACATGTAAAGCACACATCTTTATTAATAATTTACACCAAATCCACTGTGATCATTTAAAGAAAAATTACTTTCAAAAGCATCAGAACTCTCTTCAAATCATGATTTCATAAGACTGATAAAACTTATCTTCAGGAGTATGAGAGCCATTTCTTACTGTTTTGAGAGTTTATTGTTAATTTTCAGTGTGTGCATTTAAAATTTGGACATAGGGAAACACTGTAAGTCAGGACCAAATTTATAGTTCTGCTGATTTTCTAGACTTGAGAGAAAGTAATGGAGAAAATGTTAATGCAGATTAAACCTAAATGTGTCAGATACACACACACATATTGATATATACGCATATACATTTATGTTTGTGTATGCATGTATATATATATATATATATATATATATATATATATATATATGATATGTGTTACAAAAGAGGGCTTTCATTTGAAGTCAGAGTAGTGGGATAAGTGTTAAAAATACTAATAGAAATGAAAAAAGTCAGTAACAGTAAAACATTTTATAAATGCACAAATGAAGAAAAAAGAACAGAAGGGATGCAAGGAAATAGAACTCTTTTGTTACTACCTTGTTGTGCTTTTTTTCTTTTCTAAAGAAATCAAATACATAAAAGTTTATTTTCTTATATATTTCCATTCCAGGTGGTACAATGGACAGGATATTGGATTTGGATTCAGGTGAATTCAAATCTAGCCTCAGACAATTGCCATCTGTATGGCTCTGGGCAAATTGCTTAACATCTGTCTGCCTCAGTGTCCTCAGCTGTAAAATGAGGATTACAACAATATCTACTTCACTGGATGATTGTAAGGGTTAAATATTTCCCAAGTATTTTAATCACAGAGTTTGATACATAGTAGGTGCTTAATAAATAAATGTTTATTCCTTCCCTTTATTTATATGTTTATTCAGATGTTTGATGATGATTAAATTCATTATAAATTTAAATGAAAATTAACTAAAAATTTAAAGTTCAAGATCAGATAAAATTATACTAATGAAGTATATTTTTCAAATCAGTTAATGACTAGAACTGTTGTTTCTATTATTCTTCAATAAATAGTTTTATTGTCATTTATAGGAAACTTTCTCTTTTTGTACTGATATTGGTGTTTTGCTTTTGCTATTGAATTTACTTCAGCTTTCCTTTAGATTGTATATGTTTAATATTAGTTATATGCTGAATGTGTTTAGTGGCAATACAGCTAGGGGAAAGAAAAAATAGAAGAGAAAAATTCTGAGTTTTTTGGTGGAGGGATATCTACAATTATATAATCCCTCAAATATGGGCCAATTTCTTCTTTGAAGCAAATCAAATGTGTTCCTTTCATATTACTGTATGAGTCTTGAATTATTCTGGGTTATATAATTATGCAAGAGATGACCACAATGAGATGTTGTCCTATTTCATGGAATTAACTGAAGAAGAGGTAAACCTTTGCCAAGTACCTCTTAGAAGTATTTCAGACCAACAGGGCATTTTAGGGCAGGTAGAGGGAAGGTAGGAAATTTTATTCAAAAAGGTGGATAACAATATTGAAATGGTGAGCGAGAGAACCCTCAGAGAGCTTGTTTAGTTTGAAAAATCCTTATTGATCTCCACCAGCTTTTGCACTATATTAGGGTTTGGACACCAAACTAAGTTTCTCTTTGTCCAATTATAGGAAGAGAGAGGGAATGAGGGCACATTTAGCACTTCAATACCATCAGCTCTGCTACGAATTTCAGACTTATTACTGAAGTCACCACAGTTGCTGCATTCCCACTGAGTAGCTGAAAGTGTTTTACAAACATGAGTTAATTAATTCTAATGCCTTGCATTTATTTATGCATTGCCTTTCTTCGACTAGCTCAATATTCCTTTAAAGGAATTTTCATTTACCCTCATAGCTCTTGTATTAAGTAATAAAATACAGTATCAGACAAATTTTTAAAATTGGAAAAAACAAGTGTCTTGCTAATTTAATATCCAATAATAAGTTTCTCTTTTCTTGATTTTTAACCTAACATGGATGCTCTCATATTGTCTACATCTCATTACTCCTTGACAACCATTCAAGCCAGAATAGAAGATAGGAATAAAATCGAATTCTTTCAATTTAATGATTTGATCTTCAAAGGGCCATTTAAGTGTGCTAGAGCTAGTATTTGCAGACAGAGGTTAAATTCTGCAATTCTGCTACTTATTAACTGAGTGAACTTTGGCAAAAATTTAACTTCTCTGTGTCCCCTTTTAAAAAAATCTGGACCTTTGATTTTATAGCTAAGAGATTTCTGGTAGCTTTCCACTGATTGTTGTTCTGTTGTACCTGATTCTTCATGATCCTATTTATGTTTTTGTTATTGTTGTTGTTTGTTTGTTTTGTCAAAGATGCTGGAGTGCTTTGGCATTTCGCTTTCCAGTTCATTATAAGGAAACTGAAGCAAACAGGGTTAAGTGACTTGCTCAGGGTTATGTGGCTAGTGAGTGTATTAGGCTAAATTTAAACTCAGATCTTCCTGATTCCGGTGCATTGTTCTATCTACTGTACCATCTAGCTTAGATTAGTACCTAATTTGCAAGAATGATTAGTTAAAATAGGAAGTTACCAAGTGTTGGAATAAAGTGAACCGAATGTTCATTACTCTTTCTTCTGTTCTCCCACCCATCTCTTAAGGGTATATTTCATTCCATTTAGCCCAGACATGATTTGTGGTACTTGCCTCAGGTGCAGAATTTTCTAATCATAGCTTTATTGGTATGGGAAGTCTTCAAGCAATCAATAGAACTAGGTAGAAAATATGGGTTCAGCATTCTAATACTCACTTATATATACTATGCATTGGTCTCTCACTTATGATTAATAATATGTCATTGGTTCTGTGTCATAAGTAGAGACAACATGACATAAGGATAAAGAGTCAGAACTGAAAGCTAGAAGACCTTGATTCGATTCCAGGCTTTGACACATACAGGGCAAGTCACTTAAATTTTCAGTGTCTCAGGCAACTAAGAAATTGCAGAGAAGGTGCCAACATACATTTGTTAGAGTTTCCTCCTCAGCAAATTCCTACTAATGAAATCAAAGATTTGGATTTTATCCCTATTGTTTCTTAAGAGGGAAAGATGAGAAAAAATGGATGGTCAAAGGAATTTCTTAATCATTTTTTGCATTATTTACTTTAAAATATTTTGGTAGAATGGAAGCTCCTTGAGAACAGGAACTATTCTTTAGTTTATTTTGTATGCTCCTTGAATTACCTAGTTCAGTGCTTGATCATGAACTCTAAATAACATACTTTTAAAATTGAATTAATTTTTTAAAATCTTTGATTTTTTGGAGTGTGGATACTTTTTTCTTAAGAAGTTTTATATTTTCTTAATTATGTGTAAAGTTAGTTTTCAACATTCTTTCTTCCCACTTAATAGTATATATTTTTTGCCAATTATATGTAAAGATAGTTTCCAACATTCATTTTTGTAAGATCTTGAGTTCCAAATTTTTTCTTCCTCCCTTCCCAAGACAGCAAGCAATCTGATATAGACTCTACATGTACCATAATTTTAACATATTACTAAATTAATCAGGCTGTGAAAGAAAAGTCAGAATAAAAGAGAAAAACCATAAAAAAGAAAAAGGGAAAAAAGTGAAACTAGTATGCTTCAATCTGCATTGTGTCCATAGTTCTTTCTCTGGATGTGGATGGCCTTTTCTCTCTCTCAAGTCTATTAGAATTATCTTGGATCACTCTGCTGCTGAGAAGAGCTAAATCTATAATAGCTGATCATCACACAATGTTGCTAGTATTGTATACAATGTTCTCCTGGCTTTATTTGAAGTGTGGATACTTTTGATCAAAGCAGACTGACTTTTCCACATTTCACAAATTACCTTGGCTGAAATAATTCAGCACATGTTGACCACCTTTCTGATAATGACTTTTATTGAATGAGTTGACATAGCTCATCCTCAGTCCTACATTTCAAGTCTTTCCAGCTTGGTAAGCATGACCAGAACTTGGCTTTTCTTGTAGCAATCAAGAGCCAGCAATAACTCCACACCAAAATGAAACTACATTTATTCTGATATTCAATTAAAAAAATCTCCTATGATTCTAGATATCATGTGTCAGTGTGTCAGAAGTCTAGCAATCACTCATTTGATTGTCCTAGATCTTAACTTAGGCCTTTTCAGCTTTATTGAACACTTCCAGTTTTTTTCCCCATAGAAAAACTCTGGCAAATGGATGTGCCCACATGAGAAACATAATTCGAGCAACAGCTTTTCGATAAGTTAACTTGCTGCAGATCAGATGTCTGAAAGAACTGAGTAATATCACCTATGGGTCTTTTATTGAAGTGATATTTTCCTGTACTTCTACTCCCTCCTTCCCACTTATGATTCAGATTTGGCTAAAAAGTATGAGCTTGACCAATTTGAAGATGTGGAAGCCACTAAATTACTTTTCCTTACTTCCTCATTTCTCAGTCAGTAACAATTTAATTGTAATTGGATTTCATAACCAAGGAACATATAAACATATATTCTGAAGACAGAATTCTAGCTGCCCATATACTCTTTCACGTGAAACCCAGGCTGTAATGTGAACACTTTTTTACTCTTTTATGGAAGAAATAGCTAAAGAAACTAATAGACAGACTAGCTTAATTTGAGGGAGAATGTTGCAAAAGGAGAAATAGGAACACACTTGTGATTAATAATGCTCATTATTGACTCAGACTTCTGACTGGTACAAATATCAGATTTTCTTCCATATAAGAAATAAGAGAAAAATAAGAAGCAAAAATAGGGAAATAATAGAGTCAGGTATATGTCTAAACTTGGCTAAAACTTTGTTATTTAGGTAACTCTAGGTGCTTTCCACTGGACTTAGAAAACATGCTGGAGAGCAGACATACAGTAACTGAATTGTTTCAACTTACCCAAATAGCATTGAAATGGACTTAATTATTGAACTGAAGGAAAGACCATGTGTCTCCAGAGACTATTAGTGTCATTTAAAAGGCTAAATGTATCATAAAACCTGTCTTTAACAGAATAAAATTGTACAGACCAACACAATTTTAGCTAATGTTTTCCACATTTCTTGTATGAAAAAAGAAAGTGGCTGTAAAGTAAACTTCTATAGGATCATTGCATTATTAGGAATACGTCAAATCTATAGATCATTAAGCATCTTTTTAAAAACTAAAAGTGCTTTGTAGCAGGATATTTGCATGATAGTTTGCAGGAGTTTTCAATTCAAAAAGATAAATATACCCTATTAGGATTTCATTGCAATATGCTCTTGAAATGAACCTGAAACCTAACTCCACACATGGAATCAGATGGTGCCAGTCAAAATGGAACAGTCAAATTTGCAGCTGGTTTCATTGACACTTTCTTTTTTGTTCTTGTGGGGGTATACTTCCCTAAGATATTTTTCTTTGTTACCTATATTGTACCTACTGAATGTGTGCTGAACTTCCTTTTGAATCAAATAAATAATTGTATGCTCTTCCTAAACAGGAAAAAAAAAGTAAAGAGAAAGGTTTAAGCATTGCTTTTATTCTATCAAAGAGACAAAGGGATATTTCTTTCTTCTAAAGAAGTTCAGAGTATAATGATGAAAAATCAAGAACAGAGACAAATAGTGGATCAAACCTCAATTGAAAGAACAAATCTTTCTATTTATCTGTCTCATCTTTTCACCAGGGTTGTATATCAACTATCAAGAAAGCTATTTCAAATAACTTTTGCTAACATAATTGTTATTTTATAAGTTTAGTTGCTATGGTAATGCATGATGTAATCCTCTATTACCATCACAATCAGTTACTTTTTTCATACCTAGCCAGGATGTTTTTTTTTTTTTTTTTTTTTTTTTTTTTTTTCCTTCTCAGGTCTTTATGATTCAGGAAGGGAGAAATATGTTATATACATACCTATATGTATATACATATACATATGCATTGCATACACATATATTGTTTCATTCTTCTGGAAAGACTCAGAATCAGGATATAATTACCCATATGTTGGGACTGTGGTACTTTTCCTGAAGCTGAAAAGTTTTCAATTTTTCTTGCAACTGCTGCTATTGTCAAGCTTCCCTCATTAAACTGCATGTGAAGGGAAACAACTGTGATTTCTTCATTGTTAGTGATTAAGATGAACTTGGATCATTTCTAGAAGGCAGGAACATTGTGGGGACTTAGTAGTAACTGAATGATGAGCCTGGAGCTGCATATGCTTTAGTAAGCAACCTTCTCCTAAGACATGCATTTTCATTTTTTTTCTTTTTCTTTGAATTTAGATATAGAAAAGGTTTGGTGAATTTAAATTAATGACTGATGACTTGACCAACCCTACACTGATATTTAAAATAATGAAATTTCTGCCCAAATATTGCATTTTGGGAAATGCCATAGAACCTTGCCACGTTCCTTATATCAGGGGACAAGAGTAACACCTTCTTTTTGTTTTTTTTCCTCGTGTCTTCCTGAGAGATATATCACACATTATTTTACTTACTTCTCAGTCCCATGCAATTTGGCTTTTGTCCCCCAAATTTTCTTAAACTATTCATTCTAAGCTCGCCAGTAATATCTTAGCTGCCGAATGACCTCTTCTAAGTCCCCATTTCCTTGATTGTTTCTGGAACATTTCAAACTGGTGATCACTACCTCCTTTCTGTCACATTACTTTCTACTGATTCTCCTTCTTTTAACCACACTTTCTTAGTCTCTCTCTCTCTCTCTCACTGCTTCAACTTCCTATAACTTCCTTTTTAAAGGTGAGACTCCATCTTTGTGTCTTTGTATTTTTTTTTTCTGTAAGTGAGTCTTAAATATATCAGAATTGGAAGAAAATTATGAGTCAACCATACAAATTGTATTTACTGACATGCTTCAAAAAATCATCATGATTTTGCTTGAAGACCTCCAATGAGGGATACCATGATGTCCCAAACAGCCCATTCTACCTTTGAACATTTCTGACTATCAGGAAGTGTTCTTTTTCTTGAAATCAAGCCTAATCATTTCTCTGTAACAACAAGCCATCGATCCTCATTCTTCCCTTTGGGGACAAAAATAATATTTCCATTCCTTCTTCTACATGATAATTCTTTAAATGTTTTAAAGAAAAAAAAAAACAAAATATCCCCACTGCAGATTATTTCTCTAAGTTAAATATCTCTGGTTCATTATCCAATCCAGTTAGACAGCATAATGGACAAAGGGTAGGACCTGGAATCAGAAAGGCTAGAGTTAACATTCAGACCACTTAAAAGTTTAGAAAAAGCACTTAATCTCTCTCAGCTTCAGTTTCTTCATCTGTAAAATGGGCATAATAATAGCATCTATTCCCTAGGATTGTAGTGAAAATGAAATGAGATATTATTTATAAAGTAATTGGCAAACTTTAATATACTATATAAAAGCTAGCTATTATTATTATTATCCAATCCTTATGTAGTATAATTTCAAGGTCCTTCTCCATCACAGTTATACTTCTCTGTACACTTTCAATTTTGTCAACATCATTCCTAAACTGTCACCCAGAATTCAGTAAGATATTCCAAATATAGCTTAACCAAGGCAGAATACAAAAAGGCTCTGTCACTTTCTAATTCTTGTAATCAATATCTCTCTTAATAAAATGTGAGATCTCATTAGCTTTTCTGGTTGCTGATACACTGCTGATACACTCTGGATTTGCAGTTCATCAAAACACTCCAATATTTTTCTTATAAATCGTATTTCAGCCATGATTTCTCACACCTATATATGTGAATTTTTTGTGTGTGTTTTAAAACCCAAATGGAAGACTTTCTATTTATCTATATGGAAATTCATCTTGTAGATTGAACCCTATGCTCCAATCTCTCAAGATCTTTTTGGCACCTTTTTTGTCATCCAGTTGGAACCCTCCAGGCTTTGTCAAAAAAGGCCAATAGACTTACTGTCTATACCTTTATTTTAGACATTGATAAAACTTTAAAAAATCAAGAGACAAAAAAAGAGCCCTTGAGCACTTCACTGGAGACCACATGCTAAATTGACTTTATTTTTTTATTCTAAACTTAAGAACTAAAACAAATATTTCTATAACATAGGAGAATAGAAACAAAAATATGATTGCACATGAAGCTGCAAATTATGTACAATGTGCTATTCCTTTTAAATATATAATAGTTATTAATATTTTCCCTTTCATTCCCTACCCTAGAGATGGCTATCATTAGAAATATATATGTATAAATATATGTATATATGTATGTGTGCATGTAAACATACACACACATTTCTATTTATCAATTCTTTTTTCTGGATGCAGATAGCATCTGCCTTCATAGTTTCTTTATAAATAATTTTGGTATTTATAATAGCTAAAATGACTTAGTCTCTAAAAGATGTTCTTAAAACTATATTACTATTACTGCTTACAAGGCCTTTTAGTTCTGATCATTATATTCTTTGTTATTTTGCACGTCTATTCATGTTTCTCTAAACTCATTGAGCCCTTCATTTCTTAGAGCCTGGTAGTCTTCTATTACAAATATATACCACAACTGTTCAGCCATTTCCCAACTGATGGAAATTCCTGCAATTTTCAGTTCTGTGCCACCATAAAGAAAACTGCTAAAAATATTTTAGAACATAAAGGTTCTTTTCCCTTTTCCCCAATTGTCTTGGGAAACAGATCAAATAGTTATATTGCTGGGTCAAGGGGTATAAGCATAATTCCAGATTTTTTTTTCAAAATGGTTGGATCTGTTAACAGTTTAACCAACACTGAATTATAGCCTTAGTTTTTTCACTTCCCCTCCAATATTTGTTGCTTTCCCTTTAGATCATTTTAGACACTCTGATGGGTACAAAAGAATATTTGGAGGTTGCTTTGATTTTCATTTCTCTAATCAATAATGATTTGGAACATTTTTCCTATGACTACAAATTGTTTTGATTTTTTCACCAGACAACTGCCTATTCATATATCTTTTGACCATCTATCAATTTGAAAATGACTTGTGTTCTTATAGATTTGACAAAGTTCTTTATATATTTGAGATCTCAAACTTGTTTACAAATTGTCCCCCTGTATTTTCTGTTTTCTTTCTGATCTTGACTACATTTGTTTTATTTGTATAAAACTTTTTTTAGTTAATGTAATCAATATTATGCAATTCATACCTCACTGTGCTCTCTATTTCTTGTTTATTCATGAGCTATTCATTTCCCTATAAATTTTAAAGATAATAGATTTCATATTCTTAAAATTTTGGGGTAACATTTTTCTTTATAACTAAGTCAGATATCCATTTTGACCTTATCTTGGTAAATGTTATATTGATCCATGTGCATTTTCTGCCAGACAGCTTTTCAGCTTTCCTAACAATTTTTACCAAATAACAAATTCCTATCTCAAGAAGTTAAGTCTATATTTGTCAAATGCAAGTTGACTTTCAGCCATTACTAGCAATACTTTGAGTTTAGCCCTTCAGTCGGGCTGAGCCCTATCTGATTTTGCTACTTTCCAGGTTAGATCATTCCAACTTTAACACAAGAATAGAGTGAAATATTTTATTGGATGCTTTACTAAAATCTAGGCAAACTAGTTCTATAACTCTATCAACTTAATGACTACAAAAAAGGAAATACAATGAATCTAATATGATTTACCCTTCGATCATGTTGCCTCTTTTTAATTCATTCTTTTCTTTTCAAGATGTCTTTCAAAATTTTCCTTAATGATGTATTCTAGAGATTTTTTTTCTTCTAAGATTCAAAGTTATATTACTGGCTAATAATATAAGCTTGTTCTTGGTTTCATTCTGAAAATTGGATCTCCTCTTTTCTATGATCTTTCAAATATCCCTGGCAGTGGCTCAGCAATCACATTTTTTTCCATATATGAAGATATATTTCATCTAAGACAATTGACTTGAATTCATCAAACATAAATTTGTTTTTTTCTCTTTAATTGTGTTGCATATTATCTCCATATCAACCTTTTTTTGTCATTGCTAGTACAAAATTCACTTTCTTTGGTGGAGATAGCAAAAACAAAGTATAATTCTCTCTCATTGATATATTTTACATACATTATTATTTCTATATTATTTCACCAAATTTGAAAATCTCATATGTAGAAGAACCCATTACTTCCAAAGGCATAAAGTTTACTTTTAAATAATTCTAATTATTTAGCAACTTTCCCTTATATTATTTAAATCGGTCTTTTTACAATTTACTTCTATTTATACCATTTGTAACTTAGTAGGACAAATAGAACCCCTCTTTCACATTTAAAAGTTTTTCAAACTTTTATCAAGTCCACCAAATTTCACCTTGACATCACACTTGTTTTCTCTGATTTCTTCAAATAAACCTAAAATGAGTCAGTCAATAAACAAACATTTAAAAAATATCAATTGTATGCCAAATAATATGCCAAATTCTGGGGATACAAAAAAAACATGTCCCTGCTTTCAAGGAGTTTGCAGTAATGGAAGATACTTCTTGCAGATAGCTATTTACAATCAAGCTCTCTATATAGAAGGCCCTTTTGCAAAGCCTTGTTCGAGAGTGTGAGATTTTAGTTGAAACTTGAAGAGAACCATGAGGCAAGTAGAAAGAAATAAAGGGCCAAAGAATTCCAGCCTCAGAGGACAGCTAGTAAAAATGTCTATAGTTAAAAGATGGGGTGTCTTATTCAAGGTAGTTAGGAGCAGGTTTTTTTCCATCAACTGCCTAGACAGAACTATCTATGTTTCTAAATGTACCTGACTAAGCATATTCTCTTTTTGGTATGGTGAAGAACTTCATTCACTTAGAGAGAGTGACACTACAGATTAAACAGAGGAAAGAACTGAGGAATACCTTTCCCTCCCTCTAAGCCATGAACCCAGGAGGAAAAAAAATAGGGTTTTAGTCATTTCATTTGTCTTCTTCAGTTCGAGGTTAAGGGAATGCAATCCTTCATCTAAGAGCTCTAGCTCTTTGAATTCACAATTTCAGAGTGGATGTTGAATTCAGGGTCTTGGGATGCAATCTCAGGAAGACCTTGTTACTTGACACTGGTAGAAATAATATTATGTACAAACTGAGTTAACTGTGACCAAAATCACCTATCCATCCCCTACCAGCAACTGAGATGGTAAATGAAGGGATAATGTGCCTGAAATATTGGGAAGATCTTTCTATATTTGACCTTAAGTATGTCTTTCAAATAAATATTATTCTGTAAAAAAGGAATCTTTTAAGTGGTTAAACGAAGTTGAGGTGTGTGGATTCCTAAAACTGGAGGAACACAATTGGAAGGGATTCTAACCAATGATAGATAATGAGGGACCCTTTCTCTACCATAATCCTTAAGAGTGATGGAGAGCCCTGAGGGAAGAATGAAATGTAATACTGTCCTCTGGCCTTGGCCACGGATCTCAGATAATGGGACCATAAGAAACTATCTATCCATACCTATATCTATCTATATTTATACCTATATATATATAATATTTATATTATTATCAGAATAAAGGGAAAATATTCTGAGAAAGAGAGGCTTGAGATGTTGAGGAGTTCAGAAAAGGTAGAAAGAAGGTGAAAATTGAATAGATTTTTGAAGAAAATCAGAAAAACCAAAAGGTATAGGATAAAGGGAAGAACATTCAAGGAACACAGTTAAGGGATGACATCCAGGGCAAAAGCATAGAGAGTAGTGACAGTATTGTTTCTGAGGAAATGCATGTGTGTATATGTATATATATATATATATATATATATATATATATATATATATATAAGAGAGAGAGAAAGAGAGAGAGAGAGACAGACAGACAGACATGCATATGTATATGCATGTATGCATGTATACTTATGTGCATGAGAAACAGAGACAGAGAGAGGGAGAGACAGAGAGGGCGGGGAAGAGATTAGATAGATAGACAGACAGACAGATACAGAGACAGACAGACAGAGAGAAAAAAAGAGATCTTTGATTTTTTTTTAGGATAGGCTATGTATATAATTTTTATTTAGTCAAATAAAAGATACTAGAATGATTTTTTGAGATTCAGTCCACAGAACCTTAGTGTAAACTTAAAGATGTTTTGATAAAAGCTAAAACACTGAAAATAATATACAAGGGATTTATCTTTTAAAATGAAATAATGGTCACTATGAACACATTCAACGATGGTCAGACAAAATAACTTCCATTGTCAATGATCCAATTTTAAGACATTTCAGGATTAATTATGCAAAGAATTGCATTTCTAATATGCAGGTGTCCAATATTCTTTTCTTTAGCCATCATCTCTGTCATATATTGCAGACAAATGATATGTGGTAATGCCTTTATTTTTAATTGCTCTTAATAAAAAAGCAATCAGATACTTGCTAATTTGAGAATAGGTATTTTGATTCAGAATTAAGATAACTAGCACCATTATTTTGAAACATACATTATGTGTCTATGTTAAATATCATTTGAACTTTTTAGAACAGATAGGAAGGGGTTTTCTCTTAGTAGTATTGTGTGTGGATAATAAGAATGTCTCTCTTTGTCTCTGTCTCTCTCTCACACACAAAGAATCCATCAACAAACTGACCCAGATGCTGCAGATAAACTTTCTTAATATAATTCTTTGGAAAACTAGATTATAGCTCACATTTTTATTTGATATTAGCAATACATAAAATCACAAGAAAAAATTATCCAATTGTGTGGTCTTAAGCTTAAAATTCCAAGATGATCTAGTATTCCCCAAATTATCATTTGTTGCTTTGATTATTTTTATTTTTTATCTAGACTGAAAACTTTTATTTGGCAAGTAAATGTTTTAAAGTCAATTGTTTTTCTTAAGATCCCCTTAAGGAGACCCCTTTATCTAGGCAACATTTGTTGCTTTTACTTCCTTCTCTTCTTCTTCCTCATTCTCCTCCTCCTCCTCCTCCTTCTCCATACTCCTGGATCTCTTGCTCCTCTTCTTTCACTTCTTGTTCTTGTTCTTCTTGTTCTTGTTTTTGTTCTTCTTTCTTCTTTTCCTTCTTCCTCTCCTGCTCCTTCCTCCTCCTTCATTCTCATCAGCATCCTCATCCGAGTTCTCATACTCTTCTTCTTGCATTTTCTCTAACACAAGGAATGAGAGACTGTTTTTCAACAGTGGTTAGCAATTTCTTTTCTCATTTAGCTCTTTCTTTTAATCAAAATCTTTCTCTTTTGAAGGACTTTTAGACAACACTTTCAATTTAGCTGCGCTTAAGAATCACTGTTGTCTTTTTAGCAAGGTGTGTTCTCTAGTTTGATTCAAAAGAATAGGTTTTATAAACAATACTTTCATTCAGACAAACCCTGCCATAGAATTACCCACAACAACCTGGCAGTATTGACAGAGATGACTCACTCCAAAATATTTTCATATTACAGGTAAATTTTACAAACTTGTTGAGTCAAATTTGCCCCATACTACAAAGAAATGAACTATAATGGCTTGATTTTGTTGATTGGTCTAGTTCATATGTATTTCTGTAGTTTTAGTGGCAAATAAAGAAATTATAAAATGTGAAATACAGAGCAAATGTGGTGACAAAGTAGTGGTGAGAACTTTTCTAGTGCTAAACTTATATAACTATATTGTAGCTTTAAATATCAAATTCCAAAATTATTTCAGGGATTTAATGAACATTTGTTTCTGGTCATTTTCTCCAGGCCCATAACACCAATATTCTTCACTCTATTGTTTGTAGCAGCCATCTTGTAATATAAAACAATAATTCATTTCATATCATGAGCCTCAGAGTTTCATGATATCCAAAACTGGACTTTCCCAAAATGGAATTTCTTTGGTATTCTTTTTTTTCTATACCTGGTCCATCTGCATTTTTTCCCTAGCAAGTTTAATCACATTCTTTATCATGTTGTGCTTCTAACTCTTCAAGCTCTATTTGCATCACTTTTGTGTCTTTGTTGGTGTTAGCAATAGCTCCCCAATTAAAATCACCTGCCAATTTCATTGAAGTATTGCTGACTTCTCCCTCTAGATCATTAATAAAGGTCTTAAATAAAACTAACCTCATGTTGAACTTATGTCACCTCACTAGCCACCTTCATGTACTTGGGCAAATTGCCATTGATCATTTCCCTTTGTTTACAGTCTTCCAGCCATGTTTCAATCCCTTATGTTTGAACATGTTTTAATTTTTTGGACAAGGAAAAATTCCCAAGGTACTAAAGCAACTGCTCTAATAGAAAAATCTTGTGATTGGGAGAAGCACAAGGAGATATCTTAATATCTGCTGGTGGGGGGAAAGAGTTAGGTCATTAGATTTAATTAGATAAAGTCCTGGTGTACATGGGCTTGAGACCCCCACACAGAGGATAACTGAAGGAGCTTACTTTTGTATTAGTGCTCGGGAGAAATCTAGTAATTGCCAGTCAAAGGCAGTTGAGTGAGATAGTGCCATATGCCAAGAAAAAGCAGGAAGCCTGCAATAAATAAATTAAACCTCACTCAGGAGTCCTAAGTGGCTGAGCCACCAGTACAGCAAACAGGAAGTTTGCCGCAGCAGTTTGCCACCAGAGATGGTCATAAGAGCTATCATCAAGGGCAAAGGTTTACTAAGGATCTCACTGCCTGCAAATATTGAGGATAAGGATGTTTTTAACTGGCCTGTAGAAAATGAATATCTTTTTGGTGCTGAAATTAACAATTATATATGGACAAAATACAAAAAAAGAATAAAAGAGGGCTGGAAGATGGGAGTGTTCCTTAAAAGAATATGAGAGAATGAAGTACTTTTTAAAAGAATGGAATAGTGTCTAAAAGAGAAAAGGAATATATAGTAGAGGGAAATCCTAACATGAATAAGGAGATCAAAGGATAGAAGATTGCAACACAAAGGAGGAAGAAAAGAAGGACTATTGAATCTATGAGCTAAGAAATAGGTATAATTTTTTATTTCTATAAGGGAAATAAGTTTCTTCAGAAGAAAATAGTTTTTTTTTTTTTAGTTCCAAGGAATTGTGATGTAGCAATACAGCTCCCATCAGGGGAGAAGTCATCTATGTTAGTTAGAAGAAGAGATTCCTTGCTGGCTAAATAATGGCGAGGTATGTTATCATCCCTGATCTCATCTCAGAGTTATGACAGATAGCTTCCTGGAACTTGAAAAAACTTTTGACTACTTTTCATTGATGTCGATCCATCTGTGAAAAAAATGATAGAGATGAAAAAGTCTATAAAGTATGATAAGGGATTATGAAGTATTAGCCAAAAAATTAAGGATTTTAGTAGCATAAATCATGTTTTGTAATTATTGTTATCAATTGAAAGTCGGGTTTTTGAACAGAATCAGATATGAGAAGAGAATATCTGATCAAGCAGATGGTCTGAAGATAGGATCTAGATTTACACATTATTTTTTAAAATTTAGTAATGTTGAGCACTTGCCTTGTGCTGTACCTAAAACTTGCCTTGAGTGCACCTAAAAAAGGTAATGAGGATATGGATACAGATTTCAGCTAAATAAAAAGTGATTTCAATTAAATAAGTATAGTTTAAATACTCAAGAGTTTGTCTTAACTATTCACACAGGAAAAGCTTAGTGGATGAAGCATGCTCAATTCTAGACTATGATAGATATGCGGTTAGATAAACAGCTTATAAAACAAGCATATATCTCTCAGTGTACAATATATATTTTGGACAAATAATGAAAATGGACTAGTTGAGCTCAAAATTAAATGTGAAATGCTTAATTGTTTTTTGAGAAATCAGAAATATTATGTAATTTAAGCATCTTTCTGGAACAAAACTCCACTTTTTTAATAGCAGTATTTTCTATCAGTTTTGCATTGTGTCCCTAACATGGACCATTCAAATCTTGAAAAACTGAAAAATGAATATTACCCAGAAGATAATGCAAAAGTATATCCTAGATGGGCGCAGTCTAATGTACATATCAAACAAGGTATTATATAGAAGAAGTAGACTAAAGATGCTGTCCAAGAAACAAAAGAGCAAAAGAGAAGGTGCTTTTCTCATGCAGTGAAAACAGGTAAGAGAATAACTGAATTATTCTTATTCTCACTATTTAAAGAGAATACATAGAAGGCCTCCAACACATTTGATGTGACCAAATTATGGGATGATCTGGATAAAAATTGCATAAGATGGCAGATTTGGATCGGTTAGTTTCTAAATCAGTAAAAGGAAAAATTTACTGACCCATGTGAATGGATGAATTCCATGAATTTCAAGATTTATAATGGAAATCTATTTCCATTATAGGAAATGGAAAACTATTTAATTTGTTTACTAAAGAGGTAAGTGAAATAAATTTTATATTCCCATTTGATTGTGGTCTTTTTCAACAGAGTTTATGGATGTTTCATAAGGAAACTCCTAATTTTAGATAGAATAATAGACCCTAAATTTGCACAAGACTAAACAGGACTTCCTTGAATATGGCTTGGCTATTGGGAGTTTCATTTTCATTTTATTAGTTATTTCACATCTTTCACTAACTAAAAAGCTCCACGTTAGTTTAATTGGAGAATCTCAATGTTAGTTTCTGTCTCTCATATTGTCTTATCATCTATCATTTGACAGACCTCCCCTTTGCCACTACAGTAATGACTTAGCAGAAATCTGTGACACTCAAAAAAAATGTGGCCTTTGGGGGGGGTGAAATTATATAAATTTACTTTCCAGTTTTTTCTTTTATGAATTGTCATTTTTATTCTCTTATTACTTACTAATTTTCCCTTATTCCAAAAATATTAAGGAATATATTGATATCCCCCTCACTGTTTTTTTTTTTTTTTTCTTTTTTATGGATGCTTCTACTCATTTGCTCATATTCTGGTCCTTTTCTTTTTAGCATTTCATGTTTCATCTCTAATGGTTTTGCAGTTCCTCCTACCCCCACGCAGGCCCTCTAAATCATGTTTTATTTCTGTCTAGGAAGGCCTTATGGTAATTAAATAATGGTGTTTCTTCTAATGTTTCTAGGAACACTTTATTATTTTGTAGTGAAGCTATTGGATGCTATGAATTGAAATGGACTGGGCTATCACTTATTTTCACTGTTTTTTTTTTGTCAGGTAATGTCTGAAGGACAAACTCGGACTTAGTCTATGTTTTCAAATGTAACACATTGAAAAAAGTTAAGGTTGTTTGCCTCTCTCTAAATAAAATCCTCATATGTCATATTAGAATATTTAGTTTTCTTTTCACCCTTAGTAGCATTGGTAAGAGTCCTGACTACCAACATACATATAAATGAGAAATAAAACTGCCAAGTACTTTGACGTTTTAGTCATTCATAATACTGCTTCTAATACAATTTTCCTACCCAAAGATATAGTAATGGTGGTAAGAATAAGATACAAATTCCTTTTTTTGTTTTTTTTTTTGCTAATTCTTTGTCTTGTTATTTATTAAAGAATTTAAGGTTCTGCCATTTTGTTTTTAAAACATCTACTTATAAAAATCCTAGTTTTTCCTATTGATGGAAAATTTATACATATTTTTGCATTTTTAGTTTTGTTAGTATTTCATAATTACCTTTTAAAGAATAATAATAAAGTTTAGAAACCATTATAACGACTGTGGAACTTCATTCTTATTTGAAGCATAAGACCTATTTTAGGAAATCTGAGAGCAGTGCAATAGAAACATTAGAAGAAACACCATTATTTAATTACCATACGGCCTTCCTAGACAGAAATAAAACATGATTTCAGGCTGGACTTTGAGTAATCCTAATATAATCATATGCTTTTGAATTTACCTGTGTTCAGAAAGGCTTAGGCTTCATTAAAAAAAACAACAACAAAGTTGATATTAATACATTCTCTGCTTTTCTTAACATTTGAGTCTTGCTCTTTCATCCTTGACAGAATGCTTTTATCTGTTTTATAGTAGAAATTCCTGAGTAGAAGAATTGCATCAAAATATTCTGTAACACGTTTCACTTATTATTTAAATTATATTCAAATGAAAAATTAATTCTGGAATGTTCACTACATTTTTACATCATAAAATTATTATCCCTGCCAGCTCTAATTTTAAGTGAAGCATTAATAATAATAACACTTAGCATTTGCATAGCACTTTGTACTTCCAGGGTCCTCAATGATTATTAATTAGTTAATCCACCCAACAGCTCTGTGAGGTAGGTCAAGATTGACCTCTCTTTTTCCAAATGAAGAAATTGAGACACAGAGGTTAAGTGGCTTCCCCAAGGTCTAACTCTTTCAAGATATATTTGAATTCAGAATTCCATTTCTATTCTATGTTGAGAATACAGAGCTAAGGTACCAAATATTAATAGATTGAAATATTATAGATAAGTCTTGTATATGTGAAAATACCTGCACTTTTCAATGATTTTTTTCCCCAAATTAAATGTATAAAACCTTCATCTTGTTTTGACTTTCTTAGAGTTTTAATGTAGATCTTTAATGTGGAAGATCAGTACTTTATGAAGATGCCTCCTGTAAAATTATAGTAATTTTAAAACAATTATAAAATTAAACGGGGTCCCTTATAGAAAGGTCAATTTGAAGAAAAGTTATACCAGCTTCTTTTTTAATAATTGAGTTAACTGAAAATTGGACTAGTTTGCCAGAAGCATTTCTAGTTAGTTTTATGGGGGTCTTTTGTGGAGATCACTTCACAGTAAAGAACACGTTTAAGTAAGAAGAGAAATTCAGTGGTTTTCTTCTACATCCCATGTGAGCTATTCTTTAATCCAAAAGGGCCTCAAACTAGCCCTATACACTCACTGAGCACACATTTTTGGAGATGGTAGTTTATCTAGTGGGAATAAGTGCCCTGCTCATTGATGGTGCATTAGCAGGATGCTGTCTCCTGTGCTTTGCAAAACTGCTTCAACCTGTGTTTTCTTGTGTTAATGCCTAGTCTCATGTCAATAAAGCCCAAGACTCCATTTTTCATTATCCAATTTTTCATAAAGGATGTTCGACTGAGTCGTTATTCACCGACTCCCCATCTGTGTTTCTTGAGGCTCTTTTTGGAATATGATAGATGGTTTGCCTCAACTAAATGTCTTTCCACTTATCAGCTGGAAATCATCATTTTTTGAAAAGTGTAAATGATAGTTTTATCTTTATCTCCTCCAGGGTCTGGTCCCAGAGTCCTTCAACATGAAAGTCGGCAAGAATTTAGTACAAGAAAAGATGCTACAATGTTTGACCTTGCCTAACTTGGCCATTTGATAAAGACTCTTTGCTATGAAGAGCAAACCAAAATCTATGACTGTTATTTTAAAAAATAACAGCAGGTGCTTGCTCTAAAAGAACCACTAGCATCATATAAAAAACATTGAAACAAAAAAAGAGAAGTATCTTAAGGTTTTTCTTATGTCCCTAAAGAGATGTTCACAAGATGATAGCTGTAACAGAACTGAAAATCCCCAAGGATCTATTTTTGTAATTCCAGGGTTATATTGAGTTTCATATTCTTATTTGATTATCTCCGTTTGTAGAATTAGTAAAGACAATGAGATAATGCTAATACTTATCAAGGTACCATAGAAAAGTATCATCATAAGGAGGTCATTTTATTTTAAAAATTGTGACATTTTTCTTCAATTCAAATCTATATAATAGTGGATTTTTACCTTTTTATGTATAATACAAAAATATATTAGAAAGGATGATTGCCTCATTTTAACAAGTTTTCTAAAAGAGATGTTGAATAATAGAATCTCAAAGTTGAATAGACTTCTGAGGCTATCTGCTTTGTCATTTTAAATGACAATATCTTATTTTAGGGGAAGGGACATGAAAAGGTGTGTGTATATCTTTTTTTGACTTAGAAAGTTCAATATATATATATATATATATTTTTTATCAAAGACATTCTCTGTACACACATATTTATATATCTATATTTATATAAATGTACATATACATACATACATGTATATTATCTTTCTATCTAGAGCAAAAAAATTTTTGATGTGCATGCTTTGTAGGGGAGCAAGAACAGACCTATCTAGCAGTTTTTTCCTAATATACTTCTCCAAGAGAGACTTTTATTCTTTCCAGAAGAGAAGCAAGAGACTGGGATAAGAGACTTACCCCTATATACTCCCATGATAGAGGGGGTACCAGGTTAGAAACGTACCTGTCTACTTCTTTAAATACGTTAGTCTAAGGAATACAATAGCGATTTTTAACATGGAAAAGAGGGTTTAAATTTTATATGCAAGTTTTAACTTCCCTGCCAGAAAATCTGAAAAAAACAAACATATAACAAGAGTAAAGACGACTTTTTATTCAGATCAATAGTAAAACAGAAATCTGAGAAATTATACATATAAGCATATGTACTAAACAATATAAATTGAATAAGCTTTCCATTTGGGAGTGAGGGTCTTGGGTTGGTTTGAATCCTATGTGTTGCTTAAAGGAAAAATTCCCCACATGCCTTGGATAGTAAGCTATGGAAGACAAGAAAGAGGAAACTGCCATTCCTTGACATTTTCCCAGTCTTTCTCTCCCTTTAGTGATATAAAGAGAGATTTACATGGAAGTTCTTCTCTTTTGAAGGGAAGACCTTCAGATTTCTCTTGTTTTATACTCATCAACTTTGCCCCTTCTCTCATGAAGCCAAGAGACCATCATCTCCATCAGTGAGAGGAAAGTCCCAAGCAAATGAGTTAAGGGCTCAGGTTATATTCACTTATTTACTTGAGTCTTACTCCTTGTGAGCAGGGATTATACTTGTATCTCCATATCTAATAAAGTGCCTGGCATATAGTGAATGCCTATTAATTGTTCATTGGTTGCCTCATAAAAATATCAAATTCAAATTTTTAAAACAGAACAAAACTCAACATCTTTTCCCCAATACTAATCCATTCCTGATATTTTTCTATATCTATTGAGATCATCATCATCCTTGTTGCCACAAGTTTTTCCCTAGTCCCATTAATTTTCGACAAAACTACTATCATGATTTTGCCTAAGTATAGATCTAATCATGTTAGTCCCCTACCCAATAAACTTTAGTGATTTCCAATTGCCTTTAGAATAGAATATAATCTATTATATTTGCCTTAAAAGCTCTTCAGAATGACCCAACATACTTTTCTAGGCTAAAAATGTATGAGCAAGACAATATAAACTGAAGTGTTAAAGATTAGGAAAAACACCTTTTTTACTGATGATATTAATTTTTTTCTTCCAAAATTATACCAAAACCATCTTCATATGAAATCCATATATAAGATTTGAGATTGGAAAACATACATTGTCAAAAATATTTGAATCTATGATTTAATGAAATTATAATATTCAAGATTCCCCCATGACAAAAGCTACAAGAAGGCCTTACCCCTTCTTTGTAGTGCTATGGGACTGTGGTTTAGAAGATCATATAAAATTTCATACTTTTTTCAATAAACTGATTAATTTTTTATCTTTAAAAAACATTTGTTATAAATGTTATTGTCTCTTGAAGTAAGAGAAGGAAGGGATACATTAGGAATGAAGTTATATAAAATCTAAAGATATAAATATTTTATTAAAAAACATTTAATTTTGAATGCAATTATTGGAATGATAGGACAGAAGAATGCCATAGATATAGTTTACTTAGATTCTAACAAAGCATTTTCCAGTCCCTGATGTTATTCTAGTAAAAATGAAGGAGAAAAAGAACTAGTCAATAGCATAGTTAGGTGAAGTCAGAACTGGTTGAATGACTGGACTTCAAAAGAATAATTATTTATGATTTGATGCCAGAAGTATACAATGTCTCGGAAACCTGTGCTTTGTCCTATATTGTTTTACATGTTTAATCCCTTGGACTGTATCATTGAAGACATACCCATAAAGGAAGAGGGTGACAAAAATCTGGGAGTAATAATGAACAGCAAATGACTGTAAGGATTCAAAAAGTTCTTGATATTCTAGAATATCATGGGGATCTATGATCATAAATTTTTTAAAAAATAAAATTAATTTCATTAGAAATTCTATATATTTTAAGTATTCAAACACATTTTTAAAAAGGAGTCCATAAGCTTTCACTCAGACTGACAAAAGTGACTGGGACCCACAAAAAAGGTCTGATTTTAAAAGAACTATAAATATTTAACCTACAGAGAAAACAAAACAAAACTATGGAGTGTGGGGGTGATAATAGTTATCTTCAAGTGTTAGAAGTTCTGTCTTGCGGAATGAGAATTAGTTTTGTTATGTTTAATCCAAAAAAATAGAACAAAGACCTGTGATGATATGTTGCAAAGAGGAAAATTTAGACATGATCTAAATAAACATTGCCTACTAATGGGAGAATTCACAGGAGACAATATGCAAGAAAAAGGATCAGAGATCTATGTACAAAGCATGGAATGTGGATAATAAAAGAAAACAATTAGACTTCATAAGTCCCACTAGGGTTTAGTGATATAGTTTAGGTCAATAAGATGGCTATTGAAAATTATGTTGGGCTCATAGATTTAGGGTTTAAGTTACCTTAGAGACCAACTAGAAATTCTTATTTTATAGGTGAGGAAGGTGAAGTCCAGAGAAATTATGGCTTGCCTAAGATCACATAGGTGATAGATATTTGATTTGAACTAGTTTTCAATATGAATTAGTTTTTCTAACTTTGAATACAGTTCCCTCCTCAAGATTGTATAAAGCAAGTAGAGGAATAGGTTTATTTATTAGGAAGATATCATTAACACAAAGTAAAATGGAGACACATAGAGTGAGAAAAGGCAGACTATCATATATTTCTAAGGATGTCATATGGTTCGAGCAGTTGTTTAAGGACATTACCAAGAAAATGCATAATTATAAAACTGTTGCATAAGCAAGGGGCATGGAGTACCCCACCACTGATAGCTTCAATATTTAGAAAGATCTAGGAAAAAACCTTGAATGACTTGAATGAATCCTTCTCAAAAGATGAAAAGAAACTAAATAGTATGAGAAGGCATTGTAATCTGCACAAATAAAGAGAATACCTAATATGCATGGTGATCAAAGATCCATTGGACTACTAAAGTATACTTATATGAGGAAATCTTTATGTTATAGTGGTAAAACTTTTAGACAATATTAAGATAACATGTAATGGAAGGAAGCAACACTGTGTTGGCATTTTATTATATAAGAATTGAAAAAATCATTTGTACAAATACAGCATAGAGAAGATATGATTAAACAAAGACTCGTAGCTCACAAGCTGTTAGTTAATAATATATGTCAGACAAAAATTTTCAAAAATACTAATAGTTTTGGTTTTTATTAGAAGAGACATGACATCCAGAGCATAATAAGTGATTTTATTTACTATTTTCTATCTTGGGAAGAATTCACATTTTAGTAAAAAAAAAATTAGAAAACTATGATATATGAAGAGAAAGGCAATTTATGCAGTAGATAGAGCACAAGATCTGGATAAGCACAAGATCAAATTCCACCTTAGATATCTACTAGATATATGGTCCTGGGAAGGTCACTTAAAAGTCTGTCTGCCTCAGTTTCTTTATTTGTAAAATGAGAATTAATAATAGCAACTACCTTCTAGGGTTGTAAAGAACAAATAAGAATATCTGAAAAAAATTATGAAGCTTAAAATCCTATATAAGTGATTATTGTTATAATGATGATGATTATGAAGAAATGGATTGGGACAACTGGATGAAGTTTAACTGGGACAAAAGACCTGAAATTGTGTTACAATGACTGTCTTTAAAAATATAAATTAATGTTGTCTAAAAGGTAGACTAGAGTTCTTTTTCTTGACCCCAGAAGGAGAAGTTGAAGGGAGGAGGTTGGTTTTTGTACTGTTTTAGTTAAACTACTTCAAAGTGGAATATTACTCTAAACAGATGTGTGTTCTCAGATCACTAGAGTTTTTAATGGAGATTTGATGGTCACTTTTTGTATATGTAAAATGGATATTGTTTTCAACTCTAGAGAGATTACATATCACTCAAAATCCTTCCAATGTTAATATTTTTGTATCCATGATTTTTCATTAAATGTTGGGAGTAGTCTAAGTGCCAGAGAAAGGAAATGACCATGATATTCAAATGTAACCAGTTTTGTTTTTGAGAATTATGTCTATTGTTCTTTGCCAAAAAAATAAAGTATTCTTCTGCTGATGTTGTATTGACTGTGAGTCATGGAATATCATAGTTTCTGAAGAATTAAAAAGTTGAGGGTCAACCAAAGGACAATGACATGATATATGAATATAAATGGGCTGCAAAACATCACTAGTGAAGAAGTTATATACATTTTTTAAATTATAGAAATAATAGGTCTCCTGCTTTGTCTCATCCATTTTTAAATTCACTTTTCACCCAAATGCTAAATTTATATTCCTGGTCTAAAGCTGATAAGCACAGGTACTACCCTGCTCAAGAAGTCTCAGTGGTTCCCTCTTGCCTCTAGTAAATAATATGGTTTAAACTTATTTTTCAAGGCTAGTTGGACATTACTTGGCTTCACAATTCTACATTACCTCCTAACAGATTTGCTTGCTGTTCTAAATCATCTTCCACATTCATATCCTTGCACAGATGTTGGAATATCTTCCTTCTCAGCTCTATTACTTAAATAAAAACGTAGCTTCCTTCATAGTTCAACTCAATCTATATCACGTGTGTGTGTGTGTGTGTGTGTATATATAGTATTTTTATTACATATTATGATCTAATTGTAAGCTCCCTGAGGGCAAAAAACTTTTTTTTGGCCTTCAAATTCCTAGCGCTTATAAATTGTATATAATTCATATATATGCATATATATATATAAATTATAGTTACTCAATAAACTTTGTTAGCATTTGAGTGGTATAATGGGTAGATTACTCAGCTGTAGTTAGGAAGATGAGTACAAATCCAGCTTCAGATGCTTATTAGATAGGTAGAGTGATTTTGGTCAAATCATTTAGCCTTTGTTTGCCTCAGTTTTCTCAACTATAAGATGGCGATATTAGCAATTATCTCTGAGGCTTCTTATGAACATCTGATTTGATACTTGTAAGGAACATAAGTACATCACACAAATTCTAGCTTTTTTCTTTTGTATTAATGAGTAGCCAGAAAGGTGCATAATATCCATTTGAAGCAGGGATACTTAAATTTTTTGCATGTCACTTGGAGCCACTAGGCAATCTGGTAAAGCCCTAGTTTTCTTCTTAGAAGGATAGGTTTAGTTGAATAAAATAAAATGCATAATATTACAAAGGAAATCAATTGTATACATATAGTTACATATATAAATATAGAGTTATAGTTATATATAAACATGTCTATATAGTACACATGTTATGTATACATTTATATGTAACATATATCCATATAACTACAAATATATATGTATAAGAATATGCATATATATGAATAACTATATATTATACACATATATAAGAATAATTACATATTACATGTAGCACTATTATATATTACACGTGTGAGTGTATATTATATATATATGTATATTCTTAAAACAAATTCCCAGTCACTTTCCCTAGGTTATGAACACTTGAGAGAACAAATAATTATAGACTAATATCCCAAGTGCTAAATTAGTATCTGACAATGTCAAGAAATTTGGATAATATTCACCAGTACATATATTTTTGAGAGATGATTTATAGGAGAATACAGTGGAGTGTAGGTTAAGAGAGTAAGATCTGAAATGATAAGTTCACAGATGCATCTAAACATCAAAATAACCTTGTTATTCCAAAATTTGAAAATATTAAGGGAATTATCCTGTATATCTTTCTTGAGTATATTGTTCAGACTCATATTCTTGAACAGATTAGCTCCTTATAAATTTGCTCTTTATTCATTAAATATAGGACTGATTGTCCTCAGTTGAAGTGAATTCTAAGATTGTTGATAGTCTCCACTGTTTCTGATCATGAGTGGTTGTAGATGTGGGCAAAAGGAAAAAAAAGAAATCATGGGGAATGTAGGTTAAAAATTCTGATGATGGAAGAAAAGGAAGATATTTCATTCTAATTTTATAACTAGCCCAATGACTAGATGACTAAAATTATCCACCGCTGTTTTCAGCATTTTTACTTTATATTATTGAGCTGTATGGATATTCTACCCATATAGCTTTTTTTCTACCCATATACATTTGTATACATGATATATATATATATATATATATATATATATATGCATACAGAAATGAATAGTTTTACAGATAGCTTTAGAAATAGAAAAGATGTCCAACCTTTTCCCTTCACAGATTAGGAAATGGATCTGGAGAGGATGAATAGTCTATTTAAGGTCACTTAAATAATAACAAAGTCAGAATTTGAACTCAGGAGCTGACTGAAAATCTATGCTCTTTTCCCTATATTACATTATTTAATTGTTCTGCATTTTCTCAATAATTATTTAAATCAAACAAGCCATATCATTAGAGTAGTCTGTCGATACCATTTTGCACAAAGTAAGAAAAAATAATGACAGACATTACTTGTGCAATAGATATCCTGAAACCCATTCTAATTAAGGCAGTTTTTTATTTGTCTCCCACCCTATTGAATTATCTATCTAGTATATCCCAATATACTAGGGTTTTCCTCATTTTACCTCATTTCTCTCTCATATGCACAGACACACACACACACACACATCCTTTATAAATGATAGGATAACAAACTTTCAATTTTATCAAGACAATGACTGATAGTTGATTATAGAATTTGAAGTCTCAGAATATGTCATAATAAGGAGATGATACTTTGTGAGATGGTATAGCAAATAGAGTGTTGGACATGGAATTAAGAATTTAGTAAATAGGATGTTTAGAGTGGTTTAGTAGACATCAGCTAGTTTTGTACTAAGGAAGAGCTGGGGTAAAAGGCTTTCTGTGTTACAATTGTGTGAACCTGGGTAAATTATTTAAACCTGAAATACCCCAAGCAACCACCTAGCATCATAACTTGAAAAATAGCTGTTGATCAGTACTAGTATAGAATAGTTTCCACATAGAGAAGCAACATCGCTGAAATTGCAAATCTAGAAAAACAACAAAATCATCAGTATCAGCACCCAAACTTTTCTAAACATGTAGGACATATATGATGCTAAAAGCCTGGAAATCTAAGTATATCTTCTATAATATTTCTGTGTATCTCAATCTGTTTTCCTGAAAAAGAAAAGTTTAGGTCTAAAATAGGAATTTGTTTAATTTTATGGTATTTCTTTTCAACAGAAATAGGATAGATAAAAAATTGATAAAGCATTTCAGAAAAGAGAATAATGTAACTTTGACATCTTTTATGTTGGTAGGAACCACTTTTGTCAAAAAGCACTTTTTTCTGCTCAAGGCTTATGTTATTATTGATAGGAAACTCTGGCTACATGTATGCTCTATTCGGTAAGGAAAGAAGTGGGAAGGTCACGTGTGTTTGGGGGGAGAGATCACCCCCACATTCCCTTGATGTTGGCTTTCCTGAATATTAGGGAAATGAGATCTCAAGCCTCAAGGTGAAAGCTGAATTCATATTCCCTCAAGGTAAATGATAGTGATTTGGCCTTTGTCTTTAAACCTTGAGGATATCGTATTCCTTCTCCATGTGAATGTTCTGGACAGTCCTTTTTTTAAAGCCATTTGGCTTAACACGACTTAAATCTTAGAAAATATGTCAATGAATTTCAGCGCCTGGGCACGCAATTAATCTTCATATATCTCTGGTAATACAAACACACCTGTGGGATGTTTTCCATTGAATACATGAAAAGAAAACTCGTAATAAATCTCCGACTGATAGCTTTATCATGACTGACAGTGCTGCTGGAGGCTTCTTCTTTATGAGTATAATTTGGGAGTATATAAAGCACGAGATTGATTTCTACAGAGCCCTGGCTTTTCTTTAGTATTTATCCCAGGCTTCATAGATCGCCTTTCCTTTCCCATAAAAAAAGAAAAAGAAAATCCAAAGTATAGGTATGGTTATTTTACTAAATTTATCAAACACAATGCAAATCAGTATACATGTGCATATACAAATACATATACAGTGGGCATACTGTAATTTATAATTAGTTAGTTGAATACTTTTCAAGATGCGGGTGTTGAATTTCTTGGTAGGTTCTGGAAAGAGTAATTTTATCTTTCATCTGGAAGTAATATTTATCAAGGATTCCCTTAAGAAAGATGTTCTTAAAGCATTTTTATAAGGATACAGTCTTAGCCAGCACACAATGGATTTTTGCCTATAGTGCAAAAAAAAAATGCCTAAGATTTTGAGAGGACATTTTTTTTTTTTGCTACAGATGAGTATGCATTTCATAATATCATTAGTATCTAAAATAGATGGAGAAGTATTACTTGACAACATCATGATATAGTGGATTGAGTCCTGAGTTTAAAATAAGGGAGATTTGAGTTCAAAATCTACCTCTATATAGTGACTGTGTAGCCTCTTTGCAACTTTCTTAACCACTATGTATCTCAGCAATTCCTTAGGATTTATTTGCCTACATACAGTGAGTTCCTACATTAGGTATTCCCCTGCTGAAATGACAGTTTCTGAAAGACCAATCAGTTTTTCTTTTTAATTTAGCAAATTCAAATGATCTTGACTGACAAAGCAATGAAGAAAATGCCAATAAGACTTTTCTGAATTTGTAGAAATTTACCTAACAATGGGTCAAAAATGTTATTTTGGTATTTTAGCAAAGGAAAGAAGGAAGGAAGAAAGGAAGGAATAAGGGAAGTTAGGAAAGAAGGAATGAGAGAAGGAAGGAAGAAGGAAACAAAGAAGGAAGGAAAGCAGAAGGGAAAGATTAAAAGAAGAAAAGAAAGGAAGGAAAGAAAAAGGAAGGAAATAGAGGGGAAGAGGAAAAGGAAGAAGAGAGGGAAATAGGAAGAATGGAGTGATAAAAGGAGGGGGAAAAGAAAAGACAGATAATATCATGTATTCTTTGAATAGTTATATATGCACTTGAAACAAAAATGGGTATGCATTGACTTTTCTCCAAACTTAACAAAAATATTTTTTATTGTTTGAAAAAGACGTAAGGGTAGATGATGTAGCATTCTTTCATAAATATTCCCAAATTATAGGGTAAAAGCAAAGTAATGGGAACTTTGTCACCTATGTGGTCTAATAGCTCCCAAATCTCAGAGTTTGACAATTTAGAAAGCTTGTACTTTAGTAAAACTTAAAGATTTATGGCATTAGTGTTATCTATGCATTTGAACTAAGGACTGCATGGGACTTTTGTTTAAACCTATTTAATTATGATCTGTTAAATAATTTTCCTAGTTATTTAAAGAGGTAAAATCAATAAAAAGAAAGAATATAGAATATAATATAGTTTCATTGTCCCCCTCCAAAACCCCCCAAATACTAAATTTTTATTTGCTTTAGTTTTCTTCACTTTTATTTTTAAAAAATATTATAAGTAATATTCTTTCATTATTTCCCCTTTAAAAACAAATAAATAAAACTTTGTTTCAATAGAGAAAAGGAAAACTTCTTTTGTTCTTAGAATCTATTTATAGTAGATATACAAAATGAAACTTTGTAATCATATTGTGTATAAGTGATTTAGGGCAAGGGTAAAGGTTTTCTCCGTGTTATGAGAACAATTAAAAAGCTTATTCCCAGCTAAAATATCTTTATGTGAATTGACATGGAGATTATTATTTTGAATGTCAAAAAGGAGAATGACTTGAGATGAGATTTAAAAAAAAATCAAATCATCTTCTTTTCAGACCCTTCTAAAAGAGGGGGAAAAATGAACCTTGAATCTTTATTGATATAGAAATACTTATTTTGCTGCAATTTAAAATAATGCCTCATTGCTATAAGAGAGAACATAAGCTTTCTCCTCTTTCTTTTGTCATGGGATACAGTACCTAAATTGTATTTATTAGAAAAGAAATTCACTTTGGAAAAGGAATATTACTCAGCAGCATATTTGAAGGTAATATAACTCCATATGTGCTCAATTAAACAAATAGGTGTTCATTCTTTTGACCATAGTTAACTGGATTGCCAAAAATACTTTTGAAATATTTTACTTTTAGAGGGAAAAAAGGAAATATCAGTTTATAAAGAAACTACTGATGCTAGAAAATGCCTAAACAACATAGTATGCCTTGGTTTACCTGTGGAGCAAATTTGTAAGGCCGGGATAGCTAAGGGTTTGTTCATGGGTATTAATAGCAATCAAGATGCAACAATTAATAGGAATAATCAATAGGAAACTCCCAGAAATTATTCTTTTCTCCCCCAACTGATAACACTTTCAATGATCTCTTCCTGGCCTGATCCTTACATAGTAGCTGCCACACTCTTTTCTGGGGTTTCTAATTTCCTCTTCCACTCTATTGAATTTATCTAATAAGATTGATTTATCAGGGCTTTTCATTCTACATGTTCCAGTCACCTTTTGCAGAGCTCTCTTTGTGCTATTTGTGACCTACGAGGCATTTTCTCCCTTTAGATATTAGATATTTAGTTTGGATATTAGATATTAGATTTAGATATTAATATTCCCAGGTTTTCAATGCTGATATTACTAATATTTTATATAGTAACTAAATGAGAAATTTTGTACTACAATATTAGTCTTACACAGTGGAAATGTGGAATACCCAGTGTTATATGTTTATTTATTCCAGTTTTCTATCTATACCCTTTTATCATTTGAAATAATGGAATGAAGAATTAATATTTTTAATAATTTCAATTACTTCCTAATTTGCCTTGATAAAGAATGTAACCATCTTTTCCTATGATATGAGAATAAACTACTTCCCCTCCAAATACCCTGCTTATGACGTCTACAATTCAGTTTTCAAGGAGCTTCTGGGTCAGCTTTGATTTATGTGGGAAAGTATGCAAGGATGTCGAACTTATGCATAACAGAGATCTGGACAGTCAGAGCCAGTGTGTTATCTCATCTTTACTTTGACAGCTGGGGTGCCCAGATACTACTTATAATTAATTACATGTGAAAGACCTATTCAAATGGTAAATGATGCAGCAGGAGGATAGTGCTTTAAATCCTATAAAAGTACAATACACACAGTGGGTGCTTAATAAATGTTTCCTGAATGAACCACATAGATTAATAACCTGTTTTTTTTGCCCAGAAATACAGATTCATAGAATTTTAAAACTGCAAAAGAGCTTAGAAAGCATCTAGTCTAGCCACATGTTTTACGAGGATAACTGAGACTTATAGTGGTGAGTCAGCTTGTTCAAAGGTGAACATAATTCTAGCTCATAGCTGACCTGGGCTTTGAATTCCTGGACTCCTGTTTACCAGAACATGCCATAAATTTATGCTATTGTATACCTGTAGTTGCTAATTTAATGACATAGCTAGGAATAAAACAAAAGACACTGATATAAAAGGGGCCTGATCAAATTAGATGAAACTTCTTGGCCATTCCCTCTGGACAGCTTGGTGGCATAGAATGCTGGTCTTGGAGTCAAGAAGACTCATCTTCCTGAGTTCAAATCTGGCTTCACACACTTATTAGCTGTGTGATCCTGGATAAGTCATTTAACCCTGCTTGCCTCAGTTTCCTCATCTGTAAAAATGAGCTGGAGAAGGAAATGGCAAATCACTTCAATATTTCTGCCAAGAAAATTTCAAATAGGATCAGACAGAGTCAAACAGAGCTAAAAATGATGAACAATAACAACTCTTGATAATTAAAAAAAACTAAGTCAAAAGTAGATATAAATAAAAACTTTGTCAGTGGTTTGTAATAGAACATGTTTTCACTCTTGCCATAAGGTAATAGGGCAATAATTATTTATTTACCATTGAAATGGTGCTGTGGTAAATGAGGATTGTAGATCAAGGTACAATCTTACAGAATTTTAAATATAAGAGAAAGAATGTAAGAAAGAAGAGCTTAGAAAAACAAAGTATGAAATGCTAGAGTAGTTTGCCTTTCTAGCTGGTCTTTAATGCCTGGTCACTGGGGAGAAAACACTGCAGTGCACTTAACCAAACATTAAAAAAAACATATTAACTTATTAATAATAATAAATAATATTAATAAGCAGTTATATAGCTCCCTATATCTTTGAAGCACTTTAAGAACATTAGCTAATCAATTTCAATGGCTTTTTTTCCCTGATACTAATCTTAGCTTTGAAAACAGATACCACTTTGTGAATTGCAAGCTGGTAACAAATGTGCTTTCTCAGTAGATGAAATGGACCTGCTATTGCCCACAATAGGCCATGTGCTCTGTTGTGCAGCCCGAAACTCTTCAAAATTGCCAAAGTCTCTTTCTTGTCTATTTCTTTTGGGTAGAGAGAGCCGAGACCCACCTTTTCCCTATGGTTCTGATTATTATATTTTCCCTGCACTGATAACTGACTATGCAAAAGATAACTGCTGCATATTTCGTGATTCTCCATTCTGCTTAATGTTGCAGGGGAAACTAAATGAGATTGCAGTGTACTCAGGCTACACATCCATGGCATATAAACAGAAATGCTGCCTGGGCAGTCCCTGCATTGCACGGCAATACCTAAAGGAAGTGGCCATTTTTTCCACTGGAAAGCTGTCCCGTTAGTCAGGTCACAAAGGCAAATGAAACCATTAGGGAATACTTGAGAACCCTAGCTTTAAACTGACACTATGCTCATGGAGTTTCAGCAGAAAAAGGGACATTTCAAATCAAGTTACTTCTTTTTTTATTAAAGCTTTTTATTTTCAAAACATATCCATGCATAAGTTTTCAACATTGACCCTTGCAAATCCTTGTGTTCCAAAATTTCTCCCCTTTCCCCTCATTCCCAACCCTAGATGGCAAGTAGTCCAATATATATAAAACATATGCAATTCTTCTATACATATTTCTACCATTAGCTTGCTGCACACACACACACACACAAAATCAGATCAAAAAGGAAAAAAAAATTGAGAAAGAATACAAAATACAAGCAAACAACAACAAAAAGAGTAAAAATGCTACACTGTGATCCACACTCAGTTCCCAGAGTCCTCTCTCTGGGTGTAGATGGCTTTTTTCATCACAAGATCTTTGGAACTGTCCTCAATCATCTCATTGATGAAAAAAAGCCACATCCATCAGAATTGATCATCGTGTAATCCTATTGTTGTCAGGTAACTTCTTTAGCCCTATCTTGCTAGCACAGAGGATTTCTGTTCATCTTTGTTGATGCCATACTTGAAGGTTATCCAACCCTGTATCTGATACATACATTTTCTAAAATATTTTTGATGGCTTGTTATTTTTGTTACCTACTTGAACATTTCTAACTACCTTAAAAGGCAGTTTGTTCCATTTCCTGAGTGGTATAATTATAATTAAAATAATAGTTACTATTTATATAGCACCTATTATGTGACAGGCACTGTGTTAAACATTTTACTATTATTATATTGTTTGATCTTAAGAACTGTCCTAGGTGCTATTATAATCACTTTACAGTTGAGGAAACTGAGGCAAAGAAGTTTTAACTGACTTGCTCAGAATCACAGAGATATTAAGAATCTGAGGTCACATATGAACTCAAGTTTTCTTGATTCAAACCCAGAATTTAGTCTACTCCATTACCTTGGAACTTCTTTCTTATATTAAGCTGAAATCTATTTTCTAATAAATTATACCCATTAGTCTTAGTCTTTTCCTCTAGAATCATACAGAAAAATCTACTGTTTCTTCTACTAGATAGCCCTTCATTAATTTTTAGGAGGTCTACTATGTCTCCTCCATATTAAACATAACCAGCTAGTTCCTTCGACAAATTTAAGAGACTTGAGTCTACTCTGTATTCATTTGAGCCTAACATTCTAAAAAACCTCATTTAAAAAAATCCTTCTAGTCTAAAGATCTTTAAAGGTATCATTTTGTTCTAGTCACAGAATCATTGTCAATAGTCTTCCCTGAAGCTTTAAATGGGTCTCATGTGCACTCCTGAATGTCAGTCAGAAAAAGTGGCACCCTCTATCTATAGAAACCACCCTGGAAGTGAATGGGTATTAAGTACTTTACTGCACATCTACATTTAAGGCAATACTACTTAAGGCTAATCACATACTAACTACATATCCCAATGACAAAGCTGCATCCCCACTTCGTCTGTATTGATCTCCCATCAGTCATTTGTAAGTGACCGTGCTAGACATGGCCCTTGGGCATTTTTCCAATACAAAAGCCACTTAACATTAAAATTGCAGGATCTCTTTTGGCTTTTTTACAAGCCTTTATCAAACCCATTTTAAAACCTACCTTTAATCATGAACTATACAGATTTCTTCACCTTGGACCTTTGACCTCTCATCAAGACAACAAGAATAACTGTACTTTATAACTCTGATGGAGTTTTAGCAAAATAGATTGAGTGGGTAAGGTGGAATTACAAATATGCAAAATTTGGAGATGGGGCTTTCCTCATCAATATAAGAGTGTGGCTGTTTTTAATCTGTATAAACACATGTTATCTAATTGTGATTTTAATAACTGGAAGAAAAATACTAGAGGAGATTAAACAAATAGAAACCTCAAATTTAGGAGGATTGGTGACTTTCAACTCTGTTTTCATAATTTACTGTTAGGAGGGGAGGAGATTTTATAGTGCATTTAACAGACATCTGTTGAGATACCCATGTCCATTTTAGGCAGCAGGCCAAATAACTACTCAAGGAAGCAGCTTTTCCCAAGTCCCACCCTCAGTCACTTTATTTTTTTTTTAGACTATCTGTTTTGATTTGTGTCTCATAAATATATCAGTTACTGAGATACTGAGAATTTCCTTGGAAGAAAAGACACATCTCATGATGGAAATAGTCTAGCATATAACCAAAGGTCAAAAGCACTGTGACTGATTGTTTCAGAATAAAGTCCAAGTCCCTAAAAAAGGATGGGAGTTGACAGCAAGAATAAGAGAATACAAGTCACATCTTGGGGCCATTTGTTTGAATGTCTTCTGCTGTTGATTCTGGATAGCAGTTACCCTTGCCATATTACAAGGTGCTATCCTCTAGTGTAAATTCTCTTTTGGAGAAAGATTAAAAGATTTCTTTACAAGGCAAGTTATTTGGAGATGAGATACCCACTTTGAGGAGATCTCCTTCAAAACAGTTGGAACCTTTCTCCAGGGGCCTACCCAGTAGTAAACTGCTAATTTTTGATGTAGGGACCAAAATTCTATCCATGTGTTTCATTTACTCCCCTTTAATCTACTTTGACTTAAATCATGTACATAGAAATTGATAGACTTAAAATCTTCAGAGAGAATGTTACCCCTTTTCTCATAGTTTAATAAAGCTTTTTTAAGGAAGGAGGAAACACTGGGATTTCTAAGAAGCATGGAATCCATGACCTTTTACCCTTTTGAAATCTTGTTTCTTTCAATAAACAGATGCAAACTCAATGATTTTATGAAGCAAAGAAAAAGGAATACAAATGAAAACCTCAAAGTATTTAACCACTAACCAATACACAAAGAAGAATTGTACCTTTTCTTTCCATTTTAAAAATACACTACATTTCCCATTGGTTATCCACTTATGGGCATCTCCACAAATGTACAGAAGTATTTTTTCAGTTTCATTGTAAATAACACCAGCCAAGATGGCTGTTTAATTCACCAATTGGCATGCTACAATACCACAATATCTAGTCACTTTGGACCTTTCCCACGTTTCATCTTTCTGCTTTCATTTTCATATTTCACAAATGTGTATGTCCCTGCAGAACTGTAGGTGGGCATGCTGATGTCACTTTAACTTATATACATGTATCAGTGATTATCTTATAACATTCCTCATATTACTGCATGTTCTTCAAAGACAGAAATTGAATCCTTGATCTCTTTAGCGATGACCCTCAGCGCCTTAAGCAGTGTTTCTTTTTTGTGTATATTCAATAAATAAAGATTAACTTATTCTGGATAATGTCATCTCCTTTATATAGAGAAAAAATGATAAGTACATCTCTAGGTATTTTATTTCATTGTGTGGGTTTGGAGCTGTTAGCATTTGCCAGTCTTTTTTGGAGAAATTTTGAGAAAGAATACTAAAATCATATTTACATGGCATGAATGCTGACATTATATGCACTTTTTTTCTTGAGTTGATCTAGGAGTGAGGGGGTATAAGATGATAATTAGTATTTATAAAGTATTTAAAGATTTATAAAGTATTTTACTTGTATCATTAGGTATGATCCCTACAACAATCATTTGAGATAAGTGCTATTTCTATCCCCATTTTAGAGATGAAGAACTGAGTCTCAGAGAGAATGAATTGCCCCAAATTACATAATATTAGAGAGAAGAATTAAGTCCAGATTTTATGACTGGAGAGCTGATACATATATATATATCAAATATATATATTCAAAGATTGATTAAGATATTATTGAAAGCCTGTGGAACACTAAACATTCTGACTTTCTATAGACTACTGAAAAAAGAGAAAATGTAAACTAATGCTGTAAAATGTATTTTCACACAATCAGCTTTTGTCTCCATATTGTTAAAAGAGACCCTTTCCAGAGAAATGACACTTTCAATTAACTTCATAAATTCAAAGGCCTTCAATGGAAGCAATAGTGAATCTTGGCAGATTGTACTCTGAAACATATATATAGGTCTCTACTTGGAAAAACCAAAATGTAGGTTTGTGGACTCAAAAGAGTTAAGTTATATAATAATTACTTTGAAGAAATACAAAGTAAAGAAACTATCAATATACTACTTTGTTGATTTTTGCTTTTTTTCCTCTCCAAGTCTGAAAACTTATGCCTCATTCTGACCTAACTCTCTGCTTTGAGGTAGGAGTCATGTATTACTGGTCCTCTGAAGTTATTTTGTGAGTCATGCATTGAAGTCTTTTCTTTCACATTAATTCTATATGTTATTATTTCTCTTAAATAATTTCTATTATATTATTATCATAGGATCATTAATTTATATCTGGAAGGATCATTAAAGTTCACCAAATCCAATTCTTTCATTTTACAGATGAGGAAACTGATATATATATATATATATATATATATATATATATATATATATATATATATATTCTTTCTCTCTTTTTTTTCTATATTTTTATTCTCTCACTGGGTATGGTCTCAGTAAAACTGTTGAAGACATTAATGTTAAAAAAAAAAAAAAAAAAGAAGAAGCCAAGGTCTCCCCTTGCATACAGGGCCAATCTCCAGTCATGCTGATCTACATCTGGCCTTTGGACCCCGATGACTCTGGAGGGAAAAGTGAGCCAGGTGACCTTGCACAGTCTTCCCTCACTTAAATCCAATTCAATTATACATCATCTTGGCATTACCTCCCTGATATCATGGTCCTTTTTGAAAATAAAAGATGAGCAAGTGTCAGAGAATGAAAGAAAATAAGCTAAGGGTCAAACAAGTATTTGAGGTAAGACTGGAACTCAATTCTTCCCAATTCTAAGTCTCTCTCCATTACTATATAATCTATATTCCCCATGTAAATTGTTTTTATTTTTGCCAATGAAAAGAAATACAATGAAAGCCTAGTCAAGATACTTAGAATATTTACAATATGCTCAGCTTGATTTCAGCTCAAGCAATCCTATTACTAACTAGAAGTGATGGAAGTTTTGTCCTTTACTTCTCTGTTTCAGAGTGTATGTATATGAGTGTGTGTGTGTATTATATATATTCTTTGTTCCTAGTGGTGGTGATAAAAATCCTTTTAACTGGCTGTATGTGCATATAAAAGACATGATTAGATGAAATACATGGTGGAAAGAAAGACAAAAAATGTTCTAAGACTTGAGAATAAGCTAGTAGTGACTGCTGCCACTGACTGCCATACCGACCCACCAAGGCTACCATCCAGCCTTCAACTCATCTCCTCGGAGCCTCTATTACTGTTGTTTCTGTTCTTTCTTAGAGGAATAAATATCACAGAGAATAAGCAAACCAGATTTTGATGTTGCAAACTTCAGAAGGTCAGAAATATGACAAAGGACTCAACAGAAATATCCATCAGTAGATTTGAGCCATGGAAGTACCAGGTCTCAGAAGCCAATGGTGTGACCTAGTCTAGCAGTGAACTGATCAAGTAGCCAAGATTCTTGTCTGTAAGCCAAAGAATAATACAACCTATGCTGAAACCAAAAGTGATCTTGGGGGTTGGGCATAGGGAGGGTGAAGAAATGTTTTATAGCAAATACTTTAGATTTGAGCCCACTTTTTTAAAGCACTAAGTGGGTGGGTGTTCAGAATGTGACATTCACTGATCAGTGGACACCCATTTTCCTTCTAGCTCTTTGATGATTCAACCTCAAGGACTCCTGATGAAGCATAATATCTGCCTCCAGAGAAAGCTGACATTGCTTGAAGCATGCTATTTTTTAAAACTTTCTTTCATTCTTTTATTCTATTCAAAACTTATTGTACAAAATGACTAATGTGGAAATGTTTTACATGGATAACATATATTAGATTGCTTACTATCTCAAGGGAGGGGAGAAGAAGAGAAAAAAAAGGAGGGATATTATTTAGAACTTAAAACTTTAAAATGTATATTTTAAGAATTGTTTTAATATGTAATTGGGGGAAAAGCCAAAATATTATTTTTAAAAATCCAAAATAACTTGTGGCTAAAATGTTGGGTCACTTCTTTAGTCAGAATTTGTTATAAATGAAATATAAAGGTGGTTTAAACCTAATTTCTGCCAAATTTTTTTCTAGTTTTTCTAGCAAATGTATACAAATGGGGAGTTTTTTCTGTAGTAGTTTATATACTTGGATTTTATTAAACATAAGATAAAAGCTTTAACTAGGGGATTCAGTTTAAGTAAATCCTAATCACCTCTCAAATAAAGACGTGTACATCAGTGTGAAATAAATGAAACCTGGGTTCAAGAGGGAGAAAATATACATATAACTTCATGAAAGCAGGGGAAAATAGAAGTTGGGATTTGTAGATGTATTTTGTCAGATTGGGAAAAACCTGACCAGGCAATAGCATGGTATCAGGGTGAAAAAAGGAATTCCATGAAAGAATGTCAGTGAATTTTAACAGAAATCTTATGGAAGAAATGAAAATGGAACTATAGAATCCAAAAAACACCCACTTAAAAACAAAGTTATAAGTTGTGAATTGGGTGTACTTATAAACTCTTTACTCCTAATCAGAAAACATCATCAATTTCAAGACTTTAATTTCTTCTGTAAATGAATGATTTAACTTCCAGAGTTTTTTCCATCTCTAATTCTTAATATCCTATTAGATAATCAGGGGAATCAAAGTTCTGATCTTTCTGTCAGAATGGAGTATTAGCAATCATTTCACCTAAAGGTATTAGAGAGAAAGATGTTTGCCAACTCCAACCAACACAATCTAATTCGTGGTAAAATGTCAGTTTAAGTGAATTTCAGTAGTGGCTCTTTCTCACTCCCTTTCCTATTGTATCACTCTCTTGAGTGCCTCCCTAGGAAGCTGAGAATGAGAAGAGTACACATAACATTTACCTCTTTACAGGCTAACTTCATGGTTTAATAACTAAATCTATGGTCAATCAGTTTCTAGCTTCTCCCAAACTCAGAAATCCCTGCTTTCACCTAAGCAAGACTATTTCTGTAATTTCATTTCTAATTATCTCCTTGGGACCAATTACATTGTCAGTTGATCCCCATAGGGTTTTTCTTATGTATATCTTTATCTTGAGGATGTCCCCACAGGTAACACTACAAATTAGTTTGAATTCCACAGGTAATTAACTTATCACTTCATTGTTTCAGTGTATATAATACCAAAGAGTTGCTCTGTGTTATAGAATATCATGATTAGAAAGTACATCATGTCACATAATTCAGTTATACATGTACAGGTATCCCCTCTAAAATAAAAATGAATAGATGAATGAAAAAAATTATCAAGCACATAGTATTTGCCAAATCCTGTAATGACTGCTGGGGATATAAATACAAAGGTGAAATGACCCCTGCCTCAAGGAGTTTATATTTTAACACGGTGAGACTACACATAGAAGGGAGTTGATTAATAGGGTTATTTGGGAGTGGAAAGCAACATGGATTATGAATGTTTCTGGGGACGCAGCTATGATTCTAGACTTGGAAAGTAAGGTAATGAGTAAAGGAGAGAGAAAGACAGTTCTGTTCCAGTATAGCATCATGATGGAGTGAAGTGAATTGTGTCTAGATCTGGCCTTAAAAAAGATGAATAAAGCAATCTCCTATCAGAACAATGGGTCCTTAGGGTGACAGTTCTAAGTATGTAAAGGTCAAATCCTCCAGGCTTTGGTTTCTGGTTTGAGCACAGAGGTGGCTAAGGAAGAGATGCTGAGAAGTGAAAGCCATTCCGGTAGAGTGATCATCCTCCTTCTGCTTGAAGACTTAAATGATAGAAATTTTACTTTTCCCTCAGGCAACCTATTCCAGTTTTGGACAGCTTTAATTGTTAGCAAAATTTTCCTTAAATGGAACTCAAATTCACCTCTCTAATACCAATTGTGCTCTCATCCAAGGCCCTGCAAAAGAAGGCTAATTCATATAGTCTACAGGAAAACCTTTCAGATATTTAAAGATAGTTATCATTCCCACCCACAATAAACAATCTCTCCCCCATTTTTTTTCCAAAATTTAATGGGCTTGATTCCTTCAACCAATCTTCATATGGATTTGTTTTTCCCAACATTCTGGAGCTCTAATGCTCTTCCTAGTTTCCATCTTTGCAAACATTTAGATTTAAACATTTTTATAAGAATTTATTTTTAGTAAGATCTCTTCTCCCACTACATTCATCCTTCTCATAGGTAAAATAGACAATAAAAATTGAGTAGAATTCAATGTTAAGTAAATCATATCCAGTTTTATAATCCTCATATCCTATCATATATACATTAGCAAAAAAAAAAAAAAAGGGAGTATCTAAAAAGGAGTACCTAAGGACCAAGTAAGTCATTCTGAATTAGCCTATCCTCAGTTAAAGTTAACAGTAATCAGAAAGGTGGTATGATATAATTGAAAAATTACTGGGTTCAGAATCAGAAATCTTGGGTTCCAAACTGGCTCTGACATTTGCTAGCTATGGTCCTATGGGCAAATAGTTAATATGCTAATGATATGGGCATATAAATGTAGCCTTATGAAGACAATGTTCCTTTCCATGTGGTTTCCTTCATTAATGACTTCCTCATGACTAGATTATTATAATGGACTCCTAAATTGCCTCCCTGCCTCTAACCTTTCCCTCTTCCAATTCATCCTAAATTGTTTAATTATCTACTGAACAATTTTGCTTTTATCAATCTCTTGCTGAAAAATCTTTCAATGGCTTTCCATTGCCTATAGATTAGAATCCAAGAAAGCTTCCTATTGTGAGAATAAGGGTCTACCAAAGAAAGCTAACCTCCTTTTCAGTTTATGCCCTTCATTTTAGCAAATCTAAGATTTTTGTCATTTGCCATGCAAAACATGGGGTCTATATTATCATATAACATGATCATACATCACCATAAAATATGAGTTTTTATTATCAAGTATAGATTTAGAGCCAGAATGTAATTTAGAGATTCTCTAGTCCAGGGGTTCGTAAATATTTTATGAGTGTCACACAGTTTTGGCACTCTAGTGAAAACTATGTACCTTTTCTCAGAACCATATTTTTTTTAAATGAACAAAATTGAATATAAAGGATTACAAAATAAATCAATTATATTCAGTTAATCATCTATCTATTCATTTATCTATCTAAACAAATTCATATAGACTTCAAGTTCAAAATTCCCAATCCAATTCAATCTCACAATGAATTGATCTTTCCTTTACTTAAAATACTGTCATCCCCACCACTTCCTCTCTCACTGTTCAAACCCTACCCTACCTTTGATGTTCTTCAAATGCTATATCTTCTGGGAAGCTTTCATGGATTACTACAGCTGTGAGTGACCGGTTCTTGAATGTGAACTAAATGTGGATATATGAACTTGTGTGTATATATTCTTAGTGAATAATCTTTTGTTCATATGTCTTTTTCCTTTACTAGAGAATAACGTTTTTGAGAACAAGGACTTTATCCTTGTTTTGTTTCCAGTGTCAAAGCTTGGTGTACTATAGCTGGCAGACGATTGATAAAAATTATTAAATGAATGATTGAATTCTAAGAGGAAAATTTTTTTTTGGTGGGGAAGATATTTGTGGCTGATGGTCCCTGTGAAATCTATTGAATCATGCATCATGGGTATTGATTGCTCCCCCTTTTCTTAACACCAGTTCAAATGGTTAAGGAATCTTTTAGTTTGTCTCAGTGAACTAAATTGTGTGAAGCATAGGTTTTACCCTCTCCTGTTGCAGGATAAATACCCATTTCAGTGTCTTTTATTTTCCTTTTTTTAAAAGTTCCTCAACAAAAGAATAAGTGAATCTTCTTCATTTCCCAGAACTGGTTACAACTTGCCTAAAGAGAATGTTTTGACTTTGGTTATTGTGCTTAGCTGCATTACATTAACATTCCCAAATACAGACTTTTTAATGTGCTAATCTTGGGGAGGCAAAAATCAACATTCAAATAGTAATTATTTAGAAAGTAAATTGATCAATTTGTCCCAAGCTCCATGAAGATGAACTCAGGTCAATCCACTTTGCCTATTAAGATTTTGAAGATATCTGGTTGGATTACTTTCACAGTAAAAGCCTGTTTTCCACTGGGGTTTAGTAAGGATTTAAAAAAAAAAAAGCTTAAGCTCTACTGTTAAACCTTAGGAAAAACAAACTTTTAATACAATTGCATTTTGTCGAGTCTCAGCAAACTGTCCATGTAAATAACTTCCATGTTATTAGTATTTTTAGTAGTGTGATGTTCCCTTTGGTGAAAGGAAAACTATTGCTAACTAAACATATTGAAAATGAGCCAATTTGACACTCCAAGAAAAGAAAGGAAGGAAGAAAAGGGGAGAGAGACAGACAGACAGACGCAGAGACAAAGAAAGAGACACAGAGAGAAAGATAGACAGATACAAAGAGACAGAAAGAAAAGAAAGAAGTGAAAAAAGGAAGAAAGCAAAGAAAGAGAAAGTAAGAAAGATGATTATTCTCAGAATATTTTGTTTGAGAAGCAAGTTATTCTATCATATACTTTATGTAAAAGCAGTAAGAACATGCATATTAACCAAATATTTTTAAAGTGCCCTATGTGAAAGGTACTGGTAAATATTAACCAGTATAAAGTTTATAAAGTGCTTTGGTATTTGCAAAGCACATTACATGTATTATCTCACTTGATCCTCACAACAGTCCTGTGAAGTAAATACTATTATTTTCTCTGTTTCACAGCTGAGGAAACTTAGAAGCAATTAAACGACCTGTCCAGGGTCATATAGCTCTTAAGCTTCTGAGGCAGTATTTGAATCTGATTCTATTTATCACTCTAGCCCAGTGGTTCTCAAACTTTTGTTTTCAGTATCTTTATCCTATTAAAAATTATCGAGGATCTCTCCAAAGCATTTTTGTTTATCTGGGTTATATTTATAGACATTTACCATATTGGAAATAAAAACTATTTTTGAATTTGTAGACCCCCTAAAAGGGTTTCAGAGATTCCCAGGATTCTCTAGTTCATACTTTGAGAACCACTGCTCTAGCCACTGTTCCATCTAGCTGCATTGCTATGCACCAAAGGAACCACAATTTTTTAATAAAAGGACAAAGTAATAATCTTCAAGGAATTTAAATTCTATTTGAGAGGTTTTGAGTGCCCTAGTAATTGGAAGGCAGTATGCTACATTGTGGGAAAAACCACTGATTTTGGAATCCTCAGAAGAGGACCTGAGTTCGAATTTCAGTTCTGTCACTGACTACCTGTCCCTTTCAACAGGTTTGTTAACAGTACTTTTTCTCAGATTTCCTTCTTTTAAACGACTAGTTTGGACAAAATGACAGTAAAGGTACCTTCCAGCTCCAGATTAATGACCCTATAATGCAAATAAGAGCCGGCTCATATTCATATAAGATACCATACAGGGTGTCCTAATAGATTTAAAGAAGAAAACATTAACCTGGGGTTGACAGCCTTGAAAGATAAGAAAATTCTCACCAGAGGGAGAGAGAAGACTGAGGAAGAGACAAAACTTCTTTGGAGGATGAAGGATGATGTGAATAAAGACACAAACTAGAGAGAGTAGGATGAGTTTGAAGGAGACAATGTAGATTCTTTTGGCAAGTGCACTATGAAATATACTGGAAAAGTAATTTGGACTGAAATTGTGAAAGATCTTGGATACTCAGCTAGGGAGTTTGTGTTTTATTTGTAAGTGATCAAGAGTGACTGGAATCTTTTGATGAGGTAAGCATATGGTTAGACCTGTGCAGCAAAATGAAAATTGGATTGGAGAAAGGGGTAATTAGAAGCAGGGAAACCAAAGTGAAGCATAATAAAACAGACCGGGTGAAAGGTGATTAGAGGCTAAACTAAGCTGGTGGCAATGGAATTAGAAAGGAGATGACTGAGAGGGACATTCAACTATCACAAAAAATGCCCACGGAAATGGGGAAAGAGTTTAGATTTTCATTTCCTTGACTATCCTATGGCATGGGGACTATACTTAGAGATCCGGTGTCCTCTTACAATAAATTAAGACAGATCAAAGGAGAAAACTTCTGAGTTGAGTTTGACACAGGACAGTCCCCTGATAGTTTAGGTTCAAATATTACAACAAAATGAGACACTCTTAGGTCATCTAACGGTTAGTAGTAGGAGAAATATTTTGAACAAGAGTGAGCATCAAGGACACCTGGAGTTGATTCAGTTGAGCAGTTTCCTTTTTCTAGTTACCCATTATAACCCAGAAGCCAAGCATCAGAGGGCTTCTGGAACTCTTTGTGGCTACTTTTGCTTAAGTGATGGGGAAGTGACTTAGCAAACTTAGCTTTTAAACTCTTGAAGCAACCGCATCTTGAGGAACATTTTTTTAAAAATTTACATATTATTTATTTTATTTTTATTTATATTTATTAAAGCTTTTTATTTTTCAAAACATTTGCATGGACAATTCTTTAACATTAGCCCTTGCAAACCCTTGTGTTCCAATTTCCCCTCCTTTCTCCCACACCTTACCCTAGATGTTAAGTAGTCCAATATATATTAAACATGGTAGAAATATATTTTAAATCCTATATATGCATACACATTTATACAGTTATTGTGCTGCACAAGAAAAATAAAATCAAACCAGTAAAAAAGAAGAAGGAGAAAAAGGAAAAGGAGAAGAAGAAGAAGAGGAGGAGGAGCAGGAGGAGGAGGAGAAGGAAATGCAAGCAAGCAACAATGAAAAGAATTATATTTGCTTGTTTTCTACTTCTTTAAATTATGAATTCAAGGATTGTCTTTTGCCTCTTTTATGTATCCCCAGCATTTAACACAATGCCCAACACATAGTAGACACTTAATAAATGTTTATTGACTGACTAAGCAGTTAGTTCACAGTACCTGTCCTCATACCTTGTCTACTCAACAACAGATTGATCTGTCTCCATGCTGGCAGAAAGTCAAAGAGGACTGTACATAAAATATCAAATGACACTTAGAAAAAAGCATGGCTTACAAAACATAGGGTCAATTTATAGACAGTGGACTAGGCTCCAAATCTTTGCTGTATTTTCTATGATTTTCCAGTTGTGTGCCCTTAAGTAAATCAATTACCATTTTTGGCTTTTAGTTTCTTAATTTTCTAAAGCAAAAGTTCTTAACATTATTTTTTCTCTCCTGGATTCACTTGATAGTCTGGTGACTCTTTGTACTCCTTCTCAGAACAATGTTTTTAAAGACACGGAAAATATAGGATACAAAGGAAACCAAAGGTTAGTGACAATAAAAATGCATTTCCTCCCAACTCTCATTCAAGATCATGGAACTCTTGAAATCTATCCATGGGTAGAGATTTAATATCTTCAGTGAAATGCAACCCAACTCCTCTTGAGATAAACTTTTGTACTTTTGGTCATCTCCACTTATTGGGACATTCTTTTTTTTTAGTCATTTCAACTATGTCTGACTCTTCCTGACCCCATTTTGGGTTTTCTTGGAAAAGATACTGACTGGTTTGCTATTTTCTTTTCTAGCTCATTTTAAAAAAACACTGGAGTGCTTTTATCATTTTCTTTTCCAGTTCATTTTTAGATGAAGACACTGAGGCAAACAGAGTTAAGTGACATGTCTATTCTATATTCTAGTAAATATCTAAGACTGGATTTGAACTCAGAAAGATGAGTCTTCCTGACTAGTCCCAGCTTTTAATCTACTGTGCCATATAGCTGCCTTCCCTTTTTTACATCTAGCCTAAATTCATATTTCTTCAATATAAATTTATTCTTCTTAGTTATTCTTTCTTGGAGTCAAGCCCAAGATGCCTAATTCCTCTTTTCATTTTTTTTTTCATAGGAACAAGATTGTGGATGGTCTAAGGAATTATCCTTTGGCCTTTTCTTCTAAATGGTGTTTTTCATCTAGGAACTTCCATTTTGAGTAAGTGCCCAAGCCAGTCATATCCACTCCTTCACTTTTTTCCCAGCTTTACCCTTTACTTTCCAGACTTCTCCACTTTACCCCTGTGTGGGTAGCACTGTGTTTGATATATATGAGACTACTTGATGATCTGACTATAGTTGTTTCAGAATCATAATCCACTCTTTGCTCTCCTTTTAAACCAATAGCATTGGGACTCTGATAAAGGAGATAAAAAAACTAGAATAAGGCTCCACTTTTATTTCTTTTCCAAAGCCTGACCTAGGACTGCTATCTTCAGCCTAGTCTTTGAGTAGATCTAGCAGGCCAGAACGGAGATTCCCCAAATTAGGTTGATTATATCATCATAAAGTCTATGTGGCAACAACTTATCTTTCTTGAGCATATTAAAAACATCTGACAGTGCTGTTAATGGAGAAAAATCTTTTTTTTCACCCAGCTGGGTGCTGTGGCTAGATGAAGTGCTATAGGTCTAAAACAACGTATTTTTAATACTTGGTTTATAGAAAAAAAAAGGTGACTTTGCTTCAAATGATGGTGCAATTACATAGCATCAACTGATTCCCATCATCATTGAGAAATAGAAAAAGAGTCTAAGTGCCTCACAATGATTCCCCACTTATATCAGAAGGGAATTGTTTTCTGGATTACTATTTAAGCCTTGAATGCTCATTTTATTTACCAACATCAGTGCAGTTCAGGGTTACAAGCAGAAATCATTCCCTTGGTCAGCCAGAATAAATGAAAGAATGAATAAAAAAATTTTTTTGAAGAGTCTAAGGAATGTGTTAAGGACTAAGGATACAGATGGAAATTAGACTGGATGTTCTCAAAGAGCTTACATTATGGGGAGATGACACATTGGAAGACTTCAGATGAAAGTTAGATGGAAGTGTCCCATAATGATTAGGGCATAGTGGTAAAGCAGATGTTATTATGTCTTCTTTAATGTCATTTGTACTGACAAAATGATATTGATTTCTGATGTTGAATCACTTGATAATGTCAAAGACTTTGGTAGAAAAAGCTTTCTTTTTAGATACTCCATTAGTTGTTCCATAGCTCTTGCAGGAGCAATGACCAGGCTATATCTCTATAGGTTGCTTCCAAGGGTGATGTCTAAGAGTATTTTTCTGGAAGCATTACTATTCCTAGGGCTCTTGGACTCAGGGCTGGCCCCATCAGGGTCTGAGAGTCAATGGTACTAGAAGTAGTTTTTTTTTTTTTGCCTTGTCTGGCACATAATACCTCTTGTTCCTACCTCTGGTGCCTTGATATTTCACTTACTTTGGTTTGCAGGTCCTGTGGGTGGCCACTGATTGAAAATTGTTTAGAATGACTTTTCCATATAAATTGCTTACTGGATGATGGCTATGAGAATTGGGCTGAAAGCAAATGGATAAAATTTCAAAAAGTACTACATTTGCTATAGCTTGGATCCACAATAGATATAAGTCTAACAGTTTAATCGTAAAGGTCAGGAACATGGAATGTGATGGAGTTAAATTAGCCTGAGGTTGGTTAGACAAAAGTGCTTTTATGGTTCCTGTTCTCATGGTCTTAGGCAGATAGGCTAACAGACTGACCTGTGGAAGATTCCTTTCCTGAATGAAAATTTGTGATGAGTATTAAAGATATGTTCAACTTGGTACCTCTGGATTTATATTGGTTATCCTTATATTGAAAAGGGAGGGTCCTTCATAATTCTGAATGTGATTGGATAGAGGATTTAATAAATATACAATGCTTAATGAGGCAGGTAGGTAGCATGGTGGCAGAGAGAGTTACTTTTAAAAGTTGGAAGACCTGAATTCTATCTAAACAGAAGTAGAAGCAAATTTATGTCAACTGGGCCTAATCTCAGATTAGTCAAGCTCTCAAAAAACTGATTCAATAGTAGGTATGGCATTCTATACCTAGTCTTGAATTATAGTCCAAAAATGATCTGATACACTCTGCCAGAGTATCTTTTTTTTTACTCCTTTTGGAGGCAGTTAATCTGCTGGTTGTTGGTCATCTCAGCTCTAAATAGGATATGAAATTTTTTCTCAACATACATAAATAATGTGCCCAACTGAAGGCAATATGATGGTGACCATTTTGGCTCTAGCCACAGGATAAGGAGTAAAGGTCTCGTTTTCTAGAAATGGAGGCTAGATGATTCACCATATTGAGTATGTAAACTCTAGTTTACAGTCAGCCTTTTGTTCCATGCAAAGTTAAAAATCCCATTCATCTTTTCCACTCCACTGAAAGTAGATCTTCAGAGATGTGCTCTAATTGTTACTGGTGCTCTGAGGTATTTAGCCCCTTCTAGGGGCCTACAGAGAACCAAATGACTTGGTTATTGCCTGAAGAAGCACAAACATGGGGGAAATAGTGGGAAATAACACCCAAAGTAGCCAATATTTTCTTGTGACAGGACTGGGAAAATTCTCTTGTTAGATGTGAAAATAGTGGAATTCAAAACAGAATACATACCATGGTAAACCAGAATCTGGTCTGGATTGGGAAACAGAGATATGATGATAGATTTAGAGCTGGTGGGAACCTCAGGGACCGTCTGGTACAAATCCTCCATTTTAAAGATGAGGGGCTGGTTCCAGAGAAGTTAAGTGACTTGGCTAGTGTCACATAAGGGTTAAATGACAGAACTAAGTTTTGAAGCAGTCTTTTTCCTTCCATCCAGCATTTGTTTCACTATAACTTGGTGTATCTCCAAAGGATTTGAAAACTTGGAGGCCTGAGCAGAGGTTTCACTCCAGGGAATTCTGCCTAGAAATCAGGAATGGGGGAGTCAGGGAATGACTTTCTTTTGGCCACAATTTTCATCTTGAAGTATTACTCTTTTCATCATTCACTGGCCCATGAATATGACTAAATATGTGCTGGATCTCTTTACGCTGCCATGCTATTCCCCGTGTTGTAGGAATAGACAGCCTCTTGTATTTGGTTTGTAAGGTGAAGAAGTTGAAAAGCAGACTAGTGAATGTGAAACTGAGCTTTGAGGCTCTCCATTTCCAAGCTGAAGTAGTCCATGTAGTTCATGTCACGTCCAAATTAGAAGTGCTGACACAGGTCAAATGTAGACTTGCTTGTTAATAGCTTTTATTTCCAGGTGATATTTTTCAACTCTGCAAAGAATCATAGGAAAAATGAGTATTGGTCAGGCTGGGATTGTTCAGTCATTTTCAGTCCTTTATGACATCATTTGGGGTTTTCTTGGCAAAGATATTGGAGTGTTTTGCCATTTTTTCCCATCTCATTTTATAGATGAGGAAACCAAGGAGAATAAGATTAAGTGACTTTTGCCTAAGTTCACAAAGCAAATATCTATCTTAGACCATATTTGACTTTGGGAAGATGAGTCTTCAGAATTCCAAGACTAGTACTCTATCCACTGGGCCACCTCACTGCCCAGGCTGGCACAGTGGATAGAGTAGCAGCCCTGAAGTCAGGAGGACCTAAGTTCAAATCTGGCCTCAGACAATTAACCCTTCCTAGTTATGTGACCTTCTCCAACATGCTCCCATTTACAGATGAGGAACTATGGCAAATAAGCGGTAAGTAACTTGCCTCGGGTCACATATTTAATAGTTGTATAAGGAAGGATTTTCAATCAGGTTTTCCTGACTATAGGCCTAGTGCTCTACTCACTGTACCACTTACCTGAACAAATAGGCCCAGTCAGATTTAAACAGCACTAGATTATATTTAATTCATCAGATCACTGAGGTGGGATTTTGCTTCCAGACAATGATGAAATAAAATCCTCTTAGATCAAGTAGACCCAAATAAAAATCAACTTAGTAGACTTCTAATTGGGATAGAGAATGTTTGGGGAGGGGGTGTAAGGAGGGAGAGACAGAGAAAAAAAGAGTCAGAGTCAAAAAGTAAGATAGAGACAGAGTGAAAAAGAATAAGACAGATACAGAAAAAAAAAGACAGAGATGAAATAAAAATAAAAATAAGCACAAGAAACTGGATGAGGGATGGAAAGAGATTTATGAAAAGAAATCACCTTAAATGATTGAATGCAAAACAAACATCAGGGACTAAATTAAAAAATGGAAAATTGATGCAAAAAATTTAATAAAATAAAGCAAACTTTATGACAGAAGTATTCAATGTGAATGAATTCAATTCACCAATACAATGTAAGAGGAACTGAAATTTATTGCATATAAGAATCACAAAAACGTAAAGATAAACAGAGTGAAGCTTGGTCCCTGGAACAGAATTTATCATACTCTAAGTAATTCAAAAGTTGTCATAATGTGACAATATAACCTGAAAATGTCAGAAAACATAAAAAGTACATCATACAAAAAAAGTACAATGTACAATGAAACTATTCTTTTCTGTTTCTATTCCTTTTTCTTTTCATTCTATATTTATTATACGTTGTAAAGAGCATGAGCCTTGAAGTCAGAGGAATGGATTCAAATTTTGATTCTGATATAAACAATCTAAATTAGGCAAGTCACAATCTCCCTGGATCTCATTTTTTTTTTATATCATTTGCGGTGTTTGGACTATCTGACCTTTAAGTTTCTCTCTATTTCTTAATCTATGACACTATTATTTCTTCTTTTCCAAGAGATAATCAATGCTTAATAAGCATTTAAAAAAATAAATGCCTGCTATGTATTAGGCTAAGCATGGGGGGATAGAAGTACAAAAAATGAAAAAAAAAACCTTTTTATTGCATTCTACCAGGAGATACAACATACATGTATATAGGAATATACACAATAAATATACAAGTTGAATAAAAGGCAGATAGACAGCATAGCCATAGTTAAATGCTACAAGGTTAATGTGGTACACTAGAAGAAAAAATCGATCCTAATTCAGAAGATCTAGTTTCAAATCCTTCATCTGACACTTCCTATATAATAATTGACAACATATGTAACACCTTTGCATCTCAGTTTTCTCATTTATAAAATGAAAGTTTTATTATTTGGTGCTTTGGAGTCCTTTTCACAGTTTTATATCTTGGAACTTGAAAGATATAAATTATTTCCACTAATTGGCAATATCTGTGTAAATTTTAGTCTTATGAGTGTTGCCTGAAGGCATTTAGAAATTACAGGCCTTGTTCATAATTGCAAAGTATGTAGAAAAGTCAGGGTGTGGACCTAGTCTTACTGATTCCAAGAATGTTCCTCTTTATACTATGACTGCCCCTAGAGGAAAACTATATTTATTAAATACATTTATTAAATAAATTAAATTTATTAAATTAATGGACAAACATCTAAATCCTTAAGGTAAATTTATCAAAATGTGAAAAAAATGAGTAATAGCAATTGTAGGAGAACTTCATATTCCTCTTTCAGAGAAGAAAAATAAATAAGAAGGAAAATGCATATCTAAATAAATTATTGTTAAAAGAGATTTAAGAGACAAAAAATTACTTCCTTTTAGTGCCATTAAATTATGTGCTACAGATCATTATGTGGTGTCACTACTGATTATATCTGATTATGTTTTAGAGCATAAATAAATCATAAAGAAAAAGAAACATTACTCATGCTTTATAATGTGTGAAATTACCACATTCTTTATAATTCTTTTATAATGAAAACATAATTAATAAAAGAAACACAAAGACAAAATATAAAGAAAAGTGAATCACATCCTAAATGAGTGTGTAAAGAATCAAATGATAGAAAAAATAGTGTCCCTTCTTGTTCCCTAATTTCACTCATAATGGTAAGACAGTTATCCAAAGGATAGCTGGCTACTTCCCCCATGATACTAGGAATACTCATGAGGAAATAGGTTCTAAACACTGTTAATCATAAATCCCACTCATGTGGTTCCCAGACATGGTAATCAATTAGTCTTTAGAAAAATTATTTATTAAGAGAATATAACAAGTACATTTGAGTAAAAAAATAAACAACAAATGTATTTCTCCCAGATTATGGGTTTGTTTTCCTACAAATACAAAGCTCAAGTAGAGAATCATTTCTAATATAGAGTACAATAGGAATAAGATGTGTAAAAGAAACATATAGACAAAGAAAAAACCACAAATTCTGGATACTGAAAGTCATTTCTTGAGTTCTAGTTAAGTATTCTTATCTTGGACAAGGTTCATGTTTCTTGAAGATTACTTTCTGTGTGGCTACCTTTCTGCAGTTATATTTGCCTATGTGTGCTTTTTTCTATTTCTGTTTCTTCTCCTGGTGTCCTTAATTTGTCCTCACTGTTCTGGGCTTGATATATTTTTTACTAGTAATCTAGTCTCTCCAACAATGTGGTCTTTCAGAGAAAGGGTAAAAAGAGAGAACTTCTTCCCCACTTTCCTCAAGAATGAATCCCACTCAGAAGCTTATAACCAACTCTGAGACAAGAAACTCAGTTGAACTTGTTTTTACCATAACACTAGGCTTAGTCCATTTGACTAAACAAATTGCTGAAATTTCTGTTGCTAATTAAAACTTCCAGGGGAGTGATTAGGTAATTTGAACAGACAATTAAACTTCCCATCTTGATCCAATTAAAGAACAGTGTACACTTGATAACCACCAGGTATAGATAATTGTATTCATGTTCAAAACAATAACAACTAAAAATAATTATTGATGATCAGTTGAAGTGTCCATGATACCTCCATTATTATCTTCCCCTAAGTTAAACATTATCTGTTTCTAGCAAATCAATTGAAGTACTTTAAACAAAATCTGTATTCTATCCCCACTCCCAAACTTGGAAACTCTACTTTTTTGAGTATTTTTTTTTCCAAGTATTCCCCCAACTTCCTTATACCAAAGAATCTCGAGAAGTTGATGACTAAAGTTCATAAACAAATCCATAAATTAATAGCCTGTTCTGAGCCTCTCAATGTAGTGACTTGCCTAAGTCTGTGCTCTCTGAACAATGCTCCATATAATAGAACTTTCCTTCCTTCTCCATTCTGTCAAGGGTTTTTGTTTTTGACTGAATTAATCAATTAATCAATGAGCATTATTTAGTAAGTGACTATTTACATACTAACTATGAGCATATAAAAACTAAAATTTAAAAAAATCCCTCCCCTCAAGGAATTTACTACATCAGAAGTAAAATTTTGAAAATTAAACCATGTCCATGGGTATAAATTTATTCAGTATAAATTTGTGTATTATAACAATAGAGTCGGTGACTTAACCAAAAATAGTTACTTTAGTGGGAATGTCAAGTGCTATATCAGACTTTAGTTGAAAATAATTGTAAATACATACCCTCAAATACCACTAGATAGGCAATTCTTTGACCAGTAATACTTCAGTGGTATGGCACTAGGTATTATCTAAAGTCATTAAATGAAGTCTGCTTTAAATAGATTAATTGTGCTGTTTGTTACTGTTCTAACAACCAAAGGCATAAAATAATTTTATCTTCTGTTTTATATTTGCCCTTCTTAAAAAGCATTTTATTAATTTTTTGAAAGCCATCAGGTCATGTGAATACTGCTAAAATAATATATGGTATTGAACATTTCCTTAAGATACACTTCAACAATAAAAAGAAACAAATAGCCATTTTCTCTAATATAAAAGAATCTTAGTCCAGCTTCAGTTTCTAAATTCTATATATTCCAGAGAGGCTTGGATTTTAACAGCAGAGGGTGTTGTGGGTCAGCATTGTCTGGGGAAACGTTTATACTACAATTCTGTGACAGGAACATGCTAATCACATTAGTTTTCTTGATTTTGAATATGAAAATAGGATCATTTTAAAAAGAGAACATGCTCTTTTATTTAATACTCAATTCAATATACATTTATTAGGTTCTGATTAGATATAAGGCAATGGAAAAAGAGTTGAAGATGAAAATACAGGATTCCTACCCTCAAGGAGATTATAATCTTTTAAGGAATACAATAGACAAATGTTATAACTAGATAACTAGGGCATTAATAACCAGAATTGTTATGTTTGTGCATCAGAGGTTAGAGGAGGGAAGGAAAGGACTCTTGAATTTAGAATTTAGAATCTTGAAGAACAATAGGAATTCTGTGACATTGGGATGAGAATAGGGATTCTATGGATAGGAAGTAGCCTGTGTAAGAGAAAAATGATATGTTATAGAATGCTGAAATTAGGGAAATATATTGTACCATAAAAATTCAAGAAGGGGAGAAATATGAAATAAATTTGAAATGGTAGACATGAGCCTGTGTATGATCACTATTCCTTGTGTAGCTATCTCTCTTTCACCAGACATCTCATAGAGATTCTTGTCTCACTTGATGCCAGATGAGAAAGCCCCTAAGGAATGGGGAATCCCTATTTAGTATAATCATAGAAGCTCAGCAACTAAGTAATAGACTTTTTGTAACTATATTGCATGTGCTCCCTGAGTCATAATGGGTAATAAGAGTCAGGTAGAATATATTTATGCATGCTGGGGTGAGGAGAGAGGGGGGAAGAAAAAGAAAAATAAAGAACAAAGGGGAAGAAGAGAGAAAGAACAAATAAAACAACCAAAACTTTAAATACAGTTATTTTTTTATGTTTTAACCCAATTCCTCTTCTAATATGGAAAAAAAGCAAAGCAAAGTAAAATCAAAATAGGCTTTCTATAGACCTCTCCAATTTTGTATCATTATTTTTAATTGTATGCTTAAAAAAACTGTCTTTATCTTTGATAGAAATATATGCAGTTACATATATGCAATTATAGGAATATATGCCTGATGGACCCTATAGCATTATGGATGACCTCTGACAAGTCATCCCACTTCTTTTTACCCCTTTTCTTAGTCTAAGTCATAAGCCTTAAAAAGAAAAACCAACAAGTTTTTTATATGGTTCTGGAATGTTGAAAAAATTAATGAAATGATGCCTGTGCAACCAAAAGTCCTCAGAGACTCATGCTATGAAAATGTAACTTATTTTTATTATTAGGTAAGGGTTTACAAACATAATACATACAAACTGAATATATAAATATTTGTATACACATGTGCCCATGCCTTTATGAGAGTTCATAAAACTCAAATAGCATTCATTGATTTTCATCTTATTGTAAGAGAAAAGAGCAATAAAATGCATCCTGTATGTGGAAACACTTAAAAACACCCACTTTACCAATAAACAAAAGTTTAACTGGCTGTGGTCACTTGAAATCATATTAAATAATTGCATAGTAATGATGTTCTGCCCACTCAGGGAAGATTTGACCTGTGTAGAAATATTTTATCTTTTTTATCTCATTAAAATTTAAAAACAACAGGTTTAGAACATATCTAGAATGAATGAACAAAGTGAATTAAAAGTCATTTCTGAAGCACTTATTATGTTTTGAGCACTAAGCACTTCAAATAGAGAAATGAAATAGCCCCTCCTCTCAAGGAGCTCACATTCTGATAGATAAAGGGAAGATAATATATATAGAAAAATTTAGCTACAATAACAGATGGCAAGACCTAGGGTTCCTTAGCAATAGAATGAATAACAGATTCCTAGAATTCTGTAAGGTTTAGTAACAGGGCAGATTATAAGGTCAGATGATCCTTTATATTACAGAAGTACTTTAGTTGGGATCTCTTTGTTCTTCCAAATAGTATGGTCATAGACTATTGCTTCAGGAGTCTATGATTAATGATAAAGGGAGAATGGGGCTTCTAATCAAAGTGAAGGATTCCTTTTTATGACTGTTTGCATGGATGGAATCAGTATCCAGGTGGAAAGAAGAAAGGTATATTGGCTAAAATAAGGGGAGATTTCAATGGGATCTGGTCATAGAGAGGTCTGGGGTGGTTGAACATAAAGGAATGTTATTCCAGGGCATGGAGATTAAAAAAAAAAGTAAAGGGGATTAAATATTTGCTACAAATTAAAATTCAAAGTCATCAGTTTTCAAAGTGATGAATGTAGGGATGATTTCTCTTATTGGCTTGGTGTCCCCTATTTGTTTATAGCTCTCATTTTCTATTTCTGTTCTTTTGTCATCATCATTATCATCCCTTGTTGTAGAATATAAAGCTTAATATGGTTTTACAGAATCAGAAAAAACAGAGTTATAATGGACTTCAACAGTCATTTATTTGAACCTACATGACAAGGAATGAGAGCAGGAACTGGCCTAAGGATGCCTCAGGTATAACCTTTCTTATGAATTTTATAGAGAATGTGCAAATATCTTTCAATATACTTCCAATACAACCTAAGTGTGAAGCTTGATTAGTCTTAACCAATCAATCATTAGTCACTGGGATGTTAATATTGTCTAGTGACTAGGATTCTTCTGGTAGGCTACAGAGCTCGAGGACTAGTTGCTTCAGGAGTTACTAGGTTGGAACTGAGTTCACGTATAAAATGTTCAATATTTTCCTCCTTAATTTAAGAAAGTACCAGTCAGGCCTTTTGGAGCTTTTCTTTCTTAAATAGTGAATAAGGCAAGAACCACTGTGGGAAGACTAATAGCTACCTTATCTCTTATCTGGTCATTGTGTGCTCTTGAAGTCAAAATCCCTGTTTTTTGTGTTATTTTTTCCTGATATTAGTCAAATGAGTATTTTGAGAATGAAGTGTCCAAGCAGCTAGTAAGATTGGGAAATTGAAGCAAAAAAGTACAACTTACAGCCAGGGCCAGTAGCAACAATATTAAACCAGCTTAGTAGCTAAGGAACCTATTTAAATGCAGAGCAGCCCAAACTGACCCATTAAAATAAGGATATATATAGCAGTTTCTGATCTTTGGAGTCCTTTTCTCCCTTCATAGAGTTTCTATGAAGTTGGCTTTCAGGTGACATCAGTGATGGATGAGTTGTTCCCTTTGCTTATCTGGGCTAAATCTTCATAGAGCTCAGCGTCTTATCTTTGTGCTTATCCCCTTTAAATTTCATCTTATTATACTTGGCCCAACTTAGTAGCCTGTGAAGATCGTTTTGATGTAGATGTAAATCACACAGATAGTATTGTAAGTAGCAGAGCCAAGATTTGAAATTATGCCCTCTGATCCATATCTGGAAATTTCCTAGTTCCAGGTGAGTGATCTGGTCACTGCTTTTTGAAGAAAGATAGAACCAAACATTAGAACTATGGTGTAATGAAATGGATTGTCATTTATCCATATAATGTTTTCCTATGAATCTCACAATTAGAATTGATAGTTACAAAAACTGATAGATAGTAACTTACAGATCATCTAGTATAATCTTATTTAACAAAATGAAACTGGAGATAAAGTTGAATTTGAGATACTTATGGAACATCTTAGTGACTGTTTCTACTAGGCAGTTGGAAATAGATGCTTGAAGCTCAGACGAGAGGTCAGAGAAAAAGTATCCACAGAATTTTGGGTTCTTGTGAAGCATATTGCAAATATTGCAAAATATTTAAGGATATTTTCTTACATACTGAAAAGGATATGTTTAGTAGTACAGTCTGAACTGTGGGAACTATGACTTTATATAGAAATAATGCTAGGCAGTCAGGATCCTCATTTTATAGCTTCCCCCCCAAAAAATTTATATTTTCTCCAACAATTCTTAAATAATAAAAAAAATAACCATTGGATTATTAAAAAAAACCATAAACCTACTTGGGCTTAATTGGCCTTGATTATGGCTGATTCTTGTTGCTCTTATTTAATAGTGATTTATTTAGATTTTTTCCAGGGGACTCAAGTATCAAATGTTCAATGAATTATACTGAGAGGAAACTAGATATTGCTAATGTATTTTGAACAGTTGTGAAATTACCTCCATTGGCTTATTCCATCCTTGAAATTTGCTGATCCTGCATTTAAATGCTAATCAAGACTTCTGGGTTATTATTTATATCTTTTAATCTTATATCTGCACATGAATTATTTTCCATGAAACCTTATGTAATGTTCTAAGTTGACAAGTATATTTGTACCAGTGGCAAAGGGAACTAACGGCACAGGTGGCTGGCACTTAGCATTAAAACCTAAGGCATTAGGAATATGTATTTGGCACAGTCACAGACATATCAAGCCCACAGCAGGTTGCATAAGAAACTTTTTTCCTAAATGTAGCCATATACACATAGCTCATTAAAGTGGCATGCGGTATGTGGGTGCTGTCAGTAGATTTGTCAGTTACACAAACAAAATGAAATTCTGTAGATTGCAGCATGAAACCCCCATATCCTCACCCCTCTTGCCTTGAAACAAGAATTAGGGAAAGATACTTTCATGGTCTGAGCCATGTAGAAACTATGTGCAAATAAGGATAAAAATAGAAAGGAAATGAAAAAAAAGTGAATATTTCTCAGAGGAACATGTCAGATTAATTCTCTAACCTAAATTATAAATGTTAGTTGGTTGTAAACCTATTGAGGAAGGACTTCTTCAGTTTTATGTAAGTGGTTAGAGAACTCATCTCTGATCTGCCATTTTTGCAAAAGCATGAAAGGCTTTTCTTTCTACTATTTGGACCAGAGGGCTTACTGACATCTTTTGCTGCAATGGATAGGAAGAATTGTTCCAATAGAAACTCTAGCAAGTGGAGGAATCAAATGCTACATTCAATGAAAAATCCCCAGGTATTATAAGTCATTAGGTATTTTATTACAAAAGACCCTTTTCCTTAAGTTGGAAAAATAGAAATTGATGATTGTATTTATATTGTGGGATTCTACATTGATTTTCATTTTCATTAAAAGTAAAAGCAGACTTTTGTATTTCTGTAAGGAGCTATGAATTTTTTCTATGTTTGTATATCATTCATGCTTGTATGAAATGAGTCACTAAGCTGAGCTGAAGTGACTTTATTCAAATTATGTTTCGCCCTTGTATTGACATCTGATGTTTAGATTTTGATATATTTACTCTTCTACTCATACAGAATGTTTTTTTCTATATTCACCTTTTCTTCTACCTGTGATTTAGTACCCTATAAAGATTCAATAATGATACACAACCCCAAAATAAATTCATCTAAAAATCAATTGGAAAAAGTTTATTATTATATATATTACACACTCAATAGACAATGTTCCCTTTTATATTAATTTAGGAAGATTACTCACTTAAGAGAAAATTCTTAGCATCAACATAGGAAGTTAGTAGGACAGTTCTCTAATTAAATTGATGAACTTAAAATATTATGAGACTGTTTAGGAATTTGAAAATATCTTCTTATGGAAAATATTTATATACTTTGGCTCCTCATGGAAAAGAGGTTGGAATCTCAATAATTTGGGACAAATTTATTGACTCAGATATTGTTGTGGGTAGCCACTATGCATTCGTAATAGGCCTGTAAAAAGGAGTTTTCCTGAATTATCTCTATATTTTTCCTTTTTCTGAGCATAGGTCTTGAGGCCTAAGTATGGAATTTCATTCCTGGGTGGTACTGATTGGCACAGATTTCCCAGAGACCACATCATCATTTTTATTTGAGCCCCATAAAGGGTAGGCAATTAGACCATGAGAGCTGCACCTTTGGCAGTTTGGGGTTATTGGCTGCTGAGTTCTTGGGATCTAATTGCCTAGACCCAACCCTGTAAAGACACATGGCAGTACCACCTGATCATAACCATGTGTCCTTAAGGAATAGGAATTAAAAAGTTTAAAAGTCACAATGGGATGATAAAAACAGCTCTGTGTTTGGAATGAGAAGACCCAGATTTTCATTCCAGCTCTTCCCTTGCAACCTGTGACACTGGAAGTCTCTTCAATCTAGTCTTCAATTTGCCCCACCTATAAAATAAAGACTAGATGGTTTTTAATATTTCTTTCATCTCTAAATCTTTAATTCTGAATATTAGGCATTCTTTAATCAACATACTATAGAGGTAAAAGAGGAACTCTGGGTGATTCTAGCCTTAGGGATCTTTTGCTAATTATCTTAAATTTAAAAGTTTTAAAAACTGGGGTTTTAAGAGAGTTACTGACCAATATGATCCTCATGTTTGAGAAATCTGGAACTCAGTTTTTGAGAGAGAGAGAATTACAACCTTTTAGGAAACATTGAAGAATATTGTATACATAACCCCCAAAGTTAGAGGAACTGAAGGGAAATGAAATCATGATATGGAGAAGCTAAAAATCTGGACTTTTTCCTTTGTTAGTATTGAATAATTATTCAGAAAGTACATGTTCAATGAGAAGCACATTGGCTATTTATCAACTTGAAGTTTGTTCAACATTGGGAAGGAGATTCCAATTATTGAAAATACTATCATAAGACTAGATGTTTATATGGATCTCAGTTGAAAATTTTATTTGAATGGTGAGATTTTTCTCTAAATGTAAACCACAGATAGGTGGCAAGAATGTGCCTTTAATAAGCCTTGACAAAAGATGGGACTCTTGAGAAAAGGAGAATTATTGTGTGTGTGTGTGTGTGTGTGTGTGTGTGTGTGTGTGTGTGTGAGAGAGAGAGAGAGAGAGAGAGAGAGATCAAAGTCACTGTGTACTTCATATTCATATGTTATCTTGAGGCATTTATGGAATCTGGAGACTTTTATCCACATCTATTTAGATCTAGATATGAGCTATATTCTGAGATTTCCAAAATTAATTTATGTATTGGTGTCAAAATGGGCCAAAGAATTATGATTTGATATGAATACTCAAGATTTGAACCCAGTTTGCATTATTCTAGAGAAGAAGAGTGCCAAGTCATAGGTAACAACACCCCATTCATTTCTGAAAGTGTCCCTACAATCCTATAACATGGTGATGTCGCCCCAGTGACAAAGGTGAAAAAAAATCAGTTAAATCAAACTAATGAACACTATGATGATTTTAAATAATAGTGAGTAATATTTCCTGCTCTTCTATCTTTATAACAAAGGAAGACACATTTCCTAGCTCTTTTTTTCGGGGATAAAACTTGTTTATAATAATTAATATTCAGTTTTATGGAAGTAATGTTGCACAGTGAATAGAATGATGGCCCTGGAGTCGAGAGTAATTTCCTTGAATTCAGTTCTAATCTCAGATACTTTCTAACCAAATGACAAGCCACTTAGCCCTGTTTGCTTCAGTTCCTCATCTGTAAAATAAGCTGAAGAAGCTCATGGAAAAGGAAATGAAAATATTCTGGAGTATCTTTGCTAAGGAAACCCCAAGTGGGTTCACAAAGAGTTGGGCATGATTGAATAAAAATGATCAAAGTAGTTGTTTCAGTCTGTGTCCAACTTTTCATGTCCCCTGCAGGCCAAATTGTCAATGTGGGGAAGAAAATTCTTCCCAAAGAAATTGGAGATTTTGCCATTTCTTTGTCCAGCAGATTAAGGAAGAAATTAAGTTATTTGCCCAAAGTTACAGATATTAAGTCTCTTGAACTCAGGTCTTGTTGACTTTAGGCCCAAAGCCCTGTGCCCACTTAACTGATTCTTGCATTAATAGAGCTATCATCAGTAAACACTCTCCCCCCCAACACCCTAATTACTCCAATTGTTAGATACCTCTCAAAGTCTTTGCTCATTATTTTAGGATTAGATGTTTTGCAGTAATAACTTTTGGATCTGTTTTTAATTTTGACCACAATTTCCTTTGAGCTTTAGTATCTCAGTTCTGTTCTTTGTGCTCTTGAATGACTATAAAAAGAAGACAACAATAGCACCTATGAAATGAGACAATATTTGTAAAAACTCTTACAATGTTGCTTGGCACATAATAGGGGCTATAAAATTATTTATTCCCTTCCCTTCCCTTACTAGCTATATGATCCCTAGGCGTGCCATTAAAATACAAAATTCCATTTTTTTCACACATTTTTCTTCTGTAAAATAGGCAGTTGGACTCCATGATGTATTGTTCTTTCTATTTCTGACATCCTATGATAATACAATCTTGAGAAGCAATAGCTTCAAATATGCAGAATATGTAACCAAAAACTTGGATGGTAAGAACCGCAAATCAAGAAATAGGAGTCATTAAGAAATACAGAAAATTCTGCCCCTCTTGATGGAAACTGGTTATTGAGTGACAAGGAGCTTTCTTTTGATGAACAACTATGGTGTGTCAACCACACCCACTCTTGCATATTAAAGGAGATATCCTGCTGAGATCTGAGAATAGGACAATTATTACATTGAATAAATGAATTATTGGGCCACAATTTTTTTTCCTTTTGAATTATATAAAATCTCTTACATGTTTCCAGTTGCTCATTGATAAATCTATTTGACTATTGGACCATGAGGATTCATTCTTATGGAATAATGGCACTGTGGTTAAAAACAAAATCAAAACAAACCTGTGTAGTTTTTAATTATGATTTCAATTTGTGCTTTCCTGAAAAGGATTTTTATAAAATAATTTTTATTTTACCATAGACTTTAATAGTCTGTAGCACATATTGGGGGAAAAACAAGCTAGTAAGGACTATTTTCCTCAAAAGATAATTATTTTTCTCTAGTTTCCTTTGAAAACTGGACAATTGTCAAATCTCTGTTGATTCTCTTCATCACTCAAATCCATAGCATATAATTTTAGCAAAAACTTTCTTCATGTTCAATTTTTTCTTTGAAAATGACTTTGTTTCTTTATCTAAATTTAATGCTGCAGCCATCATTCTCTCATCAACAATTTGAATGAACTAGGTATTTAACCTTTTCAACATTTTCATTGATACGGTTGGACAACTATTTCATACATTGTCCTAGACAAGTTACTTTACCTTTTAAAAACATTTTGTGATAGTCAAAACTCTTACTCTTGACATAATTTCATTGGAGAGGTAGCATGATATAATAAAAAAGGCCCTGGAGATGGATTCTAAAGACGAGATTAGCAGTCTAAAAAATTCTATGTCATAACTAACCAGGTGAATGAAGACAAATCACTTCAACTTTCCTGAATTTAATTTCTTTATCTTAGGTAGATGGGCTTTTCTTTTGGCTAAGATATAGCACAGAGCCAATTTTTAAAAAAATTTTTTTTCCTTTATTTTTTTCCATTGCTAGAAGAGAAACAAAATAAAGTAAGAATGTAGGCCAGGTTCCTAAAGGGTAGTATTAGTGTCTTTGCCAAACAACTGAGAGGCTTCGAATTTCTAACCCCAAGTCAGATGGTTGTCTGGAACAATAGAGTACTTACTATTCAATTACCTGGCTCCAAAAATAGAAAATATGTGCCTAGGTAATTTTATTTATTTGTTTATTTATTTTGCTTTAATTTTTCTTGCCTCTGTTTACTATCTTATATGTTTATCTGTTTTTAAAATACTGTTAGCCTGCTCTTAAAAAGGTGAGAGATATTCTTACCATTGCATGATATTGTGTCACATTCATGCTGTATCAATTCCAAGATGTCCTAAAGGTCACCCTGAAGACACTATTAAATTATTTGTATTCCATAGTGATCATAAAAGCAATAGCTTTTGCTATTAAAACAATAGAAAGTAGTGTGCTCAAAGAAGATGAGCAGTATAATAACATTAGGGTAAAACATCGATGGTTCTTCACTGTCTGCATGCAGTAAAGTATTGGTTTCCCTTCTACAAGTATTCTTTGACCAGAAGCAATCCTTATTTTTGTGGCAATTATGTATAGTTCCAATATATACCCATTCTTTTCACAAATAATATGTATTTGTGAGACAATTTAATGTTAGCTTGTGAGGATAATATTTTTTCTTACAAAATGAACTCATTAAAAATGGCTTTTTTAAAAAAAGTAATTGAATTATTTGACTGGCTAAAAAAGTAAGCATATTAATAGAATCTCATGAACTATGATTTTGAGCAAAGGTAAGTGAAATATTTAGAACTTGGATTAGATTTTTGGGAGAACCCTCTGTTTGTGTCTGTGTGTATGTAAGGGATTGCCTACGTACTGCATATGTGATGATAATCATAATTATGTTACCTATTTCATAGGGTCAGTGTAAAAAATGTTTTGAAACCTATTAATCAATTATAAATCTAAGCTTTTATTATTCATCATTAGCATATTTAAAACATTTAAATTTTGTCAAAAATCATCAGCAAGCATTATTTGTATTGGGGATGAGTTAGAAGCTTTTCTTGTAAGATCAAGGGTGAAGCAAGAATGACTATTATCACCTTATTATTCAATGTTGTACTAGAAAGGTTATCTCCAGTAGTAAAAATAAGCAATGAAGAAACAAACTTAAAATTCCTTGCAGATGATATGATAATATATTTAGAGAATCCTAAAAGGTGGAAAGAGAGAGCAAATGTCTGTACAGGTGAGAAATAGATTGAAGGGAAATACACAATTGATAATCATAACTGTGAATGCAAATGGGATGAACTCTCCCATAAAATGGAAGCAAATAACAGAGTGGATTAAAAAGCAGAATCCTACAATATGTTGTTTATAAGAAACACATTTAAAACAGATACACACAGAGTAAATGTAAAAAGTTGGAGCACAATTTATTATGCTTCTGCTGAAGCAAAAAGAAATGTAGCAATGCTGATCTCAGATAAAGCAAAAGTAAAAATAGATCTAATTTAAAAAGATAAGGAAAGAAATTACATCTTTCCTTCATGTTAAAGGTACCATAAACAATGAAGTAATAATGATATTAAATGTATATACATAAAGTGGTAGAGCATCCCAATTCTTAGAGAAGATATTAAGCTGATTACAGGAAGAAATAGACAGCAAAACTATATTAATGAGGGACCCCAATCTCCCCCTCTCAGAATTAGACAAATCTAGAGACAAAATAGACAAGAAAGAAACTAGGGAAAGTAATAGAATCCTAGAAAAATTTCATATGATAGATCTTTGGAGAAAATTGAATCGAGGTAGAAAGGAATACACCTTTTTTCTCGGCAGTATAGGGTACCTACGTGAAAACTGTCCACATCTTAGGGCACAAAAACCTCACAATCAAATGCAGAAAGGCAGAAATAGTAAAGGCTTCCTTTTCAGACCAGGATGCAACAAAATTATATTCAGTAAAGGTTTAGGGAAAGATAGAATAAAAACCAATTGGAAATTAATTTGATAAACCTCCAAACTCCAGCTTCTAGGATAAGAACACTATATTTCATAAAAATTATTTAGTAAACTGGAATATAAGTCAGAAACTCAGCATAGACCTACCAACAATTCATTAGTGTTCCAGGTTTCCCACATCCCCTCCAATATTTGTTGGGTTCATTTCTTGTTATTTTAGCCAATCAAAATGACAAGAAATGAACATAACAAGTGTTGGAGGGGATGTGGGAAATCTGGAACACTAATGAATTAATGAAAAATACAAAAAGAAAGATGGATTGAATGGGAAATAGATGACTTTCAAGCATTTCTGATAAAAAGAATAGAGTTGAGTAGAAATCATAAAATACAAACCCAGGATTCAAGAGAAACATTAATCTAAACAACTGGAAAAATATCAAGTACTCTTGGATAGGTCAAATGAATGTAATAAAGGTGATAATATTACCTAAACTAATCTATTTATTTAGTGCTATACCAAACTCCCAAGAAACTATTTTACTGACCTAGAAAAAAATAACAACAAAATTCATCTGGAAGAACAAAAGGTCAAGAGTTTCAAGGTAATTAATGAGAAAAAAAAACCAACAACAACAACAACAAATGAAGGTGGTCTAGCTGTACCAGATTTAAACTATGTTATAAAGCAGAAGTCATCAAAATCATTTGGTATTGGCTAAGAAATAGACTAGTTGATCAGTGGAATAGGTAAGATTCACAGGACAAAATAGTCAATAACTATAGCAAGCTAGTGTTTGACAAATCCAAAGACCCCGACTTTTGGGATAAAAATTCATTATTTCACAAAAAACTGCTGGAAAAATTGGAAACTAGTATGCAAAAACTAGGCATTGATCCACACATAACATGTATACCAAGATAAGGTCAAAATGGGTTCGTGATCTAGATATAAAGAAAGAGATTATAAATAAATTAGAAGAACATAGGATAGTTTATCTCTCAGGCCTATGAAGGAGGAAGGAATTTGTGACCAATAAAGAACTAGAAATCATTATTGATCACAAAATTGATAATTTTGATTATATTAAGTTAAAATTTTTTGTACAAACAAAACTAATGCAGACAAGATTTGAAGGGAAGTAATAAACTGAGAAAAACATTTTTACATTCAAAGGTTCTGATAAAGGCCTCATTTATAAAATATATAGAGAATTAACTCAAATTTATAAGAAATCAGGCCATTCTTTAATTGATAAATGGAGAAAGGATATGAACAGACAATTTTCAGATGAAGAAATCAAAGCTACTTCTAGTCATATAAAAAGGTGCTCCAAATCTCTATTGATCAAAGAAATGCAAATTAAGACTACTCTGTGATACCACTACATACCTGTCAGATTGGCTAAGATGACAGGAAAAGATAATGAGTAATGTTGGAGAGGATGTGGGAAAACTGGGACACTGATACATTGTTGGTGCAACTGTGAACGGATCCACCCATTCTGGAGAGCAATTTGTAACTATGGTCAAAAAGCTATCAAACTGTGCATATCCTTTGATCAAGCAGTATTTCTACTGAATGTATATCCCAAAGAGATCTTTCAGGAGGGAAAGGGATCTACATGTGCAAAAATGTTTGTGGCAATTCTTTTTGTAGTGGCAAGGAACTGGAACCTGAGTGGATGCCCATCAATCGGAGAATGGCTGAATAAATTGTGGTATATGAATATTAAGGAATATTATTGTTCTGTAAGAAACGACCAGCAGGATGATTTCAGAGAGACCTGCAGAAATTTATATGAACTGATGCTAAGTAAAATGAGCAGAACCAGGAGATCATTACACACAGCAACAATAAGACTATGTGATGATCAATTCTGATGGACGTGGCACTCTTTAACAATGAGATGATTCAACCAGTTCCAATTGTTCAGTGATGAAGAGAGCTATCTATATCCAGAGAGAGGACTGTGGGAACTGAATGTGGACCACAACATAGCACTTTCATTCTTTCTGTTGTTGTTTACTTGCATTTTGTTTTCTTTCTCAGTTTTTTTTTTTTCATTCTTGATTTGGTTTTTCTTGTGCAGCTAGATAATTGTATAAATATGTATACATAATAGGATTTAACATATATTTTAACATATTTAACATGTATTGGACTACCTGCAATCCAGGGGAGGGAATTGGGAGAAGGAGAGGAAAATTTGGAACAAAAGGTTTTGCAAGGGTCCATACTGAAAAATTAAAAATTATCCATGCATATGTTTTGTAAATAAAAAAACTTTAACAAAAAAAAAGAAACACTAAAAAATTAAATATAAATGAACAATCATAGGCAGTTAAAAGGTATAAAGAGTTTATATTTAAGAAGAGATAATTCAATGTCTACTCAGTACCATAATATGATCAAGGGTCATGGAGGGAATCAAATAAGATAGAATGGCTGGCTCATTTTTTTTTTAAAGATTTGATGATTTTTAAAAGAAGCAAGGGAAGTGAAAAGGAATGCACTAGGGTAAGAAGGGAGAGAGAAAAATTATGGGAAGTTAATTCACATTGTCAGGATGTATAAGTACAAGACAATATAAATAAGAAAGAAAGGTAGAAGTGGTCATAATAGAAACCTTCCTTTCTTATCAACCAGTCAAAGCTGTGTAAAATACTTAAACAGTGTTTGGCATATATATATATATATATTTTTTTTTCCACTCAAAAGAAAGGCAGGAATGAACTAGGACAACTGAGAGGAGGGAATAAAGAGAAGTGTAGACTTATGACATTAGTCATAGTTAAACCAAACTAAGCAGAGATGAAGGATAATGAAGAGAGGTTTGAAAGAATAGAAGGCATAAGTCCTTGTGACTGTGGTCTGGGTAATGGAAAAAAAAAGGTATACAGATAATATCAAGCATAGAACCACAATTCTGAGCACAATACTCTCTTACTACCCTCTTCTTTTTTTTTTTTTAAGTGGGGATGAATTGCAAAGAAAAGAAAAGGAAAAACAAGTGGAGAGGAATACAAGGGAAAGCATCATATTAATAAAAGTGCGTGTGTGTGTGTGTATATATATATATATATATATATACATATATATATACACATGTGTGTAATATAATGTAATTAGTCATATAATTATATTAATCTGAATGCTATAAGCTTATCCCCCAAAATGGAAGTTAATAGATAAATAGATTAAAAAGCAGAATCCATTAATATATCAATTTAAAAAGCACATACTTGAAATATATAAATTTGTACATAACTTCAAAATAAGGGCCTAGAACAAAATGTATCTTTTTAAAATTAAACTCACTGAAGTAAGAATAAAATTTGACTCTCAAAGAAAGCACTAACAGAAACAGATTTAATTAAAATAAGTAGAAAAATACTTTTTTTTTCCCTGAAAGGTAACAGAAAATAAATTAAAACGAATAGTATAACTATTAAGTACTTAAATTATATGTTAAACAAGTTATAGGGAGGAAAGTACAATGAAATTATAATAGTGGAGGGTCAAGTTCTATTTTTTCAGACCTTAAGGGGAAAAAATGAAAGAAGTTATAAACCTGAAAAACTTTAGAAAACATAAAGATGAGATTCTTCTTGTGATTAAAGAGTGAAAATAGAAAAGAAGAAATCTTCCTGAGAACTGCATGCCATCTTGATGAAAATTCATATCTTAGAGCATATCAAAAAGTAATAAAAAGAAATAATAAACATACTTTACTTACCCTAATATAATAAAAGGTATATTCAATAAGTCACCACAGAAAAAAATGATTATGATCCAATTGGAGACTAAATAATTTAATCTTAAACAATTGAAGCATCAAAAAATAAATCATATAAACAATATATAATTTCACCAAAACATATACAATACAGCAAAAGCAATCCCTAGGGGAACATTATGTATCCCAAAACATTTTCATTAACATAGGAAAGTGAGAAGACATCAATAAATTATTAAGGCAATAAAAAACTAAAACACTAACAAATTAAAAAACACTAAAATGAAAAATTTGAAAAACAATTTTAACGGAAAGATAAAAATATAATTGCTAAATAAAACTATAAGCACTTTTTAAATGAATAAAATAAATTATTTTCCAATTTGAAGGAACAATATGCCTCTTCCAGGATAAGCTGAACATCTGGTTTTCTCATCATGTTGTTTAACAGCTTTGTATACTCAACACCATCTCAATATTATCAGGTCCTCTTCCCTCTCATTGGAGGATTGGAACATGAGACAACCTGTTCTCAGAGCTTTCCTTTGGAGAGGGCAGGAACTTGGACTCTAGCTCATTCTCTACTTTCCAACTGCAGTTCTTAGTTAAACTCCTTCAAGCAAGACATCCAGAATTGTATCTTTCCCTTACTTCTCTCCCCATCCCTTCCACCTTGCAGCATCTTTTGTGTGTTGTCTCCTTCATTATATTATAAATGCTTTAAGTCAGAAACTGCCTTTTCTTGCTTTATTTTTATCTTTAATGCTTAGCACAGTGCCTAGCACATAACACATAATTTTTGAATTGAATTGATTTAAAGAAGAAAAATAGATTATTGGTATCAAAAATAATGAAGGAAATGTTATAAATGAGTCTGTGAGAAACTATTTGACCTTAATGTATGCCAGTGAAAACAGGTAAATAGAAAATAGGCAAAATTTATGGATGTTTATAAAAATATAAAAAGCCCAGGATAACAGAATGAGAAATATACAATTTAAATAAACCAATCTCACAATAAGAAATTTTCTTATAAAGGAGACAAAGAATAGGATTAGATGTATACAGAAGTGAAATCTAGAATAATTGATTTAGAGAAAAAATGAATCATATCATATTCCTCCTGTGAATCTTCCATGTGATCTTTTTACTTAAACCACACTTAGACCAAAGAAAGAAAACTAGAGACCAACATCATTAATTAATATTAATAGTATGGATGCTTAACATTATAAAATTAATACAAATACTTTTAAAATAAAATATTAGCAAATGGGTTATATGAACATATTACAAAAATATATATCATCTCCCCCATTAAGAATGTGAACACCTCAAGGGTAGAGACTATGATATTCTTTCTATTTGTATCCTACTTAGTACAGTGCTTTGCACATAGTAAGCACTTAATAAATGTGTTATTTATGCATTCAAGTCAATATTTCAAACTTACAACTGTTTTTTTTTTTCTGATGGTTCAGAGAATTTGGAATAGCAATGTCTTCTTATTTCCCTTCACTCCTAGGCAACTCATACACGAACCTATGGTTACTTACCTTATTATCCTATTGAATTACTCTACAGCTTCACACAAAGAAATCTACTTCCATGAAATGATGGAAAACATGTAAGGAAAGGTGATTACTAATTTTGCGTGTCATCTACCGTCATTAGAATGTAAACTCTATAAGACAGGGACTCTCTTTTGCCTCTTTTTGTATCCTAGCATCTAAGACAGTGCCTGGCACATAACAGATGCTTAATAAATGTTTAATGTTGGATTATTAATTGAAATGACTTAGACCTTTCTTTGAGCTTATAACATTCTAGCGTATATAGATGAATGGATGGATAGATGGAATGATTGATCAATTTGGATACATGTTACTTAGAATCACTTAAAATGTCAGAATCAGAAGGATCATAGCTGAGGATATTTTACTTAGTATCCAAAAAGAAATCTCTTCTGAGATATCCTTTAGTGATCAACCATTTTGAGCTTTGTAGATGAAGAACCCACTATATCATAAGATACCCTATTCTACTTATGAATTGATATAATTATTAGGACGCCTTTCATTTTATTTTGCCTTTCTGCATAGTTTAGTCCTTTTTCATTTTGCTCCAACATCAAATTCAGAAAATGTTAATCAATCTTCTACATACAGCTTTTCAAATATTTGAAGAAAATTATCATATTTTCCCCTTTTCTGTCCCTCAACCTTCTCTTCTTCAGGATAAACATTCCCTGGTACTTTAGTTGTTTTCTGTATGGCATAATATATAATTCTTTGATAAAAATGTTGAATAATCTCTATTAGATAATAGGCTGCTTAAGGGTAAGGACTGAGTCTCTGCTTCTTAACAGTGCCTTGTACATAGCCACAATTGTTAAATTGAAATTCTAACACTAATTTTTACAACCTGATGATGATGATGCCATCCTTATTATTACATAATTAGTAACCCTCATTGATCAAAGAAGTAGTTTAAGATTGATTGTAAACATAATGCCTATAATAATTAATATATGTGAGACCACATAAAATTGGCCTTTAAAATCACTGAGTATTGTTTTTTGTTTTTTCCCTTCACTTTTAATGTTAATCTAATTTTGGGGCAGACAGTTTTCTTCTTGTTGAAGAAAATGTTGATGACTGCTTTTTGTTTGTTTTTATTTTTGTTTTTTTTTTTGGTCCAAACTTTGGGATTACATTGATATTAGAGGAGAATGAAATTTTTCTTTCACTGATGAAGAGATAGTGTTTTCTGTTCAGATATAGATCGAATTAGATGGCCTTTTTGGTCCTTTCCAACTTTGAATTTTTGCAGTTCTGTGAAGTAATGTATTATTTGTACAGTATCATTTGTAAATGTGCTATTACACATACACAAAAATGAAATTTTCAGTTACCTAAAGCTTCTATCTTAAATTGCTAATTTTTTTTCTTTTAAATTGAACCACCCAGGTTGGAAATCTTTCTAAATTGCATTACACACTTCCTTGACTTCTTAAATAGAGGGTACTGAATATAATTTAACCTTTTCTTGATGACTCAAGGTCATAATTATGAACATCGACTATTACAATTAACACAATGATACCCTCAGGGGCTATTGAGGTGTGAAGGGTCATTTCTCCCTACATTAAATGACTTTAGACTTCTGTGCTTTTTGAGTTCATGTGTCTGCTTTTTACAGCTTCCTTCTCATTTCCATCAGGATCAAGCTGTCAGCTGTCATTTCTCAATACTGTCAGTTTATCTTTTCCTAGTACATTGTCCCTTTTTACATTTTCATTCTTGTAATCCAAGCAACAAAATGGCTTATTAGAACAGTATAAAGGAAGTACAAATAAGTTCTGAGTTAAAGTTTAATTAATTTTTCTATGACTTAAGATGGGCTTTATAAGATATTTTTTGACTAATCATGGACCTTTTACTTTTTCCCTCATTCTTTGCTGTCTTAACACATAGTTGAATTGCTGGATGAATCACTTTTGGGTAAGTGAGTTGCTATGTATTGTTGAGATGAATCACTTTTGAATAATTTTAGTACTTTATAGTAGTAGACCACAGCATCAAAAATAAAGAAATTCATATGATAGAACTCCTTCCTAGCAAAAGGAATCAAGAATCCTGGAGATTGTTAATGGTTTTATCAAAGATTCCCTGTACATTGTGACTAGAAAGAAATTGTCTTCTGAAGAACATCATAGAGATAGCGTAAGGATGAATTATTTTAAAGAAAAGAGAATGAAGCTAAATTCATGAGGTAAGACCCCATGTAAATACTAGGGAGTGCTATTGTTAGATATAAAATAAAAACATATTCCAATTTTGGCCCAGCTCCATAACCCAACTGAAAAATCTCTCTTGAATTAATATTCATTGAAATTCATTACAAGTATATTAAGTACAATTCCTTTGAACACCTTTCTGTGTGTTTCCAGGGTTCAGTCAGGATATTATGTAATACATTAGCAATCCCACTCACACATACAAACACCCACGGGTGAAAAATGTAGATTAAGACTTAGTACAGCAGTGTTAAATTAGGTGAAAACAAATTGAATTCTCTATTGTCACAGTTAAATATGCTAGGTCCCAGATGTGTTTCAGGGGCAGATGCTGGTCTAATAGTACAGGAATTTCCTTGTTTGCCCTCCTTTACATGCTGAACTGGATACTGAAAAGAAAACCTCAGTGAAAATAATTGGGTGCCAATGCAAACTGTTGAAAAGATGTGTATTATGTCAACTATTATCGTTGGTAAATTATACCTTATTTTAAAAAATAATTCATCATAAGGGCAGGAAATGAATGAACCTTTACCTCTGTTTGTATTCCAAGGCTATGAAAAATAATCTAAAATATTTGTCAGATTCAGGAATATTTTAAGTCAAATCAAATAACCAGAATATATCTGGTGTTTACTATAAACTTTTCACAATAAGGAACTTTGCTTAATCAATTCTTTGGTAGGTAGCATGATACCTTTCCCTTACAAAAATATTAGTAAAGGTTTTTTTTTTTATATTAACTGATTACATGATTCTTGCACAAAATGGTACTGTACTAGTTGAAAAAAGTGAGTATATGAGAAGAAATTCATCCCATTATGGAAAAAAAAATTAAACAAGTCTCCAAGTAGTCAGATGAGAAAGCTACCTTTATATGAAGAGGGGGCTTCTGCTCAGGAAGCTTGGAGTCAGGGAATTAATAAAATGGATTCACCCATACATGTAGTTGCTCCTACTATTGTACTTTGTATCTGTATACAAATATGATTGAAAAGGTTTAGAGGTTAATTGGTATTTCTATATCACACACATATATACATAATGTCTAAGTCAAAGACAATAATAACTTTCTGAACTTTTAAAATTTGTACCATGCTATTTAACCACATGGTTGGCCTCCTACCATTTAAAAAAAAAAGGCACCCCATTTGTAACTGTTACACAACCTAGGATGGTCTGCCTTCACATAATAAATATTATAATAGCACTTCATTCATCCAACATCACTGAGAAATGAAGTGTTCTAGATGATTTCATTTTCCAGATAACTGAAGCACTTATCAATTAAAAAAAAAGTGTGAACATTTTTACGGAAATTTTCTGCTCTAGTAAATTAAGTAAATTAAATGTAATTTGACATTTTTCTTCCACGTTATGTATAACAATGGTTCTAATGTGGTATAATACAGAGATACTCTTAGAAATTAGGTAGTCTAAGTCTGTTTATTTTTAAGCTAAATGATTTTGGACAAAGTATATATAGATATATATAATGTGTGTTTCTTCTGTCAACAATTCTACTGCCATTGAAGCCTTCATATCAACTCTCATCAGCTATATACTAAGGTACCATTGAAAGACTTTCAAGGGCACCAGGTAGCCAGACTCATCAAATCATTAACCTAAATTTTATTTGCTACTGAATAAATAGACTGCCTGAGTGTAGTTATGTAGTTAGGCTTCTTTTTCAAGATATAAATACGCTTTTATGATAATTATTTTATTTCCTGCTCAGAAGTTTTTATTTACTTCTATATTCATAGCTGCTTTATAGATAGTGAAAATTGCTAGAAGTTTGATAATAAAATAAGTGTGATATTACTATATTTGCTTTTAAAGAATCCCCTTAGACTCAGCAAAAGTCTTATAGTAATGATATCAAGCAAGAAAATACCAGTGAGACAATAAATTGTCCTGTTTATACTCCAACTTTAAAAAAAAATATTTTTAAAAATGGTATGCCAGATTAAGTAAATCAATATACTTAATAAAAAAGCTTTATTAAATAAAAAGTACTAATATTCAAAAGGAAATTTGCTTTTAAAAATTTAAATATTGTACCATTTTGTTAATTACCAAGAAATTTAAAGCAAATTATGTGACTTAACTAAAAAAGAGGAGATGGTGGGATAGTTTTCATGATAATACTATATGACTCTACTGAAAAATATTTTCTCCTTTTAAAAAAAGGATTGAGCTAATTGAATTCATGTGTAAACCCTTAGATCATTAAGATACTAAGGTCTTTCTCAAAATTTGATTTCCATAATTCATCTCATACTGCAAAAAGTTAATCATTATAGTTTGGAGTTTCTTCAATGTATTAACATATATATATATATATGAAGTTTATTTTTCCTATTGAGGTTAAGTGCCTCACCCAGAATGATGTGGCAAAGATGAGATTTGAAGTCAGGTCTTTGTGACATTTAATCTGACTCTTGTTTTGTTATGTCATGCTTCTTCTGAAGTCATTTTGTGACTATTAATGTGTATAACTGGTACATAATGTTTCCTATGTAAGCAAATCCAATGCTTCAAGATATTCAATAGTTATATGTAATATTTTTTTAAAACTAGTAACAGATTAATTCTTATTGTACTTCTATGAAACAAAGGTAGCAAGTTTCAGAATTCAATCTGAATATTTAGATTTTGCTAAACCAAAAGATTAAATCTGCTTAATACACTATAGGTTTTAGACAGGATTGTAGTATTTCCAAAAAAGAGACAGTGCACAGATTTCATTTATCTAATCTCAAAAGATGCTGCATTTCCCATCCATTTCCCCCCTTTTCTCACCATAAAATATTTGTGCATTTGAAGTATTGTGAAACACCAGGTTATTTAATTCCTTTTCTCTTCATTAAACACTATTTGATTTTGTGGTCTCAGATTGCCACTCTTATAGATATTGCTCAACTGATCAGGAGAAATATGGGGTTCCTTCTATCTCTGGAATAATGTTTATTCTAGATGTTCAGCCTTCCATTACCAAAGTAGCAGTATGGTAGTATGCTAGTAACTGTAGGAACTGTTTAGACAGAGTTCAACATATTCCACTAATGCTTAGAGCAACTGGCACCAAAGTGGGCAACCTGAATTTGTGGGAAAGTGTGACAGTTTGGTAAATATTGGTGACCAGAGAGAAGACACATTGATTCAGAAGGAGGAAAGCCCCAAAAGTACAAAGAATTTGTTTCTTTACACAAAGGGATTTCAGATAGGAAAGTTATTCTCAGTAACTTTTCTAATTATAATCCCAAATGGTAAAAAGACCTTTCCTCCTCAGGAAGCTGGTAGTAACCCCAGATGCTACTAAATTTCAAAAAAAGACTCCCTGCTACAATGGGAAATTAGATACAGTGGGTGGTGAAGGCACATCCATGACATCTACAATCTTCTTTCTAACCTACTAAAACTCACTTAGTCCTATTCTGACTTAGAGCCATCTTGACTTTCAATTGACTTATTTTTAAGATGTGAGGAACCAGATTTATATTCCAGAATTCCATACTCCCAGGTCATTTAAATCTTTATAATTTTGTAACAAAGAGAATTCATAAAACACTTGAATTTGATCATTCCCTATCCTCTCAAATTTTGAAACTTTTCTTAAGATCCATAAAATAAATCCATGAACCTGTCAGTTCATTCTTTCTTCTCTCTGGGGTCTTTGGATTTGCATATCAGCTGTTGCATATACTTAGTGGCTACTCTGTGCCTATAACAGCATTCCTAAAGAGAGAAATCAGAGCAAAACAATTGTAACTTGAGTGGAAAAAGGTAAGTAGGGAGATTAGGGTGGAGGGAACAATTATTTATTAAGCTCCTACTTTATGTCAGTTATTGTATTAAATGCTTTACAAATAATATCTCGTTGATCATTATAATAGCTCTGGGAAGTCGATGTTATTATGACCTATATTTAACAACTGGAAAAACTGATGTCAAGTGACTTGATCAGGGTTGCACAGCTAATGAGTGACAAGTTATTTGAACTCAGGTCTTCCTGACACCAGACAAAGCACTTTAATCATTGTGCTTGTTACTTAATAGGTGACAAGTGTGTATGTATTTATTTATCTTTTGAGGAGTTTATTTAAATACAAAATAGGAAAAGGGGGAAGAACATTGTCATGTGTACAGCAGAACATGAAAGGATTCAAAATATAAAACAATACATTTAAATTTCAGGAAAGTCTATATCATAAATACTATGCATTGTGTTCAGAGTTATCCATCTTTTTTTTTTTTTTTTTTTTTTTTGCCTCCTTGTAGGCTTTCTTTTGTTTTCTGTTGTGCACACATTTATTCTATTATTTTCTCCCCCTTTTCCCATTCCTTCCCCAAAGAAGGCTACAATGAAGTGTGTATACACACACAAATTATATATATATATATAAATTATATATATGTATATATATATACACATACATACACACATATACATACATGTATATATATATATACATACATATACAGATCTCTATAATCATATATATATATATATATACATCTATGTAAGGCCATACTACACTTCTTTATCCTCTGTTTTTCCGAAGGTAGCTAACATTTTTGTTCTTAACTCCAAAGCTTTCCATATTTTTCTAACTCTACCAATTCATCATTTCCTACAGTATAGCAATTTTCCAACTTTATACTGTCTAGGCATTTTAAATAGTCTAAAACAATACTGATTGATATGGCTGACATATAATATTTTCCTATTTTTCTCTTTGGATTAAATCTATTTAGCTTTAATTTTGTCTGAGATCATGCTTACTACCCCTGTTTTTTAACCTAATACATTCTATTTCTGATCTTTATTTCATGTGTGTATTTCACTTTATTTCTTATTACTCCTAATTCCTCTGCTTTACTTGTATCCCTCTCCCTTGTCTTCCTATTACTTAACTATCCCTCTTCTACTAAGGATCCCTTCTTTATCTTTTCCCCCCACCCTTTCCCCTTGCTCTCTTGTTTCTATCTAAATTTAGAAAACTTTATAATCTTCCAAATATATAGTAACCAGTATTTATTAAATGGGTAATATGTATGATGCACCATGTTGAATTAATGGCATATAAACACAAACAAAAATGAAAAATACTTCCTGCTCTCAGGGAGTTGCCATTCTAATGGAGGAAGATAACAGAAAACAAATCAGAAAATTGGGAACAGAGAAGGAGGGAGTAAGAGGAGTCTTACTTAGAAGTACTTATTTATCTTAGAGTCAGAAGCATAGTCAGCAAGCAGGTGAGTGAAACAAAATGGAGAAAGTCCTGAAAGGAAGTCACCAGTGGGAGGAGATTCCAGTGTGAAGGTACAATATTATAGGATTAGAGAGATGAGGGAAAGAGGAAAGTTCTTGGGTAAGTGGATGGCTGAGTCATGATGACAGAGTCCTTAAGGCACAGTGGCAGGAGAGTGATGTCAGGACCCTTCACACTTGCCAGAAGCAGTAGAAAGCAAAAGGGAATTTGGAGAAAGCACCCTGTGATCCCAATAGGTTCACAGATGCACCCTACATCTAATTTCTACGTGAAAATTTTCTGGATTTCTCATGATTTTTCATGAGCCAAAATTGAGAGAGTTTCCAAAGGATTTTCTGGATCTTTTAGAATCCCCTTGAGTGTAGCTGATATTTTGAGATTTGAGCTTATATACTTTGGAAGCTCCAAGGAAAAATTTAGAAAGCATAGTCTTATTTTCATTCACCCTTAAGTAGCCTTCATTCAACTAGGCTTGTGGGATGGAGCCTTCTAGGTTCAGGATCTGATTGGAATTAGAGAACTTTTCCTTATTCTGTATCTAGTTCATTTGTCTCTATTTGCAAGGGGATTCACGCTGAGAGATAGATGACAGAGTATGTCAAGCAAAGTGAAGGAGGGGAAGGAAGTGAATTCAAAAGCTCCTGACCAGGGCATTTTAAAGTTTGCTTTCTAAGTCTCATTCCCCCCTAGTTCTGTCTCGGGAGGTAGAGAACTCTGTAAATAGGTGTCTCTTATCAAAGCTTTACTTCTCTCAAAATAAAAATCATCACATTCACACATTTCTTCAGCTGCTCCTTGGCTCCACTCTCTGAGGACTCTTCCCCCTAGAGGTAACCAGGGAAACTAGTTGCTATAGTAACTTAGAGCAGGTTTACTCCTCCCAACGAGAAGGAAAAGCACAAAACATAAACTATTGCCAGGATTGAATTGGCTGCTGGGAAAACTAGGGAACCAGGGATGATGCCAGCTAGTCCCTTTCCTTCCAATAGCTCTGGACCCTTCATTTTCGGCTCCTGCCCTTTCCCTCCACCTTAGTCCCTCTATCTTCTGTGGAAATTAAGCAGGGGACCTCTGCTCTCACAGGACTATTTTAGATATTTAGCAGATAATTTAATTCTCTGAGAGAGGCCATTCAGTGCTACAGAGTGGGGTCCAGAACCTCATTGCAGGCAGACAGACTCCACTTATTTTCCTGGCTCTGCAGATTTACTACTAACACACTGGCAGGCAGAAGTAGTGGATATGATGTAGTATTGGAAATGATCCTGGGTTTTAGTAATGGCTTTGGCTTGCCAGGCATTTATAGCCAAACCGTCCAGATTTTTTAAAGAGACTGTCCCACCCTTCCGTCTGTTGGAATCTCTAATTTCCTACGTGCCCCTCTCCCCTTGCAGTCTGGCATGTGATGGCATGGGTGGTGAGCTCCAGATATTAAATATAGAATCTAAATTTTTTGAACAGCAGATTTGGCAAAGCCTTATGGCCTAACTGGCCTTACTAGACTTGTGTTGACAACCCAGGATTGCTTCCAGAATTTCATGGCATTCCTTCTCAGTGGCTGCCAGAGTTTCAGAAAGTAGAAGCTGAGCACTAAACAGATACAGGGGTGCTTCCTGTGATCACCCAAGGCTATGAAGGTCATTTTTTTCTCCTTTTCAAGAAGGCTGCATGCTGTAATGGAATTTACAAGGCTTGAACTTATGACACCTGCCTTCAAATTCTGATGGACACATTAACTATGTGACTGAGAATGAGTAATAGAATTTCTCATAATCTCAATTTTCTCATCTCTAAAATGGGAACAGTAAGCTTTAATTGTCCACATTGTAGGTATTTGTAAGTAATTTATAAAGCTCAAAGTGCAAAATCCATTTCATAAAATATAAAAATGCAATATTGTTATTCAAAAGTATGGAATATTTTATAGAAAGTCACCCAAGGTCTATAGGGAGTACTCTATAGGAATCATAATTGCCTATACTTCTAGATTAGCCAATATAAATTAGTCTTTCTTTCTATATCTCTGACTTGACATCCAGTTGAATCCAATTCAATGTAACAAACATTTTATATTATTTTATTTTATTTGTTTATTTTTTCTGAGGCAATTGGGGTTAAGTGACGTGCCCAGGGTCAAGGTGACTTGCCCAGGGTCAATAAAAAGCATTTGAAACAAACCAAATTAAGAGTTATAGTGTTCATGGGGTTACTCTGTGAACTCAGGGTAAGCCAAGCATATTTAGGTATATTCAAAGGTGAAACTGTTTTGCTATTTTGCATCTATTTTTTTAAAGTTTGTATTTATAATGTCCAGTTTTCTTGTTAATTAAAAAATGTGCATAGGCTTTGACCCAGACATATCACCATTAAATCTACAAACCAAAAAGTGGTCAAATAAAGAGGAAATTATTTATATGTAAAAATATATTTTTCTTTTTGTGCTGGCAAAAAAATTGGAAACTTGAGGGAGGAAATTCCTATTATTTGGGAAATGGCTATATGAGTTATGGTTTATGTATTTTATGGAATATTATTGTACTGTAAGAAATAATGAAGGATATAGTGTCAATGAAACTTGGGAAGGCTTGTATGAACTAATGCAAAGTAAGGTAAGTAAAACCATGAGAACAATTTGTATAATAACAACACTGTAAAGACAAACAACTTTGAAATACTTAGGCACTCAATGCAATGGAACCAAAATCAGTTCTGGAGGACTTAGGATAAAACATGCTTTCCATTTCTACATAGAGAGGTGGTAGCCACAGAAATGGAAGCAATTAAAAAAAAATATGAGCATGGATAATGCATAGATTTATTTTGCTTCACTCTATATTTTAACAGGTTTCACTTTTTTTTTTTCAATAGTTGGGAAAGTTAGAAAGGGATGGAAGAGAATTTGCAATTGAAAATAAAATTGAATCTAAAAATAAATATAAAAATCTTTAGCATATTTTATTTGATAAATATAAAGTATGCCCTTTAGGATTAAATATTTGATAAATGTTTGCCTTAAGAATATTTCCAGGGTACATACCCTAATGTAATATGTTCCACATATCTTTGAAGGGATGCTATTTTCCTAGGAGGAAAACTAAAGTTCTGTTGTGTTCATGTGTTATTCAGAGTGGAGTTTCCTTTGGAACATTACTGGGATTTCTATGCTATTAGAAACCCTTTAACATAACAGGAGCCTGACTTGCCAACTTTCTACCTGAAGGATTGTAGACCGCAGGTTTTTAACACACTTCCATAGGGGAGATTACTTCTAGTATAAATGTATATTTTTTTCCCTGTAAAATTATTTTTAGTCCTGCTAAAAAGTTTTGAAAACATTTTACAAATCATTCAGATAAACATGGTCAGCTGCCACAGAATGAGATGGCTATTTAAAAAAAGTCTTGGAAATAAAACAAAGCAGATAAATTATTGAAGCCACAGGAACAAAGTCTGTTATACCTGAAGGGGCCTGAGAGGCCAGTTAGTCCAAAGTAACATTATTGTCAGTGAGGAAAAGCAACAATAATAACTATGACTCACTTCAGTAAAGTTCTAAGTTTTACAGAGCACTTTACATGGATTTTCTCATATTATTCCTCTAATCAATTGTGGGAAATATTATTCTTACTTTACATATGAGGAAACTCAGGCTGAAAGAAATCAGGCAATTTACCCAGCGTTACATATCTACTAAGTATCTGAGGCAAAATTTGAACATAGATCTTTTTGATTCTGGGTCCAAAAATAGCATTTACATTGTCCTGTTTATTTTTTGAACCCTAATTTTTAGAAATTCTTTGTTCTCAATGCATATATTCTTTATGACATCTGTTTTTGTCAGATATCAGATTATAATTAGAATCTTAGCAATAAAGAAATTACTGTCAAAAATCAGATAAGAAATGGAATAATATAGTGATTTTTTGAAAAGGAGAAAATAAAGGTAGCAAAAAAAAAACCCTTGAATTTTAAATTTTTTTATTTATTTGCTTTTGTGTTTAGTATTTTTCAGTTTTTTTTAGAGACGCAAACAACATGATATCATAGGCAGGAGGGTTCTAGTTCTTACTCTACCATATACTGACTATATGACTTTGGACAACTCACTTAGTGTATTTGGGCCCTTAGTTGTTTCACCGATAAAATTAAGAGATAATTCATGAGACAAAAATCAGGGAATGAACCAGATGATCTTTTGAAACTCCTTTGAGTTCTAAGATCTAGTATTCCAAAAGACAGAAGCATGCTATATCTATGTATTCTCTTCATTGCATATAAAAAGTGACATAGTTTTGTTCTCTGTAAAAGAAGTCTCTGGGTATGAAACATAGTACTTTCACATATAGTCAGTCAACCAATAAGCATTTATGAAGCATTTTCTATGTACCAAATATTTGTTAAGTTCTGGGGATACAAATAAAGGCAAAGAAACAATCCCTGCCCTTAAGGATCTTGCAGTCTAATGCAGACAGCATGGAAATTAATATTTCAAAAAAAATTATAATATAAATATGAACTATCAAGAGAGGAAAGGAGCTAGAATAGAACAGGTTTAAGGGGAATCCATACATGGGGTGGTCAATTCTATTCTCCACGACTGGTTAGTCAAAAATTACTGTTTTTACATTAATTCAAGTACATTGTAAATCAATATTATTATTTTTATGTACAGATTTATTACAGCTAACCTAGCATTATTTCTGTGGGCAAACACTTGCTAAGCTCCAAACTAGCTTCCAAACTTTTGTAATATAACTCATTAATAAGTCTGTTTCATGAAAAAAGAAAATACTAAAATATGCTTTGTACTTTCCTCTGGGTCCTTTTATGGGGGGTTATATGAGGGAAAATTGAAGCACTATAAGTAAATAGTTCATAGTGACAATTTTATTTAAGAAAATAGCAGTTATTACAAATGATTTAATCCCCACCACCACCAAATTGAAGTGTCTTTAGGGAAAGGCCCATACACATGTGCACATGGAGATCCAAAAGCTGTTACAGATATAGCTCTCCATTTTGTTGTAATTTCAGGCAGTTCCTTCAGGAATAAAAATGCCAAACACAGGTGTTTAAATGGCAATTGGAAAAATGATCAAACCAATTTAGAGACACAGAAAATTTAAAGGGCCATCCAACCCTGGAATGTGTAGTATGGTCAGTAGCCAAACAGTTCTAATGGTCAAACCATCATGGACTCTAATGGATCATTCTCCCTCTGTTCTGATTCCCAGTTCTTCCTGTAATAAGGAATGTCTTTTGCATATATTCAATGTATGCAGATATGCTTCATTGCCATTTAGTTATAAAACTCTTGTGAATGGATATCCTTTCACTGGGCTATTGATTGATTTGTTTAGGTTATGATGTTAGAATTCAATAGGTTATGATCTATTATAAATATTCATTCTCCCACATGATTTGGATTTTTGAGAATTTCATAATTATTCCTTGGGATGACTGTTAAGCAGCTTCAAATTCTGGTTTTGATACTTACTATGTACATAGAAAAACTATGTTCCATCTTTTATGTTAATATATCAAGAATTTTGCATAAATCTTACCTGTTTAAGTGGTTGACATTATATGATCAAGGAATTTCAGAGTTGCAAGGAATCTCAGAGGTGATCTAGTTGAATCTATACATTAAAAAATTGTCAACAGCATCATCTAGTCTTTGCTTGAAGAGGACCAATGAAATACCTCCCAGAATAGTCTACTTCATATTTAGGTCTAATTCTTAGGAATTTTTTCCTGACATCAAACCTGAATTATCTTCCTTACAAATTCTATTTACTAGTTTTAGAGACATAAAAGTTCAACCCAAAGTAGTCAAACAGAATGAGTCTAATCATTTTCTTACAAGAGAACATTTCTAGTTTTTAAAAGCATCAGTCCTACTGCTTTCTACTCCCAGAGTTCTCTCTTCTCTAATTTAAACATTTCAAATTCCTTCAAATGATCTTTATATAGAATGATTAGAGGTTCTTGACCATTCTGTCTGTTCTCCTCTGGATATTTTCTACCTCAGCAATGTCCTTTCTAAAATACGAGATCCACAACTAATAAGAATGCTTTGAAAAGGACTGACTTAAACTATATGTTTCTTATTCCTGCAACCTATCTTATTTGAGACAGGTAGATGGTTAAATGGATAGAGTGTTGAGCCTGTATTCAGGAAGACATAGCCTCAGATAATCACTAGTTTTTACTTAATCCACTGGAGAAAGAAATACCAAGCCATTCTAGTATCTTTGTCACAAAAACCCTATACAGGATCATTAAGTGTAAGATATACCTGAACAACAGTAACAACAGTGTTCTCTTAGCATAGCCCAGAATAACATTATGTAAAAATTTCTATTTTATTTTCTCCTAAAGTCCAATGACAGCTTATATTAAGCTTGCAGTCCACTAAACCACTCATTTTTTTAATTCAGAAAATCTGTCTAGTCATATATTGACTTCTCATTAACAAGAGACCTTACATGTATCCATGATAATGCTAAACATTTCTCAAGTATATCATTTGACTAGGGAACCACTTGTCCTTTAGGTTTCTAAGCCATTTCCCTTGTTCGGATTTTTATTTAAATTTTGCCTCAAACCATCATTTCTCAACCAATCTAGGGGTTATAGTATCTGCATTTGACCTTAATATTACAACCTGTGAACCAACTTGCTTAATGTGGAATTACATCATGTAAGAAATTCCCTTTTGTCCATTATCCCAGGCATTTCATTGACAGGGCTCTCAAAGAGTCATGATACTGTAAATCAGAAAGGAACTTGAAATTGAGAAGATGAGAATAATAGTCTTAGGACTGGTGTGGTAATTCCTTCCATTCTTAATGCCATAGCAAGATCACTGTGAAGAATGGGCATGAGGTGTTTCTTCTTGGCATCTTGTCAAATGTAGAATATTTTATGCAAATGGAAATATTCTGTTCCGAGAAATAATAGATCTACAGTGATTTCATTCTTGTGTTAAACTGGGAAAGGTTTACCTTTAAAAGATGGGTTGGCCCTTACCAGTACAACTTGTTGAATAAAGGAGGAATACCGAGAAGAAATTAATTGTATGGCATTAAGCTAATAGCAAGCAACCCACATACTGTACTTGAGGGAGGTCGTAGACAAAAATTTGTTAAGGCATAATTGAGTGGGCTGAATTACTTAAATAGATATTGAAAATGAGAGAAAGTTGAAGTCAGAACACAAAGCTGCAGGATAGAAAGAATGGGTTTTAGTGACACTTTGGCAGAATGACCTTTGGCTACCTGCTTGGCTTGTCTCAAATGATTGCTTACTTTTGAATCAAAGACTAGCAATTGATCTCTTTTACCTTGATCCCAGAAACACAATGGCCACAAGATACTTATTGAAAAAATAGTTTAAAGGGGAAAAATCCTTGTCCTATTTTTTTTCTTTACTCAGTCCATCAGGAAAGACCCTAATGCTCAACTTTTGCAGGACATATTCTAAATCAAGTCCTCAAAATTGTTTAAAGAATTGTGAGCCAAACTCATATTCCTAATAAAAACAGAGCCTTTCTTTAGGCCCAAGTGGACCATGCTTTGTTTTTCTATAGCTTTACCTGGAACACTGAAAAAAGAATGTTTCTAAAAGAGAATGTTTCTAAAAACTTTGAAAAGTTCCTCTAAAGATGTGTGTCTCTTGCTTGATCTCTTGTCCTGACTCAGTGTTATTCAGATTTTATTTGATACCATACCATGTATACTCATTTATCATAGAAGTGGAAACCTGGAAAAGATCTTAGATACCATGAAATTCAACTGCTTTATTCTACAAATGAGAAAACCAAAGTACATAGTATTGGGGATCACACAGTTATTTTACCTAAGTAAAACAGTGTAATGGAATTTGTTTACAAAAGATCTCATTCTTAAAGGAAAACTTTTATTATATTTTTGATGCTAAGATAACCAAATATTTATCTCTTGAGTGATTGAATTGAGTGATGGGTGATAGCTGAATTTCTTTTCAAAGTCTGTGAGCTTTCAAATATCTGCACTGTGTTATAATATTTTTATTCTATTATGTGCATATGTTAGGACAATAAGCCCTAGAGTCTGGAGGACCTGAGTTCAAATCAGAACTCAGACTGTTATGGTATATGCTATGCAACTCTGGGCAAGTCACTTAACCCTGTTTGCCTCAGTTTCCTCATCTGTAAAATGATTTGGAGAAGGAAATGGCAAAGCATTCCAGGAGACAGACTGGACTGAAAAATGACAAGAATTCTACTATTTGCATATGTTAATTAAGGAATTTAAGTTTACTCATATGTGTTTCTCTCTGTTGAATTCCAGTTATTTCCAATAAAATTTTTAAAAATTTTAATATTTCTATTACTTTGAAGAAAATTTTAAGTATAAAAATCCAAGTATTTATGTATTAAAGGGAAAAGATAATTTATTTTTTGTATCCCCCCCAGGAATCCTGAATCATTTAACTGGATTATGTCAGTGATATGAACTTATAAATAAATTAAAAAATGATTCAACATGATCTCCTCATCCCAAAAGACTGAAATATAGTGAAAAGAGCTTTGGACTTGAGATTGAACTCAGAAGTTCTAAGTTTGAGTCTTGGAACTTATGTGTCCTAGCTGTGTGACCATAAGCAAACCACTTTGGTTTGCTTGAATCTCAAGTGACCATATCTTTAAAAAAAGAACTATTTCAAAGAATCATTTTGCAGAAAATGTTTTATAAACTGAAATTGCTATGGGGAAAGCATAATATAGTGGATAGAAGGTTGTTGGAAAGTATGGAATTAAGTCCTTCCTCTGACACAAAATCCAATACAATTATGAATAAGGTACTGAATCTCTCAATGACCCAGGTAACTTTCTATGCCTATAAGTTACAGATTTGTTGTTGCCCTGCATTGGTAGAGAAGGTCTCCATGTGAAAAGTTCCCTATACAAATGAAATCATGAGTCTGGATCATCATCCTCACTGCTAAGTAAAGTGCTATCCAACTGTAAAGTATCAGAATTGAATCAGGATATAGTGTTTACATGAGAAGGCAGCTAGTAGCACAGTGGATAGAAAGCTAGACCTGGAGTCAGCAAGAGTTTGAATTCACATTTGGATTCAGACATTATAACTGTGTGACCTTGGAAAAGTCACTTAATTCTGTTTGTCTCAATTTACTTATCTGTAAAATAAGCTTTAGGAGAATATGTCAAGCCACTTTAATATCTTTTCCAATAAATCCCCAAATGGGGTAATAAAAATTTGGATATGATTGAACAACAACAAAAGAAAAGAAAAGAAACAAGGAAAAAATCAAGTACAAGTACACTTTGAAAGAGATTAAAAATTAAATTGTGCATCTTTTAAATGCTAATGGAACCAATGAAACAAAGCCCACCATTAACCAGTTCTCTAATTAGTCTCAACTGTCCATAGCATTTAGTATCTTTTGGGTTCTACACAAGCAACCATACGATTCATTAAAAAGAAAAGTTCCCCATCAATTTGCCAGATTTATGTCTTTCCAAGTTGTAAAAGGCCACTTATGTCACCATTCTGGGAATATTCAAGAAACATCTGATTTAACAATTCACTCAAGGACCTGAAACAAATACACAAACAAAGATTAGTCATGAATTTCATTCCTTCCTTCCCATCTATACTTTCCTACCCCCTTGGGTTAACAAGCATTCCTTAGCCAAAAATTTCCTCCCTCTACTTTTAAGAATATCACAGATGATGCACGATATTTTAGATATAATTATTACTTCAGTTTTGGCCAATTCCCAGTGTAAGTCTTCTCTGAGCTCATGCTATATAAAGAATCATGGACAGAAATTGCTAGTATTTCTCAAAAACAAAAGCAAACTAGAAATGAATCAAGTTTCTTTCTTTTCATTTTATATCTTTCATCTCCACCAATCCACTAACTCCTTCCCACCAGCTGAAGCATTTTATAGTCAACCATTTTTAAGGTATCAATAAAACACTTTAAAAATTGTTCAGAAGGTACAGAAAGAAAAAAATAAATCAATTTATCAACAAACATTTATTAAGCTCCTGTTATGTTCCAGGTACTTGAATTTAAGCACAAAGAATGAAATAGTTTACCCAAGGAAAATTTACATTTTAATGAGTAGACAACAAATACATATTATTATATGAGGCAAAAATATAAAGACAATAAATATAGAATGATAAAATATATATAAGGTAGTTTAGGAGACACTAGTAATTAGAAGAATTGGAAAATGATTTGTTTAGAAGGTGATGCATAAGCATAGAATTTTATGAAGTAGAGGTAAAGAGGGAGTCCCATGTGGAGTTCTACAGGTAGAATGTCAATTTGTTACCTTTTTGATGGGTGGGTATGCACGTGTCATGTATATACATAACATATATAAACATTTGCATGTAAGCATGTGTATATATACATCTATAACATGACAGATGATGCTGGACTTAAAGTGCTAGACTTGAAATCAGAATCAAGAAACCTAAATTGGAATCTAGCCTCAGTTACCTACTAGTTGTAAATTGGGCAAATCAATTAACCTTGTTTGCCCCAATTTCCTCATCTGTAAAATGAGCTGGAGAAGGAAATGCCAAGTCCCTTCAGTATCTTTGCTCAGAAAACACCAAATGGGGTTACAGTCAGATAGATCTGAAAAAAATACTTTATGTAGTATTATTTCAGTTTCTATGGATAGCTTCATTGTTCCTTATGTTGAGATGTTTATAAATATCAATAAATGAATTAAAATTAATTTTGAAAAAAAAATGAAGTGAGGACCCAGAGAAATGTCCCCACTGTTTCATTCCCACAAGTAGGAAGTAAAAGAAAAAGCAAGAAAAGATATTGCTAATTATCTTCCATGAATTGCAAACCCATCCTAGTAGAAAAATTCAATACTCACTAGGCACAAGCCTAGAATCTACTTTGTGTTTAGCACAACCCTAAGATTAGCAGAAGTAAAGAGGTTTACCTGACTCCTCTTAGAAGCTAGATCACTTGCCTTTACCTAACCTAATAGTTCATGGAATGGGATCATAGGAAGCAGAGAGGCAATTCCTTTTGAATCCTCCTACTTTGAACTCATCCTTGCCTAGTCTACTACACAAAGCAAAGGACAATTAACTGTTTAAGGTTCGTGGGTTGGGGATTAGGAACACTCATCTATGTTTTCATAATCTAGGATTAGAAGATAAACAACAGAGTCTGGCAGAAAACAATGTAATTTCTTTTTCTTATAGTCCTTGAGATATTTATAGTAACTTTTAGGCAGCTAGGTGGCACAGTGGACCTAGACTCAGAAGACTTCAGTTTAAATCTATCCTCCAATATTTAGGAGATGTGATTCTGGGCAAGTCATTTAACTTTTTTTTCTGCCAGAAATAATAATAGCAACCATTTCTTACTAAAGATTAAATAAGATAATATTTTCAAAATGCTTAGAACAGTACTTGGCCTATAGTAGGTACTTAATAACTTTTTTTCTTTCTTATTTATAAATCTTAAAATAGAAATTTAAATATGTGGGGGAAAAAACTTGTTAATGAAATGATAGGATAATACACCTGTTTCCAAATTAAAAATTTTTGCAATTTAAAAATGAAAACATTTTGATGTTTTAAGCTTTAAGCTTCTTATGCTCCATTAAGACAAAAACCATGAAAGCCTTTGGGTGACTAAGGGGTATCAGAAAGTCTTACTGTTACCCTGACAGCTCCTCCTCTAGTCATCCTTCAGCTGTTGGCTCAAGCAGATTGTGACACTTTAGAAGCAGCTCTGAGGCTCCAGAGTTTTGTAGTTTAGAAGCTGTGGAAACAGAAGCAGAAGATGAGCAGGAGGGAGCAAGCAGAGTGAAATATGCCAGAGCAAAGGGAATGAAAAAGAGGGGGAGGAATATAGACTGAAGGAGAATGTTCTGTATGGCAGAGATTTCTAGAGTGTTCTGTATGGCAGAGAATTCTAGTTAGTCATGTCTCTAAATGGAAAAAGTTTACAAATGAGGTCAACATGACCAAACTTAGTGGGAATAGTTTATCAGTAGCTGAAATTAGAAAGAGAATAGATCTCATTAAGATGAATGTACAGATCATGACTCAACAACTGCATAAAATTAAGTGTAGTGTGGGTGAGTAGGCAAAAAAGGATGCCAGTGATGTCCTTAGCATGATAGAAACTGAGACAGAACTGGGAAGTTTGTGTTCATATGACCTAATCCCTACCTGCTGCATTGATCCTCTCTAGAACATTTATAATAAGTAGTCAACCTCTGATGACTACAGGAAATGAGAAATTCTAGTTCTCACAGCAACACATTCCACCCTGAGACAGCCACTTACTAAGGATCATTTCCATATATTGAACTGAAATCTGCCTCTGTGTTTTCCAATCATTGCTCTCTTCTAGGTCCAAATAAAAAAAATTAAATTCTTCTATAGGGTAGCCTCCAGATATTTGAAGGCAGCTATCACATTCCTCATTGTCTCCAAGTTAAACATCCCAGTTTCTTTAATCAATTCTTAGATGGCATAGTTTTTAGTTAGTTACTTTCCTCCAGAGATAATGTTTCTCTTAAAATGTGGTCCCCACAACACAACACAGTACACAACTTGAGATGTGGTCTGACCAGGACAAGTAATGTGATACTCTATCTTCTCTTATTTATACTATGTTTCTAATAAGTCTTATATTCAACTGCTTATTAGTTGAATGATTGCCAGGTATCTCACCATCTGGTCATTACTGTACTCTCCAGGTTATCAAAGTCCTATCTGTAATGAGATATGTCAAACTGAATATCATATTCCAGATGTATTTTGACCAGGGTAAAGTTAAGATGGACTATCTCCTTTCAGTCCTGGATATAGTCTCATGCTCTGCTCCCATGGATCATTTTAGCTCTTTTGATTGCCATATCACATCGTTATCTTGTATTGACTTTATAATCTATTAATATACTCAGGTACTTTCCATATAAATTATTGAATAAAAGTAAGAACAATAATTAATACTAACTAGCTTTTATATAGTGCTTTAAAGCTTGCAAAGAATTTTACATGTGTTATCTCATTACAATACTTCTAAAAATAGGCAAGTGCTATTATTATCTCCATTTTACAGATGATGAAATTGGGGGTAGGTAAATGATTATTCCTATGTTAATGATTATTCACACATATAATAATTATCTGAGGTGGGATTCAACCTTGGATATACTTAACCCCAGGTTCAGTGTTCTATCCATTGAGTTACCAAGCTACTGAATCTCCTTTACACTGTGTATGTGCAATGTAAATTTTGGAAGTCAGGTGTAAGATTTTACATTTATATTCATTTAATGCCATCTCAATAGTTTTAGTTTACTATATATTGCATCCCAATCCTCACCCTACATTATTAGCTACTCTCTCCATATTTGTATCATCTACACATCCAATAAAAATGAAAGCTCTGCACCCAAATAATTGATCCAGCAGTGTTACTACTGGGCTTATATCCCAAAGAGATCATAAAGAAGGGAAAGGGACCTGTAAGTGCACTAATGTTTGTGGCAGCCCTCTTTGTAGTGGCTAGAAACTGGAAATTGAGTGGATGCCCATTAACTGGAGAATGGCTGAATAAATTGTGGTATATGAATATTATGGAATATTATTGTTCTGTAAGAAATGACCAACAGGATGATTTCAGAAAGGCCTGGATAGTCTTACACGAACTGATGCTGAGTGAAACGAGCAGGACCAGGAGATCATTATATACTTCAACAACAATACTATATGATGACCAATTCTGATGGAGCTGGCCATCCTCAGCAATGAGATCAACCAAATCATTTCCAATGGAGCAGTAATGAACTCAACCAGTTACGCCCAGCAAAAGAACTCTGGGAGATGACTAAAAGCCATTACATTGAATTCCCAATCCCTACAATTTTGCCCACCTGCATTTTGGATTTCCTTCACAGGCTAATTGTACAATATTTCAGAGTCTGATTCTTTTTGTACAACAAAATAACGGTTTGGTCATGTATACTTATTGTGTATCTAATTTATATTTTAATATATTTAACATTTACTGGTCATCCTGCCATCTGGGGGAGGGAACAGGGGGAAGGAGGGGAAAAATTGGAACAAGAGGCTTGGCAATTGTAAATGCTGTAAAGTTACCCATACATATAACCTGTAAATAAAAGGCTATATAATAATTAATATATAACATAATAATAATAATTAAAAAATATATTCTCATTCCTCTAAGCTATCAGATAGTTAATTTTTGATTCCAAACTCACTTGATATTTTATAAAAGACACACAGGTCATGAAAAGGTGTATATTAGTTAAATGTCTTTGATTAAATAGTTGATTGAATAGAAATATTCTCATCTCAGAAGGAATTAGGAAACTGATTATTTATTACTTTAAATGGGGTATGATGATTGTGTCAATTGATTCTCCAACCTTAGCTCTACAATCAGGTTATTTTACAGTGTGTTTCTCTGAGGAACTCATATATGCTCCAAATACTTGAAGTCATAGGAACAGCATACTTCAAATAGTTTTGGCAATTGGCATTCTCGGGAAGGTCAGTGATAGTTAGCTAAAAAGTATCTTTTCAAATGAGGAGGCAGATTTCAGAAAAACCTGGAAAGATATATAAACTGATGCAAAGTAAAGTAGGCAGAACTAGGACGACATTGTACACAATAACAGCAACATTGTATGATGATCAACTATGAATGACTTAGCTCTTTTTTTTTTCTTTTTGGGCTGAGGCAATTGGGATTAAATGACTTGCCCAGGGTCACACAGCTAGGAAGCATTATGTATCTGAGACAAGATTTGAACTCAGATCCTGACTTCAGGGCTGGTGCTCTATCCACTGCACCACCTATGTGCCCCTGACTTAGCTCTTCTTGAAAAGATAATGATATCACACAATTTGAAAAGACTTATGATGGAAAAGGATATCCACATCAAGAAAAAGAATTGATGGAATCTAAATACATATTGAAACATATAATTTTCAATTTCTTTATTTTTGTGTGTGTTTTCTTTTGGTCTGTTTCTTTTTTTTACAACATGACTAATATGGAAAAATATTTTACATGAGTAAACATACAAAATCTATTCAAAATTCTTACAATTTTAAGGAAGATGGAGTAGGAGGAGGGAGGGAGAAAATTTAGAATTAAAAATTTTCTAAAAATGAATGCTGAAAATTGTCTATACATGTAACTATAAAAATTAAAATGGTATTAAAAACACCTATAAATGACATGGCTGTTCTGAATCATATAATGATCCAAAACAATTTCAAAGACTCATGATAGAAAATGCTATTCGTATTCAGAGAAAAAAAATTATGGACAATGAATGCAAATCCAAGCATACTATTGTTCATTTTATTATTTTTCTTTTTGGTGTGTCCTTCTTTTACAATATAATTAATATGGAAAAATGTTTTACAAGATTGGACATATATAACCTATGTCAAATTGCTTACTCATTTAGGGAGGAAGGAGGTAAAGGAGGGAAGGAGAAAAAAATCAGAACTAATATTTAAAAAAATGAATAATTAAAATTGTCTTTAAATGTGATTAGGAAAAATAAAATACTAAAGTGTGTACCTAAAGTGTGTACATACACACACACACACACACACACACACACCTTATACCTTTTAAATAGTATTATATATATATATATATATATATATATATATATATATATATATTTAAAGTTTCTTCCCTTTCCTAGTTTTCTTGGGCATGCTTATCTTAGAAATTTGGTAATTCTGGAAAATTAAGCTCAAGGGATCCTGTAAATGGACATGTATTAGTTTTTGCCTGAATCAGCTCTGACATTTATATAAAAAGGCCTGCTGCAGGAGAGAGAGGGACAGACAGAAAGAAAGAGAGACAGACAAAGACAGACAGAAAGACAGAGAGACAAAGACAGATAGAAAAAGACATTCAGAGACAGACAGACTGACAATAGAGAGGGAGAAACAGAATGAGACATATAAATTCAGAGTAAGGGAAACAGAGACAAGAGATAGACTGACATAGAAAAAGACAGATATATAAAAAGGGAGAAGAAAGAGACAAAGAGAAAACTAGAAAGAAATACAGAGACAGAAAATGAGAGTGACAAAGATTTTATAGGAGGGAATCATATATCAGCCTGCTTTCCAAAAACCACTAGAAATTTTTCTGCCATCAAAGGAAAGCCTATAGTTTCTGGAGGCTTCTCTAAGTTTAAACATTTTGGAGTTACCAAAAGATCATTATAACAGAATATGGAGGCCCCAATAAAACTATTTGCCTGGTTCTTCCAGTGAATTGTTAATTATTATCAGAATATTGAGGATTGCACTATTCCATGAAAACTAGACCAAAAGTTACTTGCTTGAGTAATGAGTTGCTACATTGAACAATTTTTTTTTCTCTCTGGTATTTTCTGGAAGTCTTATCAGGATTTTTAACTAGTTTCTGCTACCAGGTGTTGTAGAAATTCCATGCAATAATGCTTCATAGCTCTCAATATTTTGAAGTTTTCAAAAATTATCCAGTTTCTTTGTCTACACTGATTGTACCACTTTCAGTCTCTTATCATTTTCTTTTGTCAGCACTGGGCAACCAACCAAAGGAAAACAACTTCAAATTAATATGTTAACTAGAGAAGGTTAAGGTTCAAGATACTTACCTACACTAAGGTAGGTAACTATCAAAACCAAATAAATAAATGAATAAATAAACAAACAAATAAATAAATAAATGAACTAATAAGTGAATGAGTGTGAATAATAAACAAACAAATAAATAAATAGGACTACTATTTAAGTAAGGAATGAAGTTTAGATTTCTTTGGGAAATCATTGAATTAAATGCTCCAACACCACAACTGGTCAATAATTCTTCCCATGTTTTAAAGTTAGAGCGCCTGAGTTTTCATCCTTTTCCTCTTCCTATTCAAAGATATGCACTGGGATGATTCCTTTGGGGCAGATTAACCCACTGCCTGAAAGAGAGGAGCACCAGATCTTTTCTCAGTTGGAACACTTTTCAGTGCTATTTCTATTTCTAATGGACTGGATTCAGGAATAGTATATTAGACTAGACCTTATTTTGTATGTTTGTTTTCTTCTGGAGATTTACATAGTAAATCTATACCTTTACCAAGATATAAGCCTTGTGGGTGGTTTTTCATAATAATCCAGGGTTTTCCATAGTATGTATCCTTTGTTATAATCACTGGTACCAGGAGAGATTTGTATTACTCTGGTATGCTGAGGTTCTACAAACTCAATGGACATATTGCTTTAGTAGTCCATTACTAGCTCATGCTGGTCAGCATTTGTAGGAGTATTTTTCCTCTGAGCATTAACCTGAATTCATCTGTTCTATGAATTTATGTTCTTTTTTCTCTGTTATGGACCCCAGAACAGTTACTGATATATTACTTTTGAAAAGGAATTTACTCCTAAATGATCCCTGAGCAATGACACATAGTTGATAGTCTTTTTTTCACACAGTATGTCTTCTTAAAACTAGGGCAGAGAGAAAACAATCTTTGTCCTAGAGTCAACAGTAAAATCACACATCATTTCTATATGTTTGTTGAGAGAGATACTGTTCTCCCCTTTGTCCAAATTCTATTCCTTTCTTATTTTCATTATATTTTTCTAAACCTGAATTCCAATATTTGGTTGCTATATTTGGAGATTATTCTTGCTTGGGATTTCTTGATTTTTGCAGATTTCTAGATTCCAAAGGCTAAATTTTATATTTTGATTACGTATCTATCTATGATTATGGCCTTAGTTGAAATTCTCACCTTTGTCCTTAGTTCCTTTATAGCACCAGCCACAGTTCCTGATATATAATAGATGTTTAAAAAATGTTGATTAACAGAATGATAACAGAAGATTAACCAAACCTTGCTGCCATCTTATATTTTTGGTTAGCAACTCTCCCAACCCCAGCCCTGACCCCAGGCAAAATCTATACTTGACTAAAGTATAAATAAAGTATCTTTCCTACATACTTTGGGGTTTTGCAACCTTTGAGGTTCTAGCAGCAAAAGGGAAAAGACAAATTCTAAGCATTGTGAACAGACAGAGCCTTTGGAACTATAGGTGTAGCACCTTCTTGATAAATTTCCTTCTATGAAAAGAGCAAAAAAAAAAAAATACTGGGAGAAAGACACATAACTGAATCTAAATGGTAGGACAAAAAGGAGTAATTCCCAAAGAGTGTGTTGTCTGGAGTTCTTTAGCACATTGAAGCTTTCAACAAAATTTATTTTTTTTATTATAGTTTTTTATTTACAAGACATATGCATGGATAATTTTTCAGCATTGACAATTGCAAAACCTTTTGTTCCAATTTTTCCCCTCCTTCCTCCCACCCCCTCCTCCAGATGGCAGGTTGACCAATACATATTATATATGTTAAAGTATATGTTAAATACAATATATGTATACATGTCCATACAATTATTTTGCTGTACAAAAAGAATTGGACTTTGAAATAGTGTACAATTAGCCTTTGAAGGAAATCAAAAATGCAGGCGGACAAAAATAGAGGGATTGGGAATTCTATGTAGTAGTTCATAGTCATCTCCCAAGAGTTCTTTTTCTGGCTGTAGCTTGTTCAATTCATTACTGCTCTATTGAAACTGATTTGGTTCATCTCATTTTTTGAGAGCCACGTCAATCAGAATTGATCATCATATAGTATTGTTGTTGAAGTATATAATGATCTTCTGGTCCTGCTCATTTCACTCAACAGCAGTTCATATAAGTCTCTCCAGATCTTTCTGAAATCATCCCGCTGGTCATTTCTTACAGAACAATAATATTCCATAATATTCATATACCACAATTTATTCAGCCATTCTCCAATTGAAGGGCATCCACCAGTTTCCAATTTCTGGCCACTACAACGAGGGCTACCACAAACATTCTTGCACATACAGGTCCCTTTCCCTTCTTTAAGATCTCTTTGGAATATAAGCCCAGTAGTAACACTGCTGGATCAAAGGGTATGCACAGTTTGATAACTTTTTGAGCATAGTTCCAAATCGCTCTCCAGAATGGCTGGATATATTCACAATTCAGTTTTTTTTTTCAAAAGGAACATAAAGCTATCAATAACATTCATATATTACTTTAAGATTTTCAAAGTACTTTACAAATAATATGTTTTTATCATTAAAACAACATGGAAGGTAAGTGCTATTTTTATTCCCAATTTCCAGATAAGGAAACTGAGGCAGACTTGAATAGTTACATGAACTGACTAGGGTCTCACAACTATAAAGTGTCTGAGGCTGGTTTCTTCCTGACCATAAATTGGGCATTTTATCTATTCTTCCACAAAAGGGGAAGGGAGTGGTGGTTATATTACAAACATCTACTCAAAAGAGGAAATAATAGAATCTAGGGAAAAACATAGTAAATTTGATTGAAGATAATCAAAAATTGAAATTGAAACACTATTTTAGAAATACAAGACAAATGGCCTGTTCAAGAGAAGAACTCATCTGAATGGTTTTTGAAATATATCACAAACCTGACAGAACCATGACATTGAGCTCCTTGTTACTATCCTGCCTTCAGCTAATTCTGAATATATAATAAATTTGTTATTAAATGTTAACAATAATTTAACTATTCAAAGTGTGGAAGAAGCAATAAAGGGAAGTTTCAGCATTTATATGTCATGCCATTTAAGCTTTAGATAATCTAAAGGTTGAGTTTCTATCTCAACAAACTCTAGTTCTTCAACATTGCCTCAATAATCAGATATAAATTCCTCCATTGGTTCTCTGAAGTTCTTCACAACCTGTTTATATTGTACTTTCCTAGTCTTCACATATATTATTCCATCCCTCTCAACTGCATAACTCAGCCATATTGGTGTGCTTTCTGTTCCTCAAATATGACTCCATTTTCTGAATCTATTCTTTGGCAATGCTCTGTAATTTTTTGTTTGTTTGTTTTTGCTTTTCTTCTTTACTTTCACCTCTTAAAATCCCTACATACTAAGCATTATCTACTTTATGGAATTTTCCTGGCTCTTCCAGTTGAGAATGTCCTCCTCTAAAGTGATTTTCCGTCTACACTTTATGCACATTGTCTGGACCTATTAATATAAATGATCTCTACTCATTTAAAATCTAGGTTCCTCAAAAAATTGTTTTTTTGCATTTTCTTTGTATTCCTGGTACTTACCACAGTGCCAGGTACCTAATAAGCCTTTAATTGATTTCTTTAGATGTGATTTTGACCAAAAAGAAGAAAATATTTGTTGCAATAGAAACAGTAGGAATATTAGATATATGTAATCACTTTCTTATATTGTTCCTTACAATTAAGGGTTGAATGAGAGGGAACAAGCATTTATTTATCCTACTATGTGACAAGCACTCTAAGTACCTCGAAATAACCTTCTAAATTAAGTGCTATAATTATCTCTATTTTGCAGTTGAAGCAACTGAGACAGACTCAGAGGTTAAGTGACCTGCCTACAGTCAGCAGGCTGATAAAGTGTCAGAGGCTGAAATTAAACTCAAATCTTCCTAACTTGCAATCCAATGTGTTATCTACTGTGAGAGCAAGTTAAGCAAGTTGGATTTCTGGAATATAAAATAAAATATGGGAATCATGGTCTCTTCTCAAGTGATAGAGTACACTTAACAAGGCCCAGTTAAAACATATCTGTTTAGAATTTTATACATATATTCAAGAACTAAGAAAATTAGAAGTGCATGAAAAATTCACATACAGACCTATGAAGCCTTTTGCTACCATGAGCAATAGTTGTGATATAAATCCCAAGTTTTGGAAAGTAATTTTCAAACAGATTCAAGAGAGGATACCTAATATTCAATTGCATAATGTTATTAAATAATTATCAGTCTTAATAGGGATGTGGATTCTCAAGAATGAAATCCTATAGTTTACCTCTCAGCTTTGTGGAAGAAGAAGGAATTTGTGACCAAAGAAGAACTAGAGATCATTATTGATCATAAAATAGATATTTTTATTGTATTGTTAAAAAGGTTTGTGTACGAACAAAATTAATGCAGACGAGATTAGAAGGGAAGCAATAAACTGGGAAACTAATTTTACATCCAAAGGATCTGATAAAGGCCTCATTTCTAAAATATATAGAGAACTGAATCAAATTTATAGTAGTTCAAGCCATTCTCCAATTGATAAATGGTCAAAGGACACGAACAGACAATTTTCAGATGATGAAATTGAAACTATTACCACTCATATGAAAGAGTGTTCCAAATCACTATTGATCAGAGAAATGTGAGCTAAGACAACTCTGAGATATCACTACACACCTGTCAGATTGGCTACAATAACAGGGAAAGATAATGCGGAATGTTGGAGGGGATGTGGGAAAACAGGGACACTAATACATTGTTGGTGGAACTGTGAATACATCCAACCATTCTAGAGAGCAATTTGGAACTATGCCCCAAAAGTTATCAAACTGTGCATACCCTTTGATCCAGCAGTGTTTCTACTGGGATAATATCCCAAAGAGATCCTAAAGGAGGGAAAAGGACCCACATGTGCAAAAACGTTTGTGGCAGCCCTTTTTGTAGTGCCTGGAAATTGGAAACTGAGTGGATGCCCGTCAGTTGGAGGATGGCTAAATAAATTGTGGTATATGAATGTTATAGAATATTATTGCTCTGGAAGAAATGACCAGCAGGATGAATACAGAGAGGCTTGGAGAGACTTACATGAACTGATGCTAAGTGAAATGAGCAGAACCAGGAGATCATTATACATGACAACAATAACACTATATGACAATCAGTTCTGATGGACGTGGCTTTCTTCAACACGGAGATGATTCAAATGTGTCCTACTTGTGCAGTGATGAAGTGAGCCATCTACACCCAGAGAGAGAACCATGGAACAGAGTGTAAAACACAACACAGCATTCTCACTCTCTCTCTCTATTGTTATTTGCTCGCAATTGTGTTTTCTTTCTCAGTTTTTCTTTTTCTTCTTTCTTGATCTAATTTTTCTTGTGCAACAAGATAACTGCATAAATATGTATACATATATTGGATCTAACATTTATTTCAACATATTTGACATGTATTGGACTACCTGCCAGCTAGAGGAAGGGGAAGGGGAAGGAAGGGAAAATTTGGAACAATATGTTATGCAAGGGTCAATGTTGGAAAAATTACTCATACATATGCTTTGTAAAAAGTTTTAATAAAAAAAGAAAAAAATTCCCATATAAATCTACCCATGGCTTAGCCGTCTTTGCTAAATCCCATTCCTTCTCCATGCTTACTGTGTCTTCTCCTGTAAGAATTTAACCTGCCAATCAATGGTATGCTTCCCTTTCATGGCATATGGCCTTGCTCCTGGTTAATTGGCAGTTCCACTAGGGAACTTGTTTTTTTCTTAGTTAATTGTTAAAATACCTTTCCTTGCTAACCATATGCTATCCTGATACTATTTTATATTTACTACTCTGGTGTTTATTTTACCTTTTCATTTTGTCTATAACTCTTCTTGTAAATAAAAGTACTTTTTGGCAAAGAGAAAAAAAAAGAATGAAATCCTAAAGTCATAAGCAGAAATAGTTTTAATGTGGAATAAAAAAAGTGCCCATCCTTCAGAAATCTATATGGATAAATAGGGTTCTCTTAATCAAATTCAGATTTACAAAATTAAACTGAAATTAAGGGCTAGTAACCAAAGAAAATGCAAACAAATAACACTTTTCTATAATAATTGTATAGGGAGAACTAAAGATAAAATAAGTTAGGGTTATAGGTGGTAGATGGAAAATAAGGGAGAGTTAAAAAAAATTGAATTTTATTGGAAGAGAAAAGGAAGTCAAAGGATTGAGTTTTGGAGTTTGGAGCTTTGAAGTGGGGGTTGGGGAGTGAGAGAAAAAAAGAAGCAAAACCTAAGAAATGTGGCAGGAGGTGTAGTAAAACCAGACAGCAGGAAGAGTCATATATTCATGTATAAAGAAAAACTTATTTATCTCTATGCATTTAAATAATTTAACCACTTAGTCAATCTTTGCCTTAACAGTTTTTCAGCACTATGCATTAATTCCTTAGAGCTGATTCTTCTGCTTAGCCTTTCTGTGCCAAAGCTCATTATTACTGGCCTGCTAAAACTAATTAAACATTTGGTTCTAAATCCAATTTCCTGTGTTCAAGTTAGTAGTGACCTAAACTTTTCATGCCATCTGATGCTTCTTTAGGAGGTGGCAGGTTGCAATTATAGTATTTTAGGCTTGTTCATAGTTGATAGATGCTTTTCCAACTGCAAGCTATTAGTTACCTTATTTGTTTGACTTTGCAAACATATAAATCTAATGATCAGTGGAAATTAATGAATCCTTTATCTTTATTAGTGGTGTTTTTGACTTCGGGGTGAAGCTCCCGACAAAAGGAACTTTATTACTTTGGAAACAAGAAGTCAGAGCACATTTACTGTTTGAGAGCACTCATGTTCTTGTGATAGAGCATTATACAGTGCTGCAGTTGTACACATACCTTTATGGGACTCCATGGACAAGGTCCTGGCACTTGAGAGTTTACAATTTTAGTCAGACATAAAACAAATGACAGCTAGTAATAAAAAATTACATTTGTGCTGATATGACCAGTACAAATATCAGAACAGGGAGGTAGAGATGTAGAAGGAAAGTTTAGGGAAGGATTTACAGAACAAGAGTGAGTGTCTGGATGATAAGAACTGAAATGCTACTCTCACCAATGCCTAGAGAGTAAGTAGCTCTGAAGAACGTAAAGTACAAGTTAGTGAGAGACTAGAGGGTAAAAACAATCCTCACAAAACTGAATTAGGGTGTTTCAATGTAATGATGCTACACCTAGACCACCATATGGTCATATATCCCTTAAAGTGGTTGAAACGAACAGATTGGTATTGCACTCCAAAGCTAATATAATACCAAACAAAGACCTGGTGCTGGATATGTTGCTAAACAGGTTTAGAAAAGTTACTAGACCTCTCAACACCTCAACTTCTCATTTCCCCAAATTGTTAGCTAATTGTATATGATATTGTTCTTGTGACTATAATGAGAGAATAATTTATTCTTGACCTTCCTCTTAGAGGAGGTTATGATTTGAGAGCTAGGTTGATGCCATGGAGTTATTACTACAAGCCTACCTTTAGCAATAATTATTCTTATGAAATAATTATTTGACAATATGGCATTTGGATTAAGAAGTGATTATTAAAGTAACTGTGTTCTTGAGTTGTCAAAGTTAATTCTATTAGTTTTAAGATTTAAAAAAAAGATAAAATATGGAGAATGCAACATAAATAAGCATATCTAAATAGAATTGAAAGTTTGAATAAGTAGAATGGATATGATGTGATACCCAAAGAAGGCCAGAAATTTAGTAAATGTTCATCAACAGTTTAGAGAATTCCCATATAGATAAAAGATCTTACACATTTCCTGGTACATAATATGTGCTTAATAGACCCTTGTTCATTGATTAATCAATTTATTAATTGTAGTAATTGGAAATGTGTTTGAAATTGTTCAGCCCTTCAATTGCAATTATCTACTTAATAGATATTAACACTGTAGTATCTCTTTTAAATTATTAATTACTATAGAGTTCAAGATCTATTAGTTAAGTGTACCCTATTTTGTAAATAAAACAGATTAACATTTATTCTAACTCTGCCACCTTGGGTCCTGATGATTTTCCTCTTTTATTATAAAAATTTCAAATATAGGGGTTCAATGTCTTCCTTAATATCTACATTAAACGGATAAAGGTTTCAGACTTGCCTCCATAGCTTCAGAACTAGCACAGCAGTAAATTGATTTATGATTTATTCTAATGCCTTCCTAGGAATACTTTTCCCTCTCCAGTCTTCAAGGACTTCCACCATCCTCCACTGAGTTCTCAGAAATCACTAACCCTGGAAGAATATTTATGGTGCATATCTTTAGGCCCTGTTGATTTGAATAAATCCTAACTTTTAGTTTAATTTTTAGCTACTTTCTACCCCACTTTAGCTTTCTACTCTCTCAACATAGGGTGATTTTGAAGAACACTTAGTTGAAGTACCATAGAATATAAACATTTTGAGAGCATATCCTCATAAAATTCCTGAAAGTCTCAGTCAACCAATAATAATCTGAATCAGGTTTTCAGCATCCCATCATATCAGTCAGAGTTTTGGAGCTCTTTAGTTCAATGCTTACTTCTAGTTACCCAAGCTCTAATATCTTCTTCTAATATATACCCTTTCCTTCTCTTTCCTACTCATTTCTGTTAATTATAATTCTTCTTACAAAAAAACAAAGATCTTCTGTCTCATCTCATACATTTACACCTATCTAACTCATCTACACTCCTTTTTAGTATTTCCTCTCTTTTCTTCTTCTGTCCTTTTGCCTTATGGATGTTTTCTATAATAAAAACATCTGAAATCCATAAAATTTTCCCTAGTTGAAAGTTTCTTATATCTAATTCTATATCTGACTGTAACTGAGTTATTTTTCCACTGATAGTCCCTTTCCCCTTATAATCCTCTCTAGTGAATATAGCTCTTTCTTCCATTTAAGGCATCACCATTTGATTCCTATAGCTACTTCTAGAAAAACAGTTCCTTCACTGCTACTTCATTCCTTTGTAATGTACACTATCACTTATACCATTCTCTCTTCATCCTTGTCATCATCACTTGTCAAACTGTTCCTGCTTTCCTCAATACTTATAACAACAATAACATAACAATAATGATAAATATAGGGGGAACGAGATGGCATAATGGATAGAAGAAGGAATAGGAATAAGTGGAGGAAAAGGAGGAAAAGGAAGAGGAAAAGAAGTAGAACTGTGATTTACTTAGTATTTTAGAGGCTGTAAGTTTTTTTTTTATAAACTTTATCTCCTTTGAGTACCTGGCATGTAAACTTGTTCTTTGCCAGTCCTTTAATATCACCCTTAATAATCTCATCTTCCTACACAATCTCACCATTTAGTTCTGAAGCTATTATATTTTCGCCAATAATCCAATCTAATAACCTCTATTTTGTCTTTAGCCACCTCTTTGACTTTATAAGATTTGATTCTCTGGATCACTGCTTCCATGATATTCTTCCTTCCTTTGTCTTTCATGATACTCAGTACTTGTGATTCTCTTCATGCATCTTTTACTATACAGTTTCTCCATGTCCATATGCTTCATGGATTAATTTTTTTGTTCCTTGTCCCTTAGTATAAGGATTCATTAAGACTATGCTTTCCATCTTACCTCTCTTTTTAGTAATCACAAATTCTGTATTACTCAAAAGAGGGATTTTTTTTCTTTGACCGGTTTCTTTTACATTTTGTAATTGAAGAACTACCTACTAGAAATTATAAGAACAAAGAATAGTCTACCTCTCAGATCTGTGGAAAAGGAAGGTATTTGTGGCCAAAGAAGAACTAGAGTATATTATGGAATACAAAATGGATAATTTTGAGTATATTAAGTTAAAAAGTTTTTGTGCAAACAAAACCAATGCAGACAAGTTTAGAAGGAAAGCAATAAAATGGGGGGGGGGGGAATTTATATCCAAGGGTTCTGATAAAGCCCTCATTTGTAAAATATATAAACAATTAACTCAAATTTATAAGAATTCAAGACATTCTCCAATTGATAACTTGTCAAAGGATATGAACAGAAAATTTGAGATGAAGTAATTAGAACCATTTATAGTCAAATGAAAAAAAAATGCTCTAAATCACTCTGATTAGAAAAATGCTATTTAAGACAACTCTGAGGTACTACTATACATCTCTCAGGTTGGCTGAGATGACAAGAAAAGATAATGATGAATGTTGGAAGGGATGTGGGAAAATTGGGACACTAATTCATTGTTGGTGGAATTGTGAACTGATTCAAACATTGTGGAGAGCAAATTGCAATTTTGCCCAAAGAGCTAAAAAATCATGAATACCCTTTGATCCAGCATGTCTCTAATAGGCCTATATCCCAAAGAGATCATAAAAAAGGAGGAAAATGCACATGTGCAATAATATTTATAGCAGCCTTTGTTGTGGTAAGAAACTGGAAACTGAGTGGATGCTCATCAGTTGGAAAATGGCTGAATAAGTTATGGTGCATGAATATTATGGAATATTATTGTTTTGTGAGAAATGATCACAGGATAATTTCAGAGAGGCCTGGAGAGTCTTACATGAACTGATGCTAAGTGAAGTGGGCAGAAACAAGAGATCATTGTATACATCAACAGCAAGATTATACAATGATCAGTTCTGATGGGCGTGACTCTTTTCAACAATGAGATGATTCAAGTCAGTTCCAATGATTTTGTGATGAAGAGATGTGATGACCACATATTTAAAATCAACCGGAGTCAGGAATTCAGGTTAAGGGAAAATCTTCGATCTTTATTCTCTGTGGAAGTGAAGAAGGATCGGAAGTGAAGAGGGATCAGAGGTGAAAGGGGGATTGCGATAGCAATGTGAGCAGCTGCGACAAGACGCCAGCCAGCAGTCTCTCTCTACCTCTCTTCCTGCCCCTCTGCCTCCACTCACCCAAAATCTTCATTTCCTATACAACACATCAGGACTTGCACAAAGAGTGGGCGAGGCCATTCTTTCTCCAAGCATATATATTAATAGAGTATGGTCCAATTACTGTTTAGCCTCATGTGCTTGGGCACTCAGTGCATCAACTCGAGCTTCAGCCCATTAAAAAGAGAGTCATATATACTCAGAGAGAGGACTGAGGGAACTGAGTGTGGACTACAATATGGTATTTTCATTTTTATTGTTGTTGTTTACTTGCATTTTGTTTTCTTTCTTATTTTTTTCATTTTGATTTGATTTTTCTTATGCAGTATAATAATTGTGGAAATATGTAGAGAAGATTTGCCCATGTTTAACATATATTGGATTGCTTGCTATCTAGGGAAAGAGGTAAGAAAATAGAGGAAGAAAAAATTGGAACAAGATTTTCCAAGGGTGAATGTTGAAAATTATTTGTGCATATGTTTTGAAAATAAGAAGCTATTAATAAGATAATAAAGAACTATCTGCTGCTATTCCCTTATAGATCTATAACATTTTAAATTTCATTTCTTTTGTCAAATTAGCTATTTTATTCCACTACCTATAATTATGACATTTATTTCTGCTTCTTAAATACTCTGATCTCTGCTCTATATGACAATCCTGATTTCTTTCTAGGTCTTGGTTCTCCCAATGTCTCAGCTGAATTTCCTCTTTTGTCTTCAGAAGAATTTACATCTATACTTCAGTAATCTCTTATATCATTCATACAAATCATAATCCCTCTTTGATTGAACATGTTAAAGAAACCATTTATAAAGCACTATGTACCAAGCAATGTTCTAAGCACTGAGGAAGAAAAAGATAGTTCCTACCCTCAAGGATTTTGCATTTTAATGAGCAGAGACAAAGCATGAAAGGGAACTGAAAAGGGAAGGGAGGATATCCAGTAAAGGCAAGGAATTAAAATTACAAAGCATCAGGAGTGAAACCAGGTTAAAACTGAGCATATCTGACCTAAGAATTTTCTTAAATGGAAGTTTCAGGCAAGAACTCACCAATCAGAGGAAAGGGCCATAGGAATAAAGGAATATTCAGTGTGAGAAGATTCAAGAGCAAAATGAGTTTCTTCTACAAGTTGCCATAACAACAACAATAAAAAAAAATCAACCTCATGTAGTCAACCTGGGGATGAACCTTTAATAAAATTCCTCAGGCTGGTCCCCACCCTGATATTAGATACACAATATATAGTTAACAGATTTCACACTTGAAATCTTTTCATCCTGATAACGTTTCACAGGGCTTGTTTGCTGCTGGCATAGCCTCTGAGAACCTAGATCACCTCTGTGCTCTGATAAAGCACCAGGGGAAGACCTCTGTATGGTAAAAAAGCTAGAATCTCTTTTCACAAGATTTTTCCTAGTCATCTGTCAAAATAATAGGTTGACAATTCTGGTTGGAATCATGAATTCTTCTAACTCGTTTTACAGTGGTCAGAGTGTTAAAATGAGTGTAGGGCTAAGGTGAGTGAAATAAATAAATTAAGCTAATAACTGATTCAAGTCCAAAGATCCGAAGTAGTGAAACTGGTGGCTTATTGGGAAGCGGTGAGGACAATGCACTGCCATTTGTTCCCCAATTCTTTCTTCATGAAGAATGTGGCAACTAGGGCACATCAGTCTGATGAAATGAGTACTATGCATTGCAGAATAAAGACCTCTTAGAAAAGAATGATAACAATGAAAATGTATAGCTATTACTAAGAGATAAAGGGAAGTTATGCTTTGGAAAGAGAAAGGCTAACATGCACTATAGAGATTTTGAGCATTTCAGATTTCCTGATGGTTCAAGAAGCCTCTCGCTTCAATCCATTCCCTGTTCTACTTCTACCGTCTCCAAAGCCTCCTGACCAAACCCATAGCCCATGCCTTTTCTTCTTAAATTCTAGAATCATGAATGAATGAGCACCAAATCAACTATGCTACTGTTATAAGATAGAGTGTGTACCTTGAATTCATTATAGTTCACTTAACATCACTGTACCTTTCTGGAACAAATGCCCCTACATATTTGTCCTTGTTTATTTTATATAAGCTCTTTTAGACTTGCAAATAATACTTTTGCCTTTATATTTGTGGTCCCAATATTTCCCATAACACGGCATAGTGTAAGTTCTTAAAACCTTTTTGTTTGTAAATTCATTCATTTATGAACATAGGTACTAATAAAAAGTGTCCATTCTTTGTGGTACTAAGATTTAGGAAGACACTTTTCAAGGTAGGACAGAGGGATGGAACAAAGCAGAAGATAATGTGTTGTTACCAGCTTTCATCTTGAAAAAGGAACAGTTGATGAATAAATATAAGCTTTATTTCAATTTTCAATCTAATCCAATTCAATTTGATAAACATTTACTAAGCACTGACTATGTGCCAGGTGTGCTATGCACTATGGATACAAAGATAAAAATGAAAAAGAAAAGAAAAAGGCTCATGTCCAAAAGGAGCTTAAACTCAAGTGAAAGCAGGAAATATGCAAATATTGAAGCAACTATAAGACATGTCAAAATATAAAAAAGTAATTTCAAGGATCAGAAGGATTCCTAAGTGAAGGGAGGATTAATAACATTCTTATTTTTGGAGGAGCTAGAGATTCCAAGAGGCAACAATGAGGAGAGAAATTATGTCATGAACTGGGGGAACCATTGATGAGAATATATTATATATAGAGGCAATATTGGGAAAATTCTGGGAAAATAGTTTGTAGTCCCAAAATGACAGGTTTTAAATAACAAATGGAGTATGTAGTTTATTCTAGGAGGAATAGCAAGCCACTGAGGCTTCTGGAACAAAAGAGTCACAAGATCAGTCCTGGATTTTAGAAAGATTATTTTGACAGTTATCCAGGAATGAATGAGTGAAAGGAATAATTTGAAACAGAGAGACCAATTAAGAAGTCATATCAATACTTCAAGTAGTATTGATAATACCAGCTAACTATTTAGGGATGAGGAATGTTGAGGGAAGAATTGAAGATACAATATTGTGAATCTGAGTAACTAGAAAAATGCTGGCACCCCGGATAGAAACAAGGGAATCAGGAAGAGGATTTAGTGTGTGTGTGTGTGTGTGTGTGAAGATAATGATTCCACTTTGGTAATTTAGAGTTTGAAATGTCTATTTCCACAATTTCCCATTTAATTGACTTATTCCAAATCCTTTGACTCTATCTAAATTACAATTTATATATTTTATTACTTTGTGTTTATTGATTTATATATTTCCCCCTTTTGTCCTTTTGCTTTCCTCTCATTTTCCCAACCTCTCATTTTTAGTAGAAACATTTTTCTGGCACCCTTTTCCAGAAGATTTCTTTTGTTTTATCTCTATTCTGTAATTCAGTGGCTGTATACTATTACTTATATTTCTTTTGTTCTTTGTACCTCATTACTTTAAAATAATTTCTGAAGTACCAAGTTTGAACTTCCTCTTCTATCACATTTTGTTAAAAATTTTGTAGATCTTACCCTATTTTTTTTTCTTTTTCAACTACATTTCTCTCTTAGTCCTTTGGTTGAAATCATTCTGTGTCCCAAGTACTATTATACAGTTATATTCCCTTGATCTTACAATATCACTCTCGCCTCTTATATCTGGATGCTCAACCTACCTCTAAGGGCAATGGCTGCCAATCTACGTTTAGATTCATGTATTGTATCTCCTGGGATTGGAAGCAATTTCTAGGAATTACAATCTTTTTTACCCCCTTAGAGAAGGGTATCCCCTAATGTACAAATTACTCTGCAACACATTCAATTATGCTCTCTTTCTTACCATAGTCTCCTTGAATTGTGCGGATGAGGTTCAGCTGGGTTGATGCCAGAAGTACATGAGTAGAACTCAGTAGTACAACTTAGCTTCCTGACCCACTTCTCTCAGTCTCAAAAAACATATAGGAATTTCCTTCAACTGGCTTGGCAATTCTGTTTTCCACATTCCCCTTCCATTTTGTACTTCCTTTTCTTCATGTAACTGCACAGAAACAGTATCTTTTCTTTCAGAGAGTTTAGAGGTTCAATATGAGTAACTTCAGTGTGAAAACTAAGTAAAGATTTGTACACATGTATATTTATGCAAATGTTTGTAATAACTATCTAATGCATGGTGTGGACTATAGGTAGAATTTCATTTGTACAATTTATCTATCTTCTGAAAGTTTATATTTTTCTTGTGCAGTGCATCTTCTTCTTCTTGTGCATTTTGGTCTTTTTTGTTAGTTTGAAATAGCATATGGAAAAGGAATACCCTGTTATCTTACCACTTATGTGACCTTCATTCTTCTATTACTTTTCAAGGTGATATTTAGATAGATAAAAGTAAAACTCAGATTAGAAGAAAAGAACATATGCAAGAGACTATGCTATTATAGATGAGAAGAAAACACTAAATGTGATTCTAGGAATTCCTATCCAATCTGTGCATAATAATAAAGACAATGACTCTTGCCATTTCCCAGAGAAGTTCAAGTGATACAAAACAGCACAATAACCGAGTCTGAAAAAGCCTTAGCCATCAAACAATTAATCTTTTTGCCAAGCAAAGAGACATAGTAGCCAAGGGCAACACTGGTTCAGAGTATAAATTCATTTGTAAAATATAATGGAGAAAGAGGATGGAAGATGATGAGCAATTACATTTCAAGAAACAGTGAAAAGCTATTGAAGATGACAAAAGGAATTGACTGAGAGCTTGGTCTGAGATTAAGTTAAACCATATTATACTGAGACATTTGGAAATACAATTGGAAGCAAGGCATCAAAAACAACAAAATTGAAGGGAATGTTTAGTGGTTCCAATAAAGACCTCACAGGAACCACAGTTTGAAGCGTACATTGATTGATATTCAAGATAAAAGAGAAGATTACAAAACAGATGGAAAGCACAAAAGTGGTATTTTCTGTCTTTAGTTTGGGGGAATTGCATTTTAGGAAAAAACATTTACAAACTAGAGTTTTTCTAGAATAAGACTTCCAAGATGGTAAGAGGACTTTAGACCATTCTTTGTAAGGATGAAGAGAAAGAAATAGGGATGTTTTAACCCAAAGAAAAGAAGATTTTTTAGTTAGATTGATAGATAGATAGATATAAATAGACAGACAGGTAAGAAAGACAGAAAGATAGAAGGACAGAGAAATAAAATAGCTATAAGCTGATAGATGGATAGATAGATACAGAGATAGAATAAATACTTACTAAATATTTGCTATTTGTTAGATAACTGTGTTAAATGCTAGAGATACATACAAAAGCAATCAAAGGAGTGTCTGGCATCAAGAAGCTTATATTCTAATGGGAGAAGACAATATATGAAGGAAAGTGCTTGGATAGAGTACCAGTGTGGGATATGTAGGAAGTTATTTGGTGACTATATATGATAAAAATTTCATCTGTTAAAATCAGAAGAATCTAAGAGAGGAATCATAATTTCCAGTAAGATAGAGATGGAGAATGAGGATATGATGAGACTACAGAAAGTACTATGCTGTCTAGGGTGTAAGTATTTGAAATGTTGCCCTATTGAAGAAGAGATTAACTCTCTTTTGCTTGGTTCCAGGGAGAAATATAAGTAATAATGAATAGAAATCCATTTTAGCTAGCTATGAGACAACTTTCCTAATATAGGACTATCTACAGAAAGAATAACAAGACTAGTCTCATCATTGCATTGTTTAATCAGTGGTTGAATAATCCCTTAAGGATGTTATGGAACAGCAGTGTTAAACTGTGTCCCAAATAAGAATAAAATATAATTGCTAAATATTTGACAAAATAAATTCAAAAACAACACAATGTGGATAACACTGATTTGTGATTTTCTAAGTCAATATGCAGCTTCAAGAATCTGTTTATATTTTAGTTTGATCCCTCTAGAAAACTATAGAAGATTTTCTTGCTCTAGGTTCAGCTGGACTAGATGACCTCAGGTTGTTTTCAGTACTTAGATTTCAAATTCTGTTGCGGGTAGTGCTAGGGAAGTAATTTAGAAAATTCAAGCTACTACAAGCCATATTCCTGATTTTTTGTTTCTATAAAATCTTTATGATAATGACCCACTTTAGGCTCATATTAATGAAAATATGAGAAGGGAACATATAGACTTTCACATACAATTTTATACAGCAGAAAACTTTTACTATAATATAATTATGCTTTGATGAGAATATAATATGTCATTGTATTTACTGGTTATTTTTTAAAAAGCATTTTGATTAGCAATAACAACTAGAAATTTGAAAGCTCTCCTCAGACAAGATATATCTCATGAGGCAGTGCTGAACTTCAGTTCACTCATGAGTTTGAATTCTGACTTTACCAATTAACATCTCTCTGGATCTCATTTTCCTCGTGTATGTAATGAAGGGCTTGGAACACTTGACCCCAAACTTTTCTCTTTCTTGAGCTATCATCCTACTGCAAAAGTGTAGCATTGTCATGAGAGATATAACTGAACACATAACTTTCTTCCACTGAATCCTGATATCAAGGGATGTGAAAACTGGGAGTTATATGTCTGCTGACAGTGTTTGTGAATTTCATGGAAAATGCCCTGGTTAATTAAGATTGTCCTCTAAAAATAAAGATTCAATATTGATGGTGAGTTTCTTTAATTCTTCCCCTTCACAAATGACATGCCATTTGTATTTATCCCAGAGGATAACACTAGAAAAGCTTCTTCAGAAAAATCAACCTTATTGCCATGTAATTTGATCTAATCACTCAGAAATATTTCCCAGATTATGATATACCACTGGACAGGCAGTCTATCACATTGATACATACACACACACACACACACACACACACACACATATATATATATATATATATCTATATATCTATCTATCTTTAATAAATGCAATAGATTAAAAAAAGAACTAGGCCTGGAACTGAGTAGGAGGAGCAGATAATATTGAATTAAATATGGGAAATTGAAGTGCTTTTTTTCAAACACTTACTAAGCATCTATTATGGGTCAGGCACTATGCTATATGCCTAGGAGCCAAAGAAAAAGTCCCTGCTCCCAAGAAGCTTACAATCTAATAAGAGAAGGCAATATACAAAAGAAATCTGAATGGACTGGGATAAGAGGAGCAGCATAGGGACAAGATGAAGAAGTCAAAGAAACCTAAAATGACTATAGCTAAAGAAGCCAAAGGAATCTAAAATGAGTGCACCAAAGTGGTAAAGGAGAAGGTATCATGCTTTTTAAAATTCCACATTGACTATCAGTCCAGAAATCTATCTTTTTAGTATCACATTCTAGTGATGTTATATGGCTGCTAAATGTAGGGCACTAACATCTTAGGAGAGTTACAATTATAAATCAAAAGACAATGGAAAGAAACATGGAAAGAAAAAAGTATATAACAAAGTACAAAATAACTTTTACACAAAAAATAATAGAAAGTAATTATTAAGGACATATATTGTTAAGGATATGAGTGAGCACAGCAAAAAAAAAAAAAAAAATTAAATGGATAGAAAGAACGAGTGGCACATTGATACCCTTAAAAACAAGAGGAAAAAACCTCAACTATTCTGGATATATCCTCTAAGGATGATTTATTGACAACTGTATCTAAGAATCACACAAAGTGATTATATATAGAAATATAAAGAAAAAAATCTTAGAAGAAACTACCCCCAAAAGGATCCATCAAAATATGTAGATAGGTAAAGTCTGCTATAATAAGGTGATATTTATAAGACTCTTCAAAGTTTGTAAAGTATTTTATTTGTGTATGCTTGCATGTATAGGTATAAATTGATTTTTATATAATGCAGAATAAATATTTAAATTATATAAACATATTTTATGAGTATATGTATATATCTATGCACACTCATATGCATACATACATACACATTTAAGTATATAGACTCATTTGAACCACACATAAAAAGAAAAGAAAAGAAAAACTGGTGAGGTAAGGTTAAGCTTTTTAAAGTTAGGCATCTGAACACAAGAGAGGTTAAGTGAAATGTTATAGTTACATAAATAATAATTATCAATGCTGGGATTTGAATTCAGGTTCTTCCTAACTCCATATATAGCAACAATTTGCTTTATGTCAATGACTATTATTTTGTAAAGCTGACCAAGACAGATTTATTTTAGAGTTTACAGAGATTTATTTTATGAGAACTGGGAAGAACCTAGGTGTTCATTGATAGCAATTCATTTATTTCATGAATTAGGAAATTAAGTCCTAAGAAATTTACTCACATGAACAGTTAGCACAACTAAGACGAGGATAGCATTCTAAAAATACTCTATTAAACTACAATAACTATCCTTATAGTATATCACTACAGTTATTATCTTCATATTATAGAGATTAGGGATGCAACAACCCTGTGATCTAGAAAATCAAATCCACATGAAATTTTCACCCCTCCCTTCATACTCAAGAAGTCTGAATTATGATATTAAAAGGTAAATATGTTGATATTATATAATACTTTACATATATTTTATGCATTTCTGAATTTCTAAACTTTTTCTGGGTTGTCAGCTGGCATTTGCATATCATCTACAGCTTCTGCAAAATTCCCTCCCCTTTATCCACATTTAATTTTGTATGCTGCCAATTGCTATATCAAAAACTACAATGGAGAAAAGTCACAAAGTGGAAGAGAATAACTATATTTGTTTCAAAGTATCTTTCATTTTTCGCCTTTGTATCTACATATATTTTTTCCATTCTTGATATCCTAAAACTTATTTAGCTATCTTTGATGTTTAAAAATATAGACTGGACTAGGTGATTTCACATGGCCTTCAAAATCCTATGATACTATCACCTCATTCTCCTTTCTACTATCATTTCATTTTTTGCTATTTTAGGAGGGAGTGAGGCACTGGGGGCTAAGTGACTTGGGGACACACAGTTAAGAAGTGTTAAATGTCTGAGGTCATATTTGAATGCAGGTGTTCTTGATTCCAGGGCCAGTGTTCTAGCCAATGCGCCATCTAGCTCTGCTCCCCTCCCCTATCATTCCTGAACAAAATTCTAGCCCTTCTCATCCAGTAGTCCAGTCATTTCAGTTGTCTTACCATGTCTCATTATTCTGAATATCAGAGCAGTGACCTTGAGCCAATGATTTCATTTTCTTTTCCTTACTTCCTAAGTTCCTTTACGTAGGTTCTGGAACAAAGACAATTTATAATTATTGAAATGATGTTGCTACCATTGATATTTATAGGGAATTCATAATTAAGGGATGCCCAAAAATGCTTTTAAAGTACATATGCACACATACTATAGATAATAATCATACTTGGAAGTGCCACCGTCACAGATTAATAAAGATCTTTTATTAATCAAGTGCTTATAATTTATTAGGTGTTGAGCTGAGTATTAGGGGGAAGCTGTGTAACATCTTGTCTCTCTTCTCAAGAGAATTAAAACTGTTTCTTAAGTTTCTTAAGTTTCCAAATAGATTTTTAGAAAGTGGTTCTCCACCTAGCTACTCTTCTCCTACCTAACTACTCTTCTCCCACCTAACTACTCTTCTCCCACCCACTCTCCCTCCACCCAAACAAATTGACCATGTTTCCTTTTCTGCTTCAGTTTTGTTTTTCTTTTATTTGTTAAATCTTCCTGCTGATCAAGACATACTTTACATACTTACTTTTAGATTCTGTTATTTCTATCATCAATGTATTTAATTTAAAGACTTCTCTGATTTTCTCTCTTGTTATTTTTTAAAAAATACAACAATTTTCATTTCTTTGTAACCAACCTCCTCTCAAATTATAATAAAACCTGAATTAAAAAAATGAATCCAATTTATTTTTCATTTGGTGTATAGATTGTGGACATTGGGTTAATTTTGAACAAGAAACTTTAAAATCACTGATATATTGGGGAAAATATAGATGTTTAGCTCAAAGCTGCTAGATTGAACCTTCTTTGAGCATGGCATTCATATAACATCATCCCAGCTAGCTCTAACTTGCATTAGTATGAGTCACTAAGAAAGACTTCCAAGACCCCAATCAGTTATCACCCCAGTAAATGTGTTTTTTGAAATTCCTTTCATGTTCAGTGAAAATTAATGCTTCAGTAAATAGTTACATCACTAATTGACAAATATGACAATATCAGATTATTTTTACTTCCTAGGAATGGGGGTAAGAGAAAAGGTTAATTACAATTATTTTTGAATCTAACTAATAGAGAGAAGTGTTAGCATCTGTGCTATTCTGACTGCTATAAGGTTGGCAATAATATCTATGTATTAACCATAATGGATTGACCCACTGTTGTGGATGTCATTGCTTTTACCTGAATTTACCCAGCAGCTAACAAAATAGGTCTCTTTCACTAAAGACTAATTTTCACATTAAAAAAAAATCTTTATTATGGGTCTAGTGCAGTTGAATTGCCTGACACAGTGGGGAATCTATACTTACACTGGTAACATTAAGCGCTGAGAAAATGCCTCAAGTGATGATCAAGCTGAGCGGTAATTCAGACTCTGGATACTTTGACTTCATCAAAAATCCACCAGGTGGCACAAAAATATCTTGTAGCGAAACTGAGCATGCTCTCATTTTTGACTGCAATGAAGTGGGGAAAAATTAGCAATGTTGCCTGGTAACTTCGAAACAACAAAAAATATAATATTTGTGTACTATCACCCTGCTGAGTCTCATCCTTTGGCCCAGTAGGCCATTTAACACTAGTAAAAAGAGAAAAATGTAAAACTGATGTGAGGGAAGGGAGAAGGTGGATAAATAAATATAATACTTTATTATACTACAATTCATCAATATAAATATACCGTCTTTAGAATTTTGAAGAAATTTTCTACTTATGTTGGTTTTTCCAAATAAAAGTAAAGATGTGATTTAGCTAGAGCTTTTTTACACAAATTTTATTTTGGTTTATGATTTTATGTGCATAAAAAACCAAGAAATTTATCAAGGTTCGAATTCATTAAAATTTTATGGATTTGGAAATTCTAACTTTTTGCTATCTAATGATTGTAATAAACATGTCATAGAATAAGATGAGAAGAGGGAAATGATTTTTTAACCTTTATTTTGTCACTTTCTTTCCTGAAGTTCTGGCCAGTATGAAGAATACATCTAGTCTGAGGAAGATTCAGTCTTGGTTTAATTTGTAGTAGTTCTGGGTCAAGGTCAGTCTGACACTTACTAGGGAGAAGAGTCTCATTCCACAATATTTAAGGGTTCAAGTTACCAAAAAATATGTTTAGTATATTTTGACCTCAGGGCTGCCAACCTAATCTAGGACGATATTATAGATTATCTCCAGGACCCCTAGAACGCTTAGATATAAAAATGAGAGTTAGTAATCATGCCAAATTCAAATCATTTTTGATAGATTTTAGGTTCTTCTGAGAAAGGAAAAATAGGATATGTCAGCTTGTAGGAAGAAGACCATAAAAACAAGAGCATCAATGCTTTTGTATTTCTCAAAATGATATACCATGTCACTACAAAAAAAAAGTTGAATGCTATGAATCCATTCAAGAATCTTGTGTGGTTGCCAAAAACAATGTACCTGAAGATTCAGGGAGCCATATTGAACAAAAGTTTATGGAAAACCTGCTATATATAATCTTAGACTCAAGGCCTATCCATATGGGATTCTTCTCATTGGTGGAGGTCAGTTATTTAATGATCAGTGCCTGCATGAGAGATGGATTTCATGAGAGTATAAAAGGAAAAAGTTCCTTATTTTCTGGATTTCAGATTTAAGAAAGAGGAAATACAATTTCTGACTTTTCCAGCTTCTTAAGGGAGAGAAAACATTCCAGAAATAGGCCGACATATAGAGGAGATGATACCTGGATTACTTCCCTAATTCCAGATTACTGTGTTTCGGACTTTGAGCAATTTCTTCTGCATTAAGACCTGGGAATCTCTCAATCTCTCTCTCTCTTTCTCTCTCTCTCTCTCTCTCTCTCTCTCTTTCTCTCTCTTCTCTCTCTCTCTCTCTCTCTCTCTTTTGAGAAGAAATATCTCTCTCACAATGGATGATGTCATTTACTTCATCTTTTGTTCAGTATATATTCTCATTTATGTAGCTTCTCTAATTTCAATTTGCTAGTTATTTATGTATTTTCCTTCCTTCCTTCTTTCATTCTTTCTATCTCTTTCCTTTTTCTCTTTCTTTCTCTTCTTTCTATCCTTTATTTTTCCTTCCTTCCTCCCTTCCTTCCTTTTCTTTGTTTTTTCTTTCTTTCCTTTCTTCTTTCTTTCCTTCCTTCTTTCCTTTCTTCTTTTTTCCTTTCTTCCTTCCTCCCTTCCTTCCTTTTCCTCCTTTCCTTCCTTCTTCCCTTCCTTCTTCCCTTCCTTCTTCCTTCTTTCCTTCCTTTTTCCTTCCTTCCTTCTTTCCTTCCTTCCTTCCTTCCTTCCTTCCTTCCTTCCTTCCTTCCTTCCTCCTTCCTTCCTTCCTCCTTCCTTTCTTTCTTTCTTTCTTTCTTTCTTTCTTTCTTTCTTTCTTTCTTTCTTTCTTTCTTTCTTTCTTTCTTTCTTTCTTTCTTTCTTTCTCTTTTCCCTGAAGTAGAGACTGTCCAACTTCTGATGCTAATCACCTACCTTATTTCTTGGGCTGTCTTTCCCTGGAGAAGTGTTGGAAGAGGAGATGGTAGTGATTTCAAATCATATTTCTTTGTGATCCATATCTAGGCAGATTCATGTCTTTCATATTTCTACACTGGCAAAACTCACTGCCTAATGCACATGCTTTACATAACTATAAAGCCTAGCACAAGTAATCATTTTTAGTTTGTTTATTTTGCCAAAATATGAGTACATACTTCCAGGTCCTTGAAGACCTAAAGATAGAAATATTACTTTAAGCAAAGATTAAAGCAAACACAAACATCTTGATTAAAAGAAGAAATACTTTATCTGGATAAATCTCCTGAAAATCTATAGAGGTTAAAGTCTATATACTAGATTGGGTTGAGGTCATTAACTTTCCCAAGATAGCCATTTAGTGTTATGCATCTGTGGCAAGATGTAAAACATCAGGTCTTAACCTTGAATTTGGACATATTCTATTTTGATCTCTCAAGTAACTGACTACTATTCTATTTTTTTTCTCAGCAAGATTTTATTTTTCCACAAACATATTTGGATTGTGTGAAACATTCATTATTTTTATAAGATTTTGTGTTATAATTTTTTTCTCTATCCCTCCTTTCCCTCATCCCTCCTCAAGACACCAAACAATTTGATATAGATAAATATATGTAGCATATTTCCATATTTGTCATGATGTGTAAGAAAATTCAGACCAAAAAAAAAAAACCACACAAGAAAAAAAAAGGAAATAAATATGCAATTGAAAAAGGGTGAACATACTATGCTTTGATCTATAGTTTTCTCTCTGGATACAGATGTTGACTGTTGTTCTTAAGCCAATCTCTAAGCAGGTTATTGGTTCCGTATGCAGGAATTGAAGTAGCAGGACTGATGTGGATGATGTAAACACCAGATGATTGTAGGCACCAAAAGTTGGGGTTAGGTCATGTGAAGAATTCACTATGGTCATTCTCTTTGGCAAAAGATTTAGGGAAGAGGTTACAGGCAAAATGAAAGGATACAATAAACATTGGGAATGGTAAAAATGAAATAGAATGGGAGAGCATATGAAAGACAAATTCCTCAGTGGAGTCATAATTACTCAGGAGAAAGGGAGTACCCCATGATGCTGGGACATGTCCTTAGCTGTCAGGTTAAGTCCTGAATGGGATGTAGCATCCTAAAAGAGTTAGTTGGCTGTATGGAGAAGTGGAGTCAGGAGACACTGCACAAGGAGTGGTGAGGTTAGGCAGCAACTGCAGCATGGCCATAAATAGATTTTACAGGGAAAATTTAACCTCGGCGACGTGACTGGGATTTTTGAAAGGACATGGCAAGGTAAAGCTGCCCAAGATCCCTACAAGACCCCAAGAATTTGATCTAACTTGGATTACTGACTGGAGATCTCCCGAGAGTTGGGACCATGGGGCTAAACTGATCTCAATCAGTGCCTTCTCCCTGGTTCCCTCAGATCAGTTCTTCAGTTTCTCTATACTCAACACTACATTCAGGACCTCATCAGGAGCAGAACTTCTGCATCTGCTCAGAATTTCACTGTCTTATTGGTGACTAATTCTAGTTAAGGATGCCACAGCAAAGATCCTCTTGGGCTTTGTTCTTCACTCATTTCTCTCTACCTCTCTGGAAAGGCTGACTATGGTAATCCTCCTTGTTCTGAGACTTTTATAAATTTCCCAGTTTGAGAATTGGGCAAGAGACTAAAGTACCTGGAGCTTATTTAAATCTTTGATATCCATTGTAACTCTCTTCTTTTTCCTCTCACTTGACTCAGGGCTTACATAATAGGTCTTTTACCATTCAATAGGAAAGCTATTTACTAACCTCTCTAGGTCCGTTTAGAAAACTTTAACTGTCAGTCAAATTAGGTGCTGCTGACAGCAACTTTTTTTTTTTTTTTTTCAAATCTGCTTCCTTTAAAAATAACATGTTTAAACAATTTTAAAACAAAAATTGTATATATTCTCCCACACTCCCTGACATAGACCTTAATATACCCACCCCCCTCCATAGTTTGGGCTCTTATATTCAAATAAATAGGGTTATAGTACTGGGAACCGGGGAGCAAGTGTTCAATTTCAGTTCAATCACAGAGGCATGATGTAAATTTGAACAATTCCCTATACAAATCTTGGTGGTTAAAACAGGAACAATAATACTTGACATCTCTCTAATGCATGAAAGTCTTATGGAAATTAATCTAAAAATCTTCAAATTATTTAAATGCTTAAATATAAACATAAAACAAATATAACAACAAGCATATATTAAACAACTTCTGAAGGAGATAGAAAGTTTAGAAAAGACATGTTCTTTACACAGAGTTCAGTGATTATTTGTGTGAGAATGTGTGTGTGTGTGTGTGTATTAAAAAAAATAGACACAATAGACAACATAAAGATTTAGGAAAATGAAAGAAGCAGAGACAGAGACAGAAATTGTTATAAAAATGAGATTTAGATAGAGACAGGAACAAAGTGTCAGAGAGAAACAGAGACATAAAGACACAGAAAGAAACTTGGAGAAACAGAAACTGAGAGGAAAGAGAGTTAGATGAGAGAGCCATATATGCATAAAGATATGCAAAGAGAGACAGAGGTACATAGAGGAGAAAGACAGAGACAAAAAGAGACAGAGACCAAGGCAGAAAGATAGGAGACCTTGAGCAAGTAATCAAATCTTTTAACCTATTACTACCCCCAGGTAATGCTCTAAAACTCCAAGATAGGATTGTCTACATTGATGGAGGAAGTTCCTCACCTTGTAGCCTCTACAATGATAGTTTTTCCATGGTTAATAAAATTCCAGTGCATTTGTACTATCCTTATACCTTAAATAGGTAGGCTAGGAAGAATATTTTAGCAATAACTTCATCAGGGTTGTCAAAGTGAAGAAAATAATTAAAATAATTATTTAACGAATTTGTATCCTACTAAACAGAAAATCTAGAAAAATGTGTCAAGAATTCCATGTTTGACTTTTACTCTGCACATGGGTTATTGGTAGTACTTGATTGTGAGTTCAAAGATATTCTTTTATAAAAACCTCCTGATAGAATTTTTTGTTGTTGTTAAGGACATGATTATATGTAAAAATGTGTTTCTGCCTTCCCATTATTTCACATAGATTCCTCTTAGCTTTCTCTGCTCTTGACAAATACATGTAAATGGGTTGTTTTTAAGTTTTCAAGAAAACAAACATACCTTATTCTTGTGGCTCAATAATGTACAAAAAACATAAATAATTTATAAAAAGAAACAACAACAAGAGATCAGTTGATCATTTAAGAGCTTAAATAATAATTCAAGGTCTAAAATTAATTAGATGATTCATAAAGAGAAACACTGTATATATTTGAGAAAAGTCATGAATGATCCATTTTGGCAAGATTGGTAATGAATTTAACCAAATTAAAGACCAGAGGTCCCTCCCCTTTCCATCCTTTTCCTTGCCTTTTCTTCTCTTCCCTTTCCTTTCCTATTCTCTTCTCTTCATTTCCCTTGTTTTCCTATCTTTCCCCTTCCCTTTTCTCTTCTCTTCCTTTCTTTTCCCTCTTCTTTCCCTTCTTTTCTCTCTTTATTTTCCCTTCCCTCAACAAATATTCCCTGAAACCTATTATGTTAAATACTGCTTACCGTTCAGGTTCTCATGTAAAGATGAATATGCTATGGATTCTTTCAGTAATCTATAACCTGATTGAGGAGTTGCAGAGATAAGACATTTATACACAACTGTTTTTATATCATCAATTGTAGTAGAAACAACTATATGAGTCTGTAACAAAGAACTTAACGTGCAATTAAATTCTGATTTATCTTTCTTGGTTTTCTATGTGTGTTGAATATATAGACAATAGGACCATAGTACCACTGGAGGTTATATGCCTCAATTTACAAATTCATATTTTCAATTAAAAAGCTAGATAAATTTCTGGTCTTTTAGTCTTCAAGCCTATGAATTGACAAGGGGGAAAGAGGGTGGTGGTGGAGGGAAACAACATTTTTGCTGTAGAGTATGTAGTGAAGAATCTCACTCTGAAAAAGCCTGTGTAGAATCTATGCAGATGGCACTCCCAGTAGGATTACACATCCCAGGGAACTTGTGAACCATATGGAGGAAAAAGTTTCCCGGCCGAGAGTTACGCTCCATTATTTCCCATTGGAAGTAGTTCATTGTGATCAGGCTTGAATTATCAGATGTGAGGCAACGGGTATCAAAACGTTATCTTTGCCAGAGTTTGAAACCACTTATTTTCAGCCTAATGATTATAAAGAACATGTGGCTGTAGCATATTCTGAAGTCTTACCCCCCAGGGATTATTTACAACATTTCCAAGGGCATGGCAGTGTAGCTGTGTAGTGAGAGCACTCCTGCCATAAAGTAGTCTCTCTAGAATCAGGGGAGGATATCTTCCCACTACCACCCATGGACAGGGTTTGGCTTCCTCTCTCTATTTCCTCTTGGATCTGACTTTGCAATGGAACATTAAACTTCAGGGATGGGGAACACAGTGTCCTTCCTTTGCCAAGAATGGGCTCTGGCAGTACCTGCAATACTGGGAGTCCTCTAAAAGCAGATGCATAGAGACATGCTGCGGGCTTTTAAATGTCTTTATAAATCAAGAAAGGACATGGAGAGAGGGAGAAAGAAAGAGAGAGACAGAGAGACAGAGACAGAGAAAGATAAGGAGGGAGAGGGAGGGGAAGAGAGAGAGAGAAAAAGAGAGAGAGAGATATATATATATAGAGAGAGACAGAGAGATATAGAGACAGAGAGAGAGGGAGAGGGAGGGAGGGAGAGGGAGAGAGAGAGACAGAAAGAGAGAGAGAGAGAGAGAGAGAGAGAGAGAGAGAGAGAGAGAAAAGGAAAGACAGAGAGACAGAAAGAGGAGAGAGACAGAGGAAGAGAGAGAGACAGACAAGAGAAAGAGAGAAAATGAAAGAAAGAGAGAGAGAGAGAGACAAAGAAAGAGAGAGACAGACAGAAGAAAGAGAGAAAGTGAAAGAAAGAGAGAGAGAGACAAAGAAAGAGAGAGAGACAGACAGAAGAAAGAGAGAGACAGAGAGAGAGAGAGAGAGAGAGAGAGAGAGAGAGAGAGAGGAATTTGTGCTGTACATACTGGGGTGCTTGCTGAACCTAGGCAACTTTGGCAAACATTTCCCTAGCAGAGAAAGCACAGACCTACGGCCTAGTCCTGGAGCTCCCACCCTTTTTAAATTCTGTCCCATGCCCTCAAAGTGAAAACTGCCATCTCGGAGAGGTTGCTTTCCTGGGGTAGATGCATTTTGTTTCTGTAAACACTTGAGCTGCAAAATCAAAAGGCGAGAACGAAGGACAGAACTAGCAGTGATAGCAGCACACCAGCTGGCACTGCCTGAACAACAAACAAAAGCTGACAAACTTGTCTGCCATGTGCAGAAATGATTTCCAAAGCACACCATGGCTTGGAGAGGGATCGATGGCCACTGGAAAGCTGCCTGGTGCCTTTTGTTATCAGCAGCATCAGCCCTTTCAGAAGATGCTGCTAAAGAGCAAAGGCCAAATGGGCTACCTCCCTGTGGCTACCACCCTAAGCCCACCCAGAGATAGGGCTTGGAAAGGGTTATTCCTTTCTGTCATTTTCAGGATCAGTTGAGGAAATTGCCTTCTGGTTCTAGGAATCTCTGGGTATTTGATAATACTGATATAAATACTCAGTATTCTCCTTACTTTCCTACTCTCTATAGTTCCTTCCCTTATAAAGGGTAAAAATTCACGGTATCTGCTTACCATTTCTAAGTATTATAGATTTTGAGTGGAGATGCAAGACCAAATAAACAAACAGAGAAGTCTCTTGGCTGATTGAATCCTTTCCAGAACTGTAGCTTTAAATACTAGTTACAAATATTCTTGCTGAGTTTAGATCAGACATAGATGATATATTTTTATCCAGTTATAAAGCAATTACCCCTAAGGCTTTGGGCCAAAAGATTGGAAATTTGAGACTCGGAAATGATCACCCTCTAAATGATCATAATGTGGATAATTAAAGATAGATTATTCGATTAAGATTTGATATGCATTGGAAGAGTTTGCATTTTCCTTTGAGTATGTTTTTGATTTTGTTTTGTGTTGGTATTAGTCTGTTCTGTCTCTGTGTAATCATAACCAAATTCATCTTTTAAAAGTATATTATAATTTTGTTGTCAACTGTGGTGCTTTAATCTCAGATGTTTATTTAAAAAAAAAAAAACTTCTCTGTGAGAATGTGCATTTTGAGAGCCTAGAAACAATTGACTGGTCTCTTCACCTACTAAAAGTTAAAAATATACCTGGATATGATATATTTCTTAAATAGTATTTTTTCCACTTACATGAAAAAAGACAATTTTAAATGTTCATTTAAACATTTTTGAGTTCCAATTTTTCCCTTCCTCTGTCTCTTTCCCTTTCCCTAAAATGATAAGTAATTTAATAGAGCTTATGTGTCTGTATGAATCATGTAAAATATATTTTCATATCAGTCATGTTGTAAAAGAAACAAATCAAAGAAAAAAACACAAAAATAATGAAGTGAAAATAGTATGCTTCAATCCACATTCAGATTTCATCAATTCTTTCTTTGCAATATGGATAACCTTTTCTATAATGAATTCTCTGGAATTCTCTTGCATCATCAAGATTGTCTTGGATTAGTTGCGAAGAACTAAGTGATTTTTAGTTGATCATCTTTATAATGTTGCTCTTACTGTGCACAATATTCTTTTAGTTCTGCTCATTTCACTTTGTATCAGTTCATGTAAATCTTTCCAAGTTTTTTTTTCTGAAATTTGCTTGCTTATCATTTTTTAGCACAGTAATGTTCCATTATATTCATTACATAATTTCTGTAGTTATATTCATTACATAATTTCTGTAGCAATTCCTCAACTGATGACCATCCTTTCAATTCCACCATGATAAGAGCCGCTATACATATTTTTTTTTCCATGTAGGATCCTTTCCCTTTTTTATAATCTCTTTGAGATAAAGACATAGTAGCTATAATGCTGGATCAAAGGATATGTACTGTGTGCTTTTTGGGTACAGTGATTATGCGATATTAAATGTATTTAATGACTAATAGATTCCTTTATTTAGTTGTGTCATATGTGTTTCTTAAATGTTGGAATTTAACAGTAAAGTAAAATTGACATGAATATACCTATTCAAATAGATAAAAATTCTCAGAATAGAAATCCACATTTTTTTACATCTTAGTAAGTTTGGTAGGATTTATCTATTTGATGAAGTTAAAAGTGAGACTTCTTTTAGAACTTTTGATTTGTCTGCCTTTCTGTATAGAGTGCTTGTTCACTGACATCTTGTTAAGGGGGAAAAAATGTCTATCAAAATGAAGTCAAATAAAGTAATAAATAAAGTCAAATAAAAATTTTGTTTCCATTTATGAGTGGGTTCACTCTCAAATCCTAATTATACAAATCAAGAGGAAAGATGAAGTTACCCTTCTGGTCAAATTGCCTTATATTTGAGCTTAAATATATTTTTATTATTTTTCAACAATTAGAATTCATATGCACAACCTGTTTGAACACTGCCCTATAAGCTTCATTTTCGCTTTAGGAGTAAGGTGATATTGTAAAAAAGAAATGATCACATTCAATGATCTATTGTTTATTATTATTTATTATCATTATTGTTATTGCTGTTGTTACATCTGGTAACTATCCTTTCCCCTTGGTGTGATCATGCTTACTCTATGGATGGAACCCTAGACTGGGGTCAAAATATTGGGGTTCCAGTCCTGATAAATTTGGGCTAGTGGAAGAACTTCTTGGAGATTAATTTCCTATCTAGAAAATGTGAGAATGAGACTAGATTATCTCTACTTGTGTTCCGCTCTGATTCTAAAATTCCACAAATAGGTGATCCCTCTCTGACTTTGCAAAAATGTATTTTACTTGATGGGGCTCCTGACCATTGTCTGTTCCCAATATTGGGTCAATGTCGAATACGTACAAAATACAAAAGCAGAAACTAATAACATATTTAAATGATGAAATTATTTTTTCACGTGTAATTTAAATTCAACTATGTTAGTACTTTATTTTTAGGAACCAAGAATTTGTAGAAAAGAAGCCTTTCTGCACTATCTTCTTATGGCGGGATTGAGTTTTAACAGGGGAAATGAAAATACCTAAAGGAGGCCTCAGGCTGAGTATGTAAAAGGAGTGACCTGGGCTGGCTGCTGGTCTCAAATACACCTCTGCCTGCAGGTTCCTGCAGGTTCAATTCTGCTCCCTGGGAAGCAGTATTCATTTGCATTGACTTCCAACAACCCCCTACAGGCAATCCCCTGGAGGCATTCACCTGAGCAGTCATCTGCCTGCAGGCATAGGTATGGTTTAGGGCAGCAACAACCTCATCTCCCAGTAGTTCTTTTGTGCGTAGAGATGCAAGGACAGATAGAATATGGCTTTAAATTTAATCCCTACTTTGTGTAGCTTGAGGGATTTTGGAGATTTCAACCAGAAATAGTAGTTTTACGTACTGAAAAAAAATACATTTATATCTGTATATATAGTGCAAACATACAATGCACATAAGTGATACATTTTTGTGTATGTATGCATATTGTGTGTATGGAATTTACATTGGTTGCTCCAAGTTTCCATATGAAAAAAAAAAAAGAAAAAAGTCAGCCTCATGTTCTCATAGAAATGTTTTCTGAAAATTTGATGACTATGTCATTTATACTTTATTTGAGTCATTGATAAAGATATTGATGGATGAGGAACAAGATAGATGCCTATGGCATGCTCCCAGAGATTTGCTTCTTTGTTTACACTTACTGAATAATGCTTATTTTGGGAGTTTCCCATCCAACTAACTGTGATCCTATTATCTTCAAATTCACCTAATTATATCATTTACCTACATCTCCATCTTGTCCAGAAAGATAGCATGAGAGATTTCACCAGAAGTTTTGCATATTTTTACATACATATTTTCTACAGAATTCTTGACCATGAGCTCCCAGTGAATGCATGTATTTATGTATTAATGCAATATATATGTATTGTGAGTATATAAAAGTTTATGTATATATATATATATATATATATTCTATGAATTATATGTCTACAAATAGATGTGTTTATGTACAACTACACACACATATTTATACACAAAGTAAGACAGACACACATTCTGGATACTGAAATTCTCCCATTTCAAATTCCCCTTAGGAAAGTTTTAGTTTTTGGTGGTTTAGGGTTTTTTTCTCTCTGTTGTATTCTTAGCTCCCAATGGACACGTTGCCACCAGGTGATTTGAAGATACTTCTAAGACATCAATGGGAAGAAGGGAAATCCAAACATGCTTTGCACCTTTGAACCTCACAAGGTCATTTTCTGTTAGGAATGGGGGGACACAGAGGTGGTGGTGATAAGGAGACTTAGACCAAAGAAAAAGTTGAAGTTTCTTCTTTTGCCTTGGCATTTTCCACTCAAAAATATTAATCCAATATCATGCTTATTCCAACCTTTCTAATAACTCCCATCCTAAATTACCTTGATAATTTACAGATGGCTTCTGGGTATTATTAAGTTTCTAAACTGATTCCTCTGCAAAATTATCCCAGTTACAAGTTATTTTTGTAATTCCTCTAAAAATCTATGCTTTAGATTGTTTGTACATCTTATTTTCTTTAAGTGTAATTGGATAATGATTAAATAAATCAATCAAACTCTTACATATTCATAAACCATTCTTTGAAGATGATGATAGCTAGGTTTTGACTCACAGATTTAAATACCCTCCCCACTTTAAAAAATGTGGACAATATTTGCTTCTGCCCAGTTCTGTGGATTCTCTTTTTCCAATATCTTTTAAAAATTACCAACAGTACTAAGTCTATCTCCTTTTTTTTTTCCTTTATAACTTTGGTAATTTTTTTTCTGGGACTGATGATTTAAACTCATTGAGGACAGATTGTTTTGTCTTATTTTGTCTCATTTATCTTAGATTTAGATTTCAACTCTATGTTAATGGTTTTATACTATTTTCCTTTTCTTTTTCTCAAACATCATTCTTTTTGTCAGAGAAAATAGAAAAAAATAAGTATTGATTAGTTCTCCCTCCTTATCATCCATTATTATTATGAATGACATCAAACCTCAGTGATCTCATCATTCTTGGATCCTCCTTTTTGCCCCCATCATAGTCTAAAACAACTTATTATTTTTTTTTGGCAATCATCATGATTCATTTTGGGCCTTAATGCTCTTGATATAATTTTTAAAAATAATTTTTGATCTACACATGTATATTTTTATTTTTACATCACTTATATTTTCTCTTCTGCTCCTCAATATAAAAAAGGATATAAAAGGGAGAGAAATTATAGTTCAACAAAACTTAACAATACATCAAAAAAGTCCGATATCATTTGTAATGTTAATGCTACACCAATATTTCCCCTGCTCCACAAAGAAGGAAAGGATTGCTTTATTAAATGGAGTCTTTGTCTCCAAGTTTGAGCATTCTAATTTCATACTTAATTTCAATCATCTTGTTATTGTTTCTTTTTGTATTGTTGTAATTATTGTGTATATGATTTCCCACTTTTGGCTTACTTCAATTTGTATTACTTCATATAAATCTTTCAATATTTCTTTATATCCATCATTTCTTACACCACAACATTCATGTGCCAGAATTTGTTTAGCCTTTCCCTAAATGATGAGCATCTATTTCAATTCTAAGTGTTTATTTGTTTGTTTTTTGCTTTGGGTATATTTCTAGAAATTGACTCTACATGTCAATGAAGGTAAAGATTTTACCATCTTAATTCTTTTCTTCATAATTCCAAATTTGCTTGATAAAATGGTTTATAACAATTCATTGTTCCACCAAAAGTGATTTAATATATCAATCTTTCTCAACCTCTCCAGCATAAACTATTCTTATCTTTGGTCATCTTTGTAAATTTGCTGGATGTGAGATCAAATTTCAGAGTATTTTTAGTTACATTAATTTTATTATTAGTGATTTGCAGCATTCTTTCATATAACCATTTCCGCATATCATATAACCATATGATATTTATATATTTCTATTATCTGATTATAAATCTTGGATAGCTAACCCTTTTCAGCAACTTTGGATACAAATAATATTTCCCTCAAGTGATCACTCCCTTATTATGTTAGTCAAATCATTTTTAAAACAAAAAACAAACCAAAAAAAAAAATGTTGCACAATCCCAGTTTTCTGTTTTATCTTCTGTATTGTGCTCTAATCCTTATTTAATTAAGAATGAATCCACTCCATATAGCTATGAAAGGAACCTGATCTGGTTTTCTTCTGTGTTTTTAATGGCCTTATAGGTTCAACATACAGGTCACATATCTATTTGGAGTTTATTGCAATACATAGTATAAGATGATCTAAACTTAATTTTTCCAAAATACTTTTAAGTTTCTTTTAGCAATTCTTATCAAATCAGTAATTCTTTCTTAGATAATTCATATATGGAGGTTTATTATTTCCTGGTTCATTGATTTCAATTATTTTTACTCTTTTTCTAGTATGTTCCACTTATCCACTTTTCTATTTTTTAAAACCTGTACCAGATAGCTTTGATGATAAGTGCTCTGTAACATAGTTTGTGTTCTAGTAGTCCTATTACACTTTTATCTTGAAATTTTTCCACTGTTTCTCTTGATATCTTATATATATTTTCTTTTTACAAATAAATTTATTGTTATTTTTTCCAGCTCTGTAAAAATATATTTGGTAGTTTATTGGTATTGCACTGAATCTATAAATTAATTCTGTAATATTGTCATTTTTATTATATTGGCATAGCTTACTCAAGAATATTATTTCTGCTGTTCTTTTTTTGTATTTTGTCTTTTTCAATGAGATTATGAGATATTGAGAAGAAACTATCTCACTTTTCTATTTTTATTCCTAGTGCATAGTACATAAAACATAATAAGTGCTTTTTTCATTCATTCTTCATTTAAGGGTCATTGTGCAATCTTATCTAAACAAGTATTAAATGTGTATGGGTAGATTGATGCCCAGGCATTTTATGCATCTTGTGATTATTTTAAATAGGACTTTCTTTTATTTCCTTCTGGATTTTATTATTGGTTTACCAAAATTCTGTTGATTTTCTGGTTGTTTATTTTTTATTCTGCTATTTAACATTATTAATTTTAAAAATCATTTTCTTAGCTGATTCTCTATTATCTTCTAAGTAAACTGTAACATCTTCTGATATTTTTACATGTCCAAGGAAAAAGGAAGATTCTACAAGAAATAAGAAATAGCATTTCTAGGTTTAGCTTTGTCACTAACTCAGTTTCTTCATTTTAAAAGAGATAGGGTTTAATTGTATCATGATATTGTAATTAATCTACAATTAGGAAAATATGGGTGTGATGAGTAATATTCTGATTTCTATAAATATAAAAAATAGAGAACTTTTGTTAGTAAACTTTTTATATAGACATTAAAAACAACACATACAATATGTGGAAACACAAGTATATGTGTATACATTGCATGTTAAAAGAGACAAAGATAGACATTGACACATACTGAATATAGAACTAAGGAAGATCCAGGTTAAAATTCTACCTTTAAATCTTAGTGCTTATATGGCTTGGGGAAAGTTACTTTATTTTTCAGGGTCCCAAGAAACTTTTCAAGAATGTATGTTGCAGAGAAGATACTGATACACATTCAGGAACTCTATTTATCATTGAAATTACAGGAATGGACAAGGGAAAATATGCAAGTGTATATAAATAACATCATTACTCTTGAACCATTCAGCAATGGAACAGCTAGGTAATAAGCTGTGCACATTGAAAAGAACAGTATAAACAAATAAAACTAATGTTGAAGATTCCATTCAGTTAAAACACCTTTTCAAGAGTGAAATCTCTCTAGGACAATGGGATCAACTCAAACTGCCATGAGATCTTTCATGTCCCTAAGTGCTTGGCACTTTATTTTTATGCCTTATCCAAAAGATAGAGATTTTCTGTGCCTGAATATTGGCTCTATATGATCAGAGTAAATCTCTAGTGACACTTCCAGCAGCACACGAGAGGGTAGTTCTCAGAAATGACCAATAATTGACCTGCTTTGACCCTCCTAAGCATGTGAGGTCTAACAGGCTTTAATGTCAAGTAGAGAATTATTTCCCAATAGATGCTTTGCATGTAATGTTAGAAAATGTACACATTACAGTCAAATATGAGAGGGCTTCCCTTTTTACCCCAGTGATAAATGAAATGGAGTTTTTTAACAAGTTAATGGAAGCATTAGCTCTTCATTTATTTTTTTTCCTAGAATTAATCATAAAATTAGAAGATTTAGTGAATAAAGAGAACCAAAGGGTCACTGAGACCATTTCCCACAGCCAGTGAAGGAGTGTCCCCTGCACTGCGTTTTCTAGGTCTTTGTTTAATCCAGCCAAATGCCAGTGGAACACTCCCTTGCTACGACAAAGAAATTATCCCATACCCAAATTTAGAAGCTATAGAATTATTTGTTTTAATATACAACTCACACGGTACCCTTAAAGGGACATTATCACCCTCTAAAAAGAAATTAGTAACTCATATTAAAGCTTTTATATTGCAATTTAAGGTTTGTCAAGTGCTTTATAACTATTATCTTCTTTTTCACTTACAACAACCCTGGGGAGTGAGTGTTATTATTCCTATTTTACAGATGACAGAACTTGAATAAAATAAGGGTTAAGGATGTTAAGGCCACACAGTTAGTAAGCATCTGAGGCTAGATTTAAACTCAGGTCATCTTAAATTCTGGTCTAGCTCACTATTCATCAGACTACTTAGCTAACTCTTAAAAATATTGGTTTTGTATAAAGAATGAATTAATAGTCTATATACATTTTAAATCCCAAGATAAATAGTGAACTAATGGTAAATATGATCATCATTATTTCTGATAATAGTTGTGTTCACAGAGACTGAAAAATTTCAGCAAATAGTCATGCGTGGCCAAATCAAGCCTTTTGAAATCAGTATTTAGGTTCAAAATACACTGATTAATACTCTGGAGCCAGAACATGTAAGTTTAATTCCTATATTTGCCACATACTCTCTTTGTAGCCTTGGTCTATCTTGGTCTCAGTTTCTCATCTATAAAATAAGGGGATTTGAATAGGTCTATCTGGTTCTACATGTCTGCTCCTTTGACCTTCTTAGGTCATGAGATCATTGCTACCTGTCTATCCAATTAAAGTGTAGAACCAGGTTCTACTTCCATTTCATTATCACTCTCTGATTATTTAAAGGTCATGAGGAAAATACAAATCTTGCTATTTTGGAGAACTACTCTATCTCACCTCCTGATTTTCTCTCAATTGTGCTTAAGAAATAACTTAGCTATCCATGCTGGGAAGGGTCTATCTTGCTTCAATTGAGAACTGAGACTATAATCCTGTCAGGAAGCCAATGAGAAAAGAAGAGGGCAAAAATTTACCTTGTTAATAGATTAAGATAATTGATGGCATTGTTAAATTCTAATTGGCAGAGAGCCTGAAAATCTGAACAGACTAGCAAGATAAAAGATGAGCTGCTTTTCTTGCTCTTTTTGCAGTATGAAAGAGCTCAGGAGAGCACAGTCATTTATAGTTTATAAATCGTTTCACCCTTGTATTTTCTTGAGCTGCAGTTCTAACAAATGGGAAAAGCTGGTGCCAAGTAGAGTTGGGCAAACAGCTCACATGTTAAGGAAATATTCCTTACAGATTCCTGCTTGTGAGAAACCAGGAGCTCCAGGTTTGAATCAAGCAAAGGTTCCTGGGATTTCCCAGAGCTCTGGGCCCCCCATAATGAGCTAGCAGCATCCATTCCATAGAGACGTGCAAAAGTATCCAGAGCAAAATGTTGATATCACAAATCACTTCCTCCTCTCCCCCTTCTTTAAACTCCTTCCCCTGGCTAAAAGCAAGAGTAAAATATCTGTTTAGGATGTGAGAAAGAGACTGGAGGAAATAGAGAGAGAGAGTATCTTGTATTAGAGAATATTTTGTATTGGAGAGATCCCTCAGGTCTGAGATTAAGAGGAGATGGGCGTGTTAATGTAAACAGATGCAAATCTGAACTTTCTTGAGGTGAAAGTTATTATGCTCTCCAGGTACTACTTTGGTTCTGTTTTGCTGTTTCATTACTGTGCTGCTTTTCACATTCTGCTGATATATCTACAATATTCCTTAAATAGAATTCTGGAGGCGTTCAGAACTCAGAGAAATGTTGAAGGTATAGTGCTATTACACATCTATTTATGCATTGGGGATGCTAATATAACAAGCTATTTATAGCAAGCTAGTGGATTTTAGAACAAAGAAAGTTATAATTAAATCATCACTTTTGCCACACTGTAGTTGATGGTCAGTGGACAGACATTCCTATTTTTAATCACATCTCTATTTTTCCTAGGCGGTTTGGTTGCTTTTATTTGTGTTAAGCTGAGACTAGGAACTCAATAGCTTGAGATTTAATAAAATAGGATCTGAAGCATGATTTAAATCCATTGCTTTTTTTTTCTCTTAAATTTCCAGGACGTTCAGAAATGTTCTTATAAGAATGATCATTTGGCTTGGTATTTTGGTCTGTTCCAGCTAAAAAAGTGAATTAATCTTAATAATTGCAAAGAAATCATATATGGCGCTCTCCTCAGAAGGGTAATTACTCAAATACAGTGGTTTTCATTAAAAAGTTAACATTTATCTTATTATAATAATTACCTTATTGCAGTAAATTGTGATATTTTCCTATTCCTTCAATGAGATAACATAGTAAGATAGGTTCATTGCAATAAAATGTGTTTGAGCTTATTAATGAAAACCATTGTAATTATCTTTTAAAACTTTGTTAAAAAAATAAAGCAATTTTATTTAACATATGGGAATCCATTAAAATAGACCATTGTCAGCTATTATGAATCTTTTCTTCAAAACTCTTGTCCTTGCAGGGATCTAAATCTCTCAGTTGTATATGGTATTGATATTAAATGATTATAGTTGTTCTCTTGTTTCCTTTTTTTCCCAACCTCTGTCTGGATAATGAGAGAAATGGCTTAAATCAATGATTCTCATTTCTGCTTCTTAGATTCATTTGGTATCCCCTTGAAATTTTACTCTAATTTTAAAGTCACATATGTGTGCCTGTGCATTAGAAGGTCAGACTTCTATGAACAATAGTATCTATTACTTATCTATGTGAACAAAACTCCATAGGTCCTGCTACCTGCAGCCTTTTGTTACTCTAGCTACCTTATCTACATAAGGTTACTATTGTGTTTGGTTTTTACAGACTATTTGACATCTATGCTTAGAAAAAAATGACACATAATTTCTCTCTCTGACTATTCCTGCTGCTATTGTTCCATAGCATCCTAGGGCTTTAGTAAATGACCTGAAGTTGGGTTTTATTGTGAGCTGTCGCCCATCCTTCATACCTACATTTGCAACAAGCATCTGCCCTATGCTGGTGGTTTGGCGGAAGTCTAGGACTTCATTATTGGTGAGCCTGCCTTGCCATTTAATACTGAGTGTGACTCACAGGTGATGCTGATAAAGTAGTTCAAGAAGCCATCAATACATCACTGGAAGCTGTCACCAAATTCTGATACATGGCAACACAACAGCCATGGGTCGAAAAAAATAGAAAGCCAATGAAGAAACCAGAATGTCATTCAGGAAGACAGACGATAGTATTATGTCACATTAAATTCCAAATCAGCCTAATGGTCTAGAGAATAGCTCTATGACAGAATGTCACAGCTGGATGGGACCTTAGAGATTATCTAGTCCAATCTACTCATTTTATACATAAGGAAGCTTAGGGTCTGGGTGGTTAGGTGTCTTATTTCAGGTTATACAGCTAGTAAGCAGCTGAACTAGGATTCACACTTAAGTTGTATGACTCACTCCTAACTCCCTCCAGTCTCCCTTGTGGCTTCCATCTTGATAAAGTAAGTTAACTAATTAAATTCTGTCATTACATCTTGAGGATTTTCTTTCTCAGTCCCTCTGGCCCCCTCCTCAGTTTTGTTCCTTTATTTTTAATGTTGTTTATTATTTAAACAAATTGTAGTATATAAACAATGTTTACTTCTCTTTGAGAGTTTTTTTTTTAATTTAGAGGAATATTATATTTGGAATCTGTCCAAAGATTTGTAAATATAGCAAAGTATTTACATGCTTCCTTTTCTGGAGAACAACTGTGGCATATATATACAAACCTGTAGGCAATGGTTGAACATATGTCATACCAAGGTATTTGAGTTAAAAAAAAGAAAATATCGTTCAATAAACCATGCAGATGTCTAGAAAAATTAGGATTTGGGTTTTGTGATATTGCCACTTTGGGTGACAGGTTAATTCTGAATGAGGTTACTAGTAATGAAGTAAAGTATGAATATGTCACACTTCATATTTTGAGAACTATGACAGCCTTGAAAGTCATTAAGATTGATTTGTATTTTATATTTTAATGAATCAACAAATGTCATCTTATTTGCTAGTTTTTGAAAAGCACAAGCATCAGTGAAACAAGGTAAATTGATGTTCTCAAGCCTCTTTTCTTACAAGATAAGAATGCCCATCCAGAATTGAGCCATTGAATACTCAGCACTATTAGATTTTGACTGATTGTTTCCAGTGAAAGGCTGAATTAGTCCCAAAATCAACATGTCCAAAAAGTAGGTTTGCCAATTAAAAAAAAAGCCCCCTGCCTTCAAGGAACACACATTCTAATAGCTGAGATAATATATAAACAAGTAGCTATATACAAGATTTATCTGGAGAAGAAAGGACCAGGAAAAACCTCATGCAAAAACTTGGATAAAAGCTGAGTCCTGACGTTCTTAGAGATTAGCTGTCACAGACTTAAGGTCAGGAAAGACCACACAGGCCACCTCTTCTGAATTAAAGCTGATGGGGAACAGCAAAATAACATTTTGGTCATGTATACTTATTGTGTATCTAATTTATATTTTAATGTACTTAACATCTACTGGTCATCCTGCCATCTGGGGGAGGGGGGTGGGGGGTAAGAGGTGAAAAATTGGAACAAGAGGTTTGGCAATTGTTAATGATGTAAAGTTACCCATGCATATATCCTGTAAATAAAAGGCTATTAAATAAAAATTTTTAAAAAAAGCTGATGGAGAATCCTCTTTACAACATACCCAAAGGGGTCATTCAGCCTTCTTTTAGAGACCTTTGTGGGGGTGGGATGGAGGTAGGGTGGACCCCAATCATTTCTGTGGCATTTTATTGTACTTCACCAAAACTGTAATTGTTAGGAAGTAATTTGCCTCTGTTCTATTTACAATCATTGTTCTTACATCTGACCTTCTGGACCAAACCAGAGAAAATCTTTTCCCTTTTACCATATAGTAGTTCTTCATTTGAAAATGGCAACTGATGCTTCTCTCTCTTTCCCTTAAATTTTCTCCCTCTCCATATACACAATGCATGTATATATATATCTATGAATATATTTATGTATGTATATAGTAATTTATAATCTATTAATATTATACCTAGAACTTTGTTTGGCATTTCTTCAATTCCCTCACCATCTTGATTACACTCTCAATGCACTTTATCTGGTCAAGGTGCTTCATGTTATGTCACAGCCAGAATTGTTTTCTAACCATGGCAGAATACAGAAAATCATTACCTCTTTTATTCTGGACAAAATTCTTGTCCTTTATGCAACCTATGATATTGTTACTTTTGTTATTGATTGATTGCTTTGTTTTTGTTTCTGCTGCTATTCCAATCTGTCAATACATATTTTAACTTGTAGTCCACTGAAATCCCAATAATTTTTTCACCCATATTGATTATCTCTCTCAGTTCTTAGAGAAACTTGGAGCCTGTAGGACTTAGTTCTTTCTACATATGATGACTGGCTAACGTCCAACTCTCATTTCCCTTATGCCTGTAACTTAGAGGTCCCATTTGTTAAGGCAAAAATTCTTTCTATGTGCTACCTCTTCATCCATTGTACCTATTTATCTCAGACTAGAAATTCTTTGAGCACCTTCAAATCTCATCTCTGATGCCTCATATCTTAGGAGCCATTTGCTATAAGGTATCTTTTCTTATACTTCATAGATCTCTTCTAAACTTACTCTGTATATATATGTCTTTATATAAATATATTTAAATAAATATATAAATAAATGTATATAAATATATAAATATTAGTGGAATGCAAGCCCCTCGTGTGCTAGAAGTGTTTAGATTTTCTTTATAGCTCCTTCACCTATTAAGGGACCTTGCTTAATATGTACTGCATTTCTTAGTATAGATATCTTGTATTTATGAAGTTGCTTTTTAAATTAGCCCATGTAAGGGCTTACATCTATTTTTCTTATTATTAAATTTCACCTAGTCTGTCAAGAATTTTTACCTTATTATTTATCTCTTAGAATCTAAACACGTTCAAATTTTAAAGACATGCTCTCTTTTCATCAGAATAAGTAAAAAGAAATGCTGATCTGCATGGAACCAAAGACAAATTCTGGATCAATTTACTAGAAAGCTTTCTCTAAGTATGACTTCCTCATATTAGCCATTCCTCTTTGAATTCAGCTCTTATCTATATAACTGTCCTAATACCTATATTATAATTTTTCATTTTGTTTACAGGATATAATGTGAGACTTTGCTGAAATTTAAGTATATGAAGTATATGCAGTCTGTTACAATGTGTTTTTTTTTGTAATTAAAAAAATTTAAACATATACAAAATGAGAAACATTGCCAAGTCCATAAGTACTAACAATTCTCTAAACATTGAACAACAACAAACTAGAATAAGATAGTTACTGGCTAGCATACTCACAGCCCAAACTTGACAGACAGATAAGATATAAATATGGATAAATGATAGTAAAACACTTTACTATATTTACAAACCTTCGGACAGATTCCAAGTATAATATTCCTTTAAAATATCAATAAACATTTCGAGACAGAAAGAGAGACAAGCTCTGTTTTCACACTAAAACTTGCTTTAATGAGAAACAGCATTAAAATAGAGGAACAAATCTGAAAGGAAGTAGAGAGAGTAGAAAAACAGTGCTTTACAAAATTCCACTTGATGTACAGCCAGAGCTCAATCATTTAGGTGCTAATTATCAAAATTGTGGCTTACCCATATTTTTTACTTACTATATATTCTTCTTCCCTTCTGTCTTTCAATGTTCAGAAATTTCAATACTCTAGAATTTCCAACAAGATTCATGAAGGGTAAAGGAAAGGAAATGAAATTAACTTCTGGAGCTGCCTCTACAAGAAGAGAAGGAGAGGATTGTGGGATTCAAGACAGAAATTTGGATCTAGCATCTTAAGACTTGTATTTGTATTTTATCTCTACCAAGGGTTTGTTTCTTAAACTTAAAAATCTCAGTGAAATGGGAATAAAAATCGTCCTGCCTATTTTATATATTTATTGTATTGGGAAGATATTTGCAAAATTTGTGAACAATAAACCACTACATAAATGTTAGCAATTATTAGGAGACCATATGTATCAAGAGATCTGTTGGGTTATGCAAAGATATAATGTAGGCCAGAAGTCCTGTCCTTTGACCCTAAGTGATAGGTAATTCAGAGATGTGGCTAGAGAATGAGTCCCAAGATAATTACTGGCAAAATGGAGAGTGCTCTGAGTTTCATTGAAAGGTACCTGAGTGAGGAGGGTAGAGAGTAAGAGGCTGTGGCTCCTTAAAATATTTTATTCTTGACTGCCCCTATTCTAGCTATTCTGGAAAAGCTTGAATAAAAGAAATCAGAGTTAATGTTTAGAACAAATAAGGATGATTTGACTTTCAGTTTCATTCAGGTCAGTAAATATGTATTAAGCACCTACTATGTTCCAGACATAATTTTGTTTTAGGTCCTAAATGCAAAGTAGAAAAAGAAGAGAACTTGTCGTCCAATAGCTTATATTCTGGAAGATGAAAAATGTGCACAATTCTACCCTAGATGATTAAGTGAATAGAAGCCAAAAGAAATAGTATTTCATTTATTTATCCTCTTCCTGTCCTTCACTCTTGGTCCTGTCCTTTCTAACAAGGGACAATTGACTTGACTTGCTGACAATGTCCTCCTAAACTTCAGGTAATTTATCCTTACACAACTTTGAGCCTATGATATGTTGCTAAGTTAGAAGAGGTAAAAATGTGTTGGCTGGCAGTGGTGTTTCACCATGAATAATTTACTAGTATACATAGGTGAGAAACATATCTATGGACACAATTATAGCATAATAATATATTCCAGACATGCATATTGACATAGGACTGCTAAATGAGAGTCCTCATACAATGAAGTCTGTTTAAGAGAAGTGAGACCATGATCATGGTTCTAATATTTCCAAATAAAACCCATAGCCCTTATGTTAATTGCTGTCAGATACTGCATGTCTTGCCTCTGGTAAGTGTGGTGGAAATTTTCCAGGCTGGTAGAAATTTTCAAGCCGATCTGTGAGGTTGATGTATTACTCTCCAACTTGCATTCTTTTTTCAAACAAGAAGAGAACTATTTTTAAAATACCAGCTGACCTGGAATCTGTTTCTATTAAATGCCAATGTTTCCATATTACCTCTTAGATCTTAATAGACATGATAGGGCATTATGTCTTGTCACACAGGCTACTAAAAACTGTTTTTCTTCTCTCTTTTTGTGTCAGAAGAGAAGAATTTCTATAGAAAAGAAGTGTTCTTCTTACAACATCCATTACATATACTCTCTCAGAACTGCAGTTGCAGAATCTCTCCATCGCTTTCATTTTTTTAAACACTTTGTTTTTTTTTTTTTATTCTGATATAATCTATTTGACTCTCGACATTTAAGTTTACAATAAAACATAAATCACCACAAGATCTGGGAAACAGAAGTGACTGCTCTCCCCCTTGAATCTTCTGTTTCCTTCTCCCCACCTCTATAAGCCTCAGTTATTTTGGTTCCTACTTCTCATGTCCTAAATGTTTATTCTTTCATCAGTCTTACTAAAATGAGGTTGCATTAGATTTCCTTGTATTTGGATAGCATTGCACAGATGCTTCCTGAAGTGCCAGGACTATATTGTGGTGATATTTGCATCTTCTCCAATACCTAGCATAGTATATTATACTTAGCTAGTAATTAATTAAATCACATAATATATGTAAAGCTCTTGGGAAAAAAAAACCTTAAAACACTGTCTCAGTGTTAACAATGATTGTTTTTGTTGCTATCATTTTTTTATTTAATAATGTTACTTGAGAGAATGGTTATCAGAGAAAATCATAGAATGTTGGAGCTGAAAAGGACTTTAAAGATGATCTAATCCAACCCACTCATTTTACACAGGAGGAAATGAAGACGCAGAGTGTAGAGTGATTTGTCCAGGATCATGCAGTGAGTAAATGACAGGGCCAGGAATAGAACTCCAATTTCTCATCATAGTATCCCCTGCTCCTTCTTTTATCCTACTGGTGTCAAATAGAAACAGTGCCACTAAACCATATATAACTATCCCGATGGGCTGCATATTAACTTAGAAAACCACATATGTTTGTATATTTCTTCTTTTATTAATATTTCAGTGCATTAAAATCAGATCAGAACTAGATTTTAATCTGGTTTGAGCTGTACTGGGGAGTGTTGTGGGCCACATATCTGACACTTCTCTTTTACACCATGTATTACTGCTTCCCTTCCTCCACTCATGTTTAAAGTTCAATAGCAGGTTGCCATTGTATGAGGAATAACTATCCAGTTTTGCTAGCAGAGTTGAGCTGGTAAATACATACCAACTTATATCTGGGGAGAGAAATGGAAGCTGATCCTACCTTTCAATTTAATCTGCATTATTGATATCCTCTCCATCATTTTTTAAAATCTAAATAATGGACAAAACATTAAACCAAGTCTTTTTTTTTTTGGTAGTGTTTGATAATTGTTTGAAATATAAATGCTCATCTTTGAAATTTAACAATTAACGCTTAACAAGCCAATAGGGGGAGAGTCTAAGAATTCTGAACTGTAGCTACTGCACAGCCTTGATTAATTATTAAGGATCAAAATCTCTTTTCAGAAATTGGGGAAATTGGTTGAAATGATTTGTCTATTCCATATCTACTTCTAAGCAATATACAGACATTTTCTTGAAAACAAATAAAGTGGACTGTATAGGTTTGTTCTTATCTCATGCGTCTATTCTACAGGTAATACTCTCATTCACAAATTTGTAATATTGGGGAATATTTAAAATAGCAATCAATGTTGATCATATAGAAAATGCATAATATTGAGAAATAATAATCAACATTGATAGATATGAAATAGGAGAAATTTTTGACTTAGATGAACTTCTATTTTTTAATGCAACAACTCTGATTTTCTTCTCCATCTCTCTTTTTTTTCCCCCTTAGATGACTAGGTAGCATTGTGCATAAAGCATTAGACCTGGAGTTAGGGAGACCTTCTATCAATTCTGGCCTCATAAACTTATGCGATTCTGGTCAAGTCACTTAATCTCTGCCTGCCTCAGTCTTCTCAGCTTTATAGTGAGGATGATAACTCTTACCTTGAAGGATTGTTGTGAGGTTCCAATATGAGAATATTTATGAAGTGGTTAGCACAGTGCCTGGTACATAGTAGGCACATTAATTCTTCCCTTCTTCCTTCCTTCCTTCCTTCCTTCCTTCCTTCCTTCCTTCCTTCCTTCCTTCCTTCCTTCCTTCTTTCCTTTCTTCTAGTTGTCTGAGGGGAAAATAAGTTATGAATTACATGTGAATAAAGATTCATTAAAATTAATTTTTAGCAAGACCCCTAATACTCTGAGATGACTTTTTAAAAGTTGGTCTTGAAAAAAAAAAACTTTTTTCTCAAATATACTGTGGATTACTACTCATTGATCCTATTTCTTTGTTGGTACCAATTGTCAGCTATATCTCTTCTTTCTGGACTTACAAATAATGAATAACTAGAAAATGTCAATTTTGGAGGGAAAATTCCTTATCCCATTACTGGAATGAAAAAATGCAAAAACATCATAGGTGTGGTTTGACCTAAGAGTTTCTTCTCCCTCCTAGATCCTCATAAGGAAAGAGTGACCAAAATCACCCATACAGCTGTCTTCACAGTTTTTGATCTATTCTGTACTTCCCAAAGTACTATATTAAAGCTCCCTGCAGAAGTTCAGTTGCCAACTGATTTCACCTGGAGAGGGTGCAGTTATCACCTTCTTATTGTCCCTTATTCCCTCAACAGACTACATTAAATGATCCACTCTGTGGAAATTATGAGATATAAGTTGATGGACAAATATTTTTAAAAATACACATAAAAATCCTGATCTCAAGCAAGGGGCAAGGGAGGATAAAATATGTATGTATATATCTTGTACAGGTAGATATTAGAGATCCATATAAAGTACTCCAGGAAAATGTAATTAGAAGGAAGAAAACCTTGAGTTGGAGGTATCACAGAAGGCTTCATTCACTTGATCTTTGAAAGAAGAAAAAGACTGCACAAATTCAAAGATACAGGGTATAGAATATTGAGTTTGGATAACAGTTTGTATCTGGTTTGGTTATTTGAAGATAAATAAGTTAAATATATAGGTAGATGGCATATTATGGAATGTCATTTTGGCCAGCCTAAGGAGTTGCTTTTTTGTTTTTGTTTTTGTTTTTTTTTTAATCCTAGGCAATGGAAAATTTTTGAAGATGTTTTAACATGGTTCAACTTGACTTTCAAGAAGATTATTTTGGCAGCTTTGTGGAGGGATTAGGCAAAGGGAGATGGTAGAAGCAGGGAACCCTATTAGCAGGCTATTGAATTATCCCCAGCATGCAGTGATGAAGGACACTGAATAAGGTTATGGGCAGTATGGGAGGAGGGAAGAGAACAGATGTGAGATATATTGTTATAGCAGAATTGTGGACTTGGCAACTGAGTATAGGGAATGAGAAAGAGCAAAGGGTTAAAGATGAATGAGGGAAAAACATTCTCTGTTTACTATGTGCTATTCATGGTGCTTAGTGTTAAGGATACAAATAGACAAAAATAAAGACATCTTCTGCTCTCGATAGGTTTATATTCTAAAAGGGAAGACAATATATGGAATGGAATGTCAACCAGGGAAATTGATTTTATTGTGAAAATATTCAAAGACTGAGAGTAGGGCCATAGGAAAGTAGATTGACATATTTCATTCAAGAACAATAGCAAGATTGAATTAAGAGTGGTTCATTATTTTAGCACTAAGATGGGGTAGGAGGGAGGAAAAGTCACCAGTCAGGGACAAGGTTGCTGTCCATGTTATGGACAAGACAGTTAAAGACTTGGAAATAAAAAAAAAAAAGCATGTCCAGGACTTTTATAATAGTGGTAGGGGAAAATCTCACTAATCAGAACTAGAGGGTATAATTCTTTTCCAGGTCAAGAAAGCAACTCATAAAACTATGGGGAAATGATCAGAGAGATAGGAGCAAAGTTTGAATAAAACTTAAATGGATTTAGCATATTAGTGATCTTGACAGAAATTTGTTGTTTGGTCATTCAGTTGTGTTCAATTCTTTGTGATCCCATGGACCATAGTAGGCCAATGTTGGCCATAGGGTTTTCTTGGTAAAGGTACTAGAGTAATTTCCTTCTCTAACTAGCAATTAATCACTATCCATAAATTAGGTTGTATTCTGAAATGAACAGTGCCTAATTCACATTTTAATTGAGGAATAATATTATTTTAATATTGAAAGTCACTTTGGAAAATGTCCTAATTTTTAGCAATAGTTGCTGACTTGTTTCTGTACTTACAACATGATTTTAACTTTATAACAGAGATTTTTTCAAAATGTTTAAGTTATAGTTTGTTCAACAGAAATAGGAAATCTAAAAACTATTTTAGATTTAGACAGAAAAGTGAAGAGTTCAATTTTGGGTAATCTGAGGTGGAACACATAATGTTGCTATACTGGAAGAGATGTCCAGCATGTTATTGGTAATAAAGAAATAGAGGACAGAGAAATGATTGCGCTGAGTATTGATATTTTGGAACCTTTTATGTAGAGGAAATAACTGAATCTAGTGAAATGATTGAAATCATTGAAGCATGTGATGCACATAATTACTTATATGCATACATACATGCATGTTTATGTGTATAATCAGCTATGTGACACAGTGGATTTGCTGCTATACATGAGTTGGGAAAACTTATCTTTCTGAGTTCAAATCCAGCCTCATACACTTACTAGCTGTATAACTGAGCAATTCACCTGATTACCTTTTATATAAAATGAGCTGGAGAAGGAACTAGATAACAAAGAACAATTGAGTAAAACTTAGAACTGATGGAATAGAAGTGCCATAAAAGAAATGTTACATTAGGACATCTTATCAAGGAAAACAATCAGCATTGTAAGCAGTGTTTACACTATTAAAAATACAAACAAACAAAAAAGGAATACTGTGAAATGCCTTTTAATTTAGCAAATAGAGGCCATTGGTGATAGAATAGTCTGAAAGAATAGTTCCAGAATAGGGGTTCTTTGGATTAGCCAAATTTTGAGGGGTGGAGGTATGAATGGAAGGTAAGGAAGAAGAGATAATTAGTTTACTCCATTATTATTTTCTCCCATCATCATTCATCAGCTCTGGAGTATAAAAAGAGAAAATAGAAGATGAAAGTGACTCAAAGCTAAGAATTGTGAATGGTGATAGGGACAAGGGAGAAAGTCAAGAAGAACAGATAGGGAGGACATTATCTTCTTGTGCTAGTTAACTGTGGTCTCCAGACTGTAACATGGGATAATGAGACCAGAGCAGGGATGATAGATTAGGAGAGAAACAAAAAAAGGAAGAATTTGTGATTATGGTAAAGGTGAAGAACAGGATTAGGAAGAAGAAGGGAAAAGGAGAAATAGAAGGACATTTATTCAATTCAAAAAAAATTATTGAGAATTTGAAAGATTTGCTGAATGTCATATATGGGACTCATAAGTGGCAGAGCTAGTGCTAGAAGTTAGCTCTCTTGATACATAGGCAATATTATTTTTCTCACAATTAAATAATAATAAAAGTGTAGTTTTTTTTTTCAAATATTGCATAGTTCTTACAGTTTTGCCTTCTCTCCAAATCATTTGTATTTTGATGTTATGGTGTATCAAGAATTTTTTTTTTTTACTGCTCTAAAAATCTAATGTAGTTTTCACAATTTTGTAATTTTAAAATCTGAAATGTTCATGCTAGCTCTCTGGAGGATGTCAGAATCAGCCTAAGTACTTGGTCTTTAGGGGGAGAAGTGAAGGAGGCAGGACAGCCACCCCGTGTCTGGTCAAAGATGGAGTCTGGAATCTGGAACCTGGAGTATGTCATCTTCTCTTGTATCTGTGGCTAAGAGAGCCTTCTGTCTCTGAGATTCCCTTAAATACCTCCATATGATTATATCACTACAGCACACTGAGCATGAGCCTACTGCCCATTACATCACTATCACATTAAGTATGTTTAGAGAATCATTATCTCACACTGAGTAGATGCTTAACGATAAGCCTGTCTATAACTATAGTTATATAGTTATATAGTTGGGCTACAAATTAAAAAAAAAAAAACAATCCCTATTCTTAGGAAAGAACTTTTGAATATGTTCATATATATGTACATAGATATGTAGATGTATAGATATGTAGATGTATAGATACATACATATGTATATACATATACATTCATATACAGGTATGTAGATACAAATCTTGTCCCAAAAGTCATTGTTTTGAAACTCTCATTGGTGGAGATGAAGACCCTGCTCTATTTGGGTAGAGTTGGTGAGAAGCAAGTGGTTCAGTTTTCAGCCAATCCTCTCTTTTCCCAAGGTGGAGTCTTTGAGATTCTTTAAAGTAAGCAGAATGGCTTAGTCATGAAAGGGACAAAAAGATTGTGTTTGTGTGTGTGTGTGTGTGTGTGTGTGTGTGTGTGTGTGAAGGAAAGGATTTCTATAGAGTTAAATAATGTAAGATATTTGCTCTTTTGAACTTTTTGATAATTATAGAAATAAGTAAAAAAGTTTGTTTTAATGTACACTGTTAATATATATGTAAGAAGAAACAAGTTTCAGATGGGACTTGGATAGTTTTGGAGATAGTTATTTGTGGAATAGATGTGAGGAATTGAATCTCTTTATCAATAATATGGATTGATAAGCTTGTGTCAGAAAAGGCTTTATGTCATAAAAAGACAAAGAAATATTTAAAACTATAGAAGTGCAACTATAAGGAAATAGTTTCAAGGGCATTAAAGAAGTGAAGAAATTACTGAAGTAATCAAACAGCTGCAAAGTTGATGGTATATCAGCTAATTTGTATAGGAATAATTTATGATTAAAGAGGATAAAACTAAAAAATGAGAAATATGTAATTTTAGAAACAAGTATGACTTTAAAAAGGACTAACTTGACTAGGGAATTTTGGAAATTTTTACTTTTCAATTAACAAGTGAATCACTAATGGTTAAAAGCTTCTCATTCAAACCATTGAAGACATAGCAGAGGAGGAGGGGAAAATACAAAAGAAGTAGAAAATAGAAGAAAAGAGAATAGATGGTGGTGAACAGAAAGGAGAAAAGGAGTAAGCATCCCTGAAAAAATGTTTTGTAAGAGCTGTGGTACTTAGAAGTAGTAGGCTGATAAAAAAAGATATTATAGGGCATAAAAATTACTTCACTGGGCCAGAACTCTAGTGACAGCAATTGTCCTTCAGCTCCCTCTAGAACTGGAGAAAGTAAAGTGTTTTTATTTATCTGTTTGTTTTGTTTTGTTTTAATTGAAACGATTCTCTTTGCTGCTACCTTCAGCTTTAAAGGAAAAAAAAAAAAAAAGGCAAAGGGTCCCTTATAGCTGCTTTGGTATGGAGATGGGCTAGGTTAAAGAGTAAATCTGAACTGTGTTGCCATAAACTCCATTTTGATTGGAGAATGGAAGATATGGTTAAGTAAGATGAGCAGCTATTTTGGTGAGCTTTGCTTTTTTTTTTTTTTTTTATTCACTTTAAGAACTATCACTTTCTAAATGTCCTTTCAAGGATGATGGTTAATTGAAAGAACTTATAAAGGTTATGTTTGATTATAGAGAAGAGAATTGTCTAACTGAAGAATAGTGGCTATCATCATTCAAAGAATGAGTCTAGAGGCAATTTCTTGGATTAAGTTGTTCCTAAATGGACCAATAACATTGACACATCCAGTCCAGTGTTGGGACTTACCCTGAGTACATGAGATTCCTTCCTTTATGTGTTTCCATGCTAGGTTCATATAAATTGTGAGTCATTTTTCATCACAGCTATCAAGTGCATTGATAGAAGATTATGATCTGTGTTTATATGTATATTGTGCTATATTTTACTATCTATGAATTTACTTTAATATATTAAACATACATAATATTTTAATTTATTTTGCCTTATTCTTAAGTACATAATTCTGTTATAATCTAAAATATAATTATTATGAGTGGGTTGGTTGTGTAAAAATTATGTACATTAATTAAATTACGAATGGCACTAGGGAAATACTTAATTTTTTCCACAAATTAAAAATTTTAGAAAAAAAAATTATAAATGATTGATGGAACACATAGAAAAATACAATGGTTGGGAACTTTAGAATTAAAGTGCTGAGTAAGGGAAAGTATATTTCTTCTCAACAGAGTCATTCCTAAGTTCATGAGAGATTTTTAATGTAACTATGAAGTTGTTTTTCTAATTCTTAGAACTTAAACTTGAAAACATGTTGGCATATTGGACTGAGCAAGCCAAACCTAGAAAGAAGTGTATTATGTTTGACATTTTTATATATCCTTTGAGAAAAAGATTACATCGGTTTGTCTATATTTTCATTTACATATGTATATATAAATACATGTATGTATGCACACATGCATGAATGTTCACACACACACATATATATATTCACATTCATATACCTTTATATTATATAATCTTAGGGTGTTTGTAACTTGTTTTGTGACTAGAACTGATAGGTAATGAATATTTTCTTTTTATCCAAAGTAAAATATATTTAGAATCATGGAATCTCACAGTTAATAGGGAAGTTTGACATCTTCTAGTCCAGCTTTTTTCTGATATATAAATACTATCTACAAAGTCAACATTAACTGGATATTCTCCTTTTGCATAAGTGCAAAGAACTGTTGAATAAGAAGACAAATTCCATTTTGGATAGAACTATTTTTGAGAATATTAAAAATATTAAAAAATAAAATGTACTCTTAAATTATAGAGAACATATTTTATTTTTTCTTCATAATAAATAATAGTAGTAATAATGATGATATTGAAAAAATTGTTCATAGTTATGTACTGTTTTTTAATTCATCAAGTATTTTCCTTACAATGATTTGCTGTGTGTGTATATGTGTGTGTATGTGTGTATGTGCGCCTGTATGATGCATGATTCAGAAAGTATATTGGGATTTGCACCTCTGATCATCATTATGAACATAGATATGTTATAATCACAAACATTCATCAAATAATTATAGCAGGGAGAGCATTGTGCTGTGTGAATCGTACTGTGTAATAATACCAATTAAGCAAAAGTTCTTATGAATCGAATGCTATATCACTGAGAATTCATTGTACATATTTATATAGTTTTATTTTGTTACTGAAAGCCAATTTTTTTTCTAAATTTAAGCAACTTATCAAAATGATAGAAAAAATAAAATCAACATTCCATTGCATTCCATTAATTGCACTGTATTTTATTAAGTTAAGTAAGTTTTTATGGTATATAGATTTTAATTCTCTACCTTCTCAAATGCTTTTACTTACCTTGTTCCTTAACTTGCAACTTTTTACCAATCCTCAAAAGAGACAGAATATTATAATAGAAATATGCCTGGATTTGTGAGAACCAAAACTTGAATTCATATCCTCTATCAAGAATTTGCTAGTTGTATCCCATGGGAAGAGATTTAACCTACTTCAGTCTCCTAAAGTGGCAATGATGATAACATCTAATTGACAGGGTCCTTATGAGGATCAAATGAGATCATGCATGTAAAATGCTTTGTAGACATTAAAGTATTACATAAATAACTATTATGAAAATATGAAATAAATTAACTTATCTGTGGAAGTAATAAAACTTATCTAGACTAACAAAATTCCCCAAAATTTAAAAATATTTTTTGGGTTTCAGTGATACTTGCTTGGCAAAATTTAATGAATATAATTTTAAGTGAACATAGATTCATTAAAGATTCCCTATGAGCATCATACAACATGATATACTGTAATATGATAGAAGTGTGAACTACTCATTGTCTCAAGGAAGCTTTGAATTCAGTTCAGTAGATCATTTGACAAAAACAAAATGGCAGTTCTAGTATTCTATGATTGAACATATTCAAAAACAACTATTAAAAGATGACTAATAATAACCCAGATGAGAATCCATTTTTGTTTGTTTGCTTTTAAATATCTCAAACATTATTTTACCAAATAAGCATGTTTAAATAATGGTAGTGATGATGAAATGATTTAAATTGTGTTCATATCTATAAAATCATATACATTGTTAAAAGTTCAAAGCATCAATAAGTGTGGGAGGTGAGGGTGGGTGCATTAACATTGTACCTTAACCAGGAAAATACTTGAACTGATGGGAAATGAACTTCTTCACTTGTAGACCTTTTTTCTGGAATTCTGACTCTTAATCTCAAGGTAGATTTGCTCCCACGCCTCATTTCTTATTCCCTGTCAACAAGATAGGCCAGTACTTATCAAAACAGTATCCCTTCAAAGCCATGTTATCATGTGGAACATGCATGACAAATGCTACTTTTCCCCTGAATTCTTCTGTTAGTTGATCTCTCTGCCAAGCATACTGATTGGCTAAAGATAATCATGATATTTAGTTTAATATTTTTCTCAATAAGAGCATTATTTATGTATTTATTTATTTTGCTCAAATTTGGGCTTAAATCACTTGTCCAGGGTCACACACCTAGGAAGTATTAAGTATCTGAGCCCTGATTTGAACTCAGGTCTTCCTGACTTCAGGACTGGTGCTCTATCCACTGTGCCACCTAGCTGCCCCAATAAGAAAATTATTACTGTAGTCCAATAAAGTGTGCCTTCCAGAGCTTAAAGAATGTCTACAAATGTAAGAGGCTCTGATATTGATCTACTCCAATTTCTAAAATAGTTTTTCTAGTGAGAATTACATATGCTTAAATTATGAGACATATTATGCTGTTTTTTAAAGGAGTAAAGATTTTAGACAATAATGATTTAACAATGAAAAGAAATATATTACCTTTTAAATTCATCATGAAATATTTCTCTTTTATAAGAAGGACATTATCTAAATTAGCAGGGTAGATAAGATTTCTTCCTCCTCTGCATTATTAGACATCAACTATTGCAATGATGAACCCTTATTAATTTGGTTTCTGGAAACTTCTGAGTTCTTTTTTATTTCTGCATAATTCTTGAAGAAAGATGATCAGAGAATCATATCTTGAGAGACCTTAGAAATAATATAACAAACTTTCCCTTTACAGGTAAGGAAGAAGAGACAAAGAGAAGGGAAATAAATAATGTGTAGCCTCACTTTATATTAGTGGCAGATTCCAGACCAGAAACTGAGGGTCCAGCATGAATTATTACCTTCTTCCTCCCTTATTCTCGTATGGACTAAATAAACAAAGATAACAGTTGTGCCCGTCTATATATATTAAAGTGATTTGATTGTTTAGAAAATGGAAAGAAAAAATATTCCTTTAATATTATGGAGATGATAATCCAGGTCAAAGTGTCATTTCATTCTGAATTATTCCCTGTTTAATTTTACATTTGTAAATAAAGCTACAGGTTCTCTATGGAAGCAGACATGGATTCTTTGTCTCTTTTTAGGTCCACTTAACCAAAGACATCTTTGATTTATTTCACTTCATGATGTCCTAATATTTTGGATGATTTGCTTTTCCAAAAAATGACCTTGTAACCCATTCTTACCTGAAAGACTATCTAAGAAAAATTTCTGAAAATAATCATTTTTAATTAACTGTTCTAAATGCTTGGGAAATGAATATTATAGCGATCTTTTAAAACTCTCACAGTACCTTCTTGATGTCCTGAGGAAGGAGTTTTTGAGGACAGCCACCTTATTTCAACTTTGGAAAGTATCTAATAAGCATGGACTGAAGATGTTTTTCATAATATTTTTATCTTTATCTTGAATGACAGTGATAGCATGTCCAAAGAAATGAAGGAACCGACAGGATGTCAGGAGGAAGTCTTTTTTTTGTCAGTGGAAGTGTCTCATCTGCTTGCATTAGAACTGTTATGATGTCAGTGCAAATGCAAGTGCCATTACAATGTCAATGGGAGATTTCTCCCCTTGCTTTTGTCAGTTTCAATTAGATGCGTGATGTTACTATAATGCAGTTTCTTCCCCTCCCCCCACATTTAATGTACTTAAATTCTGAAAGTTACCACTTTTAAGCACCATGCTCTATTTCCTAATGGCACTCTACAATGAACCCATATTAAAAAGTAATACATTTTCCATATAGAGAGGAATATAAAGTAAGTTTCATAAAAGTACAGCACACTTACATTTTTAAAGCATATAACATTAAATATATTAAAAGCACATTGTGTCATACCATATATATTAAATAGCATGAAAATAGCCGGCTTTGCAATTTATTTTAAGTACATGAGAATTACATTTAATAAAATGTTTAAAATATAATTTATTACTATAACAATTTCTAATAATAATAACTAAATGTTCTTGAAGAGGTTATTCTGGAAAGAATAGTTTTTCAAAGGAAAAGACTCTTTGTAAAGATAAAGAAGAGAAGAGTATATAAGGCATAAATGTTATCCTTTATGTTAACATCACAAATCTAAAGGAATCAAACCCAGGAAAAGCTTTTTTCATTATTAGCATCCTTTAAAGCACTGGCCCTTATAAAAGCATTTAAGTAACTAATGTCCTATTTGGTTCCCTTTGTCCACCATGTAAATGGCACAAAGAAAAATTATTTTATTCTCATTATGAAAAGTATCTCTTGCTGACAATGATAGTCATTGTGTGTTGTAGTTAGAGGATTTTATATGTTGCATAGCATAAACTTCATTATGTTTCCCTGCTCTGGGAGACATGGAAGGGGAGGAATTCTCGTCAGTTCTTGAAGTCTGAAGCTGTACTAAGTATGTCAGATCTGGGATATGTTACTTCCCACACCACACCAGTGTATTCATTTCAGTAAGGCTGGTCTATATAAAGTGCTATAAATGAACACAGCAATGCCCCAAAGATGATCTGTACCAGACAAACAACAGATCCTTACTACTAAGTGCTGACAATTGAAAGGCAGAAGGTATGTTGCTTTGAGGAGAAAAAAAAATAAGACTAGTCAATACTTAATATTCCCAGACTGTTTCATGAAAACTGATGAATTTGGGGGTTGTTTAAAAGGTGAGAGAAAACTTTTAGTGAGCCTTCCTTTATTTGATGGGATTGAGCTTGCCAGAACCTTCTAGAAGAAACAAAAGTTTATTATCATCACCTTTGGTGGAATTCCCTCAGCTCAATGCCCTTATCTGTGCAATGTAGTTCTTTATGAGCATATAACCATTTCCCCCCCCAAGAGTTAGTTAACAAGATTCAGAAGTCAAGTCTAAATGATAGACAGTTCTGTCCCTAGTATATGACTATTAACCTGTTTACATGAATATAACAAAAATCAGAAATGCTATGACATTCAGAATGATACTCCTTTTTCTTTTGTATTTTTGCAGGCTCTCTTGAAATACTTGCATTTTAGGTTGGGGTAAGAAGGGATAGGAAATTCTGGAAAAAAATGTCCCTTCTATATTAGTTTGAATTTGAAAATGTTCTACCCACCATCTCTCTTCCCTATCTTTGCAAATTGGGATGGGTGTATGATTGTGGTACATTTTATATGTTGGAGGTTTTTTTGATGTATCGATAACTGATTTTTTCTCTTGTTCTTTTTTGAATATTTTTTGATGTTGTTAAAAGGGTTGGATCTCTGCCTAGAGAAGGATGTAGAAGGAAATCTAGCCAATGTGAGAACAAGAAATATCAATAAAAATGTAGGAGAAAAAAAGGGAAATGCTGCCCACAAGATTGAAGTACACATGCAAATGTATGTGCATGCACTCAGGCACACACACACACACACACACACACACACACACACAACCAGGAATGGATGATTGTTTTTGACAAGTTAAGCAAGTACATAGAATTTCATAGACAAAACTTGGCTGTTGCCATTCTAGAAGCATAACTCTGCCTTGTTTCTGAAATATTAAAGGCAAAATAGACCTTTTTCATAGTTTTTCAATTCTCTCCATAAAAGCTACAATGACATCCCATTCCAAAGTCTCATTTCAGCATTGCTTCTGATTTAGTGAGTTCAAACAATCAAATATTATTATTTTAATAACTTCTGCCATAATAATCTAGCTATCAACCAAAGTCATTTTGGGTGACTTTAATGCTAGGTTCAGACTACTAGATATGGCAGGGAAGCCTTGAAAGGAATGGAGTCAGAAAGAGCAAAAGCAATGATCACTACCAAAGATGTGAATTTCATGGCCTCATCACCAATTCTGTATTCCATTTATCTAAATGCAATGAATTCCATGATTGTATACTTGCAGCAAACATTAACATGTGACTGACTATGTGATTATAGGAAAAGAGACAGACAGGATATGAGATTGAGGAAGACGATGTGTGGAGCAAAATGCTGGACTGATCATAGACTTATCCTCTTCAAAATAAATAGTCAATTCAACAAAAACAACAACCTCAAGGCAAATTCACTACCAGAAGAATTGATATCAAATAAAGGAGTGGGCAGCTTTCAGAGATTTGGTGCCCAATGCTGTATTTGCTCATTTGAGTCAGAACACTTACAAATATTAAGACTGGCCTGACAAAATTGATGGAGATATTCAGACACTACTAAATGAAAAACAAGTATTCCATGGGGTATACCAGTAGGATGGTTCATACATCCCTACATGGTAGCACTTAATTCCATCCAAAGTAAATTATAAGTAAGGCTTATTCTTAGCTTAGTAAGGCTAATGAGATTTAGTTTTATGCTCATAGTTACAATCCAAAGCATTTTTTGTTGCCCTGAAGGTTATTTATGAGCCAAAGACCTATATTTCATCTCAGCTACTCAGTGCTGATGAAGTCACATTGAAAAGTGATAAAGACATGATCCTAGAGAGAGGAACACTTCCAAACTGTCCTCAACAGATCATCATCAATCAATGTTTAAACCACTTTCCATTTACCTCAGTTGAAGTCAATCTCCTCTACCTGAAGTTTTAATTGAAAAATAATTTTTGAATACCATTAAGCTCCTTTCACCTGGCAAAGCACCTGTTGCTGATTTTATTCTGGCTGAGATGTATAAAATGTCTGTCCATTGCTCACACAAAACCTGACATGGGGTGTATTCTAGAAAAATGGCAGGGTAGAACATTAAATTTCAAGCTCTCCAAATTTTCCCCACAAAGAGAATACATTTTTGACTCAGGGAAAATATAGACAGTGAAAAATCAAGAAGACTTGTAGTAGATTGATACAATCCAAAAAGATCTGAAGAAAGACCCCAAACTGGGGATTAACAAGTATGAAATACAAATACCTCCAGGTTATCTCCACAAAAAAACTGGGAATCCCTGGGGTGAGCTGCATTTGGCTAGAGCCTCAGCAGAAACCACAGAAACTTTCACTTCTCATACTGCATCTGGGTCTGAGTCCAAGAAGACCAAGCTGAACTTTGACTGATTAGGAACATCAGGCACAATTGTGCTGCAGAATCTGTGGGTGAGAAGAAACCAGTACACCTGATGAATGCACATGATGTGGGACAGGGACACTGCTGGCTATGGGTACTTTTAGGAGGATGGAGCTTTTGGTTTGGGGCTCCAGGTCAGAGGGGAGAGCTGAAGTGAAGATAGATGCACAATCTCCCCATCCCATTATTAGAGTTGCTTACCCTAATACTTCTCATTAAAAAAAATGAATTGGCAAAGAAAGAACCCAACCAAAGAAACTTGCTATGGGAACAGGAAAGAACAGAGTTCATCTTCAGAATAGGACACTGAAGTAAAAACAAACAAACAAACAAACAAAAATCTTCTACCCCAAAGAATAACATTAAATGGCTCCCTCCCCAAAGAGAATTTATACAATTCAAAAAAGAATTTAAAAATTAAATGAGAGATATTGAGGAGACCTTGAAAAATCCAAGAAAAACAAGATTATGAAAAGAGTTAACCAACTAGAAATGGAGATACAATGTCAAAGATAAAAATAATTCCTTGAAAATTTGAATTGGACAAGGGAAATCCAGTGAAGCTATAAGAGACCAAGAAATAACAAAACAGAATAGAAAGAATAAAAAAGAACAGAATGTGAAACATCTTATAAGAAAAACAACAGATCTGTAGAACAGATCAAGAAGAGAAAAAATTTAAGAATAATTGGACTATCTGAAAATTGTGACCAAAAATAGAACTTTGACACAATAATGCAAGAAATAATCCAAAAAAAAAATTCCTGTAGTGATAGAAAAGAAGGGGAAAGCAAAAATAGAAAAAAATCCATCAATCACCACTCCAAAGAGATCTTTTGTGGAAAAGACATAGGAATATTATTGCCAAATTTCAAAATCCCCACATCAAAAGAAAAAAATTGTAAGAAATTAATAAAGATCCAATTCAAATATGCTGAATCTAGAATTGTGTAGAACTTAACAGCAGCCACCATAAAAGAGCTGAGGTCTTGGAATCATATCTACCAACAATAAAAAAAAAAAGTCGTGGCCAAAAATATATGTAGCAAAATTATCTTTAATATTGAACAACAAAAAAAAAAAGGGATATTCAATGAACTTGCAGATTTTCTACCAACCAAACCCTATCTCAATAGAAAATTTAATGTATAAAAGTCAATATTAAAGATTAATTTAAAAAAACAACATAGATAAATTGTTTTTTTTTTTTACACAGAAGTGTATACCATGTATTTAAGATTGACATCAGCAATAGGGCAGCTCAAAAGAAATATTGGGGCAGAGTTAAGATAAGATAGTAATTATGTTATATAAATGAGGTACAGAGGAAGAATAGATATAGAGGTATTAGTAGGGGGAGGAGGGCTTGTGGTTCTGAAAACTCTCACAACAGAAATAGATTAAAAAAGCAACATTACATATATACCATGAAAGGTATAGCACCCTCCAAAATCTATTAAAAATAAGGGGGGAGGGATGGAAGAGGGGGGAAGTAAAAGGTAAGGGAAGAAGACAAGGGAGGGATGTATGGTTGGGGATAAGTTAAGTAATGCCAAGACAAGTTAGGGAGCAGAAACATGCCAAAGAGTTAGCAGAGATAGGAAAGGTAGGGGTGTGTGTGTATGTGTGTGTGTGTGTGTGTGTGTGTGTATGTGGGGGGGGTGAGGATAGGGGGATTAGAGGGTGGCAGCCTTTAACTATAGCCTGTTGGGGATGAAAGGAAGGGGGGAAACAATAAAGTAAAAGAAAACTGCACAGCAGAGAATAAAAGAACAACCTACATGGAAATAAAGTTGGACACTCATGAATATAATTTCTTTTCCTACTATATATCCTTTCTTGAATTGAATATATTTTATTTAATTTATTATTAAATATTTTGAATCCTCCCTGATGTTCTGCTGGGCACATGACAATGTTCTGTTTTGTTTTATTTTGTTTTGTTTTCCTTTTCTGTTTTTTTTCTTTTGTTTTTTAAATAAAATAAATTTAAAAATAAGAAGGTAATAGAAAAATGTTAATGATGCAGAAAAAACTGACTAATATTTTCTGGATTATATGAAAAGAAGAGGTTATCCCAAGAAGGTTTCCATTGTCCATATCTGTAAAGGCAAAGAAAATAGATTGTCCTGTGAACACCACTGGGTTGGGGGAGACTCTTAGTCATTGCTAGCAAGATTCTTGCCCAAATCCTCCATGATAGGCTGCTCCTTTACATGGAAGTTGGATATCTACCTGAGAGCCAGGATGGCTTCTCAAAATGCTGCTGGAACAATTACAATAGCATTTGATGCTCAACAGCTCTAGGAGAAATGCCATAATCAGAACAAAGATCTGTATACAGTGTTTGTAGATCTGTCTAAGGTCTTTGATACTGTCGGTCATTAAGGCTTAAGAAAAATTAAGTCAAAATTTGGTTGCCTAGAGAAGTTCATCAATATTACATGTCAACTTCACAGTAACATGCTTGTCTGGCTACAATGTTCTCAGGCTTTCCCATTCACCAGTGGAATGAAACAAAGCTGTGTGCTTGTTCCTATCCTTTTTAGCATGACTTTTTTTAGTCCTGTTGTTAAATTAAATACCTTCCTCATAGAAGGATACCTTCTATGAGGATGAATGTCGCATTAATGTCAGCTACCATACTGATGATAAATTCTTCAACTTGAAAAGCCTACAAACCAAAACCAACATGGAGGAACTGTTGGTGCATGGTTTCTGCTGTTGTTGTTTGTAGATAATTGGGCACTCATTGCAGTCTCTGAAGCTGAGTTGCAGCAAAGTAGGGTTTGATTTCCTGCTGCTTATGCTCATTTTGGTCTTACAATTAATAACAAGAAAACACAGGTGCTTCATCAGCCAGCACCACACCATCCATATGTGAAACCAATGATTACAGCAAATGGAGAAGTTTTGAATACTGTGGATAAGTTCACTTACCTTGTCAGATTTTTTCCAGGGATGTTGATTAATAATGATGTTGATGCATGAATAGTAAGAGCTACCTTAGTGTTTGGGAGGCTCTGAAAGAAAGTGTGGGAGATAGGTATTAGACTGACTACCAAACTGAAGGTCTATAGAATCATTAAGCTGACTTTATTGGTGTGAGGCTGTGAAATTGGAACAATATATAAATACCATTCCATGAAGCTTAATTGCTTCCATTTAAATTTTCTTAGGAAGATTTTGAAGATCAAGTGGCCATATAAGGTAATGAACACTAAGGTCCTTTCTTCAACTGACTGCAAACTCTAAGCAGAGAGCACAACTTCAATGGCCAGCCATGTTGTTTGAATACTAAATGTCTACTTGCCAAAAAGGCCATTTTATGGAGAATTCACCCAGAGCAAGCATTCACCTGATGGTCAGAAAAAGCAAGAACACTATCAAAGGTCTCTTTTAAGAACTCTGGAATTGATTGTGTGACATGGGAGACTGTCCAGCACAGATTGCCCCACTGTGCTGGAAATACTACTGCCCTGGGAGGAGCCCCACACAGTGGAAATACTATTGCCTTTGGGAAGAGCCGTGCTGTGCAGATCATCATGGCTGAGCAGTGGAAGTGTCACTGCCCTGGGCAGAGCCCCATGCTGTGGACTGCAACTGCCCAGCTGCGGAACTGCACTGTGATTGTGCTGAGTTACTCTGGTTGTAGGGTAGGTGTGGCCAGGTCCTGTTAAACTCTGGGATTTGGGAGTATTCTCCACTTTTAGCATTTATGTAACTTCTCTGCTGATCTAATGCCTTTCAACCAAAAGCAGAGCAGCCAACCTATGGTAGAGTCCTCCCTGCAAATTCTCCACCCCTGGAGACTGCTCCTCCCCCCACCCCCTTCTGCTCAGTATGGGCTAGCCTCTGTGTTCTGCCTCCCTGCCTGCATTGGCCTCTTCCCACCTGATCAAGACAGACTTTTTCTAGTGATCTTCCAAGTTATCTTCAGCTGGTAATTTGTTGTATTCCCAATATTCATGGATTTTACCAGTCAAGCACTATTTGTGAGGCTGAATTAAGTAATTAGTAAGTGAGGATAAAAGTGAGCTCAGAATGAAGTGTGTGTCCTCTCCGCCATCTTGGCTCTGCCCCCTCATGTGGTTTCTTACCTGGGGGTAGGGAAAAGAGAAAGAATCAAGAATTCAAAAATTTTAAATGTAAAAAAATTGTTTTAAATGTAATTGGAGAAATATTAAACATATAAATAAGAAATTCCTAAATCTATACATTTGCTCAAGCAGTAACATCACTTTTCCTTTATATTGTCATAATTAAATAATAAGCATAAATTTATCAATTTTTATCAAAAGTCTTTCCTATGAATTTTGATATAATCATGTAATGTAGGTATTTAAAAATCATTTTAATTGTTTTCACAATTTTAGACTATAATTTTATCCCTTATGTGAATTCAGTTTAGTCATGGTGATCCATATGGTATATACATAATATATGTAGACATGTGTTCATGTATATCTTTTTTGTAAATTGATATATCTGAATATTATATAGGTATATATTATATATATATTCATATATATGTATATATATGAGTGGGTACATTTATATATACATACATGAAACACACAGTTTCTTTGTTAGAATTCTATTTAAAAATCTTGCTTAGTGATGATGATTTTTTCTGTTGTTCCTTGTCTTAAGTATTAGGACTACATTCATTTTATTAAAGGAACTTGCTAGAATTAGTCTTCTCAAATTTTATAAGAAATTGCATATTATTGATTTTAATGCTACCTTAATCATTTTATATCATTCATTTGTAAATTCAACCTGGATTGCATTTTATTATTTCCTTTTGTGATTCTTCTATATATTATTCAGCTTCATTGTCTGTGCTAGTGATGAACAAGATTTCTATTTCTTCTTCTGTTCATTTGAGTATGCATATTTTTGAAATGATGTTTTTTAAAAAGTATTGGTCTTGCTAAAATATAATTGCAAATAGTGGATTGTGATTTTTAAAAGTATAATGCCTGATTTGACTTGGTTATAATTTTTTTTTGGGGGGGAATTTATTCCCTTCCCACTTTTTTATCACTTTGCAAAATGGTTTAACAATTCTGTTAACATTTTTTTAAAGTGACTTTATTCAACTAGCAAACATTTGATATTTTGGATGAAGCAGGGAACTTGAAGGTAAGAGAACAAATCATGCCTTAGATTATACCAGTTGTATGACTGTCCAGCCTCTCTAAGACTTAGTAAAATGGGATTAATACTGATACTTCACAGAGTTGTTGTGATAATCACTTAAGAAAGTATGTGTAAAATGCTTTGTAAACTTCCAAATATTTTCTGCTATAGGATGATTATTTTGGTACTCTACAATTATGTGGATTTCAGGTATTTCTTTTTAAATGTCCAAATGTTTATATATATTGAATGTTTTTCTAATTTAAAATTATAAGATCAGTTAATTAATATTTCTTTTCCATCTTAAACAGATATATTCTGAATTTTGTTTCTTTAAAGAGTACTCTCTTCTCAGAAATTTTGTTATGCTACCCCATTGTCTTTTGCTTTCAAGTATTTTTTAATTGTTTCTAGAATTTGTTCTAAATATTGCATACTTTTTGACAGGTCATTCATTGTCATATGCCCAAAAATATTCAGAGTAGCAATTTTTGTTACATCAAATTACTGAAAACAAGGTGAGTGCCCTTCAGTTGGAGAGTTAGCTAACCAAACCACTATGTTGGAATGTAGAGCTAAAGATAGTTATTGATGGTTCCATTGCTTTAGAAAACTTTTAAATTCTTTCTACCTAAGAATCTACTGGGTACCTACCAGGCTAACAATCCTAAGAAATTAAGTACCTTATCTAACATAATACAATTAGTGTCAAGGATAGAAATTCCTTTATTGAGGACTGGATCTTTATTTACTATTTCAGAAGTCCTTTTCATATAAAATAATGATGAGCATGATGAGGATGATGAGGATGATGATTATCATCATCATAACATGTATATCATTTGAACTTTAGAGCCTTTAGGATGAGAGCCATTATTTTATTCCCATTTTACATATGAAGAAAGTGAAGCTGAGATAGGTTAAGTGATGCCCAGGATCATGCAATAAGAGCCAAAGCTTGATTCAAACTTAATTCTTTCTTATTTCAAGTACAGCACTTAACCATTATGTAATGAAATTAACATAATTATTTTTCTCAAAAGATGAAAAGGGTGATCTCAGGAGAAAAAAATCAATGCAACATTTACATAAATATACAAGAATAAAACAGTTGGAAATTCATTAGGAATCACAGAAAGCAGGGCAGTGTTGTTGTTATATCAGGTTAAATTTAATACATAATTTTGAAAGATATTATTCATAATAGACATTCATGGTTTTATATATGTAAAGGGCTGAAATTCTTAAAAGGTGTGCTTGAATCAGACAGCTGAGCCCTTAAGGCTAATTACCTATTGGACAATAACTCTCTTAGCATATGCTTGGAATTTCTCTTCTCACAGTTGATGCTCAGTGCTTGGGGCTAAGAGAATTGTAGGTAAGGATTAGGGGGTAGAGTGAGAGAGATGAGAGAATTTCACTTGACCTCAGGACAAGGAGGTTTTCTCCTTGTCCAGGATAAGGAATTCTCCTAAGTGTGGAGATTCTTGGAGATTCTGGACTCTAGAATCAATGAAGGATCCTTAGCAAGACTCCTGGCAGTTTTGTCCACCACCTTCACTTCTTCCCCTAAAGACCAAGGACTTTGCTTATCCTGACTCTGGCTGATTCTGAGGCCTCCAGGGAGCTAGCCTGGACTTTACAGTCATTGTCCATTGCATTCCCCCCCCCCCCCCATCCCACATATACTATTTCCCTTGATATTCTTGACCTTTTCTTTTTTAATATGAATTTTGTTAATTTTTCTAGCTTTACAAAATAATTTTTTGGCAGCTTGATTGGTATGGCATAGAATAAATAGACTAGGTAAAATTGCCAATTTTATTTCATTAGTTCAGCCTATCTATGAGAAATTGATATTTTCCCAATTGTTTACATATGATTTCATTCATGTGAAAAGTGTTTTGTCATTGTATTCATATAGTTCCTAGGTTATTCTTGGCAGATAGATGACCTAAATATTTTATCATGTCTACAAATGGAAATTCTCTTTCTATCTCATTGTGCTGAGCTTTGTTGGTAACATGTAGAAATGTTGATGATTTGTGTACATTTATTTTATATCCTACAACTTTTTTATTCATTTTTTCAAGTTATTTGATTCTCTACAATTCTCTGAGTGTACCATCATCAGTAAAGTGTTTCCATGGTTATTTTGCCCTCTGGTTCTAGGATATCAAGGTAGTTTTCATTGAAAATTAATTTCCTGAAAGTTGCTATTCTCCTTTTGATTATGCCTTTCAAATAGTCCAATGCTTCTGATGTTCTCTTTCCTGGATCTATTTTCCAGATCAGTTATTTTCCTCATGATATTTTACATTTTCATCTATATTTTTATTCTTTTGAATTTGCTGGATTGATTCTTGATGTCTTTTAAAAGTATTACCTTTAACTTCCCCAAGTCTAACTTTTAAGAAGTTATTTTCCTTAATTAGCTTTTTTTTACTCCTCCCCCTCCCCCGCAATTTGGCTAATTTACTTTTAAAGGAATTATTTTCCTTCAGGGAATTTTTGTATCTCCTTTCACATTTAGCCAATTCCACTTTTTAAATTGTTTTCTTTTTCCACGCTATTGACTTTTTTTTTCCATAATTTTTTCCTATTATTCTAATTTCTTTCTTTCTTCTATCTCCCTTATATGATTTTTAGGTTACTTTTTGAAGTTCCTCCATAAATTCTTTCTGAGTCTAAGACCATTTCTTGTTTTTCTTTGGGATTTTAGCCACAGGTGTTTTGCCATTGTTTTCCTCCACAAAATTTGTGTCTTGATCTTTGCTGTCACCATAGTAACATTCTATGGTCATATTTGTTTTCTGTTTTTTGTTTTGTTAAGTTTTGTTTTGTTTGTTTTTGTTTTGCTAAGCTTTTTGGCTTTTTTACTTTCTTTTAAATTTAAATTTTGGCTCTGGGACTGAAAGGGCCCTAACTCAAGCTTTTTGTGCCAGGGAGTACAGGTCCTAGTTGGTTATTTGCTTCTCTACTGATGTTGCAATGAGGCCCGTAGAGGACCTTTCAGTCTAGTGCTACACTGAGGTATTGTGGTAGGGAGTATTTTGGTGGTACCAAAGGCCATCAGGGTCTGACAGATTATTTGGTGATAATCCAGGGTCCTAGTGATGGTATAAGGAGTATCCTGATAATGATAATGTATTTCCATGTTAACCCCATTATTCAGTGAATCTTATAGAAATCTGGCCACTGGAAATTGACTGTATGTCTGGGGCTGAATTGAAGGAGGTAGTGGTTCCCTAAGCTGGAGTCTACCTCGTCTCCTGACTATACTGAAGCATGTGAATCCCTGAAATTTATTGACTAGGGAATGACATGGTGAAGTCTGGACCAAAGAAATCTCTTTAGCAATTATGTGGAGTATGAATTATAACAGGGAGAGACATGAGGCAGGGAAACAAATTGGCAGCCTATTGAAATAAATAGAAGGCTTCTGATATAAGAGAACTGATCTAAATGATGAGATTTGGTAATTGATTGTATGTATGGTAAGAAGAAAAATACAGATGAGAATTATGCTAGATATGAACCTGAAAGTCTGAAAAATGTTGATGTCCACAACATACATAGGAAATTTTGATAGAGGAATCATTTTGAGGGTGTGATATTGAGTCCTTATTTGGTCATGTGTAGTTTGAGATAACAGGATATTTTGTTTGAAATGATCAGTGCCTAGTTTGTGGTATGTGAATAGAACTTAGAATAGAAGACATGACCTAGAAATATAGTCATTTGCATAGAGATAACAATTAAACTCATGGGAATTATGAACTCACTAAGATAGTCACCATGAGAAGAAAATCCATGAAAGAAGCTAATGGTCGATATACAGTTAGTGACCATGATATGGATAATGAGCAGCAACAGTGCTCAAGAAAGAAGAGTCAAAGAAGTTGGAGAATAACTTATAGAGTCTGCTTGAAAACTCATGGAAAAGAGATTATCCAGGAATAGAATGTGACTGATAATGTCAAATGAAACAGAGAAGTGGAAAAAGATGAGGACTGAGAAAAGAAAAGAAAATTATGCAATTGAGATTATTTGTAATTTCAGAAGTATTGATTTATATTAAGTGATATGCTTGAAAGAAAGATTACAAAGATTTGAGGAATGGGTAAGAGTAGGCAAGTATAGGCAGATTTTTCTAGGACAAAGAAAGATAGAAAACATATAAGGAAATAGCTTCAAGTTGGTAGGGTTTACTGAATATATTTTAAGGGCTGGAAAGACTTGGACATGTTTAAAGATATTAGACGATTAACCAAAATATTGAAGATTGGAAAGAAAGAATGATTGAAGGGGAAAGTTATGAGGGAAAACAGATGGAATGAAAACTACTTGTAGCAGGATTGGCTTTGGCAGGGTAAAAGCTACTTCAGTGTCAGATTCTGGGAAGGAAAGGAGAGTGCATGATGATGTGAAGACATTTTGAGATGAAGGGGGAAAAAGGAGCTTGTAGCAAGCAATTTTGATTTTATTGTAAAGTAAGAGGCAAAGTCTTCAGGCAAAGTCAAAGTCTTCAAAATCTTCAGAGGATGATATTAGGAGGAGGGGTGGAAGATTTAAGAAGGGAAATTTGCATTCATTTTTGTGGGACATGGGAGAGGGAGGGAATTGGGGTGAAGTAAAAGGCCTTACTTCAGTGAAAGTTCAATTGAAGTGATATAGCATAAACTTGCAGTGCATTCAAAGACTTTGGTTGTATGACATCCTCTAACTTCAGTAGCATTTGAGTTAAGAGAAAAAGAAGTGGATGATGGGAGTAGTCCAGAATTGGAGGTTGAAAGTGGTTGAAGGAAAATTGAACAAGGTGTTGAGGGATTCAAATATTGAAAACAGTGTTGAGTTGAACTTCTTAAATGCAGAATTGAGATTAGGAAAGAAGAAAAACTAAACCAGTAGTGGTATAAGGCCCTAAGAATGTACTGAGAGGAAGAGAAATTAGTTATCATCAATAGAGTAAAGATTAAATTTAGGAGGGGAGAAATAAAATGATAGAATATTTCAGGATTTTTCATGATAGAAGTATTATACTTATGGGTAATGACAGAATCTATTTTGTAATAATTATTTGTGGATATATTGGAATAGAAGAATTATGATTTCTGAATAAACTGAAAAACTGGAATGTTAGAGTGCTTAAAGAAGCATCATCATAAATATTTAAATCCCCTACTATAAGAGAAGGAGAAGATAAGAAAACAATGAGATAAGCATGGAATTACATGGAAACGGAAAGGGACCAACTTGGGGGCTAGAAAATAGTCACTATGGCATGTATTGGGTGAAAAATTCTAACTAAATTTCAAAGCAACAAACATAGCTGAAAGATGTTAACAAATGGATAAGGAAAGTATGGAGCAAGGAATGTTCCGACTTCCCTTTCAAGACCAGGGAGATGTATATATGAAAGAAAGTACATACAGCTAGTTTGGGAAAGGATGGCCAGGAAAAGGTATAGTGTCTTCTGTTTGAAACTAATCTCTGTGAGTACAAGTATATGAACCAATATAATAATCAGAGGTCCAGAATGAAGGGAAGTCTATTCATTATGAAATGGTAATCAAGAGGTCACTTTGGAAGAAAGGAGTAGATGAATGAGAGAGTGCTAGTTTCTTGAAGAAAGGGATTGCTTTGCTTTTTTTTTTTTTTTTTTTTTTTTTTTTGCTCTCATATCCTTTAGACCAAACACATTTTTAATATATAGTAGGCATAAATGTTTGTTCACCTGAATGTCAATAATGCTTATCACTGGACATGGAGGGGGAAAAGTTAATGAGATTGTGAATGTATGAGATTGGGAGCTAGGACTGGGGAAGGGTCATTTAATGCTGAAAAATAATAAGGGCTAAGGAGAGTAACAGGTGGTGATAATTTACTAGTTATATGGATCATAGATGGTGACAGATGAATAAAAAACTTTTAGCTTCATCAGTTTTTAGATGAAGAGGGGGAAACAGAGAAGGAAGAAATGAGAGAAGAAAGAGGAGAGAGGTGGGAAGAAGAGTCACTATAATAATAATCTCATTTGAATTAAAATGTCAAAAAAAAGTTTATTGAACTGCTTGCAAATAAAACCCACTAAGCTACATAGAAAGGTGAATATATCCTACTCACCTGAGACAGCTATAGCACTGCTTAGAGAAAAAAAAAAGGGGCTGTTAATAATTTAGCAAAATCTTACCACTCAAATATTGAGAGATTTCCCCTAAAATTTTATTCAGATATGTACATATACATTCATACCTGGTATGAAATTTACTTTTAACATTTTAGCTTACAGCAAGTTTATAGCTCTGATATAAACTCATGAAATAGAGTTATAATGCAAATTCCAGAATCCTGTTAAGAATATAGTAAGTATTATTATGACATATGTTGTTGCTGTAAGAATAGATCTTTCCTTTCAATAGTATAGATTTTAATGTTAAATCTATTTGCATTAAAATTTCCTGTATTCTATTACAGGTTTTTTTTTTCTTTTCAGGAATATGTGATAGGGATACTCTCTCCCTTTTGACAAAAATGGTCTCTGATTTGCAGGATTCTCTGTCTTTGAAAACAGTTTGAAAGTTATACTTTCTAACAACTTGAACCATGTGAAAATGCTTGGGTTTCTCAGAGAAATTGTAAGTTCCATAATAACTGGAGATGTTCATTTGAGGGTTAGATGACCTTTTGCTGAAAAGTCATAGAGGTGGTTTTACTTTTTAGTTGGAGGTTTAGCTTTGGAAGTTGATAGTTCCCTACTGACAATAGGATTCTCTGATTCTATGATCTGAGTATCTGTTCCTTCATATATCCTTATTAATCTGTCTGCTACATTGTTCTATTTAGTCCCAACCTTGCTTCATACTACAATAACTTTGAATCCTCTCATCTTTCCAAGTAATGTAGAAAGAATTGTTGTTTTAAAAGTGATTGTGTATGGTGTACTTGCCTGTTTCTCTTTTGAGAAGATCTTTTGGCTCTGATTTTCCACAGTGGCCACTCAATAAAACTTTTGGCAAACTGACTAAATTCATTCATTTAGTCAATATCAATCTAATAGGAAATTAAAGTGTTCAGAAACTTTTTGATCATACATTAACTTAAAAATTAGTTTAACAAATTTTATTGCCCACTATGGTAAAGTACCATCTAGTCATTAAGTATACAAAAGCAAAAATGGAGAACAGTCTCTTCTTTCAAGGAGCTTTTAAAAATACCTGTCTCTAAAATTGTTTATGTACATAATTGATTTGTTTCCTCTGAGTAATTGGATCAGTTTTTTTTCTTTTTTTCTAACCACTATTTTACTTGATTTTTCCATGAGATTCACAACTGATCAACATACTAACACACATACATACAAAACACATGCTATGTATATGGACACATATTTTATAGATACACTTTACTGTATATTCCCTTAAATTTTTTGTTTGCTTTTTTTTCTGAGATAAAACAAGCTGATAAATTATGACAAATTAATAAATTGTCTAAAAATATAGGATGGAGTATATTCATGATAAGTGTTGGAGCACTATACTCAATTGTAAAGGGCTGAAGCTCGTGTTGATGGACTGAGGTTCCAAGCATGTGAGGCTAAATAGTAATTGGACCATACTCTATTAATATATATGCTTGGAGAAAGAATGGCCCCTGCCCACTCATTGTGCAAGTCCTGATGTGTTGTATAAGAAATGACAATTTTGGTGGGTGGAAGCAGAGGGGCAAGAAGAGAGGCAGAGAGAGACTGCTGGCTGGGTTCCTGTCATGGCTGCTCACATTGCTAATCCCCTTTCCCCTCCATAGAGAATAAAGATTGAAGATTTTCCTTTAACCTGAGTTCCTGACTGCTGATTTTAAAATTCGCGATTATCACACCCAATCATATTTTTATTTAATGAAATTGCTCTTTAATTGATTTTTTTGGATAAGTTGTTAATATAACCAATAACCAGTCAATTGCCAAGTAAGCTATATTTGGTTTATCTTGTCCTCTTCTTTGTCTATATAGCCACACATTCTAGTTCAGGCTCTAAATCATTTTTTTACCTTCCAGTCGGCCTTACTTCCTCCCAATCCCCTTAAATCATCCTTCACACAGCTCCCAAAATAATCCTAAAAGACAGAACATGTTGGTTTCCTGTACAAATCCCTTCTTTGACGACCTACTGATATAAGGACTAAATACACATTTCTCAATCTGACTTTCCAAACTAATATTCCACAACATAGTGTTGCTTTTATTACTTTCCTTCTTCATTTTAGCCAAATTGCACTCCTAGTTGATCCCATGTCTTACAAATCCATCTTTTCACTTAATGAATTCACACAAGAGATAGCAATACTACCATGCTATTGTCCAGGCTTGGAATGTAATCCCCCTTTACTTTTGCTTTTTTAGAATTCTTATCTCTCTTTACAATTCAACTCATGTATTCCCTCCTAATTGATACCTTTTATGATTTTGTGAGTTGCTAAGGCTCTTTCCCTCCTCTAATAATCTTGCCATATCCTTATTTGTATCAATTTCAACTCTTTTCACTCAGTCCCATAAGCTCCTTAAGGGCAAATACTGTTAGAGTTTTTGTCTTTGTATTTTAAGGTCAATTATAATGCCTTGGGCATTGTTATTGCTTAATAAATGTGCACTTAATTGAAATGAGATTTATGTACATTTTCTATTTTTTATATATAGAAAGTAAGCCTTTCAATCAATGATATGCCTAAGACATCTTAATTTTCAACTTTTGAATATTCAATAAAAAAGGAAATCTTCAAACATAATAATGTAGTAATTCCCTTGGAATGTCAAGTTCTTGAGATAACTTTCTTATCATTATAATACCAATGTGAAATCAGACTCATCATTTTCAATACAGAGGAAAACTAAGAAGACTACCCTATTGTGCATAGTAGTGATACAAATGAACAGCTGGAACAATCATCAAAAACTCTGGTCTCTGGCAGCCAATCTGAAAGGGCCAGTTATGAATTTCCTGGGTAACTTGCCAGCTGAATAGCAATAGGACACAAAAAACAGCTGGAATGATCATCAAAAAGCTTAATTCCTGGCAATAAAATGTAGATGTCCAGCCATGCCTGCCTAAGGCAATTGCCAGACTAGTGGCAACACTTAAAGGAACAACAGAAAAAAAATCAGAAGAACTTGTCACAAACTCAACAGGAGAAGCTATAACGATGTTGGAGAGATTGTGGGTTAAGTTTTAAGTAAACCACAGAGCATTGGCATTTCTACTATCAGGATAAATCTGTATATTCACATGACTGATCCACTTTATTCCCTATTTAAAATAAAGAGGGAAGAGGTTTGAAGAGGAAATGGTTCTGAAAGTAAGTTATTATAAAAAATAATTTGTGGAACCAAAGATAATGGAAGCTCAGCTAATTTTTACCTAAAAGAATAACATCCAAGTGTTACTTATTACTTACTTACATATTCTTGATTGATGGAATATTGATGTTCAAAGAAGACATTCTACCTCTTTAGTAACTTGGTCTAGTGTTGAAGAGTTTTTACTGTTCACAAGTTCTTCCTTTTGTGTCACCTGAATATCTCCTCCCTTTAAAGACCATTTTCAATCAATCTGTTAGTAAAAATGTACACAATCTGTTCAACCTTCTTTTCATTTTCTAAAACTTGGATAATTTATTCCTCTCTCTTTGTATCTCTGTCTCTGTCTCTGTCTGTCTCTGTCTCTCTTTTTCTCTCTCTCTCTCCCCTCTCCTCATATTTTCTCTTCCTCCTAATTCCTATTCTAATGAATTTTTAAAAATCCTTCCAATAAATATACCTTGTCAAAGAAAACATTGACTTTCCTTTTATGTGCTGCCTTTATTCATCAAAACATAAGCTCTTTAGATTGGTGGCTAACTTTCTTCTTGCTTGTATTTGAATTCCCCAGCTTATCACACTATCTGGCACTCTTGCCTATAAATGTACATATGTATGTTTGTATGTATGTATATATGTATGCATACATGTATGTATGTATGTATCTATCTATCTATTTCCTGCCTATTTGTTTTTCCAGGTTTCTCTCAAACTATATTTAATCATTTTTGACAACACAATGTTATTTAATTATATTAATATGACATAATTTATTCAACTATGAGTGAAGAATATGTACTTAATTATCTTTCAATTTTTTGATATGACAAAACTATAATTTATATATATATATATATATGCACATATATATCTGGACATACATATATATACATTTACATGTATGTGTATATATTATTTTCATCATTATTTGATCTTTGGTTTGCAGCTCTGGTAGTGGTATTGTTAGGTCAAAGATTGTGCAGAGTTTAGTGATCTCAAGGCAGAGTTTAGTAATCTGGAGGGAGGGAGTTTCAAATTATATCTACGAATTGTTGGATCAATTCACAGCTCCATATTTCATGGATACACTTGTTTTCCCACAAGCCCTCCAGCATTGTTTGTTTATATTTTTGCAATGTTTTCAAACATTGATGTGAAATGAAACCTTTGAGGTTTGTTAACAATTATTTAATTACTAGTGATTTGAGACATTTTATGATTATAGAAAGCTTAGATTTTTCTAAAAAACTGCGTATTCATATTCATTGACAATTTATCAGTTGAAGAATGGCTAATATCTTCAAAAATTTGAATCATATAAAAGAAACTTATTGCAAATTCTTTCCTTGCTTAACTATTTATTTTTTAATCTTGGCTGAATTGGATTTTTTTTTTCTGTGAATGCTTGCAAATTTTATATAATAAATATTGTTCATGTAATTTTTGGAGTTCTTCTCCATAGTCTTAGATCTGAAAGTTAATTCATTACATCTAATAATTTTATGACATGACTTTTGAAATCTAGGTGATGCATTCATTTTGAGCTTATCCTGGTAGGTAGATGTGAAGTGTTAGACTAAATAATTTCTGCCAGACTGCTATCTATTTTTCTTTGCAGTTTTTCTTGAGTTGTGAATTGTTTCCAAGTAGCTATGATTAGGATGTATGTCCAACACCAGGCTTTCAAGTCCATTTGTTTTTTTTTGTGCCAAAACAGTTCTGTTCCACTAATCCTTTCAATTGTTCCCACCACCCCCAACAAGTACCAAATCATTTTGATCATTACTACATTGTAATATATTCCGAGATCTGGTAGTGATGGTCCTCCTTCCTTCCCACTTTCTTTTCATTATTTTCCTTATGCATCTTGAACTTTTGCTTTTTACATGAATTTCATTGTTATTCTTATATTATAAATATGGTTTATATTATAAAACCAACCTTTGGTAAATTGATTGGAATAATCCTGAATCAGCAAATTGATTTAGTTAGATTGACATCATTGTTATATTGATTTATTTGGTCAATTCATGAACAATTAATATTTCTACAATTATTTTAGGTCTTTCTTTACTTCTATAAACAGCATTTAATATTGGAATTGTATAGTTCTTCTGAAGCTCTTGATAGGAAGAATCTCAAATATTTTATTTATTTTGTATTTTAAATGAATTTCTTTTTTTCATTGTTCTCAGTTTTATTCATATAGAAAATTATTATGTAATATGTAATATATGTAATAAATGATTTATTTTATATCTGGTTTGTTGATATTATTATGTAAGTGGATAAAGATAATAATAACCAATAACCAAAAATAATATCAATGTTTTATGTAGATTTTACCATTTAAAACACACTTTAAATATATGTTTTCATCCTCACAACAACTGTGGATTGTAACTATTATTTTTGTTCTTATTTTACAGATAACGAAACTAAGTTAGACAAAGATTAAGTTACTTGCCACAGGTCATATGGGTAATGAAATAAGTGTCTGAATCCAGATTTGAACTCAGATCCTTCTACCTTTAGGTCTAAGTAAGATTCTATTCTCTGCACCATCTCACTCAGATACATTACCTAGTATTATTTATTACAATGAATTCTTATTATATCCCTAGGGTTCTCATCATGTCATCTGCAAAAAAGTGATACTGGTTTTTTATCTATGTTTATTCTCTATATTTATTTTTATTGTCTTGTCACTATAGATAATATTTCTAGCATTATGTTAATAATGGAAACAATAGATATCTTTACTGTACCCTTGAATTTAATGGAAAGGCTTCTACTTGATTGCTATTATTTATAATACTGACTTTTGGATAGATATGCACACACATTTTCATGCACAGATACATATATATATATGCATATGTACATATATATGTATGTGTGGGTATCATTCTTTATATTTTAGCTTTTTAAAAAGAAATATATTTTGTCAAAAGCTGTTTTGGTGTACACTGATAAATCATATTGTTTTTGTTGTTCTTGTTATTAACATGATCTATCATGTTTGTACTTTTTCTAATATTGAACAGAACAATTCCTAGTATAAATCCAGCTGGGCCATAGTTGATTGAATTTGTGTGTAAATCATTTTTTATTATTTTTTAGACTGTACTCTTAACTTTTTCTACCATGCTATCTGGTAAGCTAATCTCAGACAGAATTTATTCATTGCAAATTTAAGTATGGCCTTTCCTTCTGGTTGTATATCTTCTTTAAGAATCTCATTTAAGGAAAACATCTATAACCTGTTAGATTATACCTTAAATTTTCTCTGTCTCATTGCAGAAACATCATTCTTGGAAACTTACTCCAGTTCTGTAATTAATGCATTGGAAGTATTCTCTCCCTCTGTGGCCACTTCCTTTGATTGATTGGATGGCTCCTTTTATAATCTCCATTTTAGGAATCAGATTCATTCCTCTTCAGACTGTAATTCAGAATTTTTCTACTTTTTCCTTTTCCTTTTTCAACTCTATTTTATGTGCTATCTTCAAAAGTAGAATGTAAGATCTTTGAAGGCAGAATTGTCTTTTTGTTTATGTTTGTATTCCTAATATTTATCCAGTGGCTTGCACAAAATAAGCACTTATTAAATATAGATTGGTTGACTAACTGAATATATCTAATACTGTGATACTTTTTCCTTTCAAAGTTATTTTTATGACTGATTCAATTTCTTTTTTCTATGATTGAGTTGTCAAATTCTCTATTTTTTCTTTTATTAACCTGATCATTTAAATTTTTCAGAAATATTCAGAAAATTTCAGACAGTTTGTTTAAATTATAGTTGTACTGGCATATAGTTATTCAAAATAATTCCTAATAATATCTTTAAATTTATCTTTATAATGAAATCTTTTTAAAAAATTTCTTATATTAGTCATTTTGATTTTTTCTTTTAAACATTGATTAATTAATGTTTAATTCTCACTATTTTAAAACAGTTCCTATAGAGGGAAATTTAATGATAATTTTAAACTTTCAATTATCGTTATGATTTCTTTGTTTTTCTAAATTTGCTTGTCATTGTCTAATAGTTTTTTTTTTCAATTTGTTGGTTTCCTAGGTTTGCTTTTTAGTTTCTTGGTGAATTCTTTGATCTAAACTTTTCTTTGTTGTTGAAATTATTTTAAGTTATAACTTTCCAGGGAGGAATTGCTTTGAATATATCTTTTTTCCCCCCTCAGGCAACTGGGGTTAAGTGACTTGCCCAGGGTCACACAGCTAGGTTCTCCTGACTTTGGGGCCTGTGCTCTATCTACTATGCCATCTAACTACCTGAATATATCTCACAAATATTGATATATTATTTCATTTTTGTCATTAAATTATCTATCATACCATAGCTATGACTTATTTTTTTAACCTCAACACTTTAAGAATAAGTTATTTTATCTTTATCATTTCATCTTCATAATTTTTTCAAAGGTACTTTACAGAACAATTTTTTATTGTAATGTGTATGCTATTAATTGTTATTATTCCTTTTATGTAGGATCTTAAGATTTTTATGGTCATTGTCATGATTGCAAAAGTGTCATACATAGTTGAGTGACACATTTTCTATTCTGTCCTATTCAATAATACATATATATATATATATATATACACACACACACACACATATACATATTATCTTTTCTAAAGTTCTACTCAGATCCTTAACTTCTTTCATTTTCATTTTTAGATTTGTTTAACCCTGATATGTTAGAGATTTTCCACTATCAAAGTTTTGATCTCTATTTTCTCTTTTAGTATTTTAACTTTTGCTTTAAGTATTTAGATTGTTTTCATTCCAGTGTATTTATATTAAGAATCAAGTTAGTTCATTATTTATAATATATAATAAGTGAGATTAATCTTCTGTATGAAAGAAAATTAGTAAAGTATTTTGCTAGTAATTCATTTGCCAATACAAAGCATTTGAGTCAATAATTATAGATCTTCTCTGGGTCCAATCATTTTACAGTTTTACAGAGAAGCTAGAGTTTTAGTCATTCATCTTAGTGTCAGAATTTAGTCATTCATTATATTAAAAGTATACAAATAATTTCCATTACATGTTTGATCCAATTTGCATTATTTTTGTGTTGGATTTCTTGTGATGACCAGAAATTTTCTGTATTTTTATTCTTAAGAATTTCTTTCTCTCTTCTGATTTGTTTTGCTTCTCAAGTCTTGATTATAAAATTTTAGTCTGATGTTAAAGTATTTATTTTGTTTCCTTGAAACTGCTTTGATTCCTTATATAATTTTAGTCTTTTTTTTGTTTGTTTGTTTCAATAGGTTATTAAGGAAATCTGGAACTTCTATTTTTTCTTTTATAGATTCCAATCCCCATGTTTCTTTTTGTTAATTTTAAGATAGAATTTTTGTTTTTTACCTCTTGTGTCAAATATTGATATAATCTTCCAATTTATTTCAAATGTATCTTCCAGTGCATCAGAATGTATGTTCATTGCAAATAGGGATTATGTCATTATTGGTACTTGTAATGCCATCACCTAGCACAGGGCCTGGCATAAACTATATTTCTCAAGCATTGTGGCAAGAGTTGGTTCTCTATTTATGTATCCTGGGAAAAGTGTGACAATTGCATTATTTGTCTCACCCTTTCTCATTTGAAATTTATCACCATGGAAAGTTACTGGTCACTCAGTTCTTTAATACACACAATTATTTGTCTCAAAATACTTATGTTATCTGTGGACCACACTGTATGTTTCCCTTTCCTTACTTCTGATTTCATGTTGAAGATGATTCCATGACAATTTTCTAATCCATCTAATCCATTACATTATTTAAATATGGCTATGTTAGTCATATACTAGAATTAAGCTACTAATTAAAGTTGAAGAAAAATCCTCCAATACATGAACTAAAAGTGATCTCAGAGATCCTCTAATCCAATTTAGACCTCAGCAGGTTTGGCAGGATAATAGTTCTTCAGTCTCTACTTGAAGATACTCCAATGGGAAGGAACAATCTTTCCTAAACTTATGGGAATGAAAGACTTTGACAGCCTGGGTTATAAACATTTACAGCAATATTAACTACCCCAATCAGAAGTATTCACTTGGTTAGTGGAAAAGCTATACAAGCCATTAGTAATACCCATTAACAAATTTAAATTTTCTTTTTAACAATAAATATTTTTTCAATTAACAAGTACTTGTTTTTTCTCATTTCTACTCCACCCAGCAGTGAATGAAATATACAACTATTGCATGGTATAAGCATAGTTCAAGCAAAACAAACTCCCACATTAACCATATTCAAAATTGTGTTTCTCATTGGTTCATCATCTTTCTCTCATTCTTCATCACCAGTCCTTTGAAATAATGGTTGATAATCATGTTAATCAAATTTCTTAAGTATGTTTTCCAGAATTTGTTGGTGTATGAACTATAGTTCTCATGGGAAGAAATATAAGTTATCTGCAATTGTATGAAAAAAAAATGCTCCAACTTATTAATGATTAGAGGAATTCAAATCAAAATAAGATTGAGGTTTTATTTCACAGTCATATGATTAACATTGTCGGAGAAACCATGGCAGGATAGAGATTAGAGAACAATTTGATTATTAATTTATTGGAGGATAAATCAATTGACTGGATGGGACTCTCCTCTCAAAGTATCCAGCAGTGAATATCAGATACAAAACTCTTTTATAGGATAACAAAAACAATGACATAATGGAGGAGGTACCTGGATGGAGATGACCTAATGGGGGGAGGCACCTAGGATGACCTAATGGGAGGAGGTACCTAGGATGACATAATGGAGGGAGGTACTGGAGAGTTTCCTGATATTCTAATGATGTCTAAATTGGATAGACCTTTATCCAGTCAAACATTAAGAAGGAATGATTATAACCTAAAGATATAAGACCTTTATCTCATCAAACATTAATAGGGAATGGTTATAACCTGAGGCAGAGTAACTGAATAGGATAATTAGGGAAACTAGGTCAGGACATTAAAAGGGAACTGTGGCACAACAACATAACTGACCAAAAAAAAAAAAAAAAAAAAAGGAAAATTTATGGAGAGGCTATGGTAACACAGACACATTTATACACTGGAAAATATGCAAAAACAATTGGACTTATGTTTCAAAATTTGCTAAATTGTGTGTGCACTTTGACCCAGACATTAATCAACTATAATATAAATAATTTTGTATTGGTTGAACAATTTTTTCACTGTCATTCTTAATTGAGATAAATAATGCTTTACCTCAGTATTTAATTCAACTGAACATATAAATCTAAGTTCCTTGAGGGAAAGAATTTTTTTGATATTTGCTTTTTCTTAGACCCACCTATCAGAGAAGCTCTTGCTTAAATTAATTTTGTTGATTGCGTAATGTATAAAAAAACCTCCTGTATCAATAGAGATTATAGAAAGATAGATTCATAGAGATAGATTAAAAAGAGTAGAGAGATATATGATTGATACATAGATATATAAGGAGATTCATAGATTTATCAAATATTTACTATGTAGCAGGAAAAATGCTAACCTCTGGTGATACAATTAGAAGTAAGTAAATTAATCCTTGTCCTCAAGGACAAGAAGCTTACTTTCTAAAGAAGGAAGCCAATGTTTAAAAGAGAACTGAAAAATGAGGCAGCCTAGAGATAAAGGACAATCATGCAGATGAGGAGGAAAAAAGGAATCAGGAGAAAGAGTTCAGATAAAAGTGACAAGAACTGTGTTTGATTTCCTAAAATGATCTCAGGAAAGGAAATCACTACTCAGTAGAGGTGGGCTTCTCTCTTTTATACAGGGTACTGTGTCAGGTGTAGGGGACACAAACTCATAGATTAAAAAAAACCAATCCTTTAACTAAAATTGCTTTGTTTTTTACTCTGTCAAAAATTAAATACAGAGATATGCTTCTATTTAGCACTCAGGTTGCCTTAACATAGTCCCAGGCCATTTTTATAAGGGTATAAGATGCTTGAACTGCTTCCTGTTAATTCTAAGGTTCCAGATAAGGGAGTTGGTGTTTCTAAGGAGTAGGGGTAGGAGCAAGGTTTATCTCCAAAGGCAATCCATTTCCTTTTCATTTGGCAATGAGGGAAAGGACTTCTATTTTGAGTCCAGATCTTTTACTTCATTAATACTTCAACCATTTCCTTAACTCTTCTAAAATGATTATGTTCTTTCTCTCATCACCAGTGATGCATTCTCTAGCTAGCTTTGATGTAATGTAAAAAATAAAAAAAATAAACAATATATAATGACTCATTTGAATCATTATATATTGTGAGAGTGTGAGATGATTTTTCTGGCCATTTATAATTAAATAATGTTTTCCTAGTATGTTGTTGCTTGTGCCTTTTAAAAGTTAGTTTAAAAAAAAACTTTTTAAATCCAGTTTTTTTAAAAAAAAGTTTTAAAATCAAGAGTTATTTCACTTTCGTTTTTCTATCCTTCCAAACTCATCCTATTTCTCTAGCCTATTTCTTAATGATCTGGTCTGATTTCTCCTTATCTTGGCATTCTAATTTGCATTTCAGATCTCTAGATAGTTCTAATCTAATTAAGCATCATCTAATAGAGTATGCAACTTCTACTATAAAATGTTCCTAGAGTGAACCCAGGTCATGGCTATGATCCTATGCAATGTCAATTACCATATGAAAAAGAAGCATTATTAGGCTTTGAAAGCCACATTTAAGGAGTAACAAAAACTTAAATTCATCTAGTTAACTAGACTGTAAAGAAAAGAACAAATGCTTTAGATCATCTTTGGATGTTTTAGGCTCTGTGTCAAATTAATCTTTTGGCCAAGATTAGTAACTACTCATACATGAAAATAAGGGGAAGACAATAGTGGGGATGGGTGTAACCACTTGTTGTCACAGGCTCCTAATAATACATGGCTAGTTCATGGAAAGTTATTATGTCACAAATAATGAGTCCCTTGGTGCCCAAGAACAAAGTGACAGTAGCTAATGAGGCAGAACAGTGTATGTTATGAAGCAATGACATTTTTTTGAAGTCAGCAATCTGAGGTAGAGATCAATAAGTGTTTTTCAGGGCTAATTCACTGGTCATCATTACTGACAAGCTATTAGGGTTAGAGATGAGTTCAGGAGGTTCAGAAGAGAGGCTTAATCTAGATAAGTATTAGAGACTTCAAATATTTATTATAATAATCCAGAACCTTTCCATATTAATTCTAAATGTTTTTCCCAATTATATTTCTCCCCTTTCAATCAATTAACATTGTCCATAACCACTGGAAATTGAATTCCCCTTTACTCCTAGAACCAAGGTAATGTTTGTCACATCTGTTTTCTCACCTATCCTAATCTTCTACCTAACCTACTTAATTATTATTCTGAGTAGACAATTTTTATACCCACTCCATATATGCTTCAGTCTCCAGTTACTTCTATTTAATATGGTGGATGATGACCTTAACATTCCCTTCCCATTGGCCAGAAGTATTACGTGATAATAAGGAATAAAGAAAGTGCAAATATTTGATTTCTCATTTTGGCTCTGCTACTGACTTACAGTATGACATGAGATAGGCCTTTTTACTTCTCTATACTTTAGTTTATCTATCTGTAAATAAAAGATAATATTATTTGTTTTTACCATTAGTTGATAGGGATATCACAAGGACTCATGAGATAATATTAATATATTTCAGTGTTTCCTTTCAAATATAACCTTAAAGTCTCTTATACACTGACCACTTGAATCCATATCCAGCTTTAAGATATTGAAAGGCCTTTTTCTCTATGGAATGAACTATGGTCCATGGCCTCTGTGTTGGTTTCCATTTCTAGCCTATCAACTTCCAATCACAGTATTATTTCAGTCTTTTCTTTTAAAATTGGGCATTCTTAAATCACTAATCCAATAAGAATCTTGGCTGGATAGATACCATTATGTGATGGAGCCTCAAAGAGCATTGACAGAGATGAGTGGATCAGTCAACTAATCAACAAACATTGATGAAATGTCTACTGAGTACCACACTCTTCTAGGCAATGTGAAACATTGTTCTTCTCAAGTGAGCAGAGTTCTTCCTTGACCCACAAAATTTGTAGAAACATGAGAGGCCCTCTTTGCTATTTTTTTGGTAATCAAAATGTTTGAGAGGATAAACTTGCATTGAAATATGGTCAAGAACATAAGTGATATATAAAAGCATAATTATTGTAAATATATATGTATAAGAATGAAACTGGAAGAAGATTAAAAGATATATATATATCCACAAATAGCATTGATAAGGATCAATCAGTCCATCAATAGACATTTAATAAGTGTTTACTGTATGTCAAACACTGTTACAGACAATGTAGTACAAAGATTTTCTCTGATGAACTGAGTTTTCTCTCAGTCCCTACTCAGTTTCTTCAAGGACTCTTCAACAAGGTGTCTGCTGTGTCTATATAATTATATATGATTCCTTGAGAGATAGAAAACATAATTTTATTCATTACCCCATATCAAGTTGGGCATAAGACTTGAAGATACATTTTCACCAGAATTGTTATGAAATTCAAATCAATTAGAGGTTCCTTATGGGTGATTCTCTACTGCTCCTGTTTATAGATGACATTTTAATGATTGTATGAAACCTACAATATTATATAGTAAATTTGATATATAATTATTTTAAACAGTTTGCTCCAATTATGCTTGTCAAAAAAAAAAAAAAAAAAAAAAAGAAAGAGCAAAGAATCAAAGATTTCTACTCAATTTACCAAATGTATTTGAATGAAGCCTATAAAAGGAATCCATTGACATTTTTTAACAGAAACTCCAACTAGACAATGAATTAGGCCTGGAATTGAACAAGAGGAGAAGAGTAGACTAGGTTTCTCTTAAGAAATTGCAAAGTTTTTTAATGACCCCAAACTTCTCACTGAAAGAAAGGCTCATTTTAAAAACACTAGTAGTCTGCTTTTGAGATTAAATACCTGTAAATCATTGCACACAACAGTTTTGAAGATTAAACAAAGGTAAGATACTTCTCTTAAATTTAAGGTTTTAAGTTGTAGGTAATGTTCTGTTGTTATGCTTAAATTTCTTTAAACTTTTAAGAGTAAAACACAGTAGCTTTTACTAGATAAAAAAGGAGACTGCCACCTAATCAAAAAGATGGAAAAGTTAGTCCAAGGTATGATTCACTATTTGGGGCCTCTTGTAGAGTTATCCAGGGACAAAAATCAATTGAAAGAATTAAAATTATTCAGTTTTGTCCATTCCCTTAGACTTATTATTTAGAAACTGAAACAGCCAGAGTGTGTGGTTATAAGTAAAAAAGGGAAAGAGGAAAGAATGGTTGAGATCTCAATCTTAGGCCAGGAGATCAGAGAATACAAGAATGAGGAGTTTTCTATATTCTTAATTAAATCAACAACAAGAAGAACAACAATATCACTGTTTTAGATTATTAATTTAGTTTGAAAAATGGAGAGAATTTTTTGAGGAGAGATTTCCCCCTAGTTTCTTGAATCATAAAATGAGGATTTTAATGTGTTCTGACCTGATGAGGTGTTGTAAGGATTAACTATTAATGTTAGTAAGGCACTTTAAAGATGAAAAGGACTCAGTATCAGAGTTATTGATTTGCTGACTCCCTGGCATTGTTCCTGAAAGTATATCCTTAAGGCAATTCTTCTGGGAGTGATGACTGTATTGGTTCTGATCTAGGATGTTTCTCACTCAGAAGCTCTTTCCAAAAAAGTCAACAGTTCAATAGTTTCCATCTTATTAGAAATAGTATTCATTAGAGGACTCCTAAGCTCTCCAAGTTATAATGGGAGACATTTGAAGCAACGATTTAAAGATAAAATAAGGTTCAGAGCAAACTCTGTCAGGACAGTGTATCCAGATACTGTTGATAGAAAAGGTGATTGAACACAATCCACTTGGGAAGTTCCTTTTGGGACAATAGCAATAAAACATTGCCTTTTAATAAATGAATGGAAAAAAGAACATCCTCTTTTAAGAAAGCTGATAAAAGAGATATGCTAATTTCACTTTCTATAAGATCCAAAGATGTTTAGAAAATAGTGGTGGGAGGGGAAATCATATTCCAGAGTTGGTAGACATTTTTGAATATGTGATTTCAATAAAAATTGGACATTCATTTAGAAGAGAAAATCAAATATATTCAACTTTTGGCTACATGTGGGGTATGGGGAAGCATTAAGATGATGATTTGGCCTTTTCCTGGGTATAAAAGGGCAGGACATGATAGACCATATGGTCTTCTTCTGACCTTTAATGTTCCTATGTAATGCTGTATTAACAAGGCAACCGACAGACTAAGGAGATAATGCCATCTGGTGCCACAGAGATATGAAGCAGGATAATCTATTAGATAGATAATAAATGAAAGCCTATTGAAATTATACTCGACTGCCTATGAACAACAAAAAACTGTGTGCAGAACTTTTGACACTGAGCTAATTGTGACAGGAAAAAAATGCATGCATGAAATTTGCTAAAACTTCTGTTATAAAAATAAATGATCAAAACTTCCAATTGGATCTTTATTTATGACAGTAAAAAGTAAAAGTGAATTGCCTCCCAATCTGCCTTGTACTAAAAAGATTGTGAGATTAGAGAAGGGTATGGTGACTCATCCATGTCCCATATTCATCATGTTATTGACTAAATATTGAAATATGTCAAGCAACTCAAATCTAGTTAAAGGAAACAATTTACCTTTCATGGAATTATATCATTACCCTTGACTATATATTTTCATAAAGCAGAAATTAGGGGCTCAATAAGATTTTTTACATTTGAGTTTTTAAAATTATTTTACAACATATATATGTAAGAAAAAGGAAGAGAACTGGATTGTGCAGGACATGCCAAAGTTTTTGCTTATATACAGTCAGAATTTCTTTTTTATAGTATTGTATATGCAAGAATAAATGATTCAGTAGGTGAGGAAACTTTTTAGAACTTTACTGTAAAAAAGTAAACATACTAAAGGCTTGAGATAGCAATAATGATAAACATGTAATGACTCATTTTTGCATACATACAGATTTGAATATGGACACACAAATACACACAGATACAGACACATATACATCCATTGTTGCCTCTGAATGAATTGATTGGACACATTTTCCAGATTCCTATGAACATTCTTAAATTATTATATTCACCTAATTACAGTCCCCTAGGGTCACATTTCATTTCCTGAAAACTGGTAACAGGCTACCACAGCTGATGAAATGATGTGAGTTTCCAGACAACTATTGTGCTCTTTGATTAATATAGAAAACACTTGTGTGCTATGATCTCACTGGCTCCCAAATGTTCTAAATGATATGTCTCAACTGGAAGCCATAAAAGTTTTGCCTAGGAGTTAGTGACTTTCCCAGTCTTTAATGACTGGTTCTTTCCAAATGAAAGGAGTTTTTGGCATATACCTTACTACCAGTAGGAATTTTGGTTTTAGATGAATGCGAAATGGAAAGAGTTCTAAATTAGAGATCCAGAGACGAGTCCTGGTTCAGGCGTACATTAATCATATATATATTCATTCATTAACCAAAAAAAAAAAAAAAAAAAAAAAAAAAAAAAAAAAAATCTTGAACCGGTCATTTAAACTCTAATTGAACTTTAGTTTTTTCACTTAAAAATGAGCTATTTGGGTTATATGATCTTTAAAGTCTTCTAAAATGATTGTATCAATAATATATCAAAAAGACAGACAGACTTCTACCCCTGGGAAAAAGGAAAATAGTATCATTGCATTGTTCTTAGACTATTTTCCAATATAAAATCACTGAGGTTTTGGATCCTGGCAGCTAATAATAATAAAAAGAATTTATTAATCAATCTATTGACAACCATAAGAAAAATGTTTAAAATAGTAATAATTAAAGAAATTTAAATTAAAGCAAATCTAAACTTTCATCACACACCAATCAAATTGGCAAAAAAAAGATGAAAAATTCTGAAGGACAATAAGAAAACAAACATTTAATGTACTGTTGATGGTACTATAAATTGATATAGTCATTCTGGAAAGCAATTTAAAACTAATGCCTCCAAATTTACTAAACACTAAGACCCAATTTTAGTACTTTTTTTTTTTTAGTTTATTTATTTTTAATACACATTGTTTTATGAATTATGTTGGAAGAGAAAAATCAGAGCAGATGTGAAAAACCATGGAAGAAATTAAAAAAAAAAAACCAGAAAAATAAATGAATATAGCATATGTTGATTTTCATTCAGTCTCCTTAGTTCTTTTTCTGGTTGCAGATGACATTTTCTGTGCAAAGTCTATTAGGACTCCTTTGGATCACTGAACTATTGAGAAGAACCAAGCCATTCATAGTCGATCATTGCACATTCTTGTTGTTATTGTGTATAATTTATTCCTGGTTCCGCTTGTTTTGCTCAGCATTGGTTCATGTAAATCTTTCCAGGCCTTTCTATAATCAGCTTGTTCATCATTTTTTATAGAATCATAATATTCCATTACCTAATGTACCACAACTTGCCGAGCTATTCTTCAATTGATGGGCATCCACTACTTTTCAGTTCTTTGATACCATAAAAAGAGCTGTTATAAACATTTTTGCACATGTCAGTCCTTTTCCCTCCTTTTTGATTTGCTTGGCATATAGACTCAGCAATGGCACTGCTGGGTCAAAGGGTATACACAATTTTATAATCCTTTGGGCATAGTTCCAAATTGTTCCACAGAATGGTTAGATCATTTCACAACTCTAATAACAATACATTAGTGTCCCAGTTTTCCCCCATCCCCTCCAACATCCAACACTGCCTTTTCCTGTAATCTTAGCCAATCTGAGAGCCAATCTGAGAATTGTCTTAATTTGCATTTTTCTAATCAATAGTGATTTAGAGTATTTTTTCATATAACTATAGTTGGCTTTAATTTCATCATCTGAAAATTGTCTGTTCACGTCCTTTGACTATTTATCAGTTGGGGAATGACTTCTATTCTTATAAATTTGACACAGTCCTTTATATATATTTTAGAAATGAGACCTTTATCAGAAATATTGACTGTAAAGATTTTTCCTCAGCATTTGTTATCTCCCTTTTAAATTTGTTTCTGTTCATTTTGTTTGTGCAAAAATTTTTAATTTAATATAATCTAAGTTGTCTGTTTTACCTTCATAATATTCTCTAGTTCTTCTTTAGTCATAAATTCCTCCCTTCTCCAAAAATCTGATAAGTAAATTATCCTTTGTTCTACTGATTTGTTTACAGAATCATCCTTTATGCCCAAATCATGTACCCATTTAGACTTTATTTTAGTGTGTTTGTGAGATATAGCTGATTTTCTGACATATTAGTTTCCAGTTTTCCTAGGAACTTTTGTCAAATATTGAGTTCTTATTCCAGAAGCTGAAGTTTGGGGGTGGGGTGGGGAAGGGTATCAAATACTAGATTGCTATAGACTTGCTTATTGCATGTTGTATATATAATTGAATCCACTGATCTACAACTTCATTTCTTAGCCAGTACCAAATGGTTTTGATATCTGCTGCTTTATAATATAGTTTTAGGTTTGCTACTGCTAAGTCATCATCCTTTGTATTTTTTTTTCATTAATTTTCTTGATTTTCTCAACCTTTTGTTCTTCTAGATGATTTTTTTGTTATTTTATATTTCTATAAAATAATGTTTTAGCAGTTTGAATGCTATGGTATTGAACAAGAAGAGATTTAGGCAATATTGTCATTTTTATTATATTAGCTCAGCTTAGCCATGAACAATTTATATTTTTCCAATTGTTTCAATTTGATTTTATTTGTATGAGAAGTATTTTTTTTATTGTGTTCATATAGTTCTTGAGTTTGTATTGCCAGGGAGATCCCCAAGTATTTTATTTTATCTATAGTAATTTTAAATAGAATTCCTCTTTCTCTCTCTTGCTGATGGGCTTTGTCATTGTGTATTATCCTTCTGATAAGTTGCTGTAATCTCTTTGGTAACATTTTATTTAAATTTTTTGCATCAATATTCATTAGGGAGATTGTTCTATAATTTCCTTTCTCTGTTTTGGTCCTTTCTGGCTTAGGTATTAGTGCCATATTAATGGCATAGAAGGAATTTGGCAGTACTCCTTCTTTATCCATTTTCCCAAATAATTTACATAGTATTGAAATGTTCTTTAAATGTTTGAAAGAATTCACTTGTGAATCCATCTGGCCCTAGAGATTTTTCCTTAGGGAGTTCATTGATGACTTGTTCAATTTCTTTTTCTAAAATGGGAGTATTTTAGTATTTTATTTCCTCTTCTGTTAATCTGGGCAATTTATATTTTTGTAAATATTTATCCATTTCAGTTAGGGTGTCAGACTTGCTGCCCGTTGGGCAAAATATCTCCTAATTATATCTTTAAATTCTTATTCCTTGGTGGCAAATTCACCCCTTTCATTTTTGACAATAGTGATTTGATTTTTTTCTTTCTGTTTTCTGATGAAATTAGCCAAAAGTTTATTTATTTTGTTAGTATTTTCATAAAACCAACACTTAGTTTTGTAATAATTTTCTTGGTTTCTATTCTATTAAACTCTCCTTTGAGTTTCAAAATGTCTAATTTGGCATTTAAAGAGGGGTTTTTGATTTGTTCTTTTTCTAACTTTTTTTAGTTGTAAACCTAATTCATTGATATCCTCTTTCTCTATTTTATTTTGTGTGTAGCTATTTAGAAATATAAATTTTCCCCAAAGAATCTCTTTGATTGCATTCCATGTCTCATTATTGTCATTTTCTTGGATGAAATTATGGATTGTTTCAGTGATTTGTTGTTTGACATACTTGTTTTTTAGAATTATATTATGTTATTTCCAATTGGTTTGTAGTCTCTTTCCCTGGTCCTTTATTGAATATAATTGTTATTGCACTGTGATCTGAAAAGAAAGCATTTACTATTTCTTGCTTTTTGCATTTGATTGTGAAGATTTTATGCCCGAATACATTGTCTTTTATGTAGGTGCCATGTACTATCTAGAAAAAGATGCATTCTTTTCTGTCTCTATTCAATTTTTTCCAGAGGCCTATCATATCTAAGTTTTCTTGTTTAGGTTAACCTCTCTAGTTTCTTTCTTTCTTTCTTTTTTTGTTTGTTTGTTTGTTTATTTTGTGGTTGAGAAGGGAATATTGAGTGAGGTCCTAGAATAGGTTTGCTATTTCTTCCTGTAACTGACTTAAAATCTTTACTAGGAATTTACCTGCTCTATCATTTGGTATATATCCATTTAGTATCACCACTGCTTCATTATTTATGATACCCTTTATGTAGATGTGTAATGTTTGGGCTAACTTTCTGAAGGTCCTCTGAAAGGGCCTTGGTCTCAGCAGGATAGCCACCATGAGAATGGACAAGAATAGAGTACAAAATCTTTATTGTCTCTTACACAGTCTGTCTGTCATAGTCTGACCCAGTCTCCTCCAGCAGTCTGCTAGTCTGCCAGTCTGACTTCCTGTCCCCAGTTCTTATATACTCTATTACAATTACATCAGTACAGCATACTGAATATGTGTGAACTAGAGAACTATTACATCACCATGCTAAGTACTCAGTATATGTAAATTAGATAACCATTGTCTCATCAGTTCCTCTGAGTTAATGCCTTATTTCAAGTATACTTCTTTCAAGCATACTTCTCCAGAGTTCTGGCTTTTTACGTGTGCTTTCCTTCCTTATCTCTTTTAATAAAATCTATTTTTATTTTTGTTTTATCTGAGATTACAATTACTATTCCTGCTTTTTTTTTTTTACTTCAGCTGAAACATCATAAATTGTGTCCAGCCTTTTATCTTTACACTGCATATGTTTCTCTGTTTCAAGTGTGTTTTTGGTAAACAACATATTGTAGGACACTGTTTTTTTTAATCCATTCTGCTATTTGCTTCCATTTTATGGGAGAGTTCATCCCATTCACATTAACAGTTATGATTACCATGTCTGTATTTCCCTCCATCCTATTTTCTCCTATGTACATACTTTTGTTCTATATTTCTACCCCATCCTTAGTGATATGTTTTCTTTTTTTTTATCCACTCTATCCACTACCTTATCTCTTATCATTCCTCCCCCTTCTCTTACTAGTGCCTTCTTCAGAAACTTTTTTTTCCCTTCCTTTTCTACACTTTTGATTCTCTCATACATACCTCATTTCTTTTCTCATTTTTTCTTCTACCTCTCTCATTTGCCTTTTGAAGTATTTTATGAGTATTTCCAAGAAGCCTCTTTGGACTTGAGAATAATCTATCTCACTCTTTGAGATTTCGTCTGTGGACATTCTGTCCTATTCTGAGTTTGTGTTTTGGTCTGCCCTGTCACCATAGTAGCTGTCTATGGTCAAGGTTTATTTCTTGTTCATTTTCTTTCCTTTTTTTTTTTTTTTTCCAAGATGGAGCTTTGCTCCTGGAGTAAAGGTGATGGTGTTTCAAGCTTCTTATGCAGCTCTCAGTCTTGGCTTTGACTACAGTGATCCCTTATGTTTGGAGGGAATAGCTTTCCCTACTCTGTTCAGCAAACAGTCTGGTTTCTCAGATTTTGCCTTCTGAGCTGGGACTGGAAGCTGCCCTGCTGATTTGCTCCTCTACTGAGCCAAGACTAAATGTCTTAGTTGTTGGTTTACTGTGATTAAGACCCTCCCTCTCACTGACTTTCTCAGAGTCTATCTGACCTGGTCTGAACACCTTTTTCACCCAGTGAGACCAGCTTTTCTTGAAGTTTTTTTTTTAACCTATCTTGAGCTGGAGAGCAGTTTCATTCCATCAGATTCTGTTTAGAAACTTGATTTCATGTTGTTTTCAAGGAAAACTGGGAGAACTGGTGCAACTTTACTCTGTCATTTTGACTACATCCCTGGATCTGACCCAGTTATAGTGCTCCTGAGAGTATGACACTAAAGAGGTAGAATAAAGAATTTTTATCAACAACAACAACAAATTACAGAAGCTCCTTTTGTAGTAGCCAAGAATACTAAAGAAATAATCACTAACTTGTGAATGACTAAACAAACTATAACAAATTATGATAAATGAATACAATGTAATACTACTGTACTATAAAATGATACAATATATGATTTCAGAGGAAACTGGTGAAGAAACTCTATGACCTGATACAGTATAAAGTGAGCAGAGCTAAGAGAACAATTAATTTAATGATGTCAACATTAAAAGGAAAAATAACTTAAGAACTCTAGTCAATGCAATGGTAAACCCTGAGACAAGAGGACTGAAAATGAAATATGATACTTGTTGCCAAAGAGTAAAATCAACAAGTAATTATTAAGTATCTACCACGTGCCAGGAACTGTGTTAAACACTAGTGATACAAAGAAATATATATGTATAAAGTTCTTTCCCTCAAGGAGTTCACAATCTAAAACAGAGACAACATTCAAACAACTACAAACAAACAAAAGGGATACAGAATAAACTGGAGATAATCACAGTGTAAAGATAGTATGGAAGAGGTGATGAATTAAAAAATGTAGAATGACATATTTTTAGACACACAATGTGTAAATTTGATTTGTTCCATATTTCTTATTAGTTTTGTCTTTTTCTTTCTATTTCAATGGGGAGGAGGTGATGCAATAGAAAGGAAAAATAATATAATATATAAAATATAATTATAATATAGTATTATAAAAACTTCAAAAAATAAAAATGAAAAAGAAACCTAAAACAAACTTTTAAGAAACTATTAGATTTCAGGGGTCCTTTGAAGCTTTTATTCCCCAACTGAGATACTCCCACTAAAGGTAATTTTAATAGTTCTCCTTCTGGGAAGAAAATCATGTCCAACTGATTTCCAGTTACAGCTATGCCACAATGTGACTATGGACAAATCACTCAATTCATTATGCCTCTGTTTCTGTATCTGTAATGTAGGCATAAGAATGTATGTTTTACAAGTTGTTATAAAGATAGAATGACCAAAATAGAGAACATATTTGGAAATTCCTAGTAAACCATAAAACTGTTATAGAAATATAAGGCCTCATTATGAATTTTGCTATTATTATTATTATTATTAGTTTCATTCTGGAAAAAGTAGATATTTCCAAAGTTTCCTGGAAGCAGTCTGCCTGATTGATTCCCTCAATCTTTAGATTTAGCCTTGGCTGTATGTGAAAAGCTCCTAAAAAATGCCCAATCGGTTCTATCAGTCCTAAGCTTCATTTTCAGATTTAATTGGATACTTTTAGAGCTGCTAAATATTGAGACTATCAGGCCAAAACATTATATAACAAGAATGCTCTAATTCAAATATATACCATTATCTTACTCTACCTTTTTTGCCTAAAAGCTATTCAGTACAAGCCCATTAAAATATGTATCTTGATCTTCCATGGCTTTATATCACTAAAACTTTGAGAAAGGTTCTTTGCATATTTTTGCTTTATGAAATGCTTATTTTTCCTATCAGGTAAGCTTATTGCATAGTTCTTGTCTGATTGTTCCTCACGGTAAGGATGAAATTGGGTGATACTATTAATTTTTATCTAAAGATAAGACAGAAGGGTGCATGGGATGTTCAGGGGCACTAACTCCTCTGGTTATAAGGACTTACAGAGCAGTTTCCAGGGTTGTTAATCTATCTTTGGTATCCACCTGATTCAACCAATTCTCCCCTTTAGTTCCAAGAAGTTGTAATGTATAGCTACCCCATCCCAAAAAGTCATCTTCGCACTCAGGCTAAACCAGTTTCAGGGTAACCAACAAGCTTCAAACCTATTGGTGAATAAGGGGTGAGGGTATCTACTTCAAGAGATATCTACCTCAAGAGTGTGAAGACTTTCCCTGGTAGAAAAGGCAGTAAGAACAATTTGTTCCAACTGTCATAAAAGTGGATTAAATAGGCACTACAAAGTGCTTAGAGTTTGTTTAGGCAGTTAAGATACCACCATCATTTGTTGCATTTCAAATAATATCCAGTCATCTTGACTTTTGTTCTGCCACTGGACTTTGATGATTCAGGAAGAGAGAGTGAGGTTGACGACTTTGTGAAACTCTGCCTTAAATTGAAATCAAGAACAAGTCAATATATCACTCACTGATGTTACTGGTCCTCTTCAAAAATGAGGGATAAACAACAACAAACAATAATAAGAAAGAACCAGAGAGAACTAATTACTTGCCTTAGGCAAAACAGTTGGTTGGTACCAGATTCAGTATTAGTACTCCTACTCTGACTTGTTCTAAAACCTTTCTTTGGAAATGGTATAATGTAAAAAGACTTTGCATGCAAATTCTAGTTCACAAGAATCGTTCACCATACTACATAAAATGTCATTTATTTTATCTGAGTGTCATTGTGCCAATTTATAAAATGGGCATAATATTATTGCAATCTATCTAAATTCTAAGACAATGCAGTATGGTGCAAAGTATACTTAGTGATGAAAGTGCATAAGTTTAAAATGGTGGCTGTTGAGGCAAATCACATAACCTCTCTGAGTCTTAATTTTCTCATTTGTAGAGAGGAGGTTGGATTAGATGATTTCTAAAGGAAGGGACCCTTAGCTCCAAACCCTATTACCTTGTAGAGATTGATCTTTATTTAAAAAAAAAAAACAAACAACTTTTAAAGCACTTAGGACTCTTAGAAAGAGTTGTTATATAGATTAATGGTATTAGTAAGATTAATATTCATAAAAGATTGAAGACAATTCCTCTTTTGTGATTCAGTGAGATAGAGAAATAAATTAACAGTATTTAAATAAGTAAGGGAGATATAGAACATTACTGCAAGGATTTGACAAATATGTATTGCTTATTAAACTACTTATGGATCTGGGGTCAGAGTTTTTCAAATGCTGACAGAAATGTATTGTGAAATGGACTCATTTATATACATCGTCGTAGAACATTGAATGATGATTTATTAGAGGTTGGTGATTGGGTTGATGAGTTGACAGTTCATAAACTGTTGTCACAGATCAAGAAAACACCTCTACATAAACTTTATGTTCATCCCCATTGGTGAAATGGTTAGAAGATATAGGTAACTTCTTGATATGGTTTGCTGGTGTTGGTTCTGTCTCCAAGAGATTTGTGTAGCTAAAGCTTGAGGACAGATTTATTATAAAAGCTGTCTCCTCTCCTCCTATATAGGAAAAAAGGCCCTTTTGTTTGGTTTTGTTTCATTTTTAATTTCTCTGTCTCAAATTGGCAAATTAGAACATTCCAGGAAAGGAAGAATGGATTTGAAAATAGGTAATATGAAGAATGATAGAAGGAAATACAGATTTACATTTTTGGAAAAAGACTTAGAGGAACCACAGAGCATTCTTCAAGTCATATTTTTTAGGACGGTAATCATGATCCCTTTGCGAGATGTTGGCTTAAATGATATTTAAGATGCCTCCCAGATCTTGAACTTCTATGAAAAACAAGTAACAGTTAGGTAAACATAATTTAGGGACCAATTCTAAAGAAGCATAATCAAGACAGCAGAATTCTAATATAATGCCTCAAATTGAATTATGGAATCACAGATCCAACAAAAGTTTGGGTAACACACATTTCTAACCCAAGACAAGGTAGGAGGTCAGTAGAACAGGCCAGTTGAAGTGCCAGTAGCAAGCCTTGGAGATGGCTGCAGTGACTAATCAATAAGTTATAGGAGCTCTAAGCTCATAGACTTGTAGAGTCAGACAACTGGTTGGAAGTAGATTGCAGGGGACACTTTACTGACACTGAGTTCAGGATTTTGTTGCATTGCCCATACAAAGTTTTCAGTCATAGTTGCAGGGTCAAAAGAAATGATAGGACTTGTAGCCAGGGGGCCTAAGGTCAGTTATGCATCCAAGGCAGAGTGGAGTTTTTGTGGTTACCAGTAGGGGAGTGAGGAACTTGGTTTTAATTCCAGGACAGAGGGGAGCACTAATAATTGTGTATGAAAGGTAGTGGGGGCCTGGTCATAATTTCAGGGTCAGGATGTAGCTCTAGTCATGCAGGGGTTCTCAAACTTTTTAAATAGGGGGCCAGTGCACTGTCCCTCAGACTGTTGGAGGGCTGGACTATAGTAAAAACAAAAACTTTGTTTTGTGGACCTTTAAATAAAAAAACTTCATAGCCCTGGGTGAGGGGGATAATCATCCTCAGCTGCTGCATCTGGCCCACAGGCCGTAGTTTGAGGACCCCTATGTAGTGGAACAAGGTCCTGTCTTGGGTAAAAACCAGTGCACTGGCCAAGAGACAGTAACTAGCACTCTCCTTAGATCATACCACTTTGGAAACAATGAAAATCTCCAAATCTGGCCTTTGAAAGAAGCAATAAGAAAGGCCTGAAGCTTAAGACAGTAGAGTTGGTTTAAGTAGAGTGTGGTGGGAAAGGGTGGGAAAGGTTCAAAAGCTCATTGAAGAAAATAACTCCTTAAAATTAGAATTGGGCAAGTGGCAAGAAAACTAGACACCAAAAAAAAAAAAAAAAATAAATAAATAAAAAAAAAAGAAAACAGAAAATAGAAGATGTGTGAGCTATATAATTAGAAAAACAACTGACCTGGAAAATAAATTGAGGAAAGGCAATTTAAAAATTATTAAACTATCTGAACATTATGATAAAAAGTACCTATAGATTTAAAAAAAAAAATTGTCAAGGAACACTGCTAAACTAAATATCCTAGAACCAGAAAATAAAATAGAAGTTGAAAAATATATTGATCCCAATCTAAAAGAGATTCAAAGAAAAACTCTCAGGAATATCAAATCTAAATTACAGAACTCCTAGGAAAAGAAAAAATATTCTTAGCAACCAGAAAGAAACAATAACATAAGATTTAGTAACTTGCATTCTTAAAATATCGGTTTTCCAGTAGACAAAGGAGCTAGAATTACAACCAAGAATCATCTGCCTAATAAAACTGATGATTCTTGAGGGGGGAAATGGATATTAAATGAAATAGAAGATTTTCAAGCATTCCTGATAAAATCACTACTCTGCTGTATAAAAAATCAAACTTCAAATACGAATTTGAAAAGATACATATGAAAGAAAAGTGTTAAGATAATCAATAAGGTTAAAATGTTTCCATTTGGGGGGAGGATTCTGAGAAATGTCAGGAGCAGGTTGGTTAATTTTAAACTCTCCAGATTTTCCCCAAGAACAGTATAGATTTGTGCCTCAGGGCAAACAGAGACATTGAAAAATAAAAAAGATGGGGTAGAACAAGGGTCCTCCTGATATAGCCCAAGATCTGAAGAAAGCTGGGCATTAATTCCTGGAAACACATATGGGCTAGCTTGGAAGAAAGGTCAAGTGGGGAACCTTGGGGCTATCTGGGTTTGTCTGGAGGCTCTGCATGAACCACAGAAACTTTCACCTCCCAGAGAGTCTGAGGAGTCTGGGTCTAAGTAGAGGAAGACTTATTGAGTCTCAGCTGCTTTGGAATGCTAGATTCAGCTGAGTTTCAGGAATGTGGTCCTAAGCAAGAAGGAACCAGGACATCCAGAAGTACAAAGGCAATAGAGCAGAAATACTGCTGGCTGTGGGCACTTGCTGGAGAATGGAGCTCTTAGTTTGAGGTTTCAGGTGAAAGGGGAGAGAGCTGAAGGGAAGCTTGAGGCACCATCCCCCCATCCCATGTTTACACTAATATCTCTTATTTAAAAAACTAAATGAACCAGCAAAGAAGAAAGAACCCCACAATACTTACTATAGAAATCATCCTTATTATAGGAACATGGAATACTGAGGTTCATCTTCAAAGGAGGATACTGAAGAAAAAAAGCTTCTGTCTTAAAGAATAATGTGAAATGACTCCCTAGTCAGAGGGAATGTATATAAGAACTCAAAAAAAAAAAAAAAATTTAAAAATAAAATGAGAGACATTGATGAAAAACTAAAGAAAAAAAATCATGAAATCAAAAAGATTATGAAAAAAAGTTAACCAACTAGAGAAGGAAGTTCAGTCTCAAAGACAAAAATAATTCTTTGAAAATTAGAATTGGGCATGAGGAAGCCAATGAAGGTATAAGAGATCAAGAAATAACAAAACAGATTCTAAAGAATGAAAAAGTAGATGGTAGAGACACATTTCTCTATGACCTTCTCTACAACCCTCACACTAATCATTAAATCCAGCCTCTGAATTAGCTCTGGACCTGCAGAACCCACAAATATTGGGAGTGCAACAAATTATCAGCAGATGATAATTTCAAAGATCGCCAAAAAGGGTCTGTTTCAATTGGAAACTGGAGGGAGGCAGCTAGCGCGACCAGCTGAGTACAAACGCTAGCACAGACAGTGGAAAGTCCTGGGTGGTGCACTCTCTGCGTGGCGGTGTAGACTCAGTGTGGCAGATAATCTACAGGAGGAAACTGACTAGAAAAAGTCTGTTTCAATCAGAAACGCCAGCATAGACAGCAAAGAATTCCGGGATGTTGTTGAGTCTGTGGGGTGGAATCTATGGCAGTGTTTGTCACTTTGGCATGGTTGCAAGCCAGTAGATCAGCAAAGAAGTTATAAAACATTCAACACAACCACAAGAGATCAATAGGGAATGCCAAAATGCCAGAATCTCATGGACCTGGCCATACTGACCTAGCACTAAGGAGTGAATCAGCATTGACCCAGCACAGCTGCAGCCACTTGGGAAAACTTCTCCCAGCCTAAAGGGAGACCTTAACTTAACAAAAATAAAATAAATGAGTAAACAAGTAAAAACAATTCTGATAAATAGATAGCGTTTATGGAGAAAGAGAACAACTTTCAAACTCTGAGGAAACTAAAGGCAGATTGTCTCCAGATGAAGCACTAAAAGGCAATATAACCTAGTCCCCATCACACAAGGCTCTCCTAGAAGAAAAAAAGGATTTTTAAAAAGAGCTAGAAGAGAAATGGGGAAAGGAAATGAAAAATTTGCAAAAGGGTTTGGAAAAGGCAACACAGAAACTATCTGAAGAAAATTCACTACAAAATAGACTTAGTGAATTGGAAAAAGCATATAACTCATTAAAAGATAGATTTCATAGGGACTTCCAGCCAAGATGGTGGAGAGGAGACACACAGCTGTGTAAGCTCCGCATTTTCTCTCAGAATTCATTTCATGACAAGCTTCTGAATTAATGCTTGACTGAAAAAAAAACCCCACAAATAGTTACCAAGAGAAGACAGACATCCATGAAATTCACCAGGAAAGGTCTGTTTTTGCTCAAGGGCAGGGACAGTTTTAGATCGGGCTCAGGCTGAGGGCAGGCAGCGGCAGCGAGAGTCCGGCAAGCAGCTCACAGCAGGGCAGACTGGAGTGGGGTGGGGTGTGATCTCAGACGTCTCTGAGGGGAGAGCTTTGCTGCAGGATTGGATACTTTGCCCTGGCAGCAAGTCAGTAGCCCAGCAGAGAAGGTAAAAACACCGGGGGTGAAGAATACAACCCCAAACAGCTGGAGTCTCTTGGGGACTGGCCATCTCTCCCCCACAGTGTCTCAGCATGCTCTCAGAGTCTCAGAGCACAGGTGCAGCACAGTCCTGCTAGTGCCTCACTGGTTCCCCCCCGCCCCCTGCAGTCTGTAGAAAAAGCTCAGTAACACCACCCAGCCCCTCCCCACAAAAAAGCAGATACCATTTGTTTTTTTTTTTTTTCCTTTTTTTCATTGCTAGTTTGTCTTTGATTCTTCTCTGACAAAATGAGCAAAAAAATTGAAAAGGACCTTAACCACTGACAGCTTCTATATGGATAGAGAGCAGACTCTAAACCCTGAGGAGACTACAAACAGACTGTCTTCAGGTGAATCCCCAAAGGAGGAGATAATCTGTTCTTCAGCACAGATGAATCTCATAGAAGAAATTAAAAAGGCTTCCACAAGAGAGCTAGAAGAAAAATGGGAAAAGGAGAGGGAGGTTTGGCAAAAGAGTCTGGAGAAGTCATCCCACTCATTTAAAGATAGAGTAGATAAAAAATCAAATCCTGAAAAATAGGATTAGTGAACTGGAAACAGAAAATAGCTCTGTAAAAAATAAAATTGTCAAAATGGAAAAAAATTCCATAGAACAAAACAACTCAATTGGACAATTAGAAAAGAATTAAAAAAGGGAGTAAAGAAAAACTTCATTGAAAAATGGGAAAACAAATGGAATTAATTCCCAGGAGCAACAAGAATCAGTCAAGCAAACCCCCCAAAAATCAAATAATGGAAAAAAATGTGAAATACATTCTTGGGAAAACAACAGATCTGGAAAATAGATCTAGGAGAGACAATCTGAGAATTATTGGACTCCCAGAAAAATATGATGAAAAAAAGAACCTGGACACTATTTTCCAGGAAATTTTCAAAGGGCCCAAAGCATAGGGGGAAAATAGACATTTAAAGAATTCTACTTAGGAAATGGATCCTAAAATCAAAACACCAAAAATATAGTGGCCAAATGCCAGAACCTTCAGACAAAGGAAAAAAATTCCAAAAGCGGCCAGAAAACCCAATTCCCAAATATGGGAACCACAATAAGGTTCCCAAGATCAGCAAAACCACATTGAAAGTCAAGGGCCAAAATGGTATTCCAAAAGGCTAAGGAAACGGATGAACCAAAAAACACCCAGCCAGAATGAACTTTCCAGGAAGAAGATGGTCTCATTCAACAAAAATAAGGAATTTCACCTGTTTTTGATGAAAACCAGAACTTAACAAAAGTTTGATCTATAAAATAGAACTCAAGAGAAACCTAAAAGAAAAAGAAATCTTGGGAACTATATTTCTGCTATAAAGATTAAAAGAATACATGTATCCTTTTCTAGAAAAATAAGGTGGAAAGGACATTGTACCAGAAAAAGGGTAAAATGGGGGATACATCTCATGAAGGTCAAAAAACCTATTATATCTGAGAGAAAGAATAGGGGGGATGTATAGTAGGTATCTTACTCCATCAAATTGGCTTTTAAAGGAAAAAATTTTAACATATTCAATTTTAGGCAAACTTCACCTCATTGAAAAGGAGAAGGGAAAAGGAAAAAGGGAAGGAAAAGCTGGGAAGGGAATACAAAACCAAGAGGGAAAGGAGAAGAAGGGAGGAACCCAAGGTAGAGGAGGGGTACTAAAAGGGCTGGAAAGCAAAGGCCTCAGTTTAAACTGGAAGGGCAAAAGGGGGGAAAAGAAGGGAAAAGCAAAACAGGGGTTAACAAGATGGCAATAAATACAAATTGGTAAAACCATAAATGGAATGGATAAACCCCCAAAAGGGTTAAAATGGATTAAAAGCCAGAACCACAATATGTTGTTTACGGAAATAACCCAAACGGAGATAATGCAGAGTAAAGGTAAAATTACAGAATCACTATGGTCCAGGTGAAGTCCAGGGTTTAACCTGATCACAGATTAACAAAAAGCAAAACGTCAATTAAAAGAGAAGGGAAGGACTAATCTTGCAAAGGGTAGCATGATTGAAGCAAATCAATATTAAAAATTATATGCAAATGGTGCACTAAATTTAAAAAGAGAAATTAAAGGCTGCAAGAAGAAAAGAAGCAAAACTATAATAGTGGAGATCCCAACCTGACCTCAGAATTGATAAATGAAACCACAAAAAAATAAGAAAGAAGCCAAAGAGGTAAATAGAATATAGAAAAGTTAGATAGATGATCCTGGAAAACAAAATGGAGACAGAAAGGAGTACCTGTTTTTTTCAGCAGTTATGGAACCATACAAAAATAGGCCATATTTAGGACATAAAACCCTAAACCCCTGCAGTAAGAAACGTAAATGCATCCTTTTCAAAATGCAAAAAAATTATATTCAACAAAAACCAGGGAAAGTAGACCAAAAAAAAAAACCAAATAATCTCATAAAGAAGATTGGGTGAAACAGCAAACATAGAAAATTAATAACCACCCGAAAACGACAATAATGAGACATCATACCAAATTGTGGGATGCAGCCAAAGCAATAAAAAATTTTAATCCTAGAGGCCACTTGAATAAAATAGAAAAGATAAGGTCGTGAATGGGCCCAAAAGTTAGAAAAGGAACAAATTAAAAAACCCCATAAACACAAACTTGAAATTTAAAAAAAAGAATAAAATTGAAAGTAAAAAAAAAACATTCAATTAATTAATAAACAAAACCAACAAAATAGGAAACCCTTAGTAAATCTGATTAAAAAAAAGAAAAGGAAAATCAAATTTTATCTTAAAATGAAAAGGAGAACCCCCCACTAAGAGGAAATTGAGCAAAATTGGAGTTACTTTGCCCAATTTTATCCAATAAATTAACAACTTAAATGAAATGGAATACCTCAAAAAATATAGTTTGCCCAGATTAAAGAGGAAGAAAAATCCTAATCAGTCCCATCTTAAAAAGAAATAAACAAGTTATTAACTAACTCCTAAGAAAAATCCCCAGGACCAGATGGTTGACAAATTACCAAACATTTAAAGAACAATCCCAATGCTATATAAACTATTTGAAAAAAATAGGGTTGAAGAGTCCTACAAACCCTTTTATGACACAGAATTAAATTGATACATAAACCAGATAGGCTGAAAACAAGAAAGAAAATTATGGACCAATCTCCCTAATGAATATTGATGCTAAAAACTTAAAAAAATATTAGCAAAAAAGTTACAAAAAACACCCAGGATAATAATATGGTAGGGAATACCAGAAATGCAGGGCTGGCACCATTAAAACAAGCAAAACGACAATCAATAACCAAACTAACAAAAACTATATGACATCCAAAAGATGCAGAAAAGCATTTGATAAAAACCAACATCCATTCCTAAAAAAACACTTGAGAATAGGAAAAAATGGGCTTTCCAAAAAAGCGGAATATATTTAAAACCCAAAAGACATAAATTGGGAAAAAAACTGGAACCTTTCCCGTGATCAAATGAACAAAGTTGTCCATATCACCATTTTATTCAAATTTATTAGAAACACTAGCCCGCAATAAGAAAGAAAGAGATTGGAATTAAAGAATGAGGAAACCAAACTACACCTTGCAATGATATGATGGTATACCTAGAGAACCCCAGAGATTCTACTAAAAAGATAAAAAATCTAAACCTAGCAAAGTTGCAGGATACAAAAAACCCCATAAATCCTAACATTTTTTCTCAACAAAAAAACCAACAGCAAAATAAAAAGAAATCATCCAAAATAACTTCCACAAAAATATTTGGGGAATTATTACCGGAAAAGTAGAAATATATGAGCAAAATTAAAAAAAAAACCAAATAAAGACTTAAATAAATTGAAAAATAAAACCTTTGGATAGGTTGAGAAAAATAATAAAATAAATATCCCAAACAACTATTTATTTAATTATAAACAGATTCCAAAAAACATTTTAAATACTAAAAAAATAAAAAAAATTAATGGAAAAAATAAAAAGGCAAAGAATCCTAGGGAATTAATTAAAAAAAAATCAAATGAAGGTTTTACAAAACTGAGGAAACTAATTTAGAAGTAAAAAATTTGGATTGGCTAAGAACAGATTTAAGATCAAATGGCATGTTTTAAAAAGAATGCCAATATAAAGAATTATTTTGAAAAAAAAGATCCAACTTTGGGAAAGAAAATTTTTGACAAAATGGGATAACGAAATTATTGGTAAAATTAGGGATGGAACCTAATTAAAATTTTGTACCAAGAAAACTAAAATGGGCCAGATTTAGGGACAAAAATGAAAAATTAGAAAAGAGTTATAAACAAATTGAAAATGGATATTTATCCTTTAGTTGTGGAGGTAAGAAATTTTGATCAAAGTGAACAAGACCATTTTAAATCCAAAATAGAAAAGAAATCAATTAAAAACTTTGTACACAAAACTAATGCAAACAGGATTAGAAGGGAAGAAAAACTGGGAAAACTTTACAGTTGGTTCGATAAAGGCCCATTTAAAAAAAGAATTGCCTATTTATAAAAAATTCAAGCCATCCTCCAGGATAAAGGGGATTGAAAAAGACTTTTTAGATTAAAATGAAATATTAGCCTCATTGAAAGGTGAAATCATATTGATAGGAAAAATTAAGAAACCGAGATATACAAACCCTTGGGATTCTAAGATGAAGGAAAAAAAGAAAGGGGATAAAACTAACACGATGCTTGTTGGGGATTTTAAACGAAAACCTTTTGAGACAATCTAATTATGGGCCCCAAAAGACAACCGGTACCCTTTAATTAGAATGTCTTGGGTTTTTTCCTGGGATACTTTGAAAAAAATTTTGCCAAAATTTTGTCGCCCTTTTTTCTAGAAACTGAAAAAATAATGATGCCCACTTGGAGAAGGTTGGAAATTAGAAATAATGTTTAAATTGTTTGTAAAAAAAAAAAATAATTTAAAAGAGGTTGGGAAAGACTTCAGAACGATTTGTGAAAAACAAACAGGGAATAATATCCAAAACAATTTGTAAAGGAAATGATTTATAAAATTTTTTACAAAGAGACTAATTTTTTAAAAATTGAAAAATGATGGACAGAACAGTCATCCAAAGAAAAATATGGGAAAGAAATGAAATTGTTTAAATTTTTGGCCCGTTTTTTTTTAAAATTTCCCTGGCAACAGAATGTTTGGTTCCCTGAAATAATATAAAACTGAATATTTAAAAATAGGGACTGTTTAAATTAGGGAAGAGGGGAAAAATTGAATTAAATTTATAAAACACCCTAAGGGCCCAAAATAAAAAAAAATAATAAAAAAGAAAGGAGAAAAAAATAAAAGGAAAGCAACTCTCAGAAAGGCAGAATTTGTGAAGCAGAAAAATACAACTTCTTAAAAGGAAAAATAAAATAACTCCTTAAAAAACCGAATTTGTGAAATGGAAAAAAATTAAAAATTTAAATTTAAAATTGGATAAATACAAAAAGAAGTAAAAAAACAAATGAAGAAAATAATTAACTAAAAATCAGAATTGAATAAATGGAAATGAATGACTCAATGAGAAAACAAGAATCAGTCAAGCAAAACCAATAAAAAATGAAAGAAATAGAAAAAAATGTAAAATACCTAATTGGGAAAACAATTGTTTTGGAAAATAGATCTAGAAAAGACAATCTAAGGATTGTTGGACTCCCTGAAATACATGATGAAAAAAAGAGCCTAGACACTATCTTTCAGGAAATAATAAAGGGGAACTGCCTGAATTTCATAGAATCAGAAGGTAAAATGACCATTGAAAGAATTCATCAAAAACCTCCTGAAAAAAGCCCCCAAAATTAAAACCCCAAAGAATATCATGGCTAAATTTGAGAACTATTGGACCAAGGAAAAAAATATTACAAGCAGCCAGAAAGAAACAATACAAATATCAAGAAGCCACAGTAAGGATTACTCAGGACCTAATAGCTTCCACTTTAAAGGGTCAAAGAGCCTGGAATCTGATATTCTGAAAAGTGAAGGAACTTGGAATGTAGCCAAGAATAAATTACTGTGCTAAACTGAGCATTTTGTTTCAGGAAAGAAGATGGACATTCAATGAAACTTTTGAATTCCATTTATTTTTGATGAAAAGACCAGAGCTAAACAAAAAGTTTGACTCCAAATATATAACTCAAGAGAAGCATAAAAAAAGGTAAAACGAACTCTTGAGAAATGTATTTCTGTTATGGGTATATTGAGAGTACATGTGTAATCTGATTTTACTATTATAATATAAAAAAGAAACCAGAAATAGAAAGGGGATTGTAACAGAAAAAAAGGGGAAAGTGCAGGTAAAATGAGGCAAATTGCATCTCAGGAAGAGACAAAAAAAATATTATAATTGGGAGAAAGAAGGGAGGATGATGAATATTGTGTAAATCTTATTCTCATCAGAATTGACTCAAAGAAAGAATATTATATATATTTGGTTTCACTGAGAAACATTTCTCATCTTATAGAAAAGTGGCAGGGGAAAGGGAAAAGGGAAGAAGTAGACTAAATAGAACAGAAAAGAGAAATAGTAGGGAAAAAGTATAAGAAAAGGGGAGGGTCTCTAAAGGGGGAGGACTGCTTGAGGCAAATAGTGATCATAAGTAAAATACTGGAGAGGAGGGAAAAGAAAAAAGTATGATTTGGGGTTAATAAGATGGCATTAAATACAGAATAAGTAGTTTTACCTGTAAAAGTGCATAGGGTAAACTCTTCCATAAGACATAAGTGGATAGCAGACTGAATTAAAAGACAGAATCCTATAATATGTTGTTTACAAGAAACAAATTTAAAGCAGAGTGATACATACAGAGTAAAGGTAAAAGTCTGGAGCAGAATCTATTGTGGGTTCAAGTGCAGTAAAGGTGTAGTCACCTTACATTGAACAAAGGGCCAGGGGAAAATAGACCAAAAAGCGATTGGAAACTAAATAATCTCATCCTAAAGAATGAATGGGTGAAACAGCAAATCACAGACACAATCAGTAATTTCATCCAAGAGAATGACAATAATGAGACAACATACCAAAATCTGTGGTATGCAGCCAAAGTGGTAATAAGGGGAAATTTTATATCTCTAAATACTTACTTGCATAAAATAGAGAAAGAGAAAGTCAATAAATTTGGTTTTCAACTAAAAAGCTAGGAAAAAAACAAATTAAAACCTCCCAATCCAATAACAAACTTGAAATTCTAAAAATAAGAGAAGAAATCAATAAAATTGAAACTAAAAAAAACCTATTTAATTAATAAATAAAACTAAGAGTTAGTTTTATGAAAAACAACAACAACAACAAAATAGACGAACCTTTAGTTAATTTGACTAGAAAAAGGAAAGAAAATCAAATTGTTAGTCTCAAAAATGAAAAGGGAGAACTATCCACCAATGAAGAGGAAACTAGAGCAATTATCAGGAGTTACTTTGCCCAACTTTATGCCAATAAATTTGACAACCTAAGTGAAATGTAGGAATATCTACAAAAATATAGATTGCCCAGATTAACAGAAGAGGAAATAAATTACTTTAAATAGTCCTGTTTTGGAAAAAGAAATAGAACAAGCTATTAATCAACTCCCTAAGAAAAAATCCCCAGGATCAGATGGATTTACATGTGAATTCTACCAAACATTTAAATTACAATTAACTCCAATACTATATAAATTATTTGAAAAGATAGGGAATTAAGGACTCCTATCAAAAGACTTTTATGACACAGACATGATACTGATACTTAAACTAGGTAGGACAAAAACAGAGAAAGAAAATTTTGGACCAATCTTCTTAATGAATATTGATGCAAAAGTCTTAAATAAAATATAAGCAAAGAGATGACAGATAATCATGCCCAGGATAATGCACCATGACCAAGTAGGATTTGTACCAGGAATGCAGGGCTGGTACAATATTAGGAAAACTATTAGCATATTTGACTATATCAATAACCAAATTAACAAAAACCATATGATCATCTCAATAGATGCAGAAAAAGCATTTAATAAAATACAACACCCATTCCTTTTAAAAACACTAGAGATTATAGGAATAAATGTACTTTTCTTTAAAATAGTAGCATCTATTTAAAACCATCAGCATACATGACATGTAATGGGGATCAATGAGAATCATTCTTAATAAGATCAGGATGAAACATGGTTGGCCACGATCACCATTGCTATTCAATATTGTATTAGAAATTCTAGCAATAAAAGATGAATCAGAGATTAAAGGAATTAGAGAAATGCAAATTAAGACAACTCTAAGATACCACTACACACCTGTCAGATTGGCTAAGATGACAGGAAAAATAATGATGATTGTTGGAGGGGATGTGGGAAAACTGGGACATTGATGCATTGTTGGTGGATTGTAACCAATCCAACCATTTTGGAGAGTAGTTTGAACTATGTTCAAAAAGTTATCAAACTTGCATACTTTGATCCAGCAGTGTTACTACTGGCCTTATATCCCAAAGAGATTATAAAGAAGGGAAAGGGACCTATATGTGCACGAATGTTTGTGCAGCCCTTTGTAGTGGCTGAAACTGAAAGTTAATGGATGTCCATCAGTTGGAGAATGGCTGAATAAATTGTGGTATATAAATTATGGAATATTTTTTGTAAGAAATGACCAACAGGATGATTTCAGTAAGGCCTGAGAGACTTAATGAACTGATGCTGAGGAAATGAGCAGGACCAGGAGATCATTATATACTTCAACAACAAACTATATGATGACCAGTTCTGATGGACCTGGCCATCCTCAAACGAGATCAACCAAATTTTCCAATGGAGCAGTAAGAACTGAACTAACTACGCCCAGAGAAAGAACTTTGGGAGATGACTAAACCATTACATTGAATTCAATCCCTATATTTATGCCCACCTGCATTTTTGATTTCCTTCACAAGCTAATTGTACAATATTTCTATTGTACAATTGTACAATTGTACAATCAGACAAGAGTCTGATTCTTTTTATACAGCAAAATAATGTTTTGGTCATGTATACTTATTGTGTATCTAATTTATATTTTAATGTATTTAACATCTATTGGTCATCCTGCCATCTAGGAGGGTGGGGGTTAGAGGTGAAAATTGAACAAGAGGTTTCAATTGTTAACGCTGTAAAGTTATCCATGCATATAACCTGTAAATAAAAGGCTATTAAATAAATTTTTAAAAAAAGAAGATATTGAGGAAACTAAATTATCACTCTTTGCAGATGATATGATGGTATACTTAGAGAACCCCAGAGAATCTACTAAAAAGCTCTCAGAAACAATGCACAAGTTTAGCAAAGTTGCAGGATCAAAATAAATCCACATAAATCATCAGCATTCTTATACATCACTAACAAAATCCAATAGCAAAAGATACACAGAGAAATTCCATTTAAAATAAAGGGATAAAGGGATATTATATATATATATATATATATATATATATATATATATATATATATGTGTGTGTGTGTGTGTGTGTGTGTGTGTGTGTGTGTATATAATATTGTTGATAATATAAAATATTTTAGAATTTATCTGCCAAGGGAAAGTCAGGAGGTATATAAGCAAAACTACAAAACATGTTCTATACAAATAAAATTAGATTTAAGTAACTGGAAAAAGACCAAGTGTTCTTGGATAGGTTGAGCAAATATAATAAAGATCACAATACTCCCCAAACAAATCTATTTCTTTAGTGCTATACCAATCAAACTCCCAAGAAACTATTTTACTGAACTAGAAAAAATAACAACAAAATTCATCTGGAGGAATAAAAGGTCAAGAATTTCAAAGGAATTAATGAAAATTAAAGCGGTCTAGCTGTACCAGATCTAAAACTATATTATAAAGCATCAGTCATCAAAACCATTTGGTACTGGCTAAGAAATAGAGAAATTGATCATTGGAATAGGTTAGGTTCACAGAACAAAATAGCCAAAGACAATCTAGTATTTGACAAACCCAAAAGCCCCACCTTTTGGGATAAGAATTCACTAATAAACAAAAACTGCTGGGAAAATTGGAAACTAGTATGACAGAAAGTAAGCACAGACCCACATAGACCCACACCTAACACCCTGTACTAAAATATAGTTGAAATGGGTTTATGATCTAGACATAAAGAATGATACTATAAACAAATTAGAGGAACATAGAATAGTTTATCTCTCAGATTTGTGGAGAAGGAAGGAATTTGTGACCAAAAAAACAAAACAAAACAAAACAAAACTAAAGATCATTATTGATCATAAAATAGATAATTTTGATTATACGAAGTCAAAAAGTTTTTGTACAAACAAAACTAATGCAGACAAGATTAGAAGGAAAGCAATAAACTGGGAAAATATTTTTATATCCAAAGGATCTGATAAAGGCTTCATTTCTAAAATATATAGAGAATTGACTCAAATTTATAATCATTCAAGCCATTCTCCAATTGACAAATGGTCAAAGTATATGAACAGACAATTTTCAGATGAAAAAATTGAAACTATTTGTAGCCAAATGAAAAGGTATTATGGGCCAGAATTTAAAACAAAGTACTAAGTGGAATTGAGGAGACAATGGTTAAATCTAGTTTAGCATTGATTTAATCCTACAACAAATAATGGTTTCCTAGTGATATAATGATTAATTTATATTCACTGTAGAGCATATAAGCAAGAAGCTCTCAGGGCCAGAAAAGTCAAGCGCACTAGAAAAAGATTCATTTCATTATCCACCTTAAGTGGTATCTGGAGGCTGGAACACAACCTTTTGAATTCAGAAGAGATTCGGAGGCGGAGGAGGCTGCAGAAGCTCAGGATCACAGAACCAAGGAGAAAGATAGGCATCTAAGAAAGCTAACCAGGCCCCAGGAAAGGAGACAAGACTTTGAAGGAGATGATAAAGGATTTGGACTTTAACACCTAGCTGTACTTGTGGTGATTACTGAACTGAAATGAAGGCTGCTCCCAGAGACCCCAAGAAAACCTCAACAGAGAACATTACAAAAAGATACTCCAAATCACTATTGATCAGAGAAATGCAAATTAAGACAACTCTGAGATACCACTACACACTTCTCAGATTGGCTAAGATGACAGGAAAAGATAATGACGAATGTTGGAGGTGATGTGGGAAAACTGGGACTTGGTTGGTGGTGGAGCTGTGAACAGATCCAAACATTCTGGAGAGCAATTGGAACTAAGCTCAGATAGTTATCGAACTATATATACCCTTTGATCCAGCAGTGTTTCTATTGGGATTATATCCCAAAGAGATCCTAAAGGAGGGAAAGGGACCCACATATATAAAAATGTTTGTGGCGGTCCTCTTTGTAGTGGCAATAAACTGGAAACTGAGTGGATACCCATCAATTGGAGAATGACTGAATAAATTATGGTATATGAATGCTATGCAATACTATTGTTCTGTAAGGAATGACCATCAGGATGATTTCAGAGAGGCTTGGAGAGATCTACATGAACTGATGCTAATGCTAAGTAAAATGAGCAGAACCAGGAAATCTGGTTCTGCAACATGGCAACAACAAGACTATATGACGATCAGTCCTGATGGATGTGACTCTCTTGAACATTGAGACAATTCAAACCAATTCTACTTGGGCTGTGATGAAGAGAGCCATCTATACCCAAAGAGAGAACCATGGGAACAGAGTGTGAAACACAACATAGTTTTCTCACTCTTTTTTTATTTGCTTGCATTCTGTTTTCTTTCTCAGTTTTTCTTTTTCTTCATTCTTGACCTGATTTTTCTTGTGCAACAAGATAACTGTATAAATATGTGTACATATATTGGATCTAACAAGTTTTTCAACATATTTAACATGCATTGGACTATCTGCCAGCTAGGGGAGAGGATAGGAGGAAGGAAGGGAAAATATGGAACAATAGGTTATGTAACAAGGGTCAATTTTGGAAAAATTACCCATGCATATGCTGTGTAAATAAAAAGCTTTAATTTAAAAAAAATTTAAAAGTATGAAAAAGTAGAACATAATTTAAAACATCTTATAAGAAAAAACAGATCTGGAGAACAGATCAAGAAGAAAAAAAAATATAAGAATAATTGGACTGCCTGAACATTGTGACCAAAAAAGGAATTTTGATACAATGATGCAAGAAATAATCCCAGAAAAATTGTCTGAGAGTTATAGAACATGGGGGAAAGCAGAAATAAAAAAAAATCTACCAATCAACCACCTCATTGAGATCTTTTGTGGAAAACACATAGCAATATTACTGCTAAATTTTGAAACCCACAGATCAAAGAGAAAATTCTGCAAGAAACAAGAAAAAAAAATCAAATACAATGGAATTACAGTTAGAATTGTACAGGACTTAGCAGCAGTCACATATCACAGCCAGCAAAATTATTTATAACATTGAAAAAAAAAAGAAAATTCAATGAATTTGCAGCTTTTCAGGACTTCCTATTAACCAAACTCCAACTTAAAAGAAAATTTATCATTTAAAAGTCAATATCAAAGATCAGTTTCAAGGAACTCAATATGGGCAAATTGCCTTTTTTAATATGGGAAATGTATACTGCATGTTTAAGATTGATATCAATAATAGAGTAGCTAAAAAACAAAAGACTGGAGCAGAGTTAAGGTAAAAATATTAATTAATTTATACAAATGATGTGCAAAAGAAGAATAGACACAAAAACATTAGTGGAGGGAAGAAAGAAAACTGCTCACATCAGGAATGGGTTAAATAGGCAATGTTATTATATAGATAATGAAATATAAATCTGTAAAGAAATAAGGGGGAGGCATAGGTACATGGGGAAGCATAGGATGAGGGAAGAAGACAAAAGAGGAATTCATGGATGGGGGAGATTAAGTAATAGTAAGGCAAGTTAAGGAGCAGAATTAAAGCAAAGAATCAGCAGGGATAGGAAAAATATGGATTGTGTATTGGGGGAGAGGGGGAGGGCAGGATGTGTGTGTATGTATATGTATGTATATATCCACATAAGTATACATAAATATATTTTTTCTTAACTACAGCTTGCTTGAGGATGGTGGCGTAGATGAAAGGGGAAAGGGGGTAATATAAAAAAATTCACAGCAAAGAACAAAGTAACAATTTACAAGGAAGTAAAGAAAAGATGGATATTTATGAATATAATTTCCTGTGTGTGTGTGTGTGTGTGTGTGTGTGTATTCTCTTGAACTGGAAATTTGCTATTATACATTTTGAATCCTCTTTGATGTTCTGCTGAATACACGACAATGTTCTCTTTTTGTTTTGTTTTATTTTGTTTTGGTATTCCTTTTCTGTTTCTTTTTTTTTTCTTATTGTTTTTTAAATAAAATAAAGAAAAAATTTAAAAAGTGTTTCCAGTTTTAGGAGGGAAACATTATTATTATTAGGGAAAACAGAAGAATTATGTATATAGTGAGGGCAAGTGTGTGAATTGAGTAGGATGAAATGATTTTTAAAAATAAAATTAAGTGGTGAGAAAAAATGCACACACTAGGAAAAGGAGAAAAGAAGAGGAAGAATGGGGTAACTTATTTCACATAAAAGAAGTGTGAAGGGAAGAGCTTTTATAATAGAGAAGAAAAAGGGATAATGGTAATCAATGCTTTAACCTTACTCTTACCAGAATTGGGGAAAAAAGGAAATAAGATGCACATTCAGTTTGGTATTCAGTTTGTAAATCTATGTTACCCTAAAGGGAAGCAAGAGGTCAAGGGAATAAAAGAAAAGGAGAGGGGTTGATAGAAGTGAAGGCAGATTAAGGCAGGTAGGTAGTGATGGAAAACAAAGTACAATTTTAAGGAGGAAAGAGTACAAACTCAGAAAATAAGTTAAATAGGGAAAAATAGTGTGATTGGAAATTCAGAATTAATAATCATAATTGTGATCACCCATAAAACAGAAGTGGATAGCAGAATGGATTAAAAATTAGAATCCAGAAATATGTTGTTTACAAGCAGCACAGTTGTAACACAGGGACACACATAGAGTAAACATGAGGGGATAGAGCAAAATTTATTATGTTCAAGCTGAACTTTAAAAAAAAAAAGCAGAGATAACCATCAATGTCTCAAACCCAGAAAAATAAAAATTAGATTTAATTAAAAGAGATAAACAAAAAACTACATTTGGCTAAAAAGCACCATAGACAATGAAATAATATCAATATTAAACAAATGGCATAGCATTCGGGTTATTAAAATAAAAGTTAAATGAGTAACAAGAGGAAATAATAAAACTATTTGAGGGTTGGACACCAACTTTCCCTTCTCAAACTAGATAAATCTACAACAAACAAATAATGAAAAAGATAAGGATATTAATATAATTTTTAGATAAGTTAAATATGATTAGATTTCTGGAGAAAATTGAAAGGGAATGGAAAGTAGTATAACTTCTATAACTTCTCACTTTTATGTAGCACTTTTTCAAAGATTCATTATACATTCTGACAAAAAAAAATCTCACAAAAAAAAAAACAGAAAAGCAGAACTATTAAATGCATCCTTTCCAGACCATAATACAATAAAATTATATTCAACAAAGGACCGTGGAAACAGACTAAAAATAATTGGAAACTAAATAATAAAGGGGTCAAAGAACAAATCATATCCACAATTAATAATTTCATGAAAGAGGATGACAAGGGGGTGGAGCCAAGATGGTGGAGTAAAAGCAGGGATTTGCCTAATCTCTCCCCCAAATTGCTCCAAATTCCTTTAAATAATGATTCTAAACAAATTTTAAAACATCAGAACACTTCCCAAAATGGAGTAGAACATTTTCTAGGCAAATTAGACTTAGAAGGTCAGCAAAAAAGGACAATGACACAAGAGTGGGAGTCTGGTGTGCAATTCTGTTGTAACCACTAATGCAGTCCTGCCTCTAGCCTTGGCTCTGGACACCAGCATTAAAAGTCAGGATTCTGAATCACCAGATAACTTTCAATGGTCAGAAATTGTCCTTTGTTGTCTGCTCATTTTTCTTTTCGTTAAAGTAGACTCTGTTTCCAGGGTGGAGGGTGCACTGTCCCTGGCTTCAGAGGTTATGTGCAGCTGTTTTCAGAGATCCTTTTAGAAACCTGACCATAAGCACTGTTTTCTACCCTGGAATTGTTAGGAGTGTCCCCATCCCACTATAGCTGTTAAGTAAGAACAAGTGTGCTAAAGCAACAAAGTCCTGCTTTGCAGACACTGGGCCCAAATTGAGTCCAGTGACTGCACTGGCAAGGAACCTGTCTTGGGAACACACAGACCCTCTCTGCTGACCTTCCAAATACTCCCTGATGTCTTTCGGGTCAAGAAGTCTAGAAACCTTCAGCACCTCTGGTGATTCAGAAGATGATAATGAAGTCAAACATCCAAAGCCTTGAAGAGAAATAAGAATTAGGCTCAGGCCATGGAAGAGTTCAAGAGAGTTTTCAAAAATCAAGTAAAAAGCAGAGGAAAAATTAGGAAAAAGAATTGAGAATGGTGAAAAAAGAAATACAAAAATGCTAATGAGGAATACAATGCCTTAAAAAACAAAATTGCCCAATTTGGAAAGGAGGAACAAAATCTCACTGAAAAAAATAATTCCATTACAAATTGAATTAAATAAATGGAAGCTAATGACTTTATGAGAAATCAAGATGCAAAAAAGAAAAACCAAAAAAAATTTTTAAAAAATAGAAAAAATGTGAAATATCTAATTGGAGAAACAACTGATCTGGAAAAAAAAGATCCAGGAGAGATAATTTAAAATCACTGGCCTATCTAAAAGTTGTGATAAAAAAAAGAGCCTGAACATATTTTCAAGAAATTATCAATTATTCTGATGTTCTAGAACCAGATGGTAAAATAGAAGTTGAAAGAATCCACTGATCATCTTGTGAAAATGATCCCAAAATGAAAACTCCCAGGAATATTATAGCCAGATTCTGAAACTTTCATGTAAAAGAGAATATATTGCTAGCATCTAAAAAGAAATAATTCAAGTATAATAGAGTCATAGTCAGAATAACAGAAGATTTAGTAGCTTCTACATTAAAAACAAAAAACAAAAAACTGGAGGGGCTTAGAATATAATATTGCAGAGAGCAATGGAGCTAGGATTACAACCATGAATCACCTGTCCAGCAAAGTTGAGTATAATCCTTCAGAGAAAAAGGTAGTTAATCATTGAAATAAGGGATTTTAAAGCATTCATGCTGAAAAGACCAGAGCTTAATGAAAAATTTGGTTTTCAAATACAGAAACAATAAGAAAGTAATCAGGAAAGTGATATCATAAGGGACTTAACAGAGTTTATTAGTTTACATTCCTTCATGGAGGATGATGACACAAATATCCCTTCATATTTATCTCATATCTTGACCTTTGACTATATATACTCCTTCTAACTACCATAATAATTTAAATAACCAACAAAGAAACTGAATTAACACTCTTTATAAATGATATGAAGGTATATATATATATATAGAGAGAGAGAATCTTAGGGAATCAGCTAAAATAATAGTTGAAACATTTAGCAGGGTTGTATGATGTAAAATAAACCCCCATAAGTTATCAACATTTCTATGCATTATCAAAAAAAAAAAAAGTCCAGCAGAAAGAGAAAGAAATTCCATTGAAAATAGTTGCTGACACTATAAAATACCTGCCAAGATGAAACAGTATTTATATTTTCATCCCAATTGCACAAAATTTTTCACACAATTGAAATCAAATCTAAACAATTAGAAAAAATATTGTTACTGGATTGAACAAACCAATATAATAAAAATAACAATTCTATCAAAATTAATTTATTCAGTGCCATACCAATAAGATTATTGTTCAGTCAATAGCCTTGTCTGACATTTTGTAACTCCATTTGGGGTTTTCTTGGCCAATAGATTGGAATGGTTTTCCATTTCCTTTTCTAGCCCATTTTACAAATAAGGAAACTGAACAACATATTTAATCTCAGAAATTTTTTGACTCTAGGCCCAACGCTCTATCTAGTAGACCACCTACTGCCCACTTATCAAATTACCAAATATTATTTTATAGCAATAGAAAAAAACAGCAACCTTCATTTTGAAAATGAAAAGATCAAGGATACCAAAGTAATTAGTGAAAAGAAAATATTAATAAAAGTGGTTTAGTACTACCAGATCTCAACTACACAAAGCAGCAATCATCATGACAATTTAGTACTGTCTAAGAAACAGAGTGGTGAATCAGTAAAGTAGATTAGTTGTACAATAAATAACCATAACAATCTATTTGACAAACCCAAAGATCCAAGATTTTGCAACAGGAAATCACTACTTTACAAAAATTGCTGGGAAAACTGCCAAGCAATTTGACTCTTATTTTTTATAAATTTGACAAATAAAGCCTTCATCAGAAAAACTTACTTTAAAATTATTTTCACAATTATTATTAACTGCATCTCCACCCTGTTTATTCAATTCTCTCTTTTCTTTTATGCTGTCTCTCTTCAAAAGAATTTTTCTTCTGACCAGCCTTTCCCTAATGTGCTCTGTCTTCTATTAACCTCCTCCCTTTTTGTATGTCCTTCTCCTTCTATTTTTCTTCAGGATAAGATAGATTTCGATGCCCATATGTAGTGTGTATGTTATTTCCTCTTTGAGCCAGTTAAGAAGAGAGTAAGATTCTTCCTTTCCACTCCTCTTCTTTCCATTCACTGTAAAAATTTATTTTTTTGCTTCTTTTATGGCAGATAATTTATTTCATTCCTCTTCTCTCTTTCTTCTTCTCCCAGTACATTCCTCTCTCACCCCTTTTATTTTTAGTATTATCCTTTCATATTCAACTCACATCTATGTTCTCTGTCTACATATGCTCCTTTTAGTTGCCACAATAATGAGAAAGTTCTTATGAATTACAATATAATCCACCCATGTAGGAATGTAAACAGGTAAACATTATTTAGCCCCTATGATTTCCCTTTCCTGGTTACCTCCTTATGCTTTTCCCCAGTCCTGGATAAAAATCAATTTTTTAATCAGTTCTAGTCTTTTCATCACAAATGCTTGAAAGTCCTCTATTTAATTGAATATCCCTGAAGGATTATTAGTTTTGCTATATGATTGCTAGATGATTAGTGTTTGTAACTCTAGCTCTATTATTTTCTGAAATATTATATTCCAAGTTCCCTGATTCTTTAGAACAGAAACTGCTAAATCTTATGTTATTCTGACTATGGATCCACTATATTTGAATTATTTCTTTATAAAAGCTTGCAATAGTTTTCTCCTTAACCTGAATGCTTTGGAATTTGCCTATAATGTTCCTGGGAGTTTTCCTCTTTGGATCTTTTTTAGAAGGTGATCTGTGGATTTTTTCAATTTCTATTTTTCCCTTTCTAGAATACTAGGACAATTTTCCTAGATAATTTCTTAAATGATGATGTCTAGGTTCTTATTTTCATCATGGTTTTAGGTAAACCAATAATCTTAAAAATTATCTCTTCTGGATCTATTTTCTAGGCGAACTATATTTCAAATGAAAAATTTCAGGGATGGCACCAAGATTGTGGAGAGCAGACATGTTTTTCTGTGACCTCCTCTCCCTTCAATAAAACCAACACCAAATTAAGCTTCTGAACTAGTTTTGGAGTGACAGAACCTACAAAAATTTAGAGTGCAACATTTGCCAAAGAAGATACTCTGGAAAAACTTCAGAACAGTTCTGTTTCAATTGGCCAGGGAGTCAATCTGTGGAACCCAGACCACAGCAGAGGAAGCCCAGGGCAAGGGGGCAGTGCACCAGGGAATTTTCTGTAAGGCTCTTAGGCTTTTTTGTCCTGGTTGTAAGTGGGTGGTTTAGCATATTTGCTGCAAACAACCCAAAATCAAATCAAAAGGTAAATTGTAAGCCCCAAGGAACTTGGGACCTGGTCATAATTATTTGGAAGTCAGTCAGATAAACCAGCCCCAGGACAAATGAAATAGGCTATTACTTGTTTGCCTTAAAGGCAGATATCAATCCTTAAAAAGGAGCAAAAAAGCAAAAAGAACTCTCATTATAGACAACTTTTATGGAGAGAGAGAGCAGACTTCAAACCCTAAGGTTCTTAAGGGCAAATCAACTCCAGATGAAGCCCCAAAGAGAGATTGAGCAGGTTTCCATTTTACAAGGTTGTCTTGGAAGATTTCAAAAAGGAACTTAAAAGAGAATTAGAAGGAAAATGAGGAAAGGAATGAGATCTTTGTAAGAGGGTATGGAAAAGGAAAAACAAAAATCATCTGAAGGAAATTCCTTAAAAAATTAGATTTGATGAATTGAGAAAAGCATATAACTCCTTACAAAATAGATATAAAAAAGATATCAATTCATAGAAAAACAGAATTTGTGAAATGGAAAAAATGCAAAGAACAAAACATTTAATTGGCCAAATACAAAAGGAGCTAAAAAGGTAACTGAAGAAAATAATACACAAAATTAGAATTGAACAAATGGAATGAATGACTCAATAAGACTTCAAGAATCAGTAAGACAAACCAGAAAAAATGAAAAAATAAAAGAAAATATGAAATATCACTTAGGAAAAACAACTGACTTGGAAAATAGATCTAGGAAAATAATTTAAGGATTATTGGACTTCCTAAAAACCCATGATGAAAAGAAAACATTATCTTTCAGGAAATCATCAAAGAAAAATGCTCTGATGTTCTAGAACCAGAAGATAAAATAGCCATTGAAAGAATTCACTGATGCCCTCCTGAAAGAGATTCCAAAATGAAAACTCCAAGGTATATTGTGGCTAAATATCATCACTATTAGACCAAGGAAAAAATATTGCAGTCAGAAAGAAACAAGTTTGAGGAGCCACAATCAGGATTACCCAGGACTTAGCAGCTTCCACCTCAAAGAACTGAAGAGCCTGGAATCTGATATTCCAAAAGGCAAAGGAATTTCCAAAAGGAAATTCCAAAGGCAGTGAAGAATAAATGATACAGCTAAATCAAGCATTATCTTTCAGGGATGAAGATAGACATTAAATGATAAAGGTTAATTTCATTTATTTCTGATGGAAAGACCAGAGCTGAACAAAAAATTTGATCTCCAAATACAGAACTCAAGAGATAGATAAAAAGGCAAAAAGCAAAGAACTCGAGAACTATATTTCTGTTATGGGTATATTTAGAGAGTGTAGGTATAATTTGATTTTATTATGATAATATGAAAAAAACCTAGAGGTAGAAAGGGTATTGTACTGGAAAAAAAGGAAAATGGAGGTAAAATGAGAGAACTTACATCCCAGAGGCAAAGAGGGGGATGAATCTTGTGTGAATTTACTCTCATCAGATTGGGCTCAAAGAGAGAATATCAGACATTTGGTTTCACAGAGAAACTTGTCTCACCTTATTGGGAAGTAGGAGGAGAAAGGGGGAAAAAAAGGGAAGGTTAATAGAAAAGAAAACAGAAGTAATAGGGGAAAGGTATAAGAAAGGGGGAGGTTCTGTAAACCGTGAGGGGTGTTTGAAGGAGGTGGTGATGAGAAGCAAAATACTGGAGAGGAGGGAAGGGGGAAAGGAAAGAGAAAAGCATAAATTGGGGTAAATAAAATAACAGGAAATACAGAATTAGTTATTTAAACTGTGAAGATGAATGGGATAAACTCTCCCATAAAATGGAAATGCATAGCAGACTGGATTAAAAGCCAGAATTCTACAATATGTTGTATACAAGAAATACATTTAATTCAGAGTGATACATACAGAGTAAACATAAAGGGCTAGAACAGAATTTATTATGCTTCAGGTGAAGTAAAAAAAAGCATGGGTAGCAATTCTGATTTCAGATCAAACAAAAGCAAAAATAGACCTAATTAAAAGAGATAAGGAAGGAAACTACATTCTACTTAAATGTAGCATAGATAATGAAGTAATATCAATATCAATATCAATATATATGCAGCAAGTGCTATAACATCCAAATTCCTAGAGGAGAAATTGAGAGAGCTGGAAGAAGAAATAGAAAGCAAAACTATACTAGTGGGGAATCTCAACTAGTGGGGAATTCTCAGAATTAGATAAATTTAACCACAAAACAAATAAGAAAGAAATTAAGAAACAGAATTTTAGACTAGTTAGATATGATAGATATACAAGATAGATAAAATAGATATGAATGGAGACAGAAAGTAGTACACTTTTTTTCTCAGTGAAAAATTCACCATGTATTAGGACATAAAAACTTCAAAATCAAATGCAGAAAGGCAGAAATAGTCAATGCATTTTCCCCAGATCATGATGCAATAAGAAACACATGTAATAAAAAAAAAAAAAAACCAGGGGAAATAGAGCAAAAATTAATTGGAAACTAAATAACCTAATACTAAAGAATGAATGGATGAAACAAGAAATCATAGACACAATCAATAACTTCATTCAAAAGAATGACAACAATGAGATAACATATCAAAATTTGTGAGATGCAGCCAAAGCAATTATTAGAGGAAATTTTATATTTCTAGATGTTTGCATAAAATAGAGAAAGAGAAGATCAATGAATTGGACTTATAATTTAAAAAGCTAGAAAAAAACAAATTAAAAACCCTCAATTAAATAGCAAGTTGAAATTGTGAAAATAAAAGCGAAGTTTAATAAAACTGAAAGTAAGAATTAATAAAACTAATAGTTGGTTTATGGAAAAAACAATAGATAAACCCTTTAGTTTATCTTAACTTGATTAGAAAAAGGAAAGAAGAAAATCAAATTATTAGTCTCAAAAATGAAAAGGGAGAACTTTCCTCCAATGAAAAGGAAATAAGAGCAATAATTGAGTTATTTTGCCCAACTTTATGCCAATAAATATGAATATTTAAGTGAAATGAAGGAATATCTACAAAAATATAAATTGCCCAAGTTAACAAAAGAGGAAATAAATTGTTTAAATAATTGCATTTTAGAATAAGAAATAGAACAAGCTACTAATCAACCCCCTAAGAAAAAAATCTTCAGGGCCAGATGGATTTACATGTGAATTATACCAAGCATTTAAAGAATAATCAATCCAATACTATATAAACTATTTGAAAAAAATAGGGACAGAAGAACTGCTACAAAATTCCTTTTATGACACAGATATAGTGCTGATATATAAATCAAGTAGGGTGAGAACAGAGAAAGAAAATTATAGACCAATTTCTCTAATGAATATGGACGCAAAAATCTTGAATAAAATATTATCAAAGAGATAACAAAAAGTCATCCCCAGGATAATATACCATGACCAAGTAGGATTTATACCAGGAATGCAGGGCTGGTTCAATATTAGGAAAACTATTAGCATAATTGACTATATCAGTAACCAAACTAACAAAAATCATATGATTATCTCAATAGAAACAGGAAAAGCATTTGATAAAATCTAACACTTATTCCTATTAAAAATTCTAGAGAACATACGAATAAATGGACTTTTCCTTAAAATGATCAGTAGCATCTATTTAAAACCATCAGCAAGTATCATATGTATGTAATGGGGACAAAGTAGAACCATTTCCAATAAGATCGGGGTGAAACAAGGTTTCCCACTATCACCATTACTATATTGTATTAGAAATGTTAGCTTTGGCAATAAGAGAAGAAAAAAAGATTAAACGAATTGGAATAGGTAATGTGGAAACCAAATTATCATTCTTTGCAGAAGATAAGATGGTATTCTTAAAGACCCCTAGAGAATCATCTCACAAACAGCATAAAATATTTGGGAATCTATCTCCCAAGGAAAAGTCAGGAACTGTATGAACACAACTACAAAACATTTTCTACACAAAGTCAGATCTAATTAGTTGGAAAAATATCAAGTGTTCATAGGTAATCCCAGCGAATATAATAAAAATGACAATACTATTTAGATTAATCTACTTATTTAGTGCCATACCACTCAAACTCCCAAGAAATTATTTTACTGACCTAGATAAAATAACAACAAAATTCATCTGGAAAACAAAAGATCAAGAATTTCAAGGAAATTAATGAAAAAAAAAATGCCAGTGAAGGTGGTGTATCTGTGCCAAAGTAAAAATTATATTATAAAGAAGTGGTCATCAAAACCATTTGGTATTGGCTAAGAAATAGAGTAGTCTATCAGTGGATTATGTTAGGTTCACAGGACAAAATAGTAACTATAGCAGTCTATCTTTGACAAACCCAAAGACTCCAGCTTTGGGGATAATAGCTCACTATTTGCCAAAAAGTGCTGGGAAAATTGGAAACTAGTATGACAGAAACTAGACAAAGACCACATCCATATCATATACCATATACCATATATTAAGATAAGGTTGAAATTAGACTTAAAGAATGATATTATAAGAAAGTTAGAAAAACATAAAATAGTTTACCTCTCAGATCTGTGGATAAGGAAGGAATTTGTGAGCAAAGAACTGGAACTCATTGCTGAACACAAAATAGGTAATTTTGATTATATTAAGTCAAAAAGGTTTTGTACTCTTTTTCTGGCTGAAATCATGGTGGGTGCAGAAGAAAAGAAGTTATTATCTATTCCAGAATCCCTTCTGAAAAAGTGAAAAGCTTTTGCAATACTGAAGGCCAAATGCCTAAAGAAGAAGATGGCTATAAAAAAGGTCCATAAAATAAAGAGAAAAGTTATCTACAAAAAAAATCCAAAGCCTATCATAAGGAGTACAGATAGATGTGTAGAAGTGAAATCTGGCTGGCTAGAATGGCTCGCAAAGCCTACTCGCAACTACTATGTACCTGCTGAACCCAAGTTAGTGTTTGTAATCAGAATCAGAGGTATCAATGGTGTTAGCCCAAAGGTCCGAAAAGTTTTGCAGCTTCTTCATCTTGGTCAAATCTTTAATAGAACTTTTATTAAGCTTAACAAGGCTTTGATTAACATGCTGACGATTGTGGAGCCATACATTGCATGGTGTTACCCAAACCTGAAGTCTGTGAATGACTTGATTTACAAATGTAGTTATGGCAAGATCAAGAAACAGAGAATTGCCTTGACTGATAATGTCCTTATTGCAAAATCTCAGGAAGACTTGATTCATGAGATCTACACTGTTGGCAAAGTTGCTAACAACTTCCTGTGGCCCTTCTGTTGGAATCTTTACAAACTGTTAAGCCATTGGAGTTGATAGAGACAATAATTATCTAATTTGGCATGGTTCAATAGGATTGATTTGATCTTAGAAGGAGATATTTTGGGCCAGAACTTGAAACAAGGTACTAAGTACAACTGATGGAAACGATGCTTGTGTTCACACCTTTAGAGAGCTCATAAGTATCTAAGTACTCAATGGAATTCACACATTTGGGAGATTTCAGGTTTAGTATGAGGTATCCGAATTCACACTTCCCTTGGGGCCAGAGAGCACTCTGGGAGATAACCCAGAATCCCTCTCTCTCCAGAAGGAGGAGTTAACCTTTGAGAGATCATATATATACAGGAAGCTCTTAAAGCTGGAGAGTTACTTGGGAACATTCCCAGGAGTCGGAGAGGAGTACTCTGGGAGGAAGCCTACAAGCCCTATCTCCGAGGCAAGAGAGATTTCATTGCATCTTCTACCTTGGTGCTGGCTGGAGTTAGAAGGACAAACCTTTGGATTTGGAGACATTCGGAGTGAGCTCTTGGAACCAAGCAGAGAGATAGGTCTCTGAGCTAACCAGGCTATATTGAAGGACCCACCTTCAAATTGTCTTCTCCATGAAGTGGAATGAAGAAAAAGACTACACATTTTGTGAAAGGGGGAGATGCTGGTAACAAGGAAGACCAGATCAATAGGCTCATTAGAAAAATGAACTAAAGGTCTCTACCATGATTATCTTTCTAATGGTTGTTAATAAAAATGTCTCTGATAAAAAAAAAGTTTTTGTACAAACAAAACTAATACAGACAAGATTAGAAGGGAAGCAATAAATTAGGAAAACATTTTTACATTTAAGGGTTCTGAAAAAGAACTCATTTCTAACATATATAGAGAATTGACTCACATTTATAAGAATTCAACGATTCTCCAATTTATAAATGGTCAAAGGATATGAACAAATAATTTTCAGATGAAAAAATTAAAACCATTTCTAGTCATATGAAAAAGGTGCTCTAAATCCCTATTGATCAGAGAAATGAAGATTAAGATAACTCTGAGATACCACTACACCCCTGTCAGATTGGCTTAGATGACAGACAAAGATAATGAATGTTGGAGGGGATGTGGGAAAACTGGGAGACTGATACATTGTTAGTGGAATTGTGAAGGGATCCAGCCATTCAGGAGAGCAATTTGGAATTAAGCTAAAAAAGTTATCAAACTGTGAATACCCTTTGATCTAGCAGTGTTTTTACTGGGCTTATATACCAAAGAGATCTTAAAGAAGGGAAAGGAACCTTATATGCAAAAATGTTAGTAGCAGCCCTTTTTGTAGTGGCAAGAAACTGGAAATTGAATGGATGTCCATCAGTTGGAGAATGGCTGAATAAGTTATAATATATGAAGGTTACAGAATATTATTGTTCTATAACAAATGATCAGCAGGATGATTTTAGAGTCCTGGAGAGACTGATTCTTATGAACTGATTCTGAGTGAAATGAGCAAAACCTGAAGATCATTGTACATAACAACAACAAGAATATACAATGATCAATTCTGATGGGCATGGCTCTTTCCAACAATGAGATGATTGAGGCCATTTCCAATGATCTTGTGATGGAGAGAGCTATCTACACCTAGAGAGAGGATTGTGGGAACTGAGTATGAATCACCACATAGCATTTTCACTCTTATTGTTGTTTATTTGCATTTTGTTTTCTTTTTCATTTTTTCCCCTTTCGATCTATTTTTTCTTATGCAGCAAAATTATTTGTTAAGGGACAGGTCATATGGTGCCTGAACATGGGGTATAAAAATTACAAGAATCACAAGACGAAGCAGCAGTGTTCCAGAGCTGTTTGTGAGAAGGATCCTTCCAGAATTCCTTCAGTAACCCTCAGGGAAGGAAAGGAAGAAGAGCCCGGGTAAGATTTTTTTAGTGGGGGAAATCAAAAGGGCCACCACATGCTTATTTTGACTATAGTCCTCTTCTCCATTTGAAACTTTGCCTCCGTGATAAGATCATAACCTGCTACAACCATCCAGAGGTGATAGTGCTGCTTGCATTCCTCAGTGGGCTGACCATGCTGTGGGGGGAAAATAACAGTAAAAAGAAATGGGGAATTGTTAAGGGACAGGTCAATTCTCCAAGAACCTCCATGGCTATGAATCATAACATCTGGAGGAGTTGCAAGGTAGCCGTTTTTGACACAGGTGTTGCAGACTGGGAATGAAATAAATTGGTGGCAGAGGAAAGAGGAGAGAGGTCAGAGAACAGCAACTGCCTTTCAGTCTCCTTGTATCATTATCCTTTTTTCACAAGAGGAGATCCATTCTGCAGGTGTGGGTTGGATCTCCAGCATCCACTGTCAGGTGGCCCTGGTAGCACAACAATTATTGTATAAATATATATACATATATTGGATTTAACATATATTTTAACATGTTTAACATATATTGGATGACTTGTCATCTATGGGAAGGGATTGGGGGAAGAAGGGGAAAATTTGGAACACAAGGTTTTGTAAGGGTCAGTGTTGAAAAATTATCTATGCATATGTTTTGAAAAATGAAAGCTTTAATAAAAAAATGAAAAAGTTCACACTATTTTATATTTTTTCATTCTTTTTATTTTGTTTTATTTTTCTTGATTTCTCATAAAGTTATTAGCTTCCATTTGTTTAATTCTAATTTTCAAGGAATTATTTTCTTCAGTGATTTTTGTGCCTCTCCGATTTGGCCAATTTTGCTTTTTAAAGCATTATTCTTCTCAGTAGGTTTTTGTATTTTTTCTTGCAGCTCTCTTGATCCTCTTCCCATTTTTTCCTCTATCTCCCTTTATTTTCAAAACCCATTTTGAGCTTTCAAACGTCTAAGAATAATTCTTATTTTTCTTGGAGGATGAGCTTTAACTTTATATTCTTCTAAATGTGTTTTCATCTTTCTTGTTACCATAGTGACAAGAATCTTTTTTTTTCTTTTTTCTCTTTTTTTTGCTGTTTGCTCATTTTCCCAGTTTTTTAACTCTGTTAAAAGATAGCTCTATTTCCAGGGTGGAGAGTGCAATATCCCAAGCTTCAGGAGTTTTGTATCCCTGTTTTCAGAGATCCTCTTAGGACTTTTAAGTTTTCAGTTCTTCCAAGACATTATGATTCAAAAAGAAACATGTTTGAGTGATTCCAAGTACTCTTTTCTGCCTTAGAACTGTGAGGAGTGCCTCCATTCCACTGTATCTGTAAATTCTATTTTGCCAAAGCAACACAATCCTTCCTTGATGCTAGTAAAGAAACCTCTGTCTGATCAGTTCAACCCCCTTATCATCTGTGGGCTGGGATCTCTGGGTCACCACTACTGCCACCACCATTGCCACTACCTCTGCTGCCACTGTTGTTGCTCCTGCTGGTTCAGTGATACCCAAAGCCTGCTCCTGGTAACTTAGGTTCCCAAGGCATTGTCACCCTAGTGAGGCTAACCTTTCCTGCTTACCTTCCAAGTTGTCTTTGGTGGTCTCTTGGCTGACGGGTTTGCAAACCACCAATGCTACCTTTGACTCAAGAGCTCCAAGATCTGCTCTTGTTTTGCTGGGTCTGGAAATGCACTGGGCTCCTACCCTGCTGCAACAGACTTTTCTTGCTAATCTGCTAAATTGTCTTGGTTTGAAAAATTGTTCTACTCTTTCTTTTTGGGGGGTTCTGATAGAATCATTATTTAACACAATTTTGAGGGGTTTGGGGGACAGCTTAGGCAAGTCCCTTGCCTTTACTCTGCCATCTTAGCTCCATCTTCTGCCAAAGAGTTTGCAAAAACTAGGTATAAACCAGCATCTCACACTGTATACAAAGATAAGATCAAAATAGATAAATGATTTAGACTTAGAGCATTATAGTATAAGAAAATTAAAGACACATAGAACATTTTACCTATCAGATTTATGGATTAAAAAATATGACCCAATAAAAGCATTATAGGATGTAAAATGAATAATTTTGTTCACATCAAATTAAAAAAGCTTTTCATAAACAACATCAAAAGCCAACCTTTTTACATTGTTTCTCTGTTAAAGAACTAATTTCTCAAATATATAAAGAAATGAATAGAATTTATAAGATAGTGAGTCATTCCTTAGTTGACAAATGGTTAATGGATATGAAGAAGCAATTTTCAGAATAAAAAATTAAATCATATGAAAAAAAATTCTTTTAAGCACTATTGTTTAGAAAAATGCAAATTAAAACAATTCTGAGGTACCACTTCATACCTATCATATTGACTAAAATGATAGAAAAGTTTAATAACAAATATTGGAAGCTATTCAGAAAAATTGGAACACTAAAGTACTGTTGGTGAAATTATGAACTGATCCAAACATTCTGTAGAATAATCTGGAACTTTATTCAAAGGGCTATAAAACTATACATACCTATTTACACAGAAATACCACTACTAAGTCTGTATCCAAAGAAATCAAATGGTAAAAGTCCTACATATAGTAAATATTTACCACATTTTTTGTGGTGGCAGAGAATTAGAGATTGAGGGCATGCTGAACAGTTGGGGAATGGCTGAACAGTACTGATGAAATACAATTATGCTATAAGAAATAATGAATAGGATAATTTTTCAGGAAAATAAAAACAATAGTCTCAGAAGTCTTAGATGAAATGAGGCAAAATGAAGTGAACAGAACCAGGAAAATATTACACACAGCAAAAGCTGTATCTATCACCATTGTATAATGATCAATGTGAATCAAATTAGCTATTCTCAGTAAAATAACAATCTAAGACAATTCCAAAGGATTTATGGGGGGAAATTTTTAATCACCTCTGGAGAAAAATTGATGAAGTCTGAACACAAATTGAAGAATACTTTTTTACTTTATTGGTTTTGTGGTTTTTGTTTAGTGACTAATATGTGACATTTTCGTTTGTGACTAATATGGAAATATTCTGTGTGATTATACACTTTTAATCTATATATAACTGCTTGCCTTTTCAAAGAGGATGGAAAGGATGGAGGGAGGGAGAAAATATGGAACTTTTCTTTTTACAGTTTTCAGATAAATATAACAAATTTGAAGTTAAAGAAAATCAAAAAATTAAAAATGAATAATAAAAGGACCAATTCCCAAAGTAGTATTTTTTTTCACATCATAGGAGTGACCATCTTGACAACCATTGGAAGTCTGTTGAAAACTGAAGTTAGTAGAATCTCTTCTAGATCTACTTCTTAGCAAACAAAAAGAGAATTCAGGGAGTTAATGGAGTACAGAGCATGTAGTATTTGCTTTCTTCTGTTTGAAATCAAACATCTGATCTTTATTTGAGGTGACAGGTTTAATGCTTTTCTTCTCTGACAAATTTTGATCTGAAGAGGAATGCAAACACTTAAATTAGTGTGGTTTTCCAACCTACTAATCCAGCAAGCCAATATTGGCAGCTTTTCATCTCCTAATGAACAGCAGAATAGTGATCCAATGGCACTTACTTTAAGTATGAAGTGAAGGAGAGACAAGCCTTTTTATAGCTTTGATAACACATTTTTTTTTTTTTGCTTGAACCTAAATAGTAGCAGCTACTTAATAAAGCTAGCATTAATTTCATGTTTTAAGGTTTTAAGATGTGCTTTATAAATATTTTCTCATTTGATACTCATATAAGGCATACTAGGTGAGTGTTATTGCTATTCCTCAGAGGAAGAAGCTGAAGCAGGGAGTAAAATCCTTGCTCAGTGTCAAATAGAAAGCATCGCAGGCAGTATTTGAACTCAAGTCATCTCTGGCACAAGTTCAGCACTCTATTCATTAAGCCACTTATTTGTCTATCTCATCTGGTAAAGAATATTTCACACAATTTGTGCAAGGTATTATATTAGATGATGAATATACAATGACAAAAATGAATAGCTCTTTTCTTGGAACTGGAGAACATGCAACTGGAGAGATATAACATATACACAGATAATAATGTGCAAGATAATTTGATGTGGGAGTAAATATTTAAACCTTGAGGAAAATGGAGGAACTTCAGTGAAAGCTGAGCTTGAAGGAACAAACGTTTCTAAGACATGAAGATGAGAAAGCAATATTTTCTATGTATAGGAGATAGTTTGTCCATTGGCAGAGATTTAGAAGGTAGAATACTATCTGAGGAAGAGTAAGTATGCAAATGTGCTAGTTGATATAGTGTTTAAAGGAAAGTCTTATGAAATACTTCAATTCTAGGACCAGTATACGACTTTAAATAACAAAGTAAGAAATGTGTAGTTTATCCTAACTTCAAAAGGAAGCCATGAATGATTAGAGCAAAGGAGTGATTATTTATTTATTTGTTTGTTTGTTTGTTTGTTTTGGCAACTGTGTTGAAGGTAAATTTAAGAAAAGAGAGATAGGAAGTAACTTTGTCTTATGATGATAACTGATTATCACCACCTCTTCAAGAGTGGAGAACTGGAAGATAAGAATCATAATCAATCCAAGATACCAATCAACCATTTGAATGAGGTTGGGGGAGGAAGAAGTATAAATAGCACAAGAGGTCAAGAAATTCATCAATACACATATATTGACTGAGCTCTAAGGATCCTTAGCAATACTGATTTGTTTTCCTTTTATTTGTCCTAACTTGATTCCTAACAAAAAATTAAACATGCAATTTATCTACAGATAATGTATGTTTGGATCTATACTTATATAGGCAATCTCCATAAGAATTTCTTAACCTTTTCTATTGTGACAATAGAATGCATACTCAGATACTCTAAAGCCACTGCCATAATGTTTCCAAGAACAAGCATATGGTTTTTACTTTGTCAATTATTTTATTCTATTTTCATTATTTAGGGATTGTTTTGTGCTCACATATATTCTCAATTTTGAGAAGTTTGCTGATTAGCAGGAGAATCTAAGATGATGGTAAAAAGCTATAAGGTCATCATAGTTTGAGAATAATGAGGATGTTTTGCCTTAGAGAAGAATATCAGGAACATGATGACTGTCTTATATCTGAAGGGCTGTCATGTAGGAGAGAGATTAGATTGGGTTTTTATTTTTTTACATTTATTTCTGAAGAAAAAATATCATTAGAAATGACAAAAAGTTGAAAAACACCCTAATAATTATGCTTAAATGGAATAGGCTGCCTTGGAAAGTAGTGAATTTCCCCTACCAGAAATCTCCAAGCAAAGACTAGGTAGCCATATGTTTGGTACATTGTAAAAAGTATTCTTTTTCATATATGGGCTGCAGTCTATGGCCTTCTAACTCTGAAATTTTGTTATTTGATGACATTTAGAATTTTCCAAAGAAGATAAGAAGAGCAATAGAAAAGGCAATTGCTCTATGTAATCATTAAAAAATGAAATTTATACATTATATTTAGGGAGCATAATGCGAATTTGAATTTCATAAGTAAATCTTGTTTCATTCAAGTTCAGTGTATGCTGAGGACTATTTTTAATAGTATGAAGTCAACGTATTTCAGAGTATGCAATTTCCATAGGGTAATGTCTAGAATGCTTAAATTTTAATAATCCTACTACAACAGTATGTCCCATTAAAGAACAAAGTATTGTAGCTACAGAAAGAAAGAAAGAAAGAAAGAAAGAAAGAAAGAAAGAAAGAAAGAAAGGAAGGAAGGAAGGAAGGAAGAAAGAAAGAAAGAAAAGTCCTACAAATAAACAACTTAGCTCTTAGAACAATTTGAATTTTAAATTAATTGTTTTGGAGTGATACTTGGTGTGTTCAAACTGAAGATGATACATAAAATCATAATACTAGATCTGAAATGTCTTAGTACCCTTATTCTTGGCAATAACTGATGGGACAATTAGAAAACAAATAGTTGTGTAGCATATTTACCTTAGACTACTACAGATTACCAATGGATACTTTTGTAAGTATAAATTGTTACAAAATTTAAAAAATAGAAAAAATTGAAGATTGTACTTTTACAACTATTACTATGAAGAGTCTTTTTAAATAAAAAGGCATAGAAATGGTTATTTAAAATGAGATCATTTCAATTTCATAAGATCAAACATTATTATTATTATTTGCTGAGGTAATTAGAGTTAAGTGACTTACTCAGGGTCACATAGCTAGGAAGTGTTAAGTGTCAGAGATCACAGGTCCTCCTGACTTCAGGGCTGAGACTCTATTCACTGTGCTACCTAGTTGCCCCCTTATTCTTTTTTTTTTCCCAAAAAGAATTGGCTAGGAAAAGAGAAAAATCTATAAATTGGAGTAAAATTTTTGCTCATTTTTTTTCTTTTTAAAAAAATTTATTTAAAAAAATAGAAAAAGAAAAACAGAAAATGAAAACAAAGCAGAATATTGTCAAATGTCTAGCAGAAAATCAGGGAAAATTAAAAATATATAACAATAAATAACCAGTTTTAAAAAAGGACATATAATAATAGAAGAAATTATACTCCTGATTATCCATCTTTTTTTTTTTGGTTTTTTTTTGGCCTTCTTGTAGGTTATTCTTTTGTTCTTTTCTGCATGCTAATTTTTTTACTTTATTCTTTTTTTCTCCTTTCATTCCCCCCATATCCCTCAAGTAGGTTATAATTAAGCACAGATATATATTTTATATACACATATATAAACATTCACACTTACCCATAGTCCTACTCACATACACATATATCCATATACAAACATCATAGAGCAATTTGCATATATATCTACATATTCTCAGATACATATACAAATGCACTTACCCAAATGTAAACATGTATCTAAAACAATATTAGTTTAGCTGACATATAATATAGATTTCTCTCTTGATTGAAACTTTAAATTTATTCTTTCCTAACTGTGTTAACCCATCTGCTTTAATTCTGTTCCTTAATTTGTCTAGCTATTACTTATCCTTTTCCCACCCATTGATCTCTCTCTTATTTTCTTCCCAGACTCTTTGGCTTCCCCCTCCACCTATCCCTTCTGTCTTATTTCTTTATAGATTTTGGAAGGTTTTCATGATATATATATGTGGTGTTACCTATTTAACCCATTCCTGATGTGAATAGGTTTTTGAACTATGAGTCCTCCTTTCCCCTCTAATGCCTGTGTTTATTTTTCCCCTGCACCTCATTTGTATAATTAATTACTATTTTTACATTTTTCTAAGTGGTTTTGGGTACTGAACTCTGCCCCATCTTTCTTTTGAGTTATCCAATTACTGGGGACAATCTTAAACAATTTGTCCATGTTAAATTCCTTGAAATTGATCTATGGTTTTTTTTTTTTTTTTTTACTTTTTATATTTTTGATATTTACTTTTATATGTTAAATTTTCTACTGAGTTCAGGTTTGATTGAAAGAAAGTTCAGAAAATCTGCAAATTGATTAAATGTCCTTTTTTCCCCCATCCAATATTCTAGACAATTTTGATGAATATGATATTTTGGCCACAGGCCTAGTTCTTTTGATTGCCAGTATATATGATTCAGAACCTGAGGTCTTGTATTGTGGTTACTGATAAGTCCTCTACAATTTTAATTATAGGTCCAGTGTATTTGAAATGTTTTCTTGTTTTATGCATACGTTTTTCTTTAATATGGGAATTTTGAAATTTGGCAATAATATTCCTATGTGTTTTCCACAAAGAATCTCCTGGAATTGATAATTGGTGGATTTTTTCTATTTTTACTTTCCCCTCCTATTCTATCCCCCCAGGACAATTTTCTTGGATTACTTCTTGTATTATTGTGTCAAGATTCTTCTTCTTCTTTTTTTGATCAGAACTTTGAGGTAGTACAATTATTCTTTTATATTCTCTTCTTGAACTCTATTCCAGATCTCTCAGTTTCCTTATGTTTCACAATGTTTTGTTTTTTCATCCTTTATATTCTGTTTCATTACTTCTTGATCATATATATATATATATGTATGTATGTATGTATATATATATATATATATATATATATATATATATATATCTATATATCTTCACTGGCTTCCCCTTGCCAAATTATAATTTTTCTTAATTAAAACTTTTTATTTTAAAAATATATATGTGGATAGGATAATTTTTTAACATTCACTCCTACAAAACCCTATGTTCTCATTTTTACCTCCTTTCCTTCTCCCTCCTCCCCCAGTCAGGAAGTGATCCAATATATGTTAAACATGTGCAATTCCTTTATATTTATTTCCACAAATATTATGCTGCACAAGAAAAATCAGATCAAAAATGGAAAAAAATGAGAAAGAAAATAAAATGCAAGCAAACAATAACAAAAAGAGTGAAAACACTATGTTTTGGTCCATATTCAGTTCCCACAGTCCTCTTTCTGGGTGTAGATAGCTTTCTTCATTACAAGAACATTGGAACTGGTCTGAATCATGTCATTCATTGTTGAAGAAAGCCACATCAATCAAAATTTATCATTGTATAATCTTGTTGCCATGTATAATGATGTCCTGGTTCTATTCATTTCACTTAGCATCAGTTCATGTAAGTCTCTCCAGGCCTCTCTGAAAGCATCCTGCTGATCATTTTTCACAGAACAATAATATTCCATAACATTCATATACCATAACTTGTTTAGCCATTCTCCAACTGAAGGACATTCACTCAGTTTCCAGTTTCTTACACTACAAAAAGGGCTGCCACAAACATTTTTGCACACATGGGTCTCTTTCCCTCTTTTAAGCTCTCTTTAGGATACAAGCCCAGTAGAAATACTGCAGGATCAAAGAATATGCAGAATTTAATAACCCTTTGTATGTAGTTCCAAATTGCTCTCCAGAATGGCTGGATGTATTCACAATTCCACCAAAAATGTTTTAGTGTCCTAGTTTTCCCACATCCCCTCCAACATTCATCATTATCTTTTCTTGTCATTTTACCCAATCTGAGAGGTGGGTAGTGGCACCTCAGAGTCGTTTTAATTTGCATTTCTCTGATCAATAATGATTTAAAGAATTTTTTCATATGACTGGAAATGGTTTTAATTTCTTCATTTAAAAATTGTCTGTTAATATGCTTTGACCACTTATCAATTATCAATTGGAGAATGCCTTGAATTCTTATAAATTTGAATCAATTCTCTATATATTTTAGAAATGACAGCTTTATCAGAACCCTTTATTACTTCCCTTCTAATTTTGTCTGCTTTGCTTTTGTTTGTACAAAAACTTTTAACTAAATATAATAAAAATTATCCATTTTGCATTCATTAATGTATTTATGTTCTTTTTTGGTCATAAATTAACCTTCCTTCTCCAGAGATCTGAGGTGTAAACTATCTTTGTTATTCTAATTTGCTTATAATATCATTCTTTATGCCTCCATTTCAATCTTATTTTGTTATAAAGTGTTAGGGATGTGTCAGGGCCTAATTTCTGCCATACTAATTTCCAATTTTCCAAGCAGTTTTTGTCTAATAGTGAGTTGTTATTCCAAAAGCTGAGGTCTTTCTTTGGATTTGTCAAACACTAGATTACTGTAGTCATTGAATATTTTGTCCTATAAACCTAATCCAGGGGTCCTCAAACTTTTAAAATAGGGGGCCAGTTCACTGTCCCTCAGACTGTTGGAGGGCCTGACTATAGTAAAAACAAAAACTTTATTTTGTGGGCCTTTAAATAAAGAAACTTCATAGCCCTGGGTGAGGTGGATAAACGTCCTCAGCTGCTGCATCTGGCCCGCCTGTTGTAGTTTGAGGATCCCTGAAATCTATTCCACTGATTGACTGCTCTATTTCTTAGCTAGCACCAAATGTTTTTGATGACTATTGCTTTGTAATAAAGTTTTAGGTCTTGCACAACTAGGCCACCTTTATTTGCATTTTATTTCATTAATTCCCTTGAAATTCTTGACCTTTTGTTTTTCCAGATGAATTTTTAAATAATTTTTTAGCTCTGTGAAGTAACTTCTTGGGAGTCCGATTGGTATGGAACTGAATAAGTAGATTAATTTAGGTATCATTGTCATTTTTATTATATTCACTCGGCCTACCCATGAATACTTGATATTTTTCAGAGAGATTAGATCTGACTTCATTTGTATGGAAAATGTTGTAATTGTGTTCATATAGTTCTTGACTTTCCCTTGACAGATAAATTCTGAAATATTTTGTATTATTTACCCTGCTCCCAGAGAGAACCATTATATTATTTTAAAGAAGAGAACACCACAATTTCTGTGGATTTATTTTGTATCCTGCAACTCTGCAAAACTTGTAGTTTCTAGTAGTTTTTTAGTCAATTTTCTAGGATTCTTTAAGTATACCATCATATCTTCTGAAAAAAGAGATAATTAATTTCCTCCTTACCTATTCTAATTCCTTTAATCTCTTTTTATTCTTTTATTGCCAAGGCTAATATTTCTAATAAATATTGAATTAAATAATTTTGCTTTCTATTTCTTCTTCCAGCTTTCTCAATTTCTCTTCTAGGAATTTGGATGTTATACTACTTGATGCATATATGTTTAGTATTGATATTACTTCATTATCCCTGGTACCTTTAAGTATGATGTAGTTTCCTACCTTATCTCTTTTAATTAGATCTATTTTTGCTTTTGCTTGATTTGAGATCAGGATTGCTACCCCTGCCTTTTTTTTTTTAATTCACCTGAAACATAATAGATTCTGCTGCAGTCTTTTATGTTTACTATGTATGTATCACTCTACTTTAAACATGTTTCTTATAAACAACATAATGTGAGATTCTGGCTTTTAATCCAGTCTTCACTTCTGTTTTATGAGAGAGTTCATCCTATTCAAATTCACAATTTAAATGATTAAATCCTTATTTCCCATCATCATATTTATCCCAAATCATATTTTCTCTTTCCTTTCCCCCTTTCCGTCCTTTCCAATATTTTGCTTCTGACAACTACCTCCCTCAAATAAGGGCTCCCCCTTTACAGCCCCTCCCCTTATACCATTCTCCTACTACTTCTATTTTCCCTTCTATTAGCCTCCCCTTTTCCCTTTTCCTTCTCACTTCCTTTTAGGATAAGACAAGTTTCTTTGTGAAGCCAATATGTCTAATATCGTTTCTTTGAGCCCAATCTGATAAGAGGCAGGTTCACACAATGATCATCCCCCTCCATTCTTTCCCTCAGTTATAATAGATCTTCTTTGCCTCTTCTTGAAATGTAAGTTCCCTCATTTTACCTCATTTTCCTCTTTTTTCCAGTACAATCTTCTTTCCACCTCTAGTTTCTTTTGTTATATTATCACAATAAAATCAAATCATACTTGCATACTCTAAGTATATCCACAACAGAGATATAGTTTATTGAATAGTAATGATGATGGGTAACCTTATTTTATTCCTAATCTTATTGGGAATGGTCCTAATTTGTCCCCATTACATATGATGCTTGCTGATGATTTTAAATAGATGCTGCTGATCATTTTAAAGAAAAGTCCATTTATTTCTATACTTGTTAGTTTTTAATAGGAATGGGTGTTGGATTTTATCAAATGCTTTTTCTGCAAGTATTGAGATAATCGTATGATTTTTGTTAGTTTGGTTATTTATATAGTCAATTTGGTAATAGTTTTCCTAATATTAAACCAGTCCTATACTCCTGGTGAATCCTTTTTTGAGTTCTTTCATAAAATTTTTTTTTTTCTGGACAGGGAGCCATTTCATGGAACTCTTTGGGATAGAAGTTTATTTTATTTTATTCTTACTTTAACATCTTCTTCTGAAGATGAACTCCAATCTTCCCTGTTTCCATAGTAAGTTTCTGTGTTGGGATTCTTTCTTCTTTGTCACTCCATTTTTTTTAAATAAGAAATATTAGTGTAATTACCTCTAATTGTGGGATGGGAGGATGATGCCTCTGTCTCTACTTCAGTTCTCCTCACCTCTTCCCTCCTGTACATGCTGACAGCCACCAGTGCCTACCCCCATTGCTTCTGCACTCACTTGGTGTGCTGGTTCCTTCTCACTTAAGACCATATTTCAGCAGCACAACTGGGCCTAGCATCCTGATAATCTGAGGTTCCCTCAGTCTTCCCCAACTCAGACTTGGGACTCCTCAAGCTATACAGGAGGTGAAAATTTTAGTGGTTCCTCCTAAGGTTCCAGCAAAACCCCACCTGCCCCAGTAGTCCCCACTTGGTGTTTCTGCAAAGCTAGCCTGGAGGTGTTTATACTTCATATGGATTAATCCCTAGTCCAGGGTTTTTCTTTGGATCTTTTTGGGCTATACCAGGAGGACCCCTGTTCTGCCCCATGTCTTCTTGATTTTCTTGCCAGTCTATGTTTGCCCTGAGGCACAAATTTGTTCTGTTTGTGGGGGAAATCTGGAGAGCTTGAAATTTATTGATCTACACCATCTCCCCAGAATCTTCTCACTTCAAATGTCTTGATAAAAAAGTTTATCTAGCTATCTATTTAGCTAGCTAGCCATCCATCTCATTTCAGAAATATAAAAGATCAAGAGACATTTCTAAGTAGACAATTATCACAGGATATGAAATTTTGATGATAAATATAGCCAACAATAAATGACTATATGACAACATTCCCCCACTTACTAATTATAAGAAGAATATTAAAATTTTAAATTCAGGTTTAACATCATAGTTAAAAATTGGCAAAGATTACAAGATAGAAATAGTTAAATTTGGAGGGACTTCAAAAAGAAAGACATTAATATATAGTTATGAAGCTGTGAATTGGTTCACTATTTTGTAAAACAGTTTGGAATCACAGTAGAAAGCTGTTTATTGTCTTTGATCTAGAGATTTTATTTTTTCTCAGTTTAAAGACAAAAAAAGATTGCATAAATCTGAAAATATTTATAGCATCACTGTTTGTGATGTCAAAAAACTTTCCCTGGTCTCATATGATAAAAGTGATCTCTTCCTTTCTCCATGTTCTTAAAATTGTTTATCTTTATTCTTTGGTCTTATCGTATTCTGCTTTGAGTATTAATTATGCATATTGTGCATATATATGTGGAATCAATTCAAATCAAGCATTTATTAAATCCTATTTTCCAAAGAAGTACCTGTCCTCAAGAATCTTATAATCTGATGATGAAAACAACACACAAACAAGAGTTAAAAATGGGGAGTAGGTGAATTTACCTAGAAAGGGAGAATGATTTTGATGATCATTTGATGTCAGTAACAAGGGACAAAACTTGACTGATCTGTGCCTTTTCTTAAAATGGAACTATCTGGAGGAACTCACAGTGAAAGAAGCAGGGCCTTAGAAGAGGAGAAATATTACAGGTTGAGAAGGCTACAGGAACTGAGGGAACTTCTAAGTTGAGAAAGCATCTGTGGTAAGATGGTGAAGTATCAAGAGAAACAAAGGTAGAAGAAGTTGTATCTTCCCATACATTTGTTTGCATTTTAAGGAAAAAAGTATTTTTTTCCTTTATGTATCCTTCCCCAATTCAGCACAGTCAACAAAGATAGCACAGCACAACAAACAGTCAATGTTTGTTGAATTTGATCTAACACTATTTTAGCAGAATAGCAAGTTTCTTATATTCTGACAGGCTGGAACACTTTTAAGTACAATCTATTTTCAGAGGATCAGTTCTGGTGATTTCAGAAAATTTCACTCTCAGAAGGGCAGTCCCCCAAATGATCAATTCATCTAACAATAGAAATTTATGAGAGCTATCTACTAGGGCAGTGATAGGCTGTGATCTATACCCATGAGGGGGGAGTCACATCCAAAAACAAAAATCCAAATATTATAAAATGCTGAATAACTACTTCTATTTTTACTAAGTTGTATATTATACACATGGTTTAAAAGATACCTAAAAAGATATCATGGAAAAACTAAAATATTCACTAATCATCATCTAGACATAGCATTAAAACCAGAAACTTTTTTAAAATAATTGTAAAAGAACAGAGATGATGTACTTTCCTAAGAGAAGGAAATTAGAATTTAGGATACATTTTCTAAAGACTATTTCAGATTATAGAAAGAGCATTTTGTGTTGTTTTTTTTAAACATCTTATTTCTTTACCCAAACAAACTAATTTTAGCAAATTTGCCACTGCTAGATTCACAAATAGAGAATCAGGCCCTTTGCTTATTTAGGATCCTCTCTCTTGGTTTGGGAACCAACTCTGCTCTATTGTGCTCATGCTAATGTTTCAGCCATATACTCATAAAGGATTTTGGAAGCAGTAAAAACAAAGAAAGCACTAATTAATTGAAGAAATAGTTCCTTGTTCAAGTTCCAGTGGTCCTTTTGACTTGTAACTGTCTTAATTCTTTGGAAAATCTCCCCTACACCTCAAAGAAAAAATATAAGAGGCAAAGAAAGAATAAAAAATTAGGAAAGTTTAGATAAATTTGCAAATCTCTTAGCATACATATGTGGTCCAAGTACCTTAATGGAAAACATCACTAGTCTGAAATAACCCAATGACACAGAAGTCTTAATTGCTTTAGATTTTGTTAAATTACTTATTCATTGAGAAAGAATACTTAGAACTAGGTGAACTACGTTACTGTTTTTTGTCTTGGGAGTCCTCTCATGGTTAGGTCTGTAATGTCATAGATTTCAAGTCACTCAAGTGAACTTTCTGCATTATTTAAATTTCATTTATCTACTTTTTTCCCTCTTTTTGGACTTTTAAAATGTAACTGCCTTCATCCTTTGCTAACAGGTAAGAAATCCAGAAAATTTAAAGGATCACATAGAGTCAAGAGCAGGGGCTCTGTTTGTTTACTTGTTTTCTAGTCATGTTTTGTCTCTATTCTAGTTATTTTGGCACATCTTCCATTTATAGAACTATAATTATATGATATATTCTGACTCTAAATTCTAAAATTTCATTCTCCTTTCAGTATACAGATATGTCTCTCCTGAAACCCAGTTTTTTTTTTTTTGTGTGTGTGTATGGAATGACAAAATTTACTTTGTTCCTCTAAAGATTAAATTATGTTCTATAGACCCATCCATTACTCCATAAATAAAAATGAGAAAATAGACAAATCCATGTTTTCTGACTTGCTACAATTATCACAACCAAAAATTCCTTTTCATCCTTTCTCTTCATTATCCTTTCATCTATATCCACTCTCAAGGCCTGGTTAGTTTTCCAGGTCTTATATTCCACTGTGCTCTTCACTACCAAAAATATAAATGGAATGACCATTCCTGGGAATTATTTGCTTATTGTATTTTTGAGAAGGTGAATTCAGTTGATGGTCATCTCATTTACTTTTATTTGAAATGAACTATCCGAACGTGGAAAAATTTCACAACTCTTTCACTAAGGTGCATTCGTTTGTTTGCACTCATATCCCGCAAATAAAGCTGTGGACAACTGGTCAGGAGCTCCTCTGGCAGATGGATACACAAGCCAAGGAGATTGGAAAGAAGAAGAAAATACAGGCCGGTTGACTGACACCTTGAAACTGCTGTCTACCTTGAAACATGATAATTGACATGTCTGCGACAGGAGTGCCGGACCACATGGATTCCAAACAATTACTTTCCTCAGCTGTTAGATTTTCAAATGTGATCTATAGAGTGATGCTGACAGTAGATTTTCTGCCAGCAATAAAGGTGGCCTGATTCAGAGAATAATTACTGTATGCAAATGAATGTGATTTTCCTCTGCCCTTTTATGGATGGCTCTGCTCTGCCATTCATCAGGGCCACAAATTTCACTTGGTAGAAGACGGATTTAAAGAGACAGGCGCCTCTGGAGCTTTGTCTTGAACTTACTAAATCCATGCTAAGTGTCTTCATAAATAGACATGCATATGTTATGTGGGGGATGGCAGACTCTGACCTTTTTATCTATGTATTGTTGCTTAGAAAACTGTTGAGAAAACATCCGACTCTCTGCCCTCCTGGTTCATGAAAGCTTTGCCAGCTTTGAATAACAGGCTCTTCTGGAACAATGTTATATGTGACTTGCAATGGCCTCTAGAGTCCCAGAGTGTTTCTCATTTGCTCTCACCATGTTCTTTCTGATGTTTATGTGTATTTGTGTGTAGAGAGAGCAAAGGACACGAGACTACCTTCCCTTCCTCTCCCCTCACCTCTATGCAATTTGTTAACAGTTATCACTTACCATCTATTCTGGCAATAGTCAAATAGCTTATGCTACACTCAAAACAAAAGGTCTTCTTCCAGTTTTCCTCCTGGAAAACTGCTTCTCTTGTGCCAAAAGTTGAACTGAAAGACCCTAAGATCTGAACAGGTCCTTGGGTTGTCTGGGACCTCGTGATTTCCTTCTAACTGATGCATTCAATATAAATGTGCTCATGTGTGTCTGGTTATTATCAGAAAGGAGTAAGTTTGTTGTTTGTATCTGGAGTGGGAGGTGGCAGGGGCAGGAGATCATACTGAATGGAATATGTTGTCAAGTGCTGATGTTGGGCACCAGAATATGATGGTGTGTGCTCACAGGAAATCTGTAGTACATAGTGTGTCATTGTTAAATATCAATTTCTGCATTTGCTCCCAGCATGCGATGTGCATCCTCTTCCTTCGAGTGTGGAAGAAAGGGGAGTGTGAGTGTTATAAATGGAACAGGCCCATCTGTCAGGGGGCTGTCTTGTTACTCATATTGTAACAATATATTGATGTCAGTTGATCCAGAACATACTTTCTTCCCCTGCCACTCAGAAAAATAAAGGAAAGACACATTGATGTTTTTGTATACACATACAGCATACGCCACTAGAGGCCATCACCCCCCTTGCAAAATAAATGCCAATTAATACCTGAATTTTCAGGGAAAACAAAAATAGGTGATGGGATCTTTGGAGGTCTTTTTGTCACCTGCTTCAAGAGCTTCTCTTGGTTAGGTCTGCAGTGCCATTGAGCTCATATTGCTCCAGTACACCTTCTGCAGTTTTAAAATTGCATAGGAATTGTGACTTTATCCTTTTTGCCTTTCTTATCATAGTCCTTTTGGGGGTTTAGAAATGAGCGTTTCAGTAAACCTGATGGTTAGTTTGGGTCAATAGCAAAGATCATGTTATGTTATTTATGTACTGACAACATAAACACTGAAAAATTAACATTGCAAATTAGCAGTTGGTTGTGCCTGGTCCTTAAAAGAACCTCAGATTATAAATTTGACCTCTTCACAGAAGAGGATATGAATGATAACTAACAATTTCCAACAGACACTGGATTTGGATTAAGGAAACTTGGCTTTCATTCTCAGCCCTGATGCTTACTGTTTTTGTGACTTTGAATTGGTTAGTCATTTAATGTTTTAAACATTGGTGGATCCCAATTTCTCATCTGTAAATTTAGAAAGTTGTCCTATATGGATTCTTAGATCCCACTGAACTTTATATTGATGATACCTTCACTTCCCTATGCCTCTTTCAAGTATCTTATGTGCTTAAAACTGTGTTTCACTCAAGTTTATTTCTATGGAAAATGGAGAAAAAGTTGAAAATCTCAGGGGAAATTGTCTTTGTGATCTCAAAGATTACATAATCTATTGTATGTATTTAATCTGCATGATTTAAGGTTAATAAAAGTTGATCAATAAAAAGCAAAAATGAATTGAAACACTATGCAGATCTACATATAAGTGTAAAAAATGTGTAATTATGCCTAGTTTATTTAAGGAAAAATAAAGTAAAGATGTTTACTTTTGAAAATTGTGATGGCAGATCCAAATGAAATGTTTATGTGTATCAGGTTTGGCTTTGCTTTAATAAAAAATAATTCTTCTAGAAATAAATACACAAATGAAATAGGATGATACAAGAACATAGGATGATACAATAAACAAAGATGAAAAATTGAAAATGCTATTATTTTTGTTATTTTATTAGCTCCTCAATTATGCAAAGATATCAATCTATAACTTCACTTATGAATAAAAAGGAATTAAAAACATGGAGGGAGAAAAAGAAAAAAGACTTATAAGTGGTAAACAGCTCCTAACCTACCATTTTGGTAGAAAAGAAAAAGAAAAAATGAAATCATTAACTAGAAAATTTATATGAAATAAAGCATCAGATTAGCTAGAAGTAACCATTTAAAATGGTGAGAAAAGATAGCAGAATGTTAAGAAAATGAAACAAACAAAACCACTGGTTTATGATGTCGTTTTTAAAGAAACCAGCAATCCTATTTGTCTCAATAAACCCAAAATAATCCAAAAGAACCAAAAGAACTAATGTTTATAATGATCATAGGATTATAAAAACCTTAGACTTGAAACTAGGGGGGGGGGGAAATTTTAGTACTTATCTAATCCAACCCATGAACCTTAGCCATCAAGGAATTATCAAATTATATGATGAATAATATACTGAAAACGTCAGGAAAGCATATACTACAAAACAGATTGTGTATTATGTTTGAGAAAATGCAAATAGGTCAGCATAATCATTTTGTAGAATGAATGAAGGGAAGTAAACCATAAACTCAGAAATATTAGAAAGGACCAAGACCTATGGGATGTAGCCAAATCAGTTCTCAGGGTAAATTTTATCTCTAAATAGCTATATGAATAAAATAAAGAAAGAGGAGATCAATGAATTGGGCATGCAATTAAAATAGAAAAAGAACAAATTAAAAACCATCAATTAAATACCAAATTAGAAATTCTGAAACTCAAAGGGAGATTGATAAAACTGAAACTAAAACAAAACAAAACAAAACAAAAAAACCATAACAAATAAATAAAACTGACAGTTGGTTTTATGAAAAATCCAACAAAGTAGATAAATCTTTGGGTAACTTAATGAGAAAAAAGAAAGAAACAAAACCAAATCATCAGCAACAAAAATGAAAAGTAGGAACTTTTCAATAATAACAAAGAAATTAAAGCAATAACAAGAACTTATTTTGTCCAACTCTATAGCAACAAGTCTGACAATCTAATCGAAATGGATGAATATATACAAAAATATATACTCCCCAGTTTAACAGAAGTTAGTCCCATTTTAGAAAAATAAATTGAACAAGTCATTAATTAAATCCTTAAGAAAAAACTCTACAAGGCCCGATGGATTCACAAGTGAATTTTACCAAACATTTAAAGAACATTTAATGCCAATACGATGCAAACTATTTGGAAAATTGATAAAGAAGGAATACTGCTAAATTCCTTCTATGCCACAAATATGGTACTGGTACATAAACCAAGAAGAGCCAAAACAGAGAAAGAAAATTACAGACCAATCTCCCCAGTGAATATTGATGTAAAAATTATAAATAAAATATTAGCAAAGAGATTATAGCAACTGTTCAGCAGGATAATACATTACGACTAAGTGGAATTAATAGCAAAATGCAGGGCTAATTCAATATTTGGAAAACTATTGCCACAATTGACCATTTTAATAGCAAAACCAACATAAATCATATGATAATCTCAATAGATACAGAAAGAACTTTTGACAAATTGCAGCACTGATTCCTATATTTCATTTTTAATTGTTGAGGCAATTGGGATTAAGTGACCTGCCCAGCATCACACAGGTAGGAAGTGTTAAGTATCTGAGGCCAGATTTGAACTCAGTTCTTCCTGACTTCAGGACTGGTGCTCTATCCACTGTCCCACTTAGCTACCGCTACCACCCATTTGTATTAAAAACACTAGAGAGGGTAGGGATAAATGAAGTTTCCTTAAAATAATAAACAGTGTCTATCTAAAAACCAACAGCAAGCATTATTTGTAATGGAAAGAAAGTGAAAACATTCTCAATAAAATCAGGGGTGAAACAAAGATGCCCATTATCACCACTATTATTCAACATTATACTAGACATATATGCTTTAGCAATAAGAAAAGAAAAAAAAAAGGAATTAGAATAGGCAATGAGGAAATAAAGCTATCCCTCTGCAGATGATATGATGATATACTTTGAGAATCCTAGAAAATTGCCCAAAAAACTATTGGAAAAAATCAATAATTTAACAAAGTTACAGGATGTAAAATAAACCCACACAAATCATCAACATTCCTATATATTACTGACAAAGTCATCAGCAAGAGATAGAGAAATTCCATTTAAAATTACTGTAGACAAAATAAAATACTTAGGAGCCTACCTGCCAGGATGAACCTTGGAACTATATGAACATGATTACAAAACACTTCTTAAACAAATAAAATCACATCTAAACAATTGGGAAAATATCAGTTGTCCACGGCTGGGATGGGTTGATATAATAAAAGTGACAATTCTGCCTGAATTGATTTACTTTTTCAGTGCCATAACAATAAAAATTGTTAAAAAAATTATTTTAGAAAACTAGAAATAATAACAAAATTTATCTGCAAGAATAAAAGATCAAGAATATCAAGGGAATTAATGGGAAAAAAACAAAGGATGGTAGCTTAGCAGTATCAAACCTAAAACTATATTATAAAGCATCAGTTATCAAAACTATTCAGTGCTGTCTAAGAAATAGAATGGTGGATCAATGGAATAGATTAGATACACACAGCAATAATCAAGACCTATAATAATCTAAAATATTTGGGTAAACCCTAAACTCCAGCTTCTGGAATAAAAACTTGTCATTTGACAAAAATTTCTGGGAAAACTAAAAAATAATATGGCAGAAATTCAGCATGGACCTAAATCTCACACCCCATACCAAAATAAGGTCAAAATGGGTATACAATTTGGACATAGAGGATGATACAATAAATAAATTAGGAGAACAAAGGACAATTTACCTATCAGATCTTTGGAGAAGGGAAGAATTTATGACCAAAGAAGAACTAGAGAATTTTATGAAGGGCAAAATGGATAACTTTGATTACATTAAATTAAAAAGGTTTTGTACAAACAAAATTAACAGAAACAAGATTAGAAGAGAAGTACAAAGCTGGGAAAAAATCTTTATAGCCAGTGTTTCTGATAAAGATTTCATTTCTAAAATATTTTAAGAAATGTGTCAAAAATTTATAAGAATACAAGTCATTCCCCAGTTATTAAATGGTCAAAGGATATAAACAGACAACTTTCAGATGATTAAATTAAAGTCATCTATAATTATATAAAAAAATTCACAATTGATTAGAGAAATGCAAATTTAAACAGCTTTAAGATACCACCACACACCTCACAGATTAATAAGACGATAGGAAAAGATAATTATAAACGCTGGAGGGGATGTGGGAATTGTGAAATAATCCAACCATTCTGGAAAATGATTTTATATGCTTAAAGGACTATAAAACTGTGCATACCACTTGACCTAGCAGTTCCATTATTGGGTCTGTATCTCAAAGAAATCTCAAAGGAGAGAAAAGGACCCACATGTATAAAAATGTTTGTAGCAGTTCTTTTTGTGGTAGCAAAGACTTGGAAAAGGAGTAGATGTTCATCGATTTGAAAGTGACTGAACAAATTGTGACATATGAAGATAATGGAATATTATTGTTTTATAAAAAATGATGAACAAGCAAATTTTAGCATGAAATGATGCTGAATGAAACATGCAGAACCAGGAATACATTGTACACAATAACAACAAAAAAATATGTGATCATCCACTATGAAAGGCTTGGTTCTTCTCAGTGGTTCAGTGATCCAAAGCAATCCCAATAGAGTTTGGACAGAAAATACCATCTGTATCCAGAAAAAAGAATTAAGGAGACTGAATATAATTCAACACATGCTATGTTCACTTCTTTTTTCTGTTTTTTATCTCTCTCCCATAATTTTTTCCTTTTGCTCTGATATTTCTCTCCCAACATGACTCATAAAGCACTGTGTGTTAAAAATAAATAAATTTAATGGAAAATTAGAAATATTAAAAAGGGCCAGTATTTACAGAGCTTAAAATGTCAAAATGAATTTATATTTGTTTCTGCAGATGATAGGGAGCTATTGAAGCTCAATGAGTGGGAGATGCAGGTGGAGGAGTGCATGTGATGAGACAAACACTATAGAAAAGGTACAGTCAGTGGCGGATAGAGAAACAGAAGAAAGTCTAGTTTGTGAGAACAGAAAAAGACTACTTCAGTAGTTTAGGAAACAAATGAGGAGGGTATCTGCAATGAAAGATTTTTTTTTCCCCAGAAGGATAGATTTCAAGTGGTAAACTTCAGTTATTGATAAAATTAATGTATGTGTAACACAAGAAACTTTGAAAAAATTAAAGATATTATTACTAAATCCCAATAGATGATTAAAAACAATGACTGTTGACCCATATGGCTTTTTCTATTCTCAATAAAATCTTTGTGAAAGTAGACAACAGATTTATCAAGGATACCTTTAACAAAGCTAGCAATCTTTTCCCAGGCAGAAAGAGTTGAATGGTGGTGCTTCTGATGCTGTACATAGTAGAATCATAGATAGGATAGGGCACAATGATTCCTTCTTTCCTCCCTCCTCTCTCCCTTTCTTCTTCCTTCCCTCTCTTCCTTCTTCCCTTCCTCCCTTTCTTCCTTACTTTTTCCCTCCTTCCCTCCCTCTTTTCCTCCATTTCTTCTTTCCTTCCCTTTTTCTTCTTTCTGTCTTTCCTTCTTTCCTTCTCTTTATGTTGCTGGCATCCTAGGGAAAAGATCTAATCATCCTGTTCTGGTATGACTATGATCATTGATGTTTGTAAGACAAGGGGACAGGAAAATTTTTTCAAATTACATTCTACAGCAAAGAACACATCCACAATTACACAACTTATTAGAAAGTGGTGAAAACACCAGAACCTCTGGTACTTAAGTTCTTTTGATCACAAAATATTAATAAAATTTGATAGGACAAATACTGCTACAAAGGTTTTTTTTTCAAAATGGTGTTTTCTACAAATATGTTAAGGGCAGGTATATGGATGGAATGCCAGGTCTGGAGTAAGAAAGATTCAACTTTTTGAGTTCAAATCTGTCCTCAGACACTCGTTAGCTGTGTGACCCTGGGCAAGTCACTTTACTTTGTTGGCTTCAGTTTCTTTATTTGCGAAATGAAATGGAAAAGAAAATGGTGAACCATTTCAGGATCTTTGCCAAGCAAACTCCTAATAGAGTCATGAGGAGTCAGACATGACTTAAAAATAAATGAACAACATGAATATATTGAAATCATGTAAAAATGGTAAAAAGATATAAAAAAATAACTTTTTCTAACAATATTCTGATTATGAATATCAAGCAGATATATTATTTAACAATTTTGGAAATCAATTTGGAATTTTACAGAGAAAATGACTTAAGTACCCATTTCTTTGACCCACAAATTCCCCAATTTGGCATATAACCTAAATAAATCAATGACTTTTTAAAAATCATTTAAATGTTTATAGAAGTGCTTTTTATAATTGAATAGAAATGGAAACAAAGTTGATTTTCATTAATTGGGTAATGGTTAAATTACTGTATCTGTATGTAGTACTGTTCTAGAAGAAATAGTTGACATGATGAATATAAACAATCATGGAAAAATTTGTATAAATAGATACAAAGTGAAGTAAGCAGAAAAGTGGAAATAATTTACACAATTACTAAAAGAATGTAAATAGAAAAAAATAAAAATAACAAATCAACTAAAATTGCACAGTTATAATAACTGAATAAGATAGATAAGAAATCATACTTCACTTATTTAAAAAGGTGTTGGATCATGGAAATGGAGTATTATTAAGAGACTCTTCTTTTAATATGATGGTTAGTTTCACTGATTTTTTTTTTAATTCTTCAACGTGAAATATGTTTATGTAGTAAAGAAAGAAAAATGGATTCAGAAATGTGGGTGATATTAAAACAAAATATATCAATAAAATTTATTTGAAATGATTATTAAGCAAGACATAAATGAGGAAGATGCTTGCTTGCCAATAGAGTCTAGGGCAGAGTAAATTGGAAGAGGGATCCCAACAGATGGTGAGGTCCTCCAATTTTATTTGTATATGGATGACATTTTACTGATTGTTTTATTTGTCTGAACATTGTAGAGCCTCCAAAATAAAAATTCCCTATAGATGATAAATAAGAAGTCACTATATAATAGTTTACCAAGCATTAGTTGTCAAGTCATCCATTATCCTCAATTTCCTTAGGAAGATACATAATATGATGCTGATAATTCACCCTCAGAATGTGAAAGCCTGAATAATGATAAAAATAATCAATAAATATTTATAAAACAAAAGTATAATATCACTGTACTAAATCTTACTGCTACTACAGGATTGTTGTTGCTTGTCATTCTCAAATAGACTATAGGATTAGATGACAAACATATTCTGACACTTGAATATTTTAATGCATCTGTACTCTGAGAAGATCAAAATTCATTCAAGTCTTTCAAAATTTTTGACCACTGGCCATATAACTATTATACCTCCACGAAAGTATAAACATATGTTAAAATAAAACATGAATCCCTTATTTTAAATTTTGATTTCTTTAAAATTAGAATACAGATATATACAAATCACATAAATTTATTGGATGAAAGACTTACAAGGAATATTGAGAAGTAATCTATTACAAACTATTCTTCAACATAGGTATGATTATATAGAAAGATGGTATATCTGAGAGGATGTGGATAATACATATAAATATAAATATCACAGTAAGAAGATATCTGAGAGATCATTGAGGGATTTTAAAATATCCCTCCAAAATAGTCAGAAAATCTACATTTAAAGACCTCCAATATAACTTGAACTCATTTTTTCTGAAGAGAACTTATACCACTTTTGTGGTGACAGTTGTTGCTATTACTGCTTCTTTTAAGTTTCAGTCATGTCTGACTTTTTTGGACCTCATGGACCATAGCACAATTGTCCTTTATTCTCCACTATTTTTGAAGCCTGCCATAGTTCATATTCATTGTTTCCATGACACTATCCATCTTATCCTCTGTTATCCCTTTCCCCTTTTTCCCTTTAATCTTTCCCAACATTGGGATCTTTTTTTATTGAGTCTTGTATTTTTATTATGTGACCAAAGTGTTCAAGTTTCAACTTCAGTGTTTGACCTTCCAGTAAATAGCCTGAATTAATTTCTTCAAGTATTGACAGATTTGTTGTCCTTGATTCTTTGCTGTGCAAGGGAATCTAAAAAATTTTCCAAATTTGTTAACATATTGAGTAAAGCACTTTTTTGTAATTTTTTTCTTTAAAAAAAACCCCATGAAATGAAAAAAAGAAAAAAACATCATGTTTACCTCATAATATGAGATGATTCAAAATAAAACAATAAATTTCAATTTCAAGAAAACCTATATGATAAATAGTACATATTGTATATATTGTTTTCAAAGCTGCCCAGGTTTTCTTGTTTTTCTACTCTGTACTTTTCACTTTACTTTTCCCTTTCCCTCCCCACCTAAAGAAAGTTATAATTAAACACAAACATAACTGTGTGTATACATATACACACATGTATATATATGCATATAAAATGAATATAAACATAAACATATGTACATATATACATAGCTACCTTTGTACATACACATTTATATACATATGTACTCCTTCACCTCTATGTAAACCAAACTTCATTTGTCATCTGTTTCTCTGAAAATGAATAACATCTTCCTTTACAAATCTAAATTTTCCACATTTTTCTAAATTAGCCAACTTATCATTCCCCAAACCATGATAATACACTAACTCAAATAGAATTCATTTGGGAAATTGATAGTCTCTGAATGTTTTTTCCTCAATTTTCTACATTCCTTCTATTTTGGCTGCATGGCACTTATTTATATCAGAAAATTATAATTTTAAATAATCAAAATTATACATTTTATACTTCAACAATGTTTTCACTTTATAAAATAGTTTAAGAACTAACACTACTGATTCTGCTTCTTTTATATGTTTCTTCTCTTGGTTTCTTTGATGTTCCTGACCTTCTGTGCTTCATTTTTTTTTTTAAAGTTAAGACTCTTTGCATTGGCTATTCTCTTTTTTCCTAGTAAATTTATTTACTTTATGAACCATTTTGGCAGAGAAAAATCAGAGCAAAAGGAAAAAAAACACAGGAGAAATAAAAAAAAAAAAAAAGCAGAAAAAAGAAGTGAACATTCAGTCTCCTGAATATTCTTTTTTCTGGGTGCAGATGGCATTTTCTATCCAAAGTCTATAGGGATTGCTTTGGATTACTGAACCACTGAGAAGTATGAAGCCTTTCATAACAGATCATCACATATTTTTGCTGTTATTGTGTGCAATGTATTCCTGATTTTGCTTGTTTTGCTCAGCATCAGTTCATGTAAATCTTTCCAGGCCTTTCTACAATCAGGTTGTCATCATTTTTTATAGAACAATGTTATAGAACATGAATTACCTTTATGTACCGCAACTTGTTCAGCCATTCCCCAATTGATGGACATCTACTCATTTTCCAATTCTTTGCTACCACAAAAAGTTTCTATAAACATTTTTGCACATGTGGGATCATTTCCCCTCCTGTAAGATTTCCTTGGGATACAGATCTAGTAATGGCACTGCTGAGTCAAAGGGTATACACAACTTTACAGCCCTTTGGTTTGCTCAGTTCACAATTGCACTAATAATACATTAGTGTCCCAATTTTCCTACATTTCCTCCAACATTTATCATCTTTTCTGTCATTTTAGCCAATCTGAGAGGTGTGAAGTGGTACTTCAGAGTTGTTTTAATTTGCATTTCTTTAATCAATAATGATTTAGAGCATTTTTTCATATAGATGGCTTTAATTTTGTCATCTGAAAATTGTTCATATCCTTTGACCCTTTATCAGTTGGGGAATGATATGTATTCTTGTAAATTTGACACAGTCCTTTATATTTTACAAATGAAACCTTTATCAGAAACCGGATGTAAAGATTTTCCCCCAGCTTTGTATTTACTTTTTAATCTTGTTTCTGTTTGTTTGGTTTGTGTAAAGACTTTTTTTTAATTTAATGTAATCAAAATTGTCCACTTAGTCTTTCATAATGTTCTCTAATTCTTCTTTGGTCACAAATTCCTCCAAAGATCTGATAGGAAATTATCCCTTGCTCTCCCAGTTTGTTATGGTGTCATCCTTTATGTCCAAATCATGTACCCATTTTGACCTTATTTTGTTAGTGTGAGATTTAGGTATATGCTGAGTTTCTGACATATTATTTTTCAATTTCCCCAGCAATTTTTGTCAAATAACAAGTTCTTATTCCAGAAGCTGGAGTTTGGGGTTTTACTAACCCAAATATTTTAGATTATTATAGGTCTTGATTATTGTGTTGTGTGTATATAATCTATTCCACTGATCCACCACTCTATTTCTAAGCCATACTGAATGGTTGTGATAACTGATGCTTTATAATATAATTTTAGGTTTGATACTGATGAGCCACCACCCTTTGTATTTTTTTTTCATTAATTCCCTTGATATTCTTGGCATTATGTTCTTCCAGATGAATTTTGTTCCATAAAATGACTTTTTGGCAGTTTGATTCCTCCTGATTTCTTTAATTCAGTGAGATATGTTAATAATTTATTTTGGATGGCATTAAATAAATAGATTACTTGAATATAATTGTCTTTTTTATTATGTTGTATTTGTAATTTTTTATTATATTAGGCTTACCTATCCATGACATAATTATTACTTCAGTTATTTAGGTGTGACTTTATTCATATAAAAAATGCTTTAAGTTTATGATGAAATAATTCCTGTGTCTGTTTTGGCAAGCATACTCTCAGGTATTTTATACTGCCTAGTTATTTTTAATGGTCTAAAAAAACCTAAATAGTAAGGCTGACATATAATGTAGTTTCCCTGTTTTTCCTCTTTTAATTAAATGTATTTTAGTTTTAACCTTGCCTGAGGTCATCATTACTAGTTCTTCCCTCTTTTTTTTTTCTACATAATAAATTTTTTAATTTTGTGTACATCTCTCATTTTTATAGCATTTCCTGAAAGCGATATATTATTAAATTCAAAATTTTAATCTTCTTAGTTTGCATTTCATGGGAAATTTTATCCTATTCATATTTCAAGCTATAATTATTGGTTGTGTATTTTTTTCTTCTTATTTTTCCTCTCTATCCTTCTGACCATATTCCTATGCTTCCTTACTCCCCTGCTTTACTTTTACCCTATTACGTAATAGGGATCATAACCCCAGCTCTTTTGTTCCATGAAATATGGTATTCCAAAATCTGGGGTCCTTCAATGCAGTAGCTTCTAGGTCTTGTGTAATTCTTATTGTAGTTTCATTATATTTAAATTGTTTTTTTTTTCTTTTTGCATCTAATATTTTCTCCTTAACATGGAACTTTGAAACTTAGCTTTTCCTGTAAATTTTTCTCTTGGGATCTCTTTCAGGTGGTATTTAATGGATTTGTTGTATTTCTGCTTTGCTTTCTTTTTCTAGACCTTCAGGGCATTTTTCCTATGGTACTGTGTCAATATTCCTTTTTTAATCATAATTTTTAGGTATTCTATTCTCATATTTTTTTCCTTAATCTGTTCTATGAATTAGTTGTTTTTCTGATGAGATGTTTCACACTCTCTTCTACTTTTTTTATTCTTTTAATTTTTTTTGGTTTTTTTGGTATCTTAGAATGTCATTTAGTTTCTTCTTGCCCAATTTCAGTTTTCAAGCAATTACTTTCTTAAATTTTTCATTCTCTATTTATAGTTGCTTGATTTTCTTTTCATAATGTTCTCTGACTGTTTTTATTGTTAAAATTTTTTCCCTTGTTCTTTCTTATTTGATTTTTTAAATGCTTTCTAAGTTCTTCCAAGAACTCTTTTTTATGCTTAGGACTATTTGACATTTATTGCCAAAAAAGGAGTGAAATTTTTTAGTTCCATTATGTTCCTCTGAATATGAACCCATGTCTTCTCTCTATCTATAGTGGATTCTTTCTCCTTCACTTATACATTTTTATTTTATTTTGTTTTATCTTCTTTTTTGCAGCTATTAATTCAATCAAATTCTAGTCCTGAGGTATGGGAAATGATATCCTAAGTCTCTGTCTCTTCTAAACTATAGCTAGGAACTCCAACCACACTGTCCCACAAATGATCTTACTTCCTGTGGTCCCTCAACTACTTGTAAACTACTTCTCTGCCCTAGAGCTGAAAGTAGGAACTCTGCTCCCCTACTGGTGGCCATAGCCAGGCCTCTAGTACTGAACTCACAAGGTGTGTGAAAACCCAAGACAGGATGTCATTTGGTCAGCACAGACGTGCTTGATGTCCCTTAACAATGAAACATTTTTCAATCTCCTATTCAGCTATTAGCCTCCCACATATTCGATGAAATGACAAGTTGCCTCCTTGCCCCAAATGCCACTATGCTTTATTTATTGATTTGGCCAAATTGTCCTGGGAATATTTGCACTTCATCCTGACAGAACCCCTGTCCCTGGAGGTCAGGTTTTCCTCGATTCTTCTTAGGTAATTTTAAGAAAACTGCCTTGCTTGATTTTTGTTTATTTTCATTGCTCTACATTTCTTCTGCAGCAATGTTATCTTTTTTTAGTTTTCTGACCTACCTTACCATCTTCCTAGAATTCTTTCTGGAAAACGGCATTTTTTTTTTAAAGAACAAAACACTCCATTAGACTTTGCAATATTTTTTTCCATTAAGTTTTATGTACTCCAATTTCTCATTAACACAGAAAACCAAAGTAATAATAATAACCATTTACAGATACATCAATGCCTTGGGCTCTAGTGATAGAAAGGGAAAAATGAAAAGCTCCTACTCTTAAGGGACTTATCTTCTATAGGGAGAAATAGCACATACCCATAGAAAAATATACAAAATAGGTATAAAAAACTTTTACTAGGTAGATATTAGCAATTGGAGTTGTGCCAAGGAGGATGAGAAAATGCATCATATGGAAAGTTGCTTTTGAATTGACCTTTCCTTTAAAAGAAATGTAACATTTAATTTTTCCAAATACATGCAAAAATAGTTTTCAACATTCACATTTGCAAAACTTTGTCTTTCAAATTTTTTTTCCCTCCTTTCCTCATTAAGACAGCAATCCTATATAGGTTAAACATGTGCAATTCTACTAAGCACATTTCCATATTTGTCATTCTGTGCAAGAAAAATCAGATCAAAAAGGGAAAAAACAAAACAAAACATGAGAAAGGAAACAACAACAACAAAAAAACTCAGCAAACAATAACCACAATAAAAAAAAAAAAAAAGGTGAAAATACTACACCTTAATCTACATTCAGTCTCCACAGTTCTCCCTCTGGATACAGATAGCACTTTCCATCCCAAATTAGTTGGAATTGCCTTCAATTACTTCATTGTTGAAAAGGGCAAGTCCATCACAAGTGATCATCATATAATCTTGTTGTTACTGTGTACAATGTTCTCTTGATTCTGCTCACTTCACTCAGTATCAGTTGATGCAAATCTCTCCAGGCTTTTCTGAAGTCAACCTGCTCATTGTTTCTTATAGAATAATAATATTCCATAGCATTCATATGTCATGAATTATTCAGCCATTCACCAAATGAATGGCAAACACTCAATATTCAGTTCTTTACCACTACAAAAAGGACTGCTATAAACATTTTCGTACATGTAATTGATCTGAGCTTTCAAGGAAACTAGGCATTATAGGAGAAAAGTAAGGAGGAATTTCATTCTATGCATGGGGATAGTCAATGCAAAGGAACAGAGATAGAAATGTTTTCTGCATGAAACATCAATGAGCCCAGTGCAATCCATGTAAGTTGTTCAGGTTAGAAGTTAGAGAGAGGATTTGAAGAGCTTAAAAATAGGTTTGTATTTGATCCTAAAGGTAATAGGGAGTCACTATAATGTTACTGAGATGTTTGGAAATTTCATATCATGGCATTTGGGAAGGTGGGGGAATACTTCAAGCAGGGAGAGGATTTAGGATGCATCAGCAGTTATTAAAAACTGAGAGTGGTGCCTTCATGAATGGAGAGAAGAGATGGGTATAAGAGGTATTATCTGTGAAAATTGCTAAGATTCATGGTTTAGTTGGATCTGTAGGATGACAGAGACCAAGTAGCTGAGGATAATTATAAAGATTCAAACCTGGATGATTATAAATGTGATATTGGTCTATAACAGAAACAGGATGGTTTGGAAGGAGTATGGTTTGGAGGAAAAGATAACAAGTTCTATTTTACATTGAGTTTGGTTCCCGTTATAGCATGCTGCCTCTCAATAATGATTCTTAAATAATTAACTGAACTATGTTTCTTTTTTCATTTTTTTTACTTTAATATACTGAAGGTTTTTCTGGAGAAATTCTTGGCAAGATCATAATGATAAGGCACAGGATCTTAATAAAGGCTGATTTGGGTTTTTTAGATTTTGCTACTAGAGGTACCTTACCAGTTGAAATATATGTTCATCAAGCATACATGTTCTTATAACTACTTATACTCTTCATAATGATTAGCACAGTATTAGGCAAATAGTAAATGTTCAATAAAATACATATAGATTGTTTAAATATTGGTGTTATCTATCATTTGGTACTAGGCAGAGGTTTCCTTTGTCATTTAAATTGAATTTTCAAGGGTATATGTGTCATTTCTTTAACCAAGTTGTGAGCAGTTTAAAAATTGGGTAGCACATGATATTTAGCTAATTTGCATTTCCTACTGTAATTGTCAGATTGCTGAATTTAGTGTTTGCTCAAGAAATATGTGTTTAATGACTTTAGAGCAAAAGTGAGACCAATACTTTATGTCACTGGAAATTCTACCTAATGCTTTGGAATTATAGGAATTTCCCCATTTTTATTTGTGGATGGTACTCATTATACTGGAAATGGTGATTAGTTATTTTCTTTCTACAGTAACAGAAAAGTGAGTCTATAGTGATGCATATATGAATTTATTTTTTTAAAATTTCTCAACAGTATTTTATTTTCCCAAATACATATGAATATAGGTTTCAATATTCACTTTGGCAAAACTGTATTCCAAATTTTTCTCCCTCCCTCACTTCCCCTCTCCCCAAGACAGCAATTAATATTATGTAAGTTCAACATATACCATCATTTTAAACATATTTTAATTTTTTTCATGTTGTGAAGAAAAATCAGACCAAAGGGGAAAAAAATCCTTGAGAAAGAAAAAACAAACAAAAAGGTGAAAATATTATGTTTTGATCCACATTCAATCTCCATAGTTCTCTCAAGTTTATTGGAATTGTCTTGAATCACCACATTTCTGAAAAAAGCCCAACCTCATGAATGCTGATCATCAGTAATCTTGCTGATTTTGTGTACAATGTTCTCCTGCTTCTACTCCCTTCCCTTGGCATTAATTCATCTAAGTCTTTGCAGGCTTTCTGAAATCAGCCTACTCATCATTTCTGATAGATCAAAAAACATTCCATTACACTCATCTACTGTAACTGATTCAGCCATTCCCTGATATACATCCATTCAATTTCCAATTTCTAGCCACTACAAAAAGGGCTGCCACAAACATTTTTGTACACATGGGTCCTTTTCCCTCTTTTATGATCTCTTTGGGATACAAACCCAGTAGTGAGACTGCTGAATCCAAGGGTATATACATTTTGATAGCCCTTTGGACTTAGTTCCAAATTACTAACAAGAATGGTTGGATCACTTCACAACTACATCAATAATGTACTAGTGTCCCAGTTTTTCTGCATCCTCTACAACATTTATCATTATCTTTTCCTATAGCACTTCAGAGTTGTCTTAATTTGCATTACTCTAATTAATGCAATTTAGAGCATTATTCAGCATATATCAATTTATAAGAATGAGATCTATTCAAGATAAGAATAGGCAGTAGTATGAGTTATAAATGTTCTGTCTTAAAGATATTGAAAAGTGGGCTGGCTGGCTTTTAATGGCTAATTATTTGTTTATTCAAACCCTATAAGTTTTTGAAGAATCTATTCCTTCACTGATGAGCATACTTCCTTTATCACTTGTGTTACTTGGGATTGTGACACTTTCATGCCTTCTTGTCTTTCATTCTTTTTACCCTCAAATTTCTATTTAACTTTTACAAAATTATTTCTCCAATTATTTTAGTATCACAGAAACACTGATATGTTGCTCTAACAGCTAACTTTCTTTACATGTAACAAATACTACCTTTTCAGATTAAAAATATTCTTAACAAATTTTGTTATAAGAAAAGGTCTTGACAACAAAATGAAGCTTACTTAGGCTGCATTCACAATAAAAACACAATTTTTTTTTTGTTATTTTTATCATTACTAATGATACTGAATTTATCATAGTAATCAGAAAATAATCGATAATATTAATTAATGTAGTCTCTCTTTTTTAATGAGTTATGGATACATTAAAAGAATCTCTTTGTGGTGGCAACACTTCTATTCAGATGGTAAAGTACTTGAATAAAAATTAAGAGGAACTCAGGCAGAAGAAAAACAGAAAGATTGGGTAATTTATAACCTAAATACAATATAAATAATAGTAAATTTTTTTTCAATTTTTGTTGTCTAAAAAAACTTATTTATATTATATTTAGATTATAAATTGATAATTTATATATAAATAAAAATTATTGATAATGTCAATTCTAATATTACTAATAACTTTTATATGGTGATAAAAAATCAGGCAAAAAATTTACTCATCTCAATGCTTAGTTAGAATTGGGTATGTTTTTTTGAATATTCAGTTCTTGGGAGCTTTTGTTATCTTTGCCTTTTATTATTTGGTTTAGAGTATTGTTTTTGCTGAGATTCAAGTAAGTTATATCCAAGATATATAATGAGATTAAATGGATAATTCACCTGTCTATGGCATTGATGGGAAAATATTTTGCTCTGTCTTTCTTGATCTATTTTGCTTTTCTGTTCAGTCTTTTTGTATACAATTTTATAGCAAATAAGTATTTAGTAAGATCCTAGTGAGGGAAGAGACAATGCCTATTGACACTAGAAATGTCAACCCATTTTGATTAAAATTCTTACTGTCAAAAACTTATGGAAATATTATTGTGTTGTTGTTGTTGTTATTTTTTCTTATTATCTGTTCCTACCTTTTCTCACAGCATTCTCATCTTACATCATTTCCTCTGTCTTTCTATCCTAGCTTGGTTGGTAAAATGATTTCATTCAGCAAAGACTTCTAGGTTTTTACTCGGAATGAAATATATAAAAAATAAACTCACTCAGACAATTCTGGTTCTTTGGATCTGCACAAGGGGCTTGTTAGCTATATCTAGATGATGGTCTTCCTGAATGGCATTTCTACCAGCTATAAGGGTATAGTATCAACAAAATTTGTTTTCACAAGTGGTTAAATATAACCATTTAAGAGTAATGAAACTGAATAGACCTGGAATAGCACCACAAAATAATTCATTAATTCACAAGCAAGATGATATTTGGACTATAAGCTAGACAAATTAAGATTTAGTAAGGGACTTCATTCTAGAGAATAATTTTTTGTTGTTAGGGTTTTGGTTTTGTTTTCCAGTTTTATCTTATAAGGTTTATAAAACCTAAGCTTTATGTGATCTTCTAACCAGGCAGTTTGGGGAATTTACTTTTATTTTTAATTTTTGATAGGAGAAAAAACAATTTAAATGGGAGAAGCAGCTTTTCAATGTTGAAAAGACTTCCGGAATAATGTCAAATTTTTCTTCACAGTGAAGAATTGGCAAAAGTCTGTTAGAACCCCATCTATGTATCTATATATTCATCTCTATCCATATCTATTGCTAAACATAATTTCTGGCACATAGTAGGCATTTAATTTTTTTTCAAAATATGCCAAAAAAAACTCATACTTCAACATCTGTTTGATTGCTATGTTCTTACAATAGTGCCCTTTTAAAGAAATTAAACAAAGGAGCATAATCTCTGAGCCAAAATTTTATGTAAAGCACATTAAATTTTCACATTCTAGAAAAAAAATATGATAAACGTTATATATGCATATCACATAGGTTCTGAGTTTCTATGATTTCTTCAGCCTAAGTTTCTCCTCACTTCCAGTTAAGGCCTTTGCCATTTGTGTAGAAGATACATTACTTCAAGATAGAGATTCTCATATAACTTACCCACAATCCCTTAGAATAGACAAAAAAAAAATGAGAAGCACACAATGAGACACATCACAAGAGGATAGTTAAAAGAAAATAGAGCATCTTTTCAGTCAAAACATCCTGCAGTATCTCCACATAATGCTTCCTGGCATATGACAGGAAGAAGATGACATTTCTTATCACTAGTCAAAAAAAAAAAAAAAAAAAAAAAAAAAAAAAAAAAAAAAAAAAAAAAAAACATGGTGAGTTTGAATTGCCTTTGAAAAAAAAAGGGGGGGAAAGCCCACTGAAGATGATTTCCATGGTCACTCATCCTGGAATCTTGCCCAAAAGGAGGAGGGGCTGTGCAGGTTATTGATTTTCTCATCAGGAATGTTATATAACCTTCATCACATAAAAAAAAAAAAAAAAAAACCCTCCCATTTTATAGGAGAATTTAATGCATTATGCCATTTTGTACCACAATAGCTCTTTAACTATGTCTTTCAAGTATACTTTGATTAATTAAAAAAAAGTTGCTATAATACTTAAGATCATTAAAACTTTTATAATATGGTCCAAGAATCAGATAACACTTAGCTTCTAATTTTTTAAACAAAACAAGAACACCTTCAGTAAAAAATCTTTTGTTGAAATCAGTATTCAAAGTTCTTCTGTTAATAAAAATAACTTTATAGGAAATTGCAGATGTAGAATCCCTTAACTTTTTCTTTCTACATTGGCACAGTAGCTTTTACTTTTCCAATCTCTCTTTCTTTCTCTCAATACACACACACACATGCACAAAGAGTCTATATAACCAATTTTTTTTTTTTTTTTTTTTTTTTTAAGCAGTTGCCCCAGAAGAAATGCTATCCACCAGACCTGGTGCCTGTCACCGCTTCCCATCACATGCCTGGTAATTAAACTCTGACTGATTTATTGACTGACAGCCAACAAATCCCAACCCAGTTTTTATGATATACATACTTCCCCAGGCTAAATTCACTCAAACAACAACCCAGCTGAAAGGTGGGTGTGGAGGGGGGGGGAAGGGTAGAAAAGGAGTAATATTCAAGGAAAACAGAAAACTGACTATGGTAGATGAGGAGAGATATTTTGCAAACAAACAAACAAACAAACAAAAACTCAGCGCAATATGTCTTTTGATCCCAGACTGGGGGTTGGGGGGAGGGGCAGAGGTGGAAAAAGGGGGTAGTAAATATCATTACTTCAGCTTTAAGATTCATTTGAAACGCCTCACGTACAAAAGAGCTCTGAAGGGGAAAACAAGACGTGCTTGCAGCTAATATTACAGTCAAGTTCCAATTTTACCTAAGGGAAAGCAGCTTTATTAAAAGTCATGACTGAAATTGCATGACAGGTGCCAATATTCTCCACCCTGACAGATGTGTCAGTTTGCGAATGCCATTTTCTTGTCAGCAGTCCCTAGATGGAGTTGTTCCCATCACCATTTGTCTCTCTTCCAGCTAGATCACACATGCCCGTCGTTTGCCTCCAAGCTGCAGTGCGTTGTTTGATATGTGGAATCTTCACAATGAGACTTATTAAAAGACAGTCCATTATTTTTATTTAGAGCATTTCTAAAACAAGCAGAGCCTGCACAGAGATAATTTAAAAATTGTGTGGCAGGTCATCTCCAGGCCAGTGCAGCTCAATTTGAAATGCATAAGAAAGTAACATCCCCATCCCCCGCCTCCACAACCACCCACCACACACACTTCTCAGTTCATAATGAGGGTGATTTGAGTGACATTTAACCCTTGAATAATGGCCCTGACAGTCCAGAACACTGTATTGCTATAAAGTACAGAAGCATTTCTACATGAAGTATTAACCCCGTCCCCCATTTTCCCTAAATCTTTGTCCCTACTCCCCTTATTTCCTTGTGTTCTATTTCGTTACAGGTGGGCTTTCACGTTGCAGCAATAGATATAAAATACTCCTGATTGGCTGTATTTATGAAGACCTTTCTTCCTCCTGTTGGTTTCAAACACAAAGAAAAATGGTTTCTCTCGATCGTGTCTGGTTTGAACAGCAGGTAAAGCTGCAGCAGACTTCTCTCCAGCCTCTGATGGAAAATTATTACAGATGAAATGATTCTGTAATGGAAATGGAAATAGGAAAGTTTCAGTTTAAAAGATGCTTGTGCTAACAGGGGAGGATATAACCAATGATGGATTCTGGTGCCAGGACAAGTGTGTGACCCCAAGCTGATTTTGCTTTTTCCAGCTAGGAAGTCACACACATCACACACACACACACACACACACACACACACACACACACAATAAAGATAACATTTGTAGAGCCACAAAATATTGCTGTAGGAAAGAATTGGACTTGATGGCGTAAATATTTGCTGTCCAAGAAACTGGGTGGCTTTGTAGCTTATGTTCCCTTATAGGTTACTCTCTTTTATCTATGGGAAATTAAGTAAAAACTTATGTTTAAGTCTCAAGCGTCAGTGCATTAATTTTTTTGACCTTCTGATTCCTAGTTGATCTTGGTCAATCTTGGTCAACCAAGGGCATCACAGGGAAAATTGCCATCAATGTCACACCTCATGCTGGAAAGGCACCAGATCTGGAATAGCGGGAGATATTTCAGGTCACGATGGAGGTGAAACACATGGCAACAAAGGGATGTGGAAGAGCCTATGTGGAAAAGCTTGCACATCATAGGCTTTCCCTATTCCTGGCTCTCTTCAAAGCCATTAGTCTTTCACTTGCAGAAACAATAAAACCAACCTCTAAATAGACACACACACACACACACACACACACAGACACACACACAGAGAGCCTTCCAATTTATTTCTATCATGATATGAAAACTAGAGATGGGATCCAATAGAATAAGTCTTTTTCATGGGTCATTCCCAGATGGAGAAGAGCCAAGCAGCTGTTTGGGGCCCAACTACTTTCTGAAACATCAGAATTAGTCATGTGGGAAAGGGATGATATGTCATGTTCTTCATATTCTAAACTGAGGTAAGAGGCAATCAGATTGTATAGTATGCCTTCAAGGGCTTTGTCCAGTAATGAGTAATGGGATTTCATTATACTTCCCTAGAGGTTTTTTCTTTCCTTTTTTTTTAAGTTCTGTTGTTATTTTAGGATATTTTCCCTAGAATACAGGACTGAACAGTCTTTCCTTTTTCAATATTGTGTTATTTAGATACTTTCTTTTGATGAGCCCATTCAAAGAGCTACCTGGAATTTATACTTAAAAAAAATGTCTTTGAAAGGTTATATCTTATTACTAGAATATTCATACAACTAGGATGTTTAGTCTTGAGCTTTACCCCCATCCTATAAAAAGAAAAATTCTTCTTTCTTACTATATTTCTTTTTTTATTTTATTTTATTTTTTCTTATTAAAGTTTTTTATTTTAAAAACGTAGGCATGGGTAATTTTTTTTAACACTGACTTTGCAAACCCTTGTGTTTTAATTTACCCCACTTTTTCCCCCTCCTTCTCTCCTAGATAGCAAGTAATCCAAGATATATTAAACATGGTAAAAAAATATATGTTAAATCCAATATACGCATACATACTTATACAATTATATTGCTGCACAAGAAAAATCAGATCAAAAAGGGAAAAAGTGAGAAAGAAAATAAAGTGTAAACTAACTAACAACAAAAAAAGTAAAAATGTTATGTTTTGATCCACAATCAGTTCCCATAGTCCTCTCTCTGGGTGTAGATAGCTCTCTCAATTCCAAGATCATTGAAACTGGCCTGAATCTTCTTATTGTTGAAAAGAGCCACGTCCATCTCAAAATCAATCATCTTGTTGCCATTTTTACAATATTTCTGATAAATAATTAATATTTATTGAAAATTTACAATGTGAAGGCCTTTTCCCTGTAGCAATATTATTTGTGAGTTTTCTTTCTGTTTGTTCCATATTTTCCTTTATTTTCTTTGTTGAATTGCAATTATTAAAGGATAATTCCATGAATAGCTTTATCAAAATTATTTGCAAGCCTTTTCATATATTTCATGTTCTATATCATTTTGTTGTAAACAATTCTAATATTTTTTGCTTCCTTTATTTAAATATATTTTTCTTTTAAATTAGTGTGATAAAAGTGTTAAAACATAGTAGATAGAATGTTGGACTTGTAGTTGGACTGAAGAAGTCAGTCAATAAACATTTATTAAGAGCTTACAAGATGAAAACTATTAGCATAATTGACTATATCAATAACAAAATTAACAAAAAAACCATATGATCATTTCAATAGATGCAGAAAAGGCATTTGATAAAATCCAAACACCATTCCTGTTAAAAAAAAAAACAAAACACTAGAGAGTATAGGAATAAATGGACTTTTCCTTAAAATAGTCAGTAGCACCTATTCAAAACCATCAGTAACCATTATATGTAATGGGAATACACTGGAACCATTCCCAATAAGATCAGGAGTGAAACAAGGTTGCCCACTATCAACATTACTATTTAATATTGTATTAGAAATGCTAGCTTTGGCAATAAGAGATGAAAAAGAGATTAAAGGAATTAGAATAGGTAATGAAGAAACCAAATTATCACTCTTTGCACACATGATATAATGGTATACTTAGAGAACCCTAGAGAAGCTATTAAAATAGCTATTAGAAAGCTATTAGAAATAATCCACAACTTTAGCAAAGTTGTAGGATACAAAATCCTCAGCATTTTTATACATCAGCCAACAAAATCCAACAGCAAGAGATACAAAGAGAAATTCTATTCAAAATAACTGTTGATAGCATAAAATATTTAGGAATCTATGTACCAAAGTAAAGTCAGGAATTATATGAGCAAAATTACAAAACACTTTCCACACAAATAAAGTCCGATTTACATAATTGGAAAAATATTAAGTGCTCTTGGATAGGCTGAGTGAATATAATAAAGATGACAATACTCCCTAAATTAATCTATTTATTAGTGCTATACCAATCAGAGTCCCAAGAAACTATTTTAATGACCTGGAAAAAAAATAACAACAAAATTCATCTGGAAGAACCAATGGTCAAGAACTATATTATAAAGCAGCGGTCACCAAAACCATTTGGTATTGGCTAAGAAATAGATTACTTGATCAGTGGAATAGGTTAGGTTCATAGGACAAAATAGTCAATAACTATAGCAATATAGCATTTGACAAACCCAAAAACCCCAGCTTTTAGGATAAGAATTCACTATTTGACAAAAACTGCTGGGAAAATTGGAAACAAGTATGGCAGAAACTAAGCATTGACCCTCACTTAACACTGTATACCAAGATAAGATCAAAATGGGTTCATAATCTAGACACAAAGAATGAGATTATAAATAAATTAGAAGAACATAGGATACTTTACCTCTCATATCTGTGGAAGAGGAAGGGATTTGTGACCAAAGAAGAATTAGAGATCATTATTGATCACAAAATAGATAATTTTGATTATATGAAATTAAAAAGGTTTTGTACAAACAAAACAAATGCAGATAAGATTAGAAGGGAAGCAATATACTAGGAAAACATTTTTACATTCAAAGGTTCTGACAAAGGCCTCATTTCCAAATTATATAGAGAATTGACTCAAATTTATAAGAATTCAAGCCATTCTTCAATTGATAAATGGTCAAAGGATATCAATAAGCAATTTTCAGATGAAGAAATTGAAACTATTTCTACCCATATGAAAAGGTGCTCCACATCACTACTGATCAGAGAAATTCAAATTAAGACAACTCCCAGATACCATTACATACCTCTCAGATCGGCTAAGATGACAGGAAAAGATAATGACAAATGTTGGAGAGGATGTGGGGAAACTGGGACACTAATACATTGTTGGTGGAATTGTGAACAGATACAACCATTCTGGAGAGCAATTTGAAACTATGCTCAAAAAGTTATCAAACCATGATCCAGCAGAGTTTCTAGTGGGCTTATAACCCAAAGAGATCTTAAAAAAGGGAAAGGGACCCTTATAATCCAAAGAGATCTTAAAAAGGGGAAAGGGACCCGTGTGTACAAACATGTTTGTGGCAGCCCTGTTTGTAGTGGCTAGAAACTGGAAACTGAATGGATGCCCATCAATTGGAGAATGGCTGAATAAATTGTGGCATATGAATGTTATAAATATTATTGTTCTGTAAGAAATGATTAGCAGGATGATTTCAGAGAGGCCTGGAGAGAGCTACATGAACTGATACTAAGTGAAATAAGCAGAACCAGGAGATCATTATACAGGGCAACAACAATATTATACTGTAGAGAGCTGGAATACTGGAGAAGTATACTTGAAACAAGGTATTTACTCAGTGGAACTGATTAGATAATGGTTCTCTAGTTCACACATATTCAATATACTGTAATGATGTAATTATAATAGGGTATTTAAATGGGGACAAAGTCAGACTCAAGATGGAGACTGGTGGCAGACAAACTAAAGAACAAGATAATTTAGTAGTGTAGACAGGAGAAGATGATGGTCTATACCAGGCTGGTGATAATATCATATACAATTGAGAGAAGTTACAAAGATAAAATTGGCAGGCCTTGACAACAGATTGAATATGAGAGAACACTGAGTTTGGGGCACTGGGAGGACAATATTGCCCTCAGCATCAATAGGGAAGTTTAACGATAATATGTTCAGTTTTGGACGTGTTGAGTTTAAGATGTTTTCAAATCAACCAATTCAAGAGATCTGTCTAAAAGCAATTGGAAATGTGTGAGACTGAGATGTGAACTTGAATTCTGACTGACACTTATTCTTTTGTGACTAGGCAAATCTTTGCAGGATCTGTGTCCTCATTTATAAAATAGGGATAATTACAGCTAACTCAGGATTATTTGAGGATCAAATGAAATAATGAAAGGTAAAGAGATTGGCTTAAATGAACCCTGATATTCCCTCCAGTATTAAATCTCCAAAACTCTGATGTACCCAAACACTTTTCAAACTTTAATGTACTATAAAAAGTGCGATATTTATTATTAAAGTATTAAATCTCTGAAGACACAACAAGATTTGAACTTTAAGTTGTGTATCTTTCAAATCTCCTTTGAAACTCTGAAACTATAGCTAAGAAAACCAGCAAACTGTTCATCCTAACTTTATCCTTGGTTAAAAAATAAAGATTGGAAGTCTTCTTTAAATTCCAGAGTCTTCCCAATGCAGTTTTATGACTCACATAAAGTCATATTATTTTATAGGATACTTGAGCACTATGTGTTTAAGAAGGTTGAAGGTAGAAAATATAGTAAAAGAAAACATTTTATTAAATATGATATAAGAATACACTGCTCTCTAGAGAAAGGAGACAGGGACACAAAGAGCCAGAGATAAAGACAGAGTTACAAGGAAAGAAAGAGACAGAGAGAAAGGAGAGAGAGAGAAAGAGAGAGAGAGAGAGACACGGAGAGATGGAGAGAAGGAGAGACAGAGACAGAAACAGGTCTTATTTGGTGATAGATCTAAGTACAATAGAGTAATCTAACAAGGGTATTTATTTGAGAAGTTTATAAGCCAGTTTACAGAGAGGATATGTAAAAGGATTTCTATCTCATTTAAGCCATTCAAGGCAATGGCACTATTTGTTAGACATGCATATGGAACACTGTTAAATACTGTGATTTGAAAACAAAATGATTAATAGCTTTCATGAACTTTTTCAGAAAATGATATTATTTGCATTTCAGGAACCACCATATATTCCAGAATCAAAATTAAATTAATCTTTGAACTCAATTTTAAAATTGTTGGAAATAATCTTAACTTTTGGAAATATCTATCTATAGATCCTTTATAGAGACTCCACTAATCTGGAAATACTTTGAAGTTAGAACCTTACTTAACTTCCATTCCATGTGGCACCTTTTCTTTTTACTAAAAAGACTTAAAAGAAGAAATGTTCCTTGTTATCATGACACTAACAGATTCCATTTGTCAGCTCTGCTGTATGAGTTCATGAATAAAATACTGTAGAGGGCCCGAACTCTGAAAAGGTGTACTTGAATCAAGGACAGCAGCTTATAGTTAAGCACCTACTCAGTGTGAGATATTGGTTCTCTAAACATATACTTAATGTGATATGGTGATATAATGGTGGCACATGTTCAGTTGCTATAGTGATGTAATCCTAATCAAGTATTTAAGGGCTGGGAAGTATTTAAGGCCTCTTAGCCACAGACACAGAAGAAGACTCTCAGCCACAGCCACAGACACAAAGAAGACTCCGGACTTCATCTTTGACCATCCATCCTCATGAGTCTCCTACCTCCTTCACTCCTCCACTAAAACCAAGGACTGGGGCTGATCCCAAGGTCCTCCAGAGAGCTAGTCCGGACATTACAAAATATGATATATTGAATTGGAGAAGAAACCTGAGAAAGGAGAAACCTGCTTTGGAGAAGCTCTTTTCAACACTTGGGGAAAAATGGAGTCTTTTGAAATTGTGATTATTGATGAGGGTTACTAAGTCTTGTGCAGTTGCTTTTCTTTACAATAATGCTGTTGCTTTCTGGTTATGCTAACTTCAGTTTGTACATATGTGTCTTCCCAGCGCGAATTTGCAATTTCTTATATCACAATAGTATTCTATCACATTTATATATCATGACTTCTTTAGTTATTCCTCAATCAGTGGGTATTCCCTCAATATCCAAATCTTTGTCATCAAAATAGGGTTGCTATTAATGCTTTTGTACTTACGAATCTTTTTTTCTTTTCTTTTTGTCTTCTTGGAGGTATATAGACATAATATTACTGGGTCAAAGTCTATGCGTATTTGCATAATTCTTTAGATAGGGTTACCAATTGTTCTCTAGAATGATTGAGTTATTTCACAGCTCTACCAGAAGTATGTTAGGATATCTATTTTTTGTATATCCCGTCTACCATGTACTAGCTACCATGTACATCTTTCTACCATCTTAGCCAATCTAATGGCTTGATATGGTACTCACAATTGTTTAAATTTGTATTTCTATAATTACTAGAGTATTTTTTTATATTATTTTTGATAGTTTTTAATTTCTTCCTCTAAAAATTGTTTGTTCATATCCTTTAACCATTTATCAATTAAGGAATTATTTGAAAGAATCTGCTTTATAAATTCATCTGGTCTTTTTCCCTTTAAAAAGTTTATCTATGGTTAGTTTGATTTGTTTTTCTTAGATGGGATTACTTAATACTTCTATTTCCTCTTCTGTCAATCTGGGTAATTTATATATATTTTTATAAATATTCATCCATTTAATTTAGGTTATCAATTTATTTGAGCAAATAATAGTTGCTTAATTTCATCTTTCCTGGATAATCAATCATTCTTTTCTATTTTAATACTAGCAATATAATTATCTTCTTTCTTTAGGAAAAAATCAAATTAGCCAATGATTTTTTTTTATTATTAAATAAACCAGCTCCTAGTTTTATATTTATTTATTATAATAGTTTTATAATATCCATGTTATACTTTCAATTTTATTAATCTCTCCTTTGATTTTCAGGATTTTATTTTGTTTTTTATTTAAGAATTTTAAATTTCTTTTTGTTCAATTTTTTTAAATGCATGATTCGACTTAATCACTCTTCCCTTCTTTTCCTGAGGTAAGCATTTAGAAATAGAAATTTTCCTTTAAGTACTGCTTTGGCTACATCCCATTAATTTTCTCATTGTTGTCATTATCTTTAATGAAATTATTGATTGTTTTTATGATTTGTTCTTTGACCCATTCATTCTTTAGGGGTTAGACTGTTTTATTTCAATTAAATTTTAATCTGTGTTTCAAAAGCCTTTAATTGAATATGATTTTATTGCATTATGGCCTGAAGACTCTGCATTTAATTTTTTTTTTAATTTTACATTTGTTTTTGATATTTTGATGCACTAATACTTGTTCATTTTTTGTGAAGGTTCTATGAACAGCTAAGAAAAGATATACTTCTTTCTATTCCCAATCACTATTTTTCAGTTCTTTCATATCTAACTTTGTTGCTCCAGACACTAAATTTAATTTTGTGTGTATTTCTATTTTAATGCTTCTCTTGTAAACAACAAATTATTGGATTCTGTTTTCTAGGCCACTCTTCTCTCTTTTTCCATTTTATGGGTGAATTTATCTCAGTCACATAGTCATGGTTCTAATTGTGTATTTCTCTTCTTCCTAATATTTTCTTTTTATTCTTCTGTTTTTCACTCTTCTATCATACTCAAAAGTCTATTTGTTATTGCCTCCTTTTAGCTACCTTACCATCTTATTCTTTCCTCACTTTCTCTTAACAACTTCCCCTTGTACTTCCTTAATGACTTCAGCTACAACTTTGGCACTACTTCCCAGAATACTGTTTTTTAAATGAATAAAATAAAATACTTAGGAGATAAAATAATACCAATCATATTGAAATATACTTGTCAAAATATATTTTTAAATAAAGGCATTAACCAATTAATTAAAACAATTCACAGACTCCAGCTTAAGATTCCATGTTTTGTATTCATGGAGATAGTGGGGAAAATGGCAAAGATTATCTTAATAAAATGGGGATAATGACTATATATTGAGCCAAGTTCATTAAGAACAGAATCTTTTTTTTTTTTTTTTTGAAATACAGATCACATTCTCATAAAATTCATGATGTTGAGTGCTAGGTTCTAACTGATCTTGCAGATAAGCCTAGAAAATCTTCACTGATTTAGAAAACCATTTCTTCCAAAATTAACAATTTTTCTATTTACATTACTTTCTCCTGTGCCACTAATGATTCAAAGAATCCCACTGATTTCATTTCAGTGTTTAAACCTCCACTACCTAGCACAGATCCTGGCACATATTAAATGCTCAATGTAGATTAAATTGAATTGAATTTCTTAATATCTGGCTATGTAACAATAATATGGAGGAAGCTCAGAAGTTCATTCTCTCTCGCAGTGTGTCTCTCTGTCTCTCTGTCTTTCTCTGTCTCTTTCTCTCTCTTTCTCACACACATACACACACACACACACACACACGTGCACATCTTGTTCTTCAAACCAATTTGAAAAACAAAACCAAAACAAAGAATACTGAATTTTGTGAACCAAACGAGATATTTGCAAAACAACAGATTGAATAAAAGCATTTTTAAACAATACTTAAAATAGTAGAATATTAGCAAATCCTCAGCCACATCTGCAACCTTTTCAATTAGGATATTCTTACAACAATGTGGAGAAATATCTATTTATGCCTGCCTATTCTGTTTTATTCTTCTTTACATCTTCTCTTAAGTTTGCTACAGAAAGCAACCTTCTAGGTGCCTTTCATTAGTTCACTTCTTGTTTTAAAGATACAACTGAGCACTCTCACTCTCCTTTGTCATCTTTCCCCCTTACCATACTACCTATGCAATTTCTATACTCATATTTTTTTGGGTGACATCTTTTATTTCTCTTCCTTTTTAAAGGTCCTCATTTTTTTTTACAAGTTATATTCTGCTCCCACTCAGCATTTCCCTCTACATGATATTCACTTTAAATTCTTTGGCAACTGTTGTACTCAAAGTCTCACTGAAATGCAACACGCCAGCAAATATTTATTAAGTGCCTACTATGTTCTGAGAAATATGCTAAGCACCAGTAGTATTAAATAGCCAACATTCTTTTAAGAATATCATTTTGAAAAAAAAATGACTGAATTCAACAATTTTTGCTCTTCTCAAAAGCAGTATGTGTCCATGAACACAGTTGTAGAGCTGATTATACAATTTCACTATGTAAAACTGGACAAATTACTTAACCTTTAAGGGGCCACAGTTTCCTCATTACTAAACTGAGGTGTTTGAAGTATATTGGTTTCTAAGGTCACTCCCCTTATTGTAATGGTTTACAATTAGATTTTTTTAAAAGTATATTTATAATTTCTCTAAAGAAGAAAGATCCTTAAAAATCATCAAATCATAACTTCATAGGTGCATAAAAATTACAACCTAGCTTGAAATGGCATTAGACAAGAAAAATAACTTTTTCAAGCTATTCAAAACCTTCAAGATAGTTTGCTATAGGAACTCTAAATTCCTTGGAACACTAATATTCTATGATTATGTAATTCTTCTGGAAAGCTCCCAGCAAAGGTTGGTAAGAGTAGCTATCAGATTCAGAAGGAAAGATGTAGCCTTCTTAGTTAATCAGTGCATAGCCAATGTTTGAAAATTTAGGACTATGAAGAAACTGTCATCATTAGCCTTGAAGTTAAAAAGATTTGCCAATTTGGACTCCCTTTTGAATTATGTTCAATTCAACCATGGAGAAAGACTGTTAATTATGCTTCTTTTGGTTTTACTTTCCAGTTTCCTTTCTTTCTGATGTCCTTTAGTAACACTTATTTTTAGTGTGAAATATATCCCCAGAAACCCCCCAAATATATCATTTGTTACATTTTCGGGGTCTAATTCAGGCCATCTGCTTTTTAATAAAAATGATTGCTTTTAGATTTCTTTAATGTTTGTGCTAATAAGGGATCATAGGTCTCTTTAATAATTAGTCTGAGCTTACTAATTGGTAGCAATTCTGTATTTTCTTTTATCTAAGTTTAAAAATACTCTAAAATGTTAATTGAGCTTCACAGATCCTTGATATAATTTGTTATATATCTATATATCTACATATTTTCAAATGAGTAAACTAAATCACATATTAGATAAGGGACTTGTCCAGGATTATAGATCATTCTAATGGCAAAGCCATTTATAAGCCAGGATTTTTCCTTTCCAGGCTCATATTCAAACTACATCACACTCTCTCCCATACCTGAAGCTACTTTAAAAGTGGGTATTTATCAAGTAGAGCTTCTTTGGCTTATGATGATCCCTTTAATATAAGGTGTGGTTAGCAGAGTAATTGATAAAAATTAATCCCTTAGACAAGCAGGAAGAGGGCTCTGATGATGGAGATCAGTTTGGTTTCTTGGTCCCACCTCTAAAAGTAATCCAGGCAGAATTCCAAGTTATGTCAAGACACTGACATTAAAATTTGAATGGTTAGTCAAAGGAGAATAAACACACACACACACACACACACACACACACACACACACAAACACATACGCTCACAGACACACAGACATAGGCACACACCAAAACAAATCAAACTCTTTATCTAGAAAAATTAGAAGTTTAATAATATTAATGAAACTAAGAATATAGGAAAAGGAACAATATGAAAGTTAGATTTCAATGTCTTTCTCAAAGAACAGATAGAAGAGAGTGAAATCAAGAGTGGTAAAGGGAAAATATACCCGATTGATCCCCTGAATTTTGTAGCTGGAGGACAATTCATTAACTCTTGGGACTTTTCCTGGTATTATTAATGTTAACTCATTTGTTCCTGGTGTATAAAGCTTCTAGCCAATCATGTAGGATACCTCTATCTCTCTCAATGTCCCTTCTCATTCTTCCCTATCTCTCCTTTGAGTTGTTAGAAATAAATGGTCAGTAGCAGTTGTTAATACCTCTACTTTTCAGCTCCTGGCTGCTTAGGGGAGACAAAAAAAAAATATGGTACTTTCCTTACTTTCTGCTGCTCTTTCTCTCTAGAGAAAGACAAATATCAACATAAGCCTTAAGTCAATGAGCATTTATTACACACTTACTTTATACAAAGCACTGTGTTAGGCACTGTGTTGAATAATAAAAATTCAAAGAAAAGACAAAGACAGTTCTCAAGTAGCTCATGGTATAATGAGGAAGTCAACATGGAAATAACTATGTAAAATAAAATATATACAAGATAAATTGGAGATAATCTCAGAGGAAGGGCACTAGCATTCACAAGGAACAAAAAAATCTTATGTGGATGGTTAAATTTGAAGAATCTTGACTGAAAATGCAGAAAGTTTATACCTATAGAAACTTTAATTTTTGAAATCAAAGAAAGACCTCAAAAAGAAGGAAGGGAAAAATAGAAAATAAGAGAAGAAAAATAAGAAAGAGGAAGCATTTCAATTAAATTCAACAGGTATTTGTTAAACACTTAATAAGTGCATGATACAGTGATACTTGCTGTGGGAAATACAAAGTCTTTCTTCATCGAACTTAACGACAAGAACAACAAAACCCAATCATACAGAACATGAACACAAGTAAGTTTTGAGAAGATATAACTGACTGGCAAATCAGGGAAGAAAGCTTTATTTTAGGAGAGGATTTAGGGTAGGTAGGAATTCATGGGAAAAGCATGAGTAAAGATTTGGATATGGGAAAGTTCAGGCATGTCAAAGGAATATATAATATTCCCTTTTGTCTAAATTTATCTAAAATTCGGAGTTCATGAAATTTAATAGTATTATGTTTGGATGTTGTGAATAGTGGAGCTCTTTTAATATCACTTTGAACTGTACTTAAAGGAAGTCAAAGAATATTTTCAAGCAAAAGAGTGACATGACTAGATCGTGGCTTAAGAAAGATTAATCTGACAGTAATGTGAGTATGGATTTGAGGAGTTGGGAGGACAAGTGAGGAGTCATGGATATTTGTCTGAAAATTATTGAAATAGTTACTTGAAATTAAAAAAAAATTAAAAGCTTTAAAAAATAGAGCCAATGCAGCCAAAATTAGAAGGAAAGCAGGAAATTAGAAAAAAAAAATACAGCAAGTTTCTTTGATAAAGGCCTAATTCCTCAAATATAAGAGTGATTCTCTAATTGATAAATGTTCTAAGGATATCAACAGGAAGTTTTCAGAAGAAGAAATCAAAGCTATCAATAATAACATGAAAAATGCTCTAAATAATTAATAAATAGAGAAATGAAAATTAAAGAATATCTTACATGTCATACCATACCTCTAAGATTGGCTAACATGACAGAAAAGAAAAAGGATAAGTACTGAGAGGAATGTGGGAAAAAAGATATTCTACCAATAGTATGTTAGTATAATAACTATATGTTAGTATAACTATAAATAATTAAAAAATAAAAAAAATTGAAATAGTCTATGTGAGTAGTCGCAATAGCCTTTATCATGTTATAATTAACAAGATTCCAAAACAAGATACAAAATTAGGCAAACTGATTTTTAATTAAAGGAAAGATTGGGGAATTTCCCAGTTGGGAAAAGGAAAGCAAACAGATATAATCCTCTGAAATAAGAAAAAAAAAGGTGTTTTGTTCTCCCCAAAGGTCTGTATGAAGCAAAGGAACTTGGAAACAATAACTCATAGACCAATAGATAAAACACATGAATTTCTTGAGAAGTATAATTATGAGAAAAATCCTTGCATCATTCTTCTTATCTGATTGGTTTTCTGTTCAGTATAACTTAGACCCTTGGTTAAGATCTCTAAGCAACAGGTTGAAGTGGCACAACTTCTCAGTCATGCGGGGCTGGTTTAAGCAACACAAGAAAGTTTCTCATGATTTCCATAAATGAATATTTTCTCAAAATACAAAAATTGGACTTGCTCCATAATTGAATAGGAAGTGAACTAGGTAGGCTCCAGAACTGACTCACAAGGAGTCAATGTGATTCACTTAATTTCTGAAATTCCCTCAGTAGTGATTGGGAAATTCAAAGAGAAACCAAAATTTCTCACCTGAAAGTGGGCCATTTTTCTACTTGAAGGTTACAGATTTAGCATATAAGTGAATATCTAGGCCTAAATTTTTAGCACTGTTGCTCTGACCTTGAGTAGGATCTTTGAATCAATCTATTGATCAGTGACCAAGGTAGAGAATAAAGACCAGGAATACAGACAAGAAACTATAATTCTGTCACTCTTAAGCTACAGAGTCTTATAACTAGCTGTTTGGAACAAGCTATTTCCCAGATCAAATAGAAATTCAGAGCCTTTAAAATTTGGATGAGGATTGTTATTCATCCTTGATTCTCATAAAGGACCAATGATATTATAAAGTGATGTCTTGACTTGCATATAAATTGGATTTAAGTGAGGCAGAATGACCAACCTCACTCCCTCATCCAGAGACATTGAAGGCCAGTGGCAAAACAAAAGTCAAGACTAGCAATGACCTGGGATGCAATGGAGGACCTTGACATTTTTGCTCTAAGCACTTCACAACACCTATTTCAGTCACTTTCATTGCCTTGGAACAAATTGTTCTTGGTTCTTGGTTCCACCGGGAGAAATCTTCATATGCTTGGGGTAGATATTCCCTAACTCACCAATAGGTATGAGATCAATAAGAACCTGGTTTAGCCCACTTGCTGATATGGTTTTACTAGGATGTGTCTGCTGTGCATGCTACAGCTTCTTGGAACCACAGGTGAGAATTGAGTGCCAGATAAATAGAAAAGCAACTCCTGACACCACAGTAATTAGTCCTTGAGGAAAGACTTGGAAATGTAATTAATATCTTAAGACAAGAGTTACAAAACCTTATCCAAGTAAGAGACACCTTGAAAATTAGAATGGAAAGGGCAGCTAGATGGTGCAGTGGCTAGAGCATCAGCCCTGAAGTCAGGAGGACCTGAGTTCAAATCAGAAATAATTCCTAGGTGTGTGACTCTGGGCAAGTACTTAACCCCAGTTGCCTCAGCAAAAAAAAAAAAAAAAAAAAAAAAATTAGAATGGACACAGTTCATGATTCTAAATTCAACACAAATTCCAAACTGCATGAAATTGTAGAAATGAGTGGTATTACCAATGGAGAAGAAATAGAAAGGGGGTAGAAAAAGTAGAGAGAAAAGGAAAAGGAGAGGAAGAAAAAAGTTAAATAAAGGAAATATCTCTACAGCAGAGGTTCCTTTCTTCCTCCCTCCCTTTCTCTCTCCCTTCCTTCTTTCCTTCATTTTTTTCTCATTCCCTTCCTCCCTTCTTTCCTCCTGTCCTTCCTTCTTTCCTCTATCCCTTTCTTTCTTCCTCCTCCCTTTCTTCCTCCCTCCTCCCTTTCTTCCTCTCTCACTTCCTTCCTCACTTCCTTCCTTTCTCCCTTTTCCCTTCTTCCTTCTTTACTTTCTTACTGCCTTTTTCCTTCCTTCTTTTCTATCTTCCTTTTCTGTTCTTTCCTTATGACTATTCCTTGATCTCATATTTCCGTCTATCTCAGTTCTTCCTTTAATTTTCTATTATGCCCTCTGTATGCCTCTGCAACTACTATTCTATTATACAGTTCTTGTCACCTTAAACTTCTTCCTCTATCAATCAATCGCTTGTGAAACATTTCATAAATTAAATGAAGCAATAATCAATTAAACATTTATTAAATACTTCCTATTCACCAAATACTGTCCTAAGTGCTAGAGATACAAAGATAAAAAGTGGTCCCTGGCCTCAAGGAGTTTAGAACCTAATGAGCATCATTTTTTCTTTTTTCAAAACACCCAAATTAGAAAACATGGAATCATCCTTGCCTCTTTTCTCTCTGTCTCCTCATGCATCCAACAACTTGTCAAGTCTTATTTATTCTACTTCCACATCATCTTTCCACTCACATGCTCACCATTTTTTGACGAGAATATTGCAATAGTCTCTTCAATGGTCTTCTTACATTGGCTTGAGCCTTTCCAAATCTATCTTCCATTCTGCTGGCAAGGGGATATTGTTCTTAAAGAATATCAATGGCTATGTTGCTCCTTTGCTCAATAGATTCTAGGAGCAATCAGCAGACAGGCTAAAACAAATTGAGGGAAACCAAGGGGCCACAGACCCATTGATGAGTTAGGGGGATCTCCATGTGGAGATTGGACATATTAGATTGGGCAGAGGAATACAATTTGTTCCAATGTTCCATGAAAATGGCTGAAGCAAACACTATGGAGTGTTTAGAGCTTGATCAGACATCAAAGATGCTGCAATTATCTATTCCTGAGCCATTGCTAGTTATTCTGACTTTTGTCTTGCCACTGGATGTCAATAACTTTGGGAGAAAGAGGGGCTGACCACTTTGTGCAACTTTGCATTGCTTCAAACCAATTCATGCACCGGTCAAGACAACATTTATTTATGCCATTGGTTCTCTTCCAAAAGGAAGAACAAGAGCAACAGTAGCTGTCTTTTACCTCTAGGATCAAATTAAACCTCTCCTATTTAGTTTTTAAAGCCCTTATAATCTGAATCTTACTTTTTGAAGCTTGTTTTACATTATTCTCCTTGAATCCAGCCAAACTGGTATGTTTGCTGTTCCTGGCATCTGCATCTTTTCCTATAAACATCCCTCAAGCTTGGAATATCCTACCTCTTTATCCTCTGATTATTAGACTACATAAATTCCTTTATGTTCATTTGACATACCATTTCTTACATAAAACCTTCCCTAACACAACTGGGTATTGTGTGTGGACTGGTTTTTATTTGGATGTATTCAGATTGATGTCCCTGTGGTCAGGGAAATGGGTTCAAAGCCTGGAAGGGAATCTTGGAGACAATAGTTTAGAGGGAGAATGTTCTGTTCTAGTCTGGGAAGAGATTGGAGCTATCCTGAAATTGGTCAAATGTAGAAGTTTGAACAACTCCTGTGGATAGAGAAGAAAGACATAGCTGAAATGATTAAGTATCAGACTGGGCTTCACAGAGAAATATGTTTGTATATATTTGTTATAGTGATTCTGCAATTGCTAGTGGCTGAGCTACCTATCACCCATCTGCCATCTCTATTATCTCTATCATTTTTATATCTTTCATCTTTTATCTTTTCCTTTTTAAATATAGAAATAAGTATATATATATAATATCATACAATAATATTTATATACATGCATACTCTATGTATACATATATGCATATGAAATACATATATCACAGTACATATTTATAAATACACATACACATATATGTATATGTCTATATGTTAGATATATCTTTATTTTTACATGTTTTCTCCTTTGATAGAATATAAGTTCTAAGAGTTATTCTTTTTTATCATTGTATCCCATTGCTTAGCAGACTACCACATAGTAGGTGTTTAGTAAATGCTTATGATTTTTTGTTGATTATAATTTGCTCACCTAAACCTATTTTCTGCCAAAAACTCTTTCCAATTTTCCTAACAATTTCTGTCAAGAGTCCTTTTCCCCAGGAGATTCTGTTATGATTATAAAACACTGACTATTGATTTCACTTGATTCTGTTTCTTGCCTATATAATCAGTTTCCCATATCACTTTTTTATGAATACAGATAGGGATTATACTGTGATTTTCCTGCATCTTAAGCCTCTTTCAGCTTAAAGTCTTAGAAACTGCCTAGATTGCCAAAACATTAAGTGATTTTTGTCTAGTCAGGGCCATATTTTTTGATGATTATTGCTTTTTCTCTTGAAATTCTAGATTTTTTTTTCTGTTTCTCCAAATGAATTTTTATTGCTTTATCTGGTATATAAATAATAAATGGTCATTATATGTGGTGGAAAGTATGCTATATTTAAAGTTAGAAAACATAATATTAGAGTCCCAGTTCTTCTACTTATTATATATGAGATGTTTGAGCAAATCATTTAACCTCTATGTGACTCAGTTACTTCATTCATAAAATGAAAATTCTGGACAAGAAGACATGCAGGTTTGCTGATCCTTTAATCCTTTTTGGTGGCTTTATTTATATGGAAACTAAACCAGCAAAATGATTTAGATAGAACCATATTTTTTTTCTCATTCAATATTATAGATAATTTTGCTGGTTGTGATAGTTCATTTGATTTTCAGTAGACCTGCAGTCCTTTATTGTGGTTGCTGATAAATCCTGTACAATTCTAATTGTAACTCCAGCTTATTTGAAACTAAAAAAATGCTTCAAATGCTTTTTGGAAAATTTTCCCTTTGAATTGGGGATTTTAAAATTTGGCAATAGTATTCCTATGTGTTTTTCACAAAGAATCTCATTGAGGTAGTGATAAGTGGATTTTTCTATTTCTATTCAAGGGGATTTCTACTATCCCCTTGTGTTCTATCACTCCAGGACAATTTTCTTGGATTATTTCTTGCATTACTGTGTCAAGATTCTGGTTTTGGTCACAATTTTCAGTGATCAAATTATTCTTATATTTTCTCTTCATCATCTGTTCCTCAGATCTGTCATTTTTCTTATAAGATGTTTCACATTCTGTTCTAATTTTTCAATCTAGTCATCACAGAACTGATAGGTTTAAGATTGTAAAAGGAGTACAACAAAGATTACCTTATTTATTTAATTGGCTGTTGTTCATTTTTTTTTTTTTTTTTTTTGTTCTGGAAGAGGACCAATAACATCTGGAGGGTGATGTCTTGACTTGTAAATGAATTGGATTTAAGAAAGTGTTGAGGTGTAGACCACATGTTGAGGTCTACATTTGGGTACCTAAATGAAATTAGGGTTTAGTTAAGGTCTAGTGGCAGGTTTGGGGTACAGAGAGTCAAATAGAGTTCCCCTGCAACCTCCTTGGATTCAGCGCAAGGATACGGCGGTATATGAGGTCTAGTAGTGGCGTGGAATTCCCAATAAAAGCATTTATTGGCCCAGAGAATTAGATTAATAAAAGAGGTTTATTATTGAGTTTAGAAGTAGGAGATAGGTGAAGGTAGTGATAAGGAGGGCACTGGACAGAGGGTCCAGTGGACAGAGGGTCCTCACATGGCGACCATGTTTGGAATCTCTGCAAAGAGGGGTTCCCAGTGTGGTCCTTTTAAGTCGGAGACTTAGCTCGAGGGGCTTTGGGGTGTAGTCCCAAAGTTGGCTCAGATCCCGGTGGGGCTGGGACAGGTCCGGACCTTCTATTGGAATTCAAAGGGACCAGGATTTGTGAGTCAAAGGGTAATTTACATTAGCTAGGGGGGTTGGGAATCAAAGATTGGAATCTTTCCCGCATCAAAAGAACTGTACAAAATCATTTCTTCCATAATCATCAGAATTCAGTGGTGAGATATGTCAAGATGACTACAGATGGCTAAGGATGCAGGTTGAGACCTTGGCTTATTTAAATTAAGGTCCCAGCTTGACTGAGGCAAGAACTATTTGGTGATTAAAGGTAAGAACTGAGACTAAAGATGGTCTAATTTGCCTTCCCAAAAGAATCATTTGCGAGGGGAAGATCTTCAGAGTTTCTGAGAATAGAAAACAATTGCTATTTGAACTTATTTTGAGCCATGGAAACCCAAACAGTGAATAAGTAAGGTTTGGGCTGGGACCTATTGTTGGCCAATTAGTGAATGCCAGAATGATTTGGGTTTAAAAGAGTAGTAGCATTTGAATCTCAATGGATTTTTTCTAAGCCTTTTTTTCCTCTGAAGTATATTTTAAGAAATCATAAATAAAACTACATTAGACAAAAGAGTTAATTATCCCAGCTTTTTAAGAAATAAATGAATGAATGCATGAATGAATGAATAAATAGGGAAGGAAAATATCTGGGCCTCAATTCCCAAGATACATTGTAAAGTTAAAGTGATCAAAATTTATATTCCTTCAGAGTGATGAGGTTTAGATTTTGGGGTTCCCTTTGACAGGAAACCAAATGATGGGGTCTAGATTTAGGGAACCAAAATTAGATTAGGATTTCTGGTGGTCAGGGAGTTAAATGATAAGGTCTAGTAGCAGGTTTGGGGGTTCAGGAAACCAAATGGAAAGATTTGGTTCCCCTGTAACTCCTTGGGATTTAGTGCAAGAGTAGGGAGTTTTGGGGAACCCCCTTCTGGCAGTGCAGAGATTCTCTGTAAAGGAATTTACTAACCCGAAAAGGTTAGACTGAAAACAAAGGTTTATTATTGGCACTGGAAGGCTGAATTCCTTAGAGGCAAAGTCTGACAGAGAAGTAAAATTTAAAGAAATCCCAACAGAGAGGCATAAAGTCTCTTTAGGGAAATAGGTGAGGGTAAAGAGAGTACACTGGAAGAGAATATTATTCCAGTGGGCAGAGGTTCCCTTGGCATAGCAAGCATGGCATAGCTGGCATGTCAGGACCTCTGCAAGGAGTTGTTTCAAGTTGGCTCTTTTTATGTACAAGCTGGGTTTCAGATTGGGCTGGAATTTGAATAGAATTGAATAAGTCTCTTTAATTCAATAGGTTTGGAATTCTTTAAGCTCAGGATTGAATCAACCCTAATAACCGAATAAAGCTGTTTATCTTGTTTTCTCTGTGGGGCAGGGTCCCACAGACAGAGGGTTCAAGGAGAATCTCTCCTTCAAGGAGTTTTAGAATTTTGGAGTCCCTTCTTCAAGAGCATCTACATGTATGACTGCTCAAATGAACAGAGGGGTGGGGGGAAAAAGAGGAAAAACAGGAGGAGGAAGAGGGGGAAGAAGAATAAGGAGGAGGAGGAGAAAGAGGAAAAAAAGGAAGAGGAGAAATAATAACAGTTGCCCAAATTGAACTGGCTAGTTAGGTCTCCAAGAGGCAGCTACTGTGGCTCAGATTGTTTTTTGACTTTCATTCTGGAAGAGGACTAATGATAAAAGAAAGGTAATATCTTGACTTGTGAGTGAATTGTATTAAATGAGGCAGAGTGTGCAAAATCATCAGCCTCACTCTGTCTTCCTAAGTCAGAGGAATTTAGTGACAAGATATAAGTCAAGATGACTAAGTGATGGCCTAGAATTCAGTGGGAAAGCTTGACCTTTTTTTTTTTTTCTGTTAAATTTATATGTGGAATACATCATGCAAAATGTTAGACTAGACAAATAAAATGCTGGCCTTCAAGTTATCAGAAAAATATCTATAAATTCAGAGATAAAGATGGTATGACTTAAAAAATCTCTTGATTAGGGTGAGAGGAGTGAAAAAGCTGGTTTGAACCTTAACATCAAAACAAAACAAACAAAATTCAAAAGAAAAAAAAAACAAAGCAAAAACCAAAACAAAACTAACAAATATTATGACAACTAGTCCCAAAACTTTCTGGCATGTAGTAGGAGAAGAAATGGAAGAGGCATCAGATTTTATATTTTTGGACTCAAAGATTATTTCATATGGCTACTGCAGCTTAAGGTGGAAAAGATGCTTCTTTTAAGGAAAAAACCATGGCAAAATGAAACAGCATATTAAAAAGCTAAGATATCATATGCCTTGCTGACAAAAGTTATTATAAACAAAGTTATTGCTTTTTCAGTAACAATATAGAACTATATGATTTAGACTACAAGGAAAACTGAGTGCCATAGAGAAAACTGAGCCTGTAGAATTGGTGTTTTTGAATTGTGGTGCTGTAGAAGACCTTTGTCCAAAGGACAGTAAGGATATTAAATCAGTCAATACTAAAAGAAATTAATTCAGACTATTCATTTGAAGGACAAATATTGAAGCTGAAGCTTAAATACTTTGACTGCATAATGAGAAGACAGTACTCACTGGAAAAGACCCTTCTGTTGGGAAAGACTGAAGGCAAAAGGGGAAAACAGAGAATGAGATCTGTGAATAGTGCTATGGAATCAATGAACATGAGCTTAGGCAGACTTTGTGAGATAGTGCAGGACAGAAAGGCCTGATATGCTATGGCCCATGGGGTCATGAACAATTGGACCTGACTGAATGAAAGAACAAAAAAAACCTATAAGATAGAAAGGTCTTTCCAGTTAATTGCCTTCCTTTATTCTTCTAAATAATGTTTTTATATTTTTATAGATGTCTTGAGTTGATTGTATCGCATGTCTTTAAGATAATCTAAGCATTCTGTAGGTATTTGAAAGTGATTTCTTATTTTGTGTTCTCATTCTGATATTCACTATAGCTATATGGAAAAATGATAGTTGTGGATTTATTTTATATCCTGTTTCTTCCTTGAAATCGTTAATTTCCTCACTTTTTTTTTTCATTTTAATTCTTTGGTATTTTCTAAAATCTCTATGTCTACTTTTGGTTAGGTAATGATTTACTTGTTTCTAATAGTGTAGTGGCAGATAATTTTATATAGTCATTTTTGACAATTATTTTTATTTTTTTTCTACTATATTCTTTTTATTTTTGAAATTTTGGCAACAAAGAATAAAGATACATTTTCAAATTATTTTAAAACTTAAAAAAAATTTTTTTTTAAAACTAGCTCTTAGATTTATTATTTCAAATAACCCTTGCCATTTTATTTGTTTTGCCATGAATTTACAGGAAAGTATGTTTTATTTTGTGTGAATTTGTTGAGTTTCCAGATTTCATTTATTTGATCAGTTAATTCTCTTTAAAAAAATTTAATGTATGTTTTCAGATATGTAATTTTTCTGAAAATTTCCTTGGCTATCATAAAATATTGCTATGTTGTCATGTTTTATCATTTTACCTCTTATTAAATAGTATTTATGAATTATAATTTGACTCATTAATTAATCCAAATGTCTTTAGTTAGTTTCCATGTAAATTTGTGAATTTTTGCTTTTTTTTGTTAATTAACCTTTTATTATTGCAATCTATAAAAGATACTTTCAATATTTCTGACTTTTAGGATTTACACAATTTCTCTATGTCCTAGCACATAGTCTATTTTTGTGGTTTTTATTTGTTTTTGAGAATATATATCTATATGTTTATATATAGATATATATAAACAGAGAGATATGAATGATCCCCATCGAAAATATGCTATAAGTTTTTCAACTCTAACTTTCCTTTGAAAGTGTTCAATGCTATATTTTTGTACCTTAATTAACTTTCCCCCCAAACTTTACATTTTATTCAATTTTGTGTATATACAACGTATTTAAGCATGTATGTTTATATTTATATATTTGTATGTAATTCACTTATATTTATATTTGTTTTGTATGTACATAAATGTCTTTTTATATAGACACACATTTAATACAGCATTGTTTCATTGCCTGTGACACTTTTAAGAAATATACAGTATAAATTCCTTGAAAGCAAGGTTTGCTTTTGCTTTTTTGCTCTTCTTGCTACATTTGTTTTTTATATCAAGAACTTTGAGCAGTGCCTAACATATAGTTAAGAACTGAATAAAGACTTATTGATCAAGGCTTCTCTGTTAAACAATTTCAATATTATAAAATTTTGATTTTTTTTTCTTTTTTCAGATAGCATGTAAAATTTAGTTTTTGAATTTCTTGTATGTGGGAAATGGAATGCTTTTCTTTTTGTGTTTTCATTTTAAAATGTGTTTCTTGTATTAAATAATTTTGTGGTTCCATCTTAATGGAAAGTTTAATACATTTTCATCAATGACATAAATATTAAGTAAACATTTTCTTTTAATTATTTTTAAATTTTATCTTTAAATCAGAACAAAGTCCCTATAATTTATTTTGCTCATGCAAATTTGATTTTAGTCTTTTCTTATACCTTTGATGTCTTTCCATAGTCTAAGTTTTAAAAAATGCGATAAATAATTACTTTATATTTATTTCTTTTTATTTCTTTTCTCTTATTTTGTGCCTCTCCCCAAACCACAACATGAGTAGACTTCAATATTCTAATCACCTTCCCCATCATTATGTGTGTCTGTATATATATATATATATACACACACAAAGACATATGTCAAAATTATCCAAGCTCCTATCTTAAGTAATATCTGTAGTGTCCTTTTCCAAAGACTTTCCCCTTATTTTGCTTCATTATTTATTTTTGTTATCAAATTAATTGTGAATCTTATTTTCTTTTCTTTGAGCTATATAATTATATTTACATATCCCTTCTTAATTATGACTATTTATGAACTGAGGAGTTTCTAAAAGATAAACATTGGTCTTCTTTTTCATAAGGACAATATAAACTGAAGATAAGTTTTATTGTTAAAAATGGTATAGTCATATTTTAATAATCTAAATAATTTCACATATTTTGTTTCATTTCTTGTCAGATATGCTTATTATCATTTTTTTAAACCTGATCATATGACATAACTAGCTTGTACTAGAGTAAGGGAAGTATCATTTCTACCAAGTGAAGATATTAATGTTTATCTATCTATCTCTTGTATATTAAATATTAGAAAAGGCAAATAATTAAAGACATTTTAATATTTTCTTTCTGTAGTTCAATATATTATCTTGCATGCTGATGATCTTTAGAAAGCACTGGATTATTGTATGGATTCTGTTAATTAGTATATTGTTATTTATCTTAAAAATTTCTTGGTAATTTTATTGTATGATTTCTTGCATTATAATATTCAGACTTTAGATAATTTTTTTTCTGGATATCTGTTTTTTTTTTTTTTTAATTATCTCAAAGCATCCTTACTTCAAAGATAGTCACTTTTATTTGTTCATTTTTCATGTTTTATTTCAAAATTATTTCCTTTTGCTTTAAATTTTTTTTCACTAAGGGATTTTGGTTTAGATTTACTTAAGGTGTAATAGTTATCCATTGTGTTGTATTTTTTTTTCTAGAATGCTTGCTCATTTTTCCTTTTTTTAAAATAAGTCTCACTATTTGGTGTATTTGCTAAGGACATGGATTTGTTACCAGTATTTTTTTTCTCAGCTGTTTTTTTTCTATTCTTGTTAGCGTGTTTTTGTCTTCCACCTGAGTGAACTAGCTCTTTTACTTTCCATTGCAACATTTTTGGAGCTCTTCCAAGTTGGAAGGAGCTCTTCTTGTCAATGAACTATCTAAATTCCACCAGGAGAGCACAATAGAAAACCTTTCCTCTTTAACCAGATTTGTACTCATCCTTCTTCATACCATTGTACCCTTTTTCATATGACCACGTAATATCAACATTTTCTCTTCTAAAATTTGTGGGGCTAGGAGGAAGGTGGGATAATGTCTCTCTCCCAGAAAGAGATATGTAAAAATCTCCACAGTCAGAGGTTGGAACACAAGTCTGTTAGGTTTTTTCTACTAGGTATGAAGCCCCAAGGAGACTAGGATCCTTAGGATAAATATGAATTTTCACTAATTTGACTCTATATTATTATTTCAGAAGGCTTTACATTATATAGAAATGCTGTCTTCTCTTCTTATGATTTTTATTACTAAGATTTACCAACTTTTTTTGGCCTCTTTTGAACTTGTTTGATGGGGGTTGGAGGGGAAGGGCAATTATATTGAGAAAACTTACAATGTTATTTTTCTTAACAAGTGCCTTTCTAAACAAGTTCTTTTACCTGCATACCATTCTTTTCAATTTCAACAATATTCCTTTTGTTTATTTCAAAAATTTTCCATTAATTCAAATATCATTTAGGTAAATTGGATTCCTAAATCACCTTATCTGTCCATCTATATATCTATTTATCTAGCTATCTTGAGAATATATATACAATATATAAATGTATATGTATAGGCAGTTACATATTTATTTATATATATATATTTGTATGATATATGCACATAAACATATGTTTTATCTCCTTTTCATGAATAAATTGTTAGATTCAACATGATCAATAGTAATATTCATTGCTACAGATGATGACTAGGTTAGAAAGTAAGCAAAAGTAGAGGAAGGATGGTTCATATTTTATATGACATGTATCTATCATAATATGTATTCATTTAATTTGTTCTCAGTCCCCATGATTTGCCCTTACCTGCCCTTTCTTTTGTCACCACCTGATGCTTACAAGGTTGACTAAAGAACAGAATATAATTTTTCTTTATTTTGAGTTTTCTTAAAATTCTTTTGAGTTAATTCTGAAAGGAGACAGAATAATACTTTTTTTTCTATATTCTTCTTCATCTTTTCTCTTTTCACTTAGATCTTTTTGAATTCAGCTTATTAAATTGAGGTTTGCAACTCCACATGAAACCTTGTAACTTAATGTAAATATTAATACAAATTAGAAGTAGAATTTTTTCTTTGAGACCAGATGTCTTAGATTGATTATCAGACTGATTAGATAGAGATATAATTAGGATAATCAAGACCTTCTGAAAGAGATTCTACTCTATCATTCTGGCTTTATCTTTATTCTAATTTTTTGAAGATATGATATTTAAACAACTTGTACTTATTAGCATGATAATAATACATCTTAACCTTCTATAATACTATTTATATGAATATGTCTGGATAATAGAGAACTCAGTATAGAGATAGGAAATATATGGTCAATTTATATATAAAATATATATATATATATATATAATATGTATATAAATGATATAATTATAATAATGATATAAATATAAGGTAGAGGTACATAGAAAGAAAAAAAAAGATACAAAGAAAGAAAAGAAAAAATTGCTCTGGACCACAGATACACATAAGCAGTCCAAAACAATAAGAAGTTCAATGATTTGCTCCTAGTGATTCCGTATAGAGGCATCTTCTGTCTACTATGCCAGGCTGATTCTTAAATTATGCAGAACAAAAATGTATAAGTGCATCTTGTATAAATATTTCAGAAAATTCAAATAGGCTTCTCCTATTGTTCTACACTTATATGCCAAAGTAATATTTTGTGAAGGATTTTTCCTTTTTATCTTAACAAAAAATGAAATGGAAAATTGCTGCCTTACAAATCTGAACTACACACATTTAGAAATAAGGCTGCAATCTCCAAACTGCTAATCATGTAGTAGGGAGGCATGGATATTTTGCAAGTAATGGGGTCTTTTGCTTCCTTTTGGATTATATCATATATGTTTTCCCAGGATCATGGAATCGGAGGAGGCTTCAGAGGTCATTTGGTCTAAGAATTCCTCCTATGGCATAAATGCTAGCAAATTGTCATATAGTCTTCTCTTAAAAACCTCCATAGGATTAGAGAATCTTAGAATTGGAGCCAATTATTTTCCTAAAACTACAGCCTGGGATGTATATATGAATTTATGCATGTATTTAAACTCTCACCCTAGTGACCTGGTGACAAATTATTTAAAGCTTAGGGTTGGCTTATGTCTTGATGTCCCCTAAGGAGGGAGTAGAAAGGTACTCAATGTACACTATGAATCACATATGGGACAGGTGTGTATTTCCTATACACAAAATTAATGCTAAAAACAGAAGTCTCTCCATGTGAATTTGACAAGTCCAATGTAAAACAGGATTCTGAATTCATGAATTCATGTATGTATGAATGTACATATCATCATAATGTGTACTATGAATTCATGAATGTATGTGAACTCTCACCCTAGTAACCAGCAGATAAATTATTTAAAACTTAGGTTTTGGTTTAAGTCTAGGTCTCTTCTGTGGAGGGAGCAGAAAGATATTCAATGAACAATATGAATCATGTATGGGACTGGTATTTATTTCAAACAGACAAAAGAAATGCTAAAAACAGAAGATTCACAAAGGTCAATTTGGCAAAATAATTGCTAAGAGCTAACTAATATTTATATAGCATTTCCTATGTGCCAGGCACTGTGCTAAGCATTTTATAAGAATTTTCTCATTTGTTCCTCATAACAAGCATGGTAGGTAATTGCTATTATTCTCCTCATTTTATAGATGAAGAAACTGAGACAAATTATTGATTAAGTGACTTGCTCAGGGTGAGGCAGGATTTGAACTTTGGTCTTTCTGACTCCAGGTCCAGTCCATTATTCAATGTGCTTTTTAGCTACCCAAATAAATTTTTAAAGAATTTAGGAATTGGGATATATATAATTCAAGTATATGTGATACTTTCCCACATATATTTGTTTATGAATTTATAAATATAAATGTACATAATGAAATTTGCATACTATATTGAAATTTTTTCTCATTTCAATGTATAAATAGAGCTGATGCATCAACAGGCACTAATATAATGATAATCCAAATTACTATCCAAATAAGGTTTTCATTAAGAAGTGTAATATAAGAGCAAATGAGCTCTGAGCATACACGAACCCCCTTACAACCTCCCTACAGCCCTATTGCAGACTAAATTGGTTGCCCAGTGATCATTGTGCAGACATTTTGGAAGTCTCTGTATGTACAATGTAAGGATGGGAGGTCATCTGGGACATGTTATACTTAAGAAATGGTTTTCTCAGAAGGTAATTGTTAAGTTTGGCTTAAGAATTGATTGATGTTCATTTAAATATATTTATTTAAACTTTATATTCAACTAGAGTTTATTTACAGGATTTGTGTAAACCCTCAAGAGATTTACTCATTGCTTACTTTGATTTGCAACATGTTAATTTTATTCATGCAGCATAATATCTCCATTCCATCCAAACTAAAATAACCAAGTTATTGGTGTGCTGAAGTGATATCCTAATGAAATGATGCAAGTGTGGGAATCTAGTCATTTATATGGACAGAGGACCTTGGAAGGAACAAATTGAGATCTCATTACTTGGGCCACACTGCTTTTCTTTCTTAAAGTGCAAACATTCCCTTTCTATAGTAGATGACCAATAGATAGTAGCTAGAGTCAGTCACTGAAAAGGAACAGATAGCCTGTGCTCCTATTTTAGCAAGTGTTGCATATGGAGAAAGAATAAGAAGCAGTATGAGAAATCACTTCTAGAATCACATTTTTCTGAAGATACATATTCCCTAAGGGGAGGGTCACTGAATGGTGAAGCAATAAGCCAAGACTGTTCCAGAGTTACTGGATCATCAGGGTTATTATTCCCTCCAATGATACAGGTGATAAACCCTTCCATGCTTGCCAATTGTTTGTAATTCCCATTCATGAATCCATATGGATTCATCACAAAGATCTTGATGTATTAGGGAATAGAGGTCTTCCTTATATTTATATGGAAATCATCCATACTTCATCTCTTTCTATTTCATTAGCTCTTCCCCTTCAATTCCACTTCAGAAGTAAAGTTGTTCTCCTGCATTCTTAATTTTAAAGTATTATAGGTTGCTCATGTGCACTATGGACTTCAATGTTGCTCTTTAAGTAATTCCTTCTGAACTCTCATAGCTCTACTAGACTAATTTGAGTATTTTGAAATTCCCAGAGTACCTATTTTTAATCACATCAATTTTGTTATTATTTTAGAATTAAGAATTGCTAGTGGGGCCAAGGGTCAGAGCACTGAACACACTCTCTCAAAGATATTGTTTTGCTCTGGACTGAGGCATTTGATCTGAGATGAGTTCATTTCTGAGAGGATAAAGATTATTCAAAGCTTAGTTTTTGGCTTGCCTCTAGTCTTCTCTGAAGAGGAAGGTTGTAGAAAGATGAATTTAGTGTACAATTTGAATCAGGTATGGGACAGATATGTATCTCCTATCTACACAAGGAGTGTTAAAAACAGAAGATTCACAAGTATGAATTTGACAAATACAAATGTTAAATAGGATTCAGTAACCTGATATAACTTCTAGTATAATAACTGGGAGGCTGATTCTTGAAGATTATTAGTATACAGTAGTTTTGGAGAATATTGAATATTTTTGCATATTGCCCCATCTGCCCAATTAATTAACTTTGGTGATGTCTTCTGATAAAACAAACCAAATTGGCATCATTACTTTTATTGGGGCTCTATTCTCCAAAACCACTGGCATAATTGTCAGACAATTCTTACCTGGCCAGCAATCAGCTTCAACAAAAAACTATATGTGTCCTTCTCAGCATTAGATATTTAATCACTGAAATTCAAGAAGGAATAAACTACAGATAAAGCCCCAAACTCAGTCTCAGGCAGATTTATGTAGAATATGTATCTGTTCCTGGCTGCCTTAGCTAGGATGTGGAGATAGGGCTGGCTAATGCTCATCTATCTCATGGGAAGTCCTAGGGGTATATGATACCAACTTACTGGTGAAAGGAAGAGTTAGCCAGAAATTTTCTCCTTTTAAATGGCATTATCCTCTCCTCCTATCTATACTTTTACCACCCCTCTACAAGGGAGAACTAAAGGTCTCTCAACATTTACATGGCTATCATCAGCCAGCAAATGTGTCATCCTGAAAGGTCCAGACACTAAGTCATCATGCCCTGTGAGTCTCCAGAAATTTCTAGGTTAATTGGGATGGCCCTGATAGGCTAATTCATGCTACATTATTATTGTCATAATACGTTCTCTCCGTCATCTTTCCTAGATTTTAAAAAAATGATATATGCCTGATATCTGGAACAGAAAGAATTTATCATGAAATGATACTTTCTCATGAATTTGTCTCCCTTGGTATACAATAAGTGAAACTACTTCATAATGGTCTCCTGATGTTGACTAGATATTTCTGTTAAAATGATTACCACTGCTAGATGGAAAATTCTATCTCTATCAATTTCCCTTTTTTGGTTATATTTTGTTAATAGGAAACATCAACATACTATATATATTGTGTTGGATTCCTACTCTATTTACTCCCTCTCTAGCCCACTTTTCAAACCATGCTGGCATATAGCATGATAGCCTATTTTCCCCTCTGTTATCACCATTTATTAATTCTTTTTTGTTATTTAGATTTTAGAAAAATTAGGAAGTTTTGATTCAGTTTACTTAAAGACTTTTGTATTCATCCATGGAAACTATAACCTTTTCATGTTTTCTATTAATATGATATTGAGATCCAAAAATCCATGTCTTATCATGTGCCCTAAATTATAGTTTCTGGTCAAGGGAAACTGCTCATGTATCATTGCCTATTTTGGGGAACACATATTTTTATTTTCTATTCCAATCTTAGGGCGAGTAGACCAAATTTTAGAATTTTGAATATATGACCCATACTATAATGTAGAGTAAGTTGTGATTTAAGAGATATGCCTGAGGAAACCTTCAAGAAGAAACACTATAAAGGAAGAATAATAAAAGTATTAAAGTTAACTCTGAAGAATTTAAACAGTGTACAGTCCAGTTTTTTCATGTGACTTAAATGAGGAAAAAAAAATCCTTTGTTTCTCTTTGCGTCCACTGAATGCCCTCTTAGGCACCTGGCAGTAAATAGGCTTTACTTCCTAGATCCAATTTACTTCAGGCCTGCCGCTTTCCATCCCTGAGAATAACTAAGTTTATAAAGATTCCCTAGCCTCCTGGGCTTCTTAATCATGATAACTTGTATCAGTCAGCCCCCCCACTTCCAAAGCAGCCCATTTCTCTTGTTCCACTCTCCCCCCACCCCCCAGGAAAGAATAACTTTTATAAGGCAATCTGTTGTAATCCAGTCAATTTTCCTTTGGTGGACTGAGGCCCCAGAACAGTACATCCTCTGGAGGGGTCATTCTGAAGGATTTACTCCTGTAGTACAGAGGCTTAATGTACACCTGTAACATTGACTAGACAACCTAACCTGCTTTTGTTTACAGCCTCATTCAGTTTATAAGGTATATGAAGAGTATAGAAATAGCATTCATTATTTTTTCACCACCTTCATAGATTTGGGTCTATTATGTGATTAAAAAACAAAAGACTTTAAAAGTCAAATTATCCAGATTCACTCTGGTCTGTGATCTCTTTGGTTTGTCTTTAAGGCAATATGAATTCATAAGGAACTGCTTGACTCAGACAATATTTTCTTCAAAGATCAGGAAAAAAGGAAAGAAAGTAGAGACCAATGGATATCTATTAGTGTTATAATGTTAGTTATATTAATCGTTACTAGATGTCTCTTTTTAGGCTACCTAGTCCAATCTAATTTGTCTATTTTCATCTTTTTTTTTTTAACTCCTTTTCCTCTTTAGTTTAGTATTTAACATCCTCTAAGATTTGCTCTTTATTTTGCTTTTTCATGCTTAGTTTTTCAATCCATTTATATGAATGCATCCTTCAGTGACACATTCATCATCAACTAAAAATACCATTCCATTTGTCCAGAATGACATTCTTTCCCCACTCTAATTCCATGAATTCTTTAAGAATCAGCTCAAAATTCATGTCCTCTTTAAAATCTTGATCATCCAACTTGAAGGGATACTTCTTCCTTTATGGAAAATATTTCAGTACAATTAACTTGATAAATTAAACTACTTTGTGGTATTTTCTACTCTTCCTTTGAATTGTTATTTACATCTTGTATTTTTATTTAACTTTGTACACATTTATGCTTTATTTCTCCCAACAGAGTGATGTATAAAGCCCTATGGACAAAATTAACATCTAGTTTCTAAAAGGAGTTCCTTTCATAAAATCAAAAGTGTTTATTGATTTGATCTAATTTGTGTCCACCTTATCCCAAATGATCTCACTATAGTCCAGGTTTCACAAACTCTCAAACTTCACAAGCTAAAGTAAATAGGAGGCCATTTTTCTTTTGTATTTTCCATTCTTTTTTCACCTGGCTTCTTTTGCTTATTGTCACCCTTACTGTAGCACTGTCTATATTTGTCCTTACCTCAATTTTTTTTTCCTACTTCCTAAGCTCAGAACATAATTCCCACCATTAAAATGCTGCTAGGTATGTTGTTTGGACCTTGGAAAATAGTTGCTATTAATATGGGTTTCATATTCAATTCTATCTAGTAAGCATATATTAAACACTTGTGGTAGGCTCTGAGAATAAAAAGAGCAAAATGAAACTATGATTTTTTTGAATTCTTAGCTTTTGTTGAAGTGAGTTTTTGGCATCATTTTCTATGGATAACCACTATTGTTAAAATGATAAAAACTAAATGAAGAACCTTTCACTTTAGTCAGGGCATTAGAACTATAATTATTACTACTTTAGATGAAAAGACATTCAATTGAAGAGTGTACATGTGTATGTATATGTATATAGAATATTATTTAGAACATTACTTGGCAGAGTCAGTTTTGCTGAAGCAAAAGAGAGCTTATTAGATGTTGGTGTTTTACAAAGAAATGTTTGCAGGAGAAAAACCACATAACCAAAATATAATTAGTTTAAAATAATGAAATTAAATATATCCATGGCATAAACACAATAATTGAAATATTTACTGGAATTCTACATAAAGGCAAACAAATTCATTTCTCCATCACAGCCATTTTCAGCACACATTATCACAGTATGGACATGAACATACCTGATGTGTATGTTCCTTTTAAATATTCTTTTCAATCCATAAGCATTTATATGCATATTAAAAACCTGAATGTATTTAAACAGGAATTACATTAATATAATTTTTTTGCAAAAAAATGTAAAAGAAATAAAAACTTGTTTCTTTTTCGCTTTCTATTGGTATCACCTTATTTATCATGATCTTTATTTTAAATATATTCATTTAATGTGGTATAAATTTCATTTGCTATTAAATGTTCCATAGATCCTGGAACTCTGAACCTGCCTGGGTTGTCTCAAGACAAAATATAGCTGCATTACCTTCTCAGAACTCTATTATTTAACACTATTATTCTTTAAAAAACAAAACAAAACAGGGAAAACAAATGTAGCTTGTACTTATGTCTTTGACGGTTCAACACTGTTCTCCTAGAATGGCCCTGACATCTCTTTTCTCCTTTTCACCCTGCCCAGCACAATCTTCTCCTAGACTACTCGCTGGCCTTCAATAAGGACAGTATGTGTTGTGTAGCAGCTGCAAAAGGCCTCACAAATGCTGGCTGACGAGAAGTGACAGCTCTGTATATCTCTCACTGGCACTGACAGCTGACAGATGGATACCACTCACACACAGAAAAAAAAGCCCCCAGGATGATTCGCCAACATTACTCTCTGTTCATAGGGGCCACATTTGATTGAGTACTGCTCAGAATAATAAGCCCTTGTCGATCCACAGCAGAACCAGTTCTCTCTCATACAATGTCCTGATTTTTTTTTCCCCTGAAACACATACAAACATATACACAGAAGCACTGCTTTGTGGGGTGGTTCTTCACCCACCCATCTCCAGTCTTGTTTTAGGAAAGAAAAAATCAGAAAAGGGAGAGATTTAAAAAAGGAGAGAGAGAGAGAGAAGAGAGAGAGAGAGAAAGAGAGAGAGACAGAGAGAGTGAAAGAAAGAGAGAGAGAAAGAGAGAGAGACAGAGACAGAGACAGAGACAGAGACAGAGACAGACACAAACACATACAGCAACAGACATAGACAGACAGACATGGAGACAGACAGAGACCCAGACAGACAGAGCTAGAGAGAGCTAGACAGAGACTGAGACTTAGAGAGGCAAGACAGAGAAAGAATGAGGAACAGGAAACACTTCAACCGTATCTCTGTGATCTCAGTGAATTGTTACAGACAGAAAGCTATCTGGATACAACTTAGCTTAGTTTCTATTTCTTGATAGTTCCTTCATCTCTTCAATCTGTTTCTTTTTATCTTTCAGATTGTTTTTATTTCTTTCTAGAGATCAATTCATATTTAAAAACTTTGTTGGTTGGTTAGTTGGATAACAATAATATAAACATGAATGAGAATGCACATTGGTGTAAAGAGTGGTAGTGGAGGAAAATGAAGGGAAGGGAGAAAGAATGAAGGGAAAATGATACACATAGAGCATCCATTCATATGGATGGATGAATAAAGATAAAGAAAAAAATGAGAAAACAAAATTAAATTATCTCCATATATAAGAATGGAAAATTTCCACATATTCTTTTCATAGTTTAGAACTGGATAATTTTTCAGTCTTTTATCATGGTTCTTCTGTTGCCCACACTGCTCAATTATGTGCACCTCAGGAGGCAGGTTCTTTGCCAAAAGCCATTTTCCCTTGGGAGAAAGCTTTCTCTGTGGTGGCACCCTGTCCAACTGCCAGAATATAGTGAGAATAGAAGATGCATTCTCCATGACCAAAGAATTTGAAAACTGACAGCTCCAAGATAAGAACAAGGAAAACACATATCAAAATGGGGGTAAAAGCATATTATAATCTACAGGATGGACTTGTAGAACATTGTGATTAATAATGTCACATTGCATGAAGATTCTGTTCTAAGTTACATTGAAATATTTAGAATTCTGTCTTCTGAGAACTTTCCATTGGCAAATCTACTTGACGGGTTGCATGGGTGGCAGGTAGGGGGCTGAGGTTCTTATTTGTGGGGAAAAAAGGTTGTTGTACAAATGGAGATCCCTTGATAAAATAGAATTTATTTATTTTGCTCTGTTTTTCCCAGGTGCTATTTTTATATTCCAATCTCCAGCCTCTTGGTGGCTCTGAAACGTACTAGTCTACTAGTCTAGAAACTGATATGGATGGCAGGAAAAGGGAATGAATTACCAGATATCCATTGGCTTCAATAATCTTACATTGGCTTCTATACCTACTTTCATAGCAGAACATTCATTGAATTTAGGTTTCTGTGTCATTTTAATATTTTTCAGAGCACTTTGCTAACAATAGATACTACAAGTATTATTAACCCCATTTCACAGATGAGGAAACTGCTATTGAGAGAGGTGAAAGGGCTTTCTCAAGGAACTTGTCAGTGAGGATGGTGGTGGAGGGAGGATTAGAACTCAGAGTTTTTGATTCTTAATTTAGTGCTCTTACCACTACATTGAGAACTGTTATCTGGGATTATTGGATAGAGCCCAATTTGAAGTTGTAGGTGAATATAAGAAAGATATTTATCACAGAGGCATAGTTTATAAAACTTTATAAGCATTTAATGTATTGGGATAAAAAGAGAATTATCAGACCTTGGATTATATAACTACCCATGTGTTGACATACCTTTGCTGCCTCCCCTAAAATTCAATGCCAAGCTCAGTCTGTGTAGTATGGTCCAGATGCTTGTGCAGTGACCTTTTTAAGCCTAGTTATTCTGAATGAGCCCAAATGGAGAGAAACTTTTTTCTCATCAATGTGATTATAATTTTGACCTCATCCAAGCAGCCTAAGGAAAAGCTGCCTCAGATTTACCCTGGAGTTATTTTCCAACATGAACAAAGTAGTTTGAGGTAGAAGGGATAAGAGAGGAGGAAATGAAAGAAAGCAAATCACCCGAGAAGTTATTTAGCCAGTGAATTCCTGTGTACATGGAGGAATAGGAAACCCAACAAATGTCAGTGATATTAGTAGTCATCAAATTTTACTATGATTAATGAATACTTAGTGTTAGCAATTTTGAAAGTCAGTTCACCCGCTTCTATTTTTAGCTGGATGACATACATATGTAGAATTACAAAGTAACAAGACATGTTCTATAAGTCACAAATCAAAATCAGGCTTATGATACATTTTTTTCTATATGAAGTAGTGTATTATGAAAATTGGTGTATGTATATTTTACTATCCCTTCCACCAAAATTAATAGGAATGGCCCTATTGGATTGCTAGGAATAAAGTGATCGAAGTGATCCTTATATACAGACCATACAGACTTTTTGTTTTTCCTTCTAGAAAAAAAACTCTTAGGAAAAAAAGCAACAAGAATTCTACATATCAAAGATAATGAACCTTCCAAATCTCCCCAGGCCAATAGCATAACTTTTTTGTGTTCTGTACTGAAAATCAAACAGCAATCACAAGGTTAACTAATTCTAATCACCTAATTTATCTCTCAGAACTTTATGAAAACTTCCCAGATATGGGATTATATCCCAAAGAGATTATAAAGAAGGGAAAGGGACCTGTATGTGCACGAATGTTTGTGGCAGCCCTTTTTGTAGTGGCTAGAAACTGGAAACTGAATGGATGTCCATCAGTTGGAGAATGGCTGAATAAATTGTGGTATATGAAAATTATGGAATATTACTGTTCTGTAAGAAATGACCAACAGGATGATTTCAGAAAGGCCTGGAGAGACTTACACGAACTGATGCTGAGTGAAATGAGCAGGACCAGGAGATCATTATATACTTCAACAACAATACTAGATGATGACCAGTTCTGATGGACCAGGCCATCCTCAGCAATGAGATCAACCAAATCATTTCTAATGGAGCAGTAATGAACTGAACTAGCTATACCCAGAAAAAGAACTCTGGGAGATGACTAAAAACCATTACATTGAATTCCCAATCCCTATATTTATGCCCACCTGCATTTTTGACTTCCTTCACAAGCTAATTGTACAATAATTCAGAGTCTGATTCTTTTTGTACAGCAAAGTAATGTTTTGGTCATGTATACCTATTGTGTATCTAAGTTATATTTTAATATATTTAACATCTACTGGTCATCCTGCCATTTAGGGGAGGGGGTGGGGGGGTAAGAGGTGAAAAATTGGAACAAGAGGTTTGGCAATTGTTAATGCTGTAAAGTTACCCATGTATATATCCTGTAAATAAAAGGCTATTAAATAAAAAAAAAAAAAAAGAAAACTTCCCAGATATGATATATTCCAGGTGAACGGGAAAGGGATTGCTTCATTAGGGAAAATATTGGGAAAGGTTGGGGAAAGTACTCCTTTCATTCCATGTGTTCTTTTAGCTCCCTACTAAATAAGAACAGGCTTCATGAAACTGAATCTTGGTATATTGCTTAGTCTGACATAAGGGAAGACATTCTGTGACATTTTGTAAGACAAAATTAAGAAAGCAGGTACCATTGAGACATTATCAGCTTACAAATGCTTAGGATGTGTCTTTGTAATTCCATTCCATTCAATGATTTTTTAAAAATTAAGAATCTACTATGAGCAGAGCATTGTGCTTCCTAAGAAATTATTGTCCTGGTAAATTAATTATTGTCCTGGTAAACTAATATATCAATTCATGATTACTTGCAGATTAATTATCAGCATGATTCAGGGGAAAAGATTACTGATTTGAAAATAGAATACATGAATATCAGCCTTGGAGCTGTCATTTACCAACTGTGTGATCAGTCACCTCTGTGAGCCTCAGTTCCATCATCTGTTATAACAAAAGGGGTTAGACTAGATAACCTCTAATGATCCCTTCACCTCTAAATCATGATATTATGATCTTTTCCCTGAGGGCAGGAACATTTTATTGGTCTCGCCGTGGCAGCATTGTGAAAGAGTATTGAACTTGAGTCACAAAACTTGTGTCAAAATTACATCTCACCCTTTACCAAGTTATATTGCTGTGGACAAATCATTTAACCTCTGTGAGCCTCAGGTTCCTAATCCAAAGTAATTCTTAGATTTTATAAATCAATGGTGAGGAAAGTGCTTTGACAGATATAAAGTACTATATAAATGCAAGCTAACATTACTATCATCTTTGTACTCCACTAAATACCTAGTATGGTATTTTATACATAGCAAATCCTCCATAAATATTTTGATTGAATAAATGACCTGTGATCACATTTCAGTCTCAGGTTAGTTTCTTTCCTTCCCACTCAACATGCTCTGGTCTACTTCCCTTTGTGGTCAGTTGTAAATATTTAGTAAATACAAACCATTTTAAAGAATCACCTAGATAAAACAGAAGCAGAAAAGTAAATTTGCTGCACAATCAAAATATATGACTTTTGAGAATCAAATGAAAATGATCCAAGGGTTACCAATTATTCTATATTTTCCAAGCTCCTGTTCCATTCTAAAAGTTAAGGTACTATTCAATTGTTTCTGTAATTTGAAAGGAGGTAATAATACATGGAATTAGGGAAATAACTGAGAAACAATATTGCATACAAAAAGAAGAAAACAAATGATGAGCAAGGCAGAATGAATAGTCAATGGAACAAAGTATCATGTGGCCTTTCCCTTAGGGTAGAGAAGTGAAAGGGTAAGGCTAAGAATTAAGGACATAAAAATATTTGGGCCTTTTTATTCAGTCAAACACGGAAAGAAGTGATCGTATTGGTCAGGATCTCCCTTTTTTCGAGGGTGAATTCATGGATAGTTTGACACCAAGAGTCCTATGTAAAGCTTGTTCACAAGGTTTATCTTTCTAGTCCAACATTGTCTTTCTGGGAGTGCAGATTCAATGAGATGTTCATGCTCATTAAATTTTTTATGTAATTTTTAATGATAAGACTTAATTACAATTGATCCTGGCATGAGCCAGTATAAGAAAAGCACTCTTATCAAAATATAACACAGCAATGGAGGGAACTATTTCTTCTATGAGTAGAAACTATGATCAATCCTTTCCTTTGTGCTTCTTATGAAGAATGAAATAACAAGTTTGAGATATTCAGGAGCATTTATATTCTTTCATCCTTTCCTTTTTATTCTTTTTACTTGTAGGTGATTCCAGTGAAAGGTCACTAAATTTGGGATAGGAGTGAGGAAATGTACATTCAGATCCCCTTTATAATACATACTATGTGTGACCATGGTGAATAATTTCTCTATTTTGAGATTCACTTGTTTCACCCATAAAATGGAGTGTATCTCTACCTACAAGTAATTGGTGTGAGTAAATTATTTCATAAAATTTACTGCTCTAAAGAAATGGAAGCCTTTATTATAATTCCTAGACAAGGGAATGCCATTTCACGTGTTGTATTACTCTCAGATTCAGTTCAACAAAATTCCACTGGGTGCATATTAGGGGCAGGTCATATTCTCATTCAATACTCCCTCTCTCAATTTCAAATTGCCTCTTCTTTTCTACTGTCTCCTTCCCTGGTGTCAAATAACATGCCTAGATTTCCAAATTCTAAAAAATGAAACAAAAATCCTAATTTGACCCTCTCAATTTTTCTAGCCATAGTGTTTTATCTCCACTTTCTTTCAAAGATAAATTCCTAGAAAAAATTCAACTGAATTTTTTTTTTTGGCATATTCTTAACTACCTACTTGCTTCTTGACCACTTGCAGTCTGGATTCTGATACCACCATTCTGTTGAAAGTGACTTCTACACACTTGTCCCTTGCCTCAGACTTCGGAATTCTTTATTTGTCATCACTTTTGTTTACTACATTTTTGACTTCCTTCATCCCTTGAGTTATAGTCTTTTCTCCTAGTTATTATTATATGACTCTACTGCTTCTCAGACTAACTGATTAAATGTGAATTTCTCTAAAAGCTCAATCCTGAAGCCTCTTCTCTCTCTCTGTCTCTGTGAATTCATTAGCTCCTATTATTATTATAATGCAGAAAACTCTCAAGTCTAAACATCTATCTCTAATCTTTCTCCTGTGGTCTCATGCTGTCTTTTCTACTTTTGTCAAGTGTGATTTGTACTGGTTTTCCATATCCGCACCATCCTCTACATTTCCATTTACTTCTTTCCTCATTTCTAATCTGCTGTCTAATATTACATATTATATTCCCCCAACATATTTCTCGTCTCTTCCCTTCCGACCTTGATTCATTCCCCAAATCTAGTTCCCAGTTTTCATCACCTATCATGTGGGTTGTTTCCATAGCCTCCTAATCAATTACCCAATTTCCTGTCAGTCCCTTCTACAATCCATTCTCTTTATGGCTTTCAAAATAATCTTTCTCAAGCATAGGCTTGACTATGTCACATTCGCTAGAGAAGTTTCCATAATTCCCTATTACTTATAGGATAAAATACAAACTCCAAAGATGGGCACTAAAAGTCTTTCACAATATCACTAGAGTTTACTGTTTCAGTCAAACAGGCCTACATATTCCCCTTTGCACAGACTGTTTTCCTGTGCTTAAGACAATTTCATCTTCAATGCTATCACTTAAAATTCTTAGAATCGAAGAGCTAATTTAGGTTCCAGCTCTTAGGGTAAAACATCCCTGATATCCTTAAATATTAGTGATTTAAAGAAATAGGAAAAAGTCATGTATGTAAAATAATTTATAGAAGCTCTTTATGTAGTAGCAAAAAGGAAAAAAAAATACTCTCCTGACTCCCAAAAATTAAAGGGATGTTCATGCCTTTAGTGGCATAAGAATGTGTTGGAATACTGTTAAATTCTAAGTGAAGAAATCAATTATTTCAAAGAAATATGGAAAGGCATTTGAAACAGAGTAAAGTGAACATAATCAGGACAATTAATATTATAATGTCAATTTTATAAAAATGAACAATTTTGAGGATTGTTACAAACTGATGAAGACTGAAATAGGTAGAATCAGGACAACAATTTATATAATAAAAATAATATAAAGACAAATTTGAAAGCTCTAAGAATTCTAATCAATCCAATAAGCATCCACAATTCCATATAGCCAGGGACAAAACATATTATCTATCTCCTGACAGAGAGAATACAGAATGAGACATTTTGGGTTATGGAGGGAATTGTTTTACTTGATCACAAATATTTATCATAAGGAATTTCTTTTTCTTTTCCCCCTGTGGGGTGTGTGGTGAGAGGGACAACAAATAGATATATTAAGTCAGAAAATGCTAAAAATAGAGGGATCAGGGTTGAGAAGGTGCTGCAGATGAAAAGTAACTGATGCACTTTCAGATGAGGTCATTATTATTTTTTTAATTTAATAGCCTTTTATTTACAGGTTATATGCATGGGTAACTTTACAGCATTAACAATTGCTAAACCTCTTGTTCCAATTTTTCACCTCTTACCCCCCACCCCCTCCTCCAGATGGCAGGATGACCAGTAGATGTTAAATACATTAAAATATAAATTAGATACACAATAAGTATACATGACCAAATCGTTATTTTGCTGTACAAAAATAATCAGACTCTGAAATATTGTACAATTAGCTTGTGAAGGAAATCAAAAATGCAGGTGGGCATAAATATAGGGATTGGGAATTCAATGTAATGGTTTTTAGTCATCTCCCAGAGTTCTTTCTCTGGGCGTAGCTGGTTCAGTTCATTACGGCTCCATTGGAAATAATTTGGTTGATCTCGTTGCTGAGGATGGCCAGGTCCATCAGAACTGGTAGATGAGGTCATTATTGTTAGTTTTGATTGATTTACTCTGTAATTTTATTATGAAACTAACCACTGAATGGGAGTAATCTGTTAATGTTTTAGATATAAAAACAAGTTACATTAATAAAAATACAATTAAAAATATGAATATTTTCTTCTTTAACTGATTTTGTCTTTACTAATTCATTACTTATTTCACAGTAGAAGAAGAGCAAGACTGTCCTTTTTTATTAAATTATGTAAGTCATTATGCTAGGCATTGGATACAAAATAAATATTTTTATTCAATTAAATTCAAACAATAAACATTTATTAAATACCTACCAAGTACTAAGGGTAAAATATAAGGCAAGAAACAGTCCTGCTTTCAAGAAGATCACAGTCTAATAAAGAACAAAGAATTCGACAACTATGTACCAGTAAGATATATTTGAGATAAATGGGGGATAATCAACAAAAAGAAGGACCTAGATTTAAAGGCGATTAGGAAAGACTTCCTGTGGAGGGTGGGATTTTAGTCAGATGGAGGAGGGGAAAATTTCCAGAAGTAGCAAAGAGCCAGTGAAAATGACCCGAGTTGGGAGGTGGAATATTGTATATAATTCACTTTCCTCTTAGGACACTGGCCTCTCTTATGGGAAAATAGGAGACTAGAATTGAATGAATACAATTATGTAGAAAGATAGAATGATGAAAATATTCTCTTAGGAATCAACTGTTCACAAAAGAAGAATTAATTCCTCTAAGGACACTCATTAAACTCATCATTATGTACCTTGCAAAAAAAAAAAAAAAGAATAAAAGGAAAGCCAGACACTTCCAATTGCATGGGAATTTTTTGTTTTCTAATTCACTATATAACCAATCACTGTTGAATTCTGTGAAATTGTGAAGAGAACTTGGAATAACTGAAGTCAGATCTGGATCCCAGGTGCTCCCATAAGAGCTCTTTCCACATGGATCACAAGGTCAAGGGAATTGCTTCATTTTAAATAATATATACCTCTTGACATTAGATATGGAATGAATAAATGATATTTGACTAGAAGAGAATATTTTGGAGTACTCATAGAAGACTGTGGTTGCTCAAGGCTACAATAAGTTAGTCAACTAGCATTTATGAAACATCTACTATGCAGTAGGCACTATGCTAAGCATTCAAAGGTTAAAAAAACAAAACGAAACAAAATGGATCCTGCTCTCAAGGAAACCTGTGGTCTAATGAGGGAGACAACTCAACATTCAAATAAGTGCATAAAAATCAGATAAATACATGACAAATTGGGACAGTTCCAGAAAGAAAGTATTAATATTAAGAAGGACTAGGAAAGACTTTTGCAGAAAATAAGACTATCACTGAAATTTGACGGAAACCTAGGGAACTAAAAGGTGGAGATGAGGAGAGAGATCCTTCTGGGCATGGGAGCAACTAAGGAATACACTTACAATTGAGAGATGTAGTGTCTTAGGAGGCCAGTGTCACCTCTGCCAATGACCTGGGTTCATACTTTGCCTGTGGTACCTATTAGATATATCACCATAGGCAGTCACTTAACCTCTCTGACCCTCAGACATTTCTCTAAAACTATAAGTTATAGATTGGCTGCTTGTTGATGAAATAACAGGTCTTCTTTTAATATACCTGACTTGAGGTATTTCAGCAAAGTCTAAATTATTCTTGTCAAGCATGTTGTAGTAGAGGATTCTTTTTCAGGTATTAGATAGATGGCCTTTGATGTTTATTTCTGAATCATAGAAAAATGGATGTGGTTGTGCACCTGCACTTTCATTTTACAGTATTGAGGTCCTAAGAACAGAATATCTTTGCAATGTATTTATTTTTTATTAAATCAGAAATCCCAACAATGGTTTTCTTCTTTCACTGTACATTATTCAGAATATTCTCTACAACATATAATCATAGAGAGCTGCTCAAGGCACTAAGAGGTAAATAATTTTCTCAGGGTCACCCAGCCAATTTATATATTTATATTATGTCAAAATTTGAATTCAGTTCTTCATGACTCTGAGCTCAGCCCTATATCCACAATCCTGTTCATTTATATTTATACACTATTTATATGTGCAGGTACATGTATGTGTGACATGAAATGAGAAGGTTAAATTGCTTAAATTGCAGAGCACATTTGTGATGCAGATCAGCAATGATATATCATTCCACATTTCAGTATACAGTAGCTTAATCATTCAGTGCAAATCAGGGTAAAAATAAATTCAGGACCTAGGCTTCACACACACAATACATTCAGGTATATACATGTATGCATATGTGTGTACACATATGTACATATGTATGTGTGTATATTATATATTTTTTCTATCCACATATCTGAATACTTTTTATGTTAGCAGTCTTTGTTGTTGCTTCGATTCACTTCATACATAGATACAGAACTTATACAAGATTATTCACTGGGAAGGATTGAATTGATACAAAAGAACTGGTTACCAATGAAAAACATTTGCTAAATTGGGTATTTAGAAAGGTTCTCTCCATTAAAAGGGAAGTATAAGGGCTTGGTTTTTCTTGATATCTCATTAATTGTTTGTTTATTTGTCCCCTCGCCCCCCCAAGTAAACTCAATTTGTCATGCCATTATTCACAAATAAGCATACAGTTTATACTGTTCTAAACACTTAGATTAGTTAAGGAAATGACTTTATCACAATGATTTGGAGAAATTTACTAAAAAATGATATCCATAGAAAAAGGATCACTTGTAAAAGAGAGGGGAAGCATAGCTTAATATTTCTCTTAAGCAACCTATTGGTCAAAAGATTATTCACAGATAATCATACATTATTGTGAATATAAAGAAAGACTTTTTTGTTTGTTTATTTGTTTTTTTTTAATTGCTTTAAGGTAGATTCCAGTGCCATGAAAACCCAAATGTTTTCTTTATCAGAGTTCATTTTCCGGCACCTGAAATCATTTCTTTCATGTCTGATAGGGAACAACGAAGCAGCATAGCTCCCTGGAGATGAGTGATTGTTACCATGGTCTCATAACATATTGGCAGCCAATGTGGCATCCATGTACACCTGTCACTCAAACAGAGTGAAATGCAGATGTGTCAGGGAAGCACTAGTTCAATCACTGGGAAGTCTCTTGACTGACTCCCATCCCCCATTTTACAGAAAAAAACAATCTAGTGCTCATCCCAGTCCTTTTCTGGTCATACAAGAGTCAGTAGATGCAGATGTTATTAGGTCTCTTAGTTAAATGCTATGATCCTACAGTACCATATCTTTAAGGCTGTCTCATCCTCCCACCCCCAAAAGGACAAATGTGCTACAGAGAAAAGAAATGATTCTAGCCTATTCTTTTCCAAACCAAGTAAAGAGGGGACAAGACCTCCGGTTTCAATGAAAATTTGTAGGAACTGTTACAAAAAGAAGTGAGTAGAAAAAGAACAATTTATGTGTTTTTTTTTTTGTAAAAATTAAGTTAAAAAAAAACAATTTTGAAAGATTTAAAAACTGATCAACGTAGAGACCAACCCTATGAGACATGGTTATGACCAGTGCAAGAACTGCTTTTGCTTGACAATGAATGTATATATATTTTAACAATGGTTTCTTTTTCTTTTCAGTTGTAGGGGGTAGGAAGAGAGAAAAGAAAATAAATTTTTGCTAATTGAAAAAATAATTCAAAAATATCATGCATCCTATTTTCAGTTATGAATTGAAATGGAGTTCTTTGGGGAGTTTTTTTTCCTGATTTTTTTTTAAGCTTGGGAAATTCATCAATTAATATCTTAAAAGAAAGTTCAGAATAATACCAAAGTCTTTTTTTGAGTAGATTCTTGTTCTAGTTAGGTGTATAGTGATTCAAGAAACTAAGGATTTGACTTTATTTTATGCTCAAGCAATTTGAAAATAAATCTTCTGAATTTTTATGATAATTATGCATAAAGGCAGAGGATCTATAATTTTATCAACATGGAAAACTCTTCATTTGATATGGGGAATTCTCTTTTTTACAGTAAATCATAATGCTTTTATGATTTTTAGCAGATAAATGCTGAGTTTCTAACTCTTTAGGCTATGAAGTAACTTGTCTGGGATCACAAAGAGGCTAATACCTTCTACCTCTGAGTCCAGAACTTTTATTTAATCCTTTTGCCTTTTCTTGATGATGATGAAGATCTTTAAAATACTTAATCAAATTTGAGATAGACTGATTTTAAGTACATACTCCCAGTAGATAAGCAATTTGGTGGTGGTATTTTATGATTTATGCTTAAGTCTAGTACTTCAAATATTGACTCACAGGAGATAGAATAGGAAGAGACCTTAACTCTCATCTAGTCTAAATCCCTCATTTCACAGATGAGGAAAACAAAATCTAGAATGGTTAAGTGATTTCAATACAAATTTCCTGATTCTAAGTTCTTTTGACTATCTTACTGTCTCTTATTAAGATAATTACTGTAATTGATTTATCATATGAGAATATAAAAATTATATAAAGCAAAGCTGAATATGGGGAAACAGCCTATTACATCATAGCTTTGTAAATATATTGGATATTTTCAGTAAATTCTGTTGCCAGAGAGAAAGGTCAAAGGTTCTTTCCTTTCTTCATATCAAAGATCCTAGCATTTAAAATTGCTTTTTATCATGTTGGTGATGAGAAGATGAGTTTTCTAGCCATAACAACTAGGGTACGGTGATTAGGACTTTATTCCAGGCCACCAAAATTGAGAGTGTGTGGATAGCCCTTGTATTTCACCAGAGTGAAATAACCGAGCTTAGCATTTTGTTAGAAAGCATAAATTGTTAAAATAAGAAACAACCAGATGGTACGCCCACTTCCTACTCCCTAATGTTTGTACCCCCTGTGAACTCCTTCATGGAAGGTATGCCCAATTCTCCCCCTTCTTAGTCTTGCAAGTGCCTCTGCCCATGGGTTGATGGCTATGTTCCAGTGTATCTGATTCTCTCTTTTGAGAAAGAGTCCCAGGGTTATTCTTGCAACAGGGTATTTGTTTATAGGTTGGTTGTTTTTTTGTTTTATATTTTTTTGTCTTAAGGTCCCAACTGTTTGCTGAGGGCACATTTTCTGATCTAGCTGGAATACTGGATTGACTTAACACAATGCTAAGATTGTGGCAAACACTCAATTATCTATCTGTCTATCTATCTATCTATCTATCTATCTATCTACATATTTACCCTATCTATCTATCTTTCTATATGTCTATCTACCTATCTACCTATCTGCCATCTATTCTATCTATCCATCTACCTAATTATGGTTGATCGATAACTTTGAAGACTCTTTACTAAGTTTTTGGATTATAATCTTTAACACTGAAGAAAGTACCATTCCAAATAAATTATAGATCACTGAAGTAACTACGCTATCATTAAATCCTTAAGTTCAAGGACAACTGTACATTATTCAGAATATTCTCTACAACATAAACTATACTGTTTACCTTCAAGCCCCAAGAATACTGCATTGCTAAAGGAAGCATTTTTAACGCCATTAGTCTCATAGTGATTCAATATGGTAAGAAAAAACATGTCAAAAGAATCAGCATTAGAGATGACTGTGGAAATATACAAAATAGTATGAGTAGGCTGCAGTGTGATATAGTGATTTTTCATACCGAAGAAAACATAAATTATGACATTGGTGACATATAAAGGATGTGGGGAAGTCATGTTTTCCAAACATTTCTGAGCTATACCCCCTGCAGTCAAGTTTCCTCCTCTTCCTCCTTCTTCTTTCCCTCTTCCTCTTCTTCTTCCTCCTCCCACTCAGAGTTTCTTGCTTGTTTCATTTTTTTCTCCAGAGATTAGTCATGTATTTGGAACGTAGGCAGTGTTTAATACCTTGACATTTATTCTTTTATTCATTCATCCATCCATTTATCCATTCATTCAGTCATTTTTATATGAGAACAAGAAATAACAGATGTATTTCACAAATGAGATGCTGATATCCACAAAACATCAAAAGATTTTTCCTAGATTGTTGGGAGGATACTCCTTGTTGGTTTTATTAGGAAAAGTAAAAAAGCCAGGAACCAGAACTTCATAGGTGGAGGAAAGACACATGAAAAGTTTGCCATGTATTCTAAACCAAGGTAATAAACCAAACGGATGAGATCACAGATCCATAAAACTACAGAATAAATATACAGAACCCTTGTATCAGGGGTAGTTATGGTATCCAGAACTTGGGTTGCTTTGGTGGAAGCCAAAACTCACTTGATTCAGCACTCATCCTTCAAACATACAGAAATATCTACATTGGTACCAACATGTCACTTTATTAAAAGTATGATCAAAATTTATCCCTAACCCTAAATTCAAAGAAAAGGAAATTAACAAACTTTTTTATGGAATTAGAGAATTGCTGTAGCCCAAACCCAAGGTTCCAAAGTTGTAATTTTTAGTGTTATAATTTCTAATGAGGAATTTTCTCATATTGGGGGCTTGAATTTGTATTAATTCTTTAGGCCCATAGCATTTTGCCTTGAAATAAACAAAAGAATTGATTAAGTTTTACACTCTATTTTATTTTCTACATTTGATAGTCAATACCTGTCTATAAATTCATTTTTTGGTAAATCAAATGTTCACATTGGAGGAAAAAGGAGAAAGATCTCACCTGTAAAACAGAATATCTCCAAATGAAATTTACTGAAAAATATTATTTATAGCTATACAAATCTCAGGTGAGACAGGTGTCCAAAACCTCCAGATTTGTAGCTAGAATATTTATTTGGGGGAAAAGGAGAGATAATGGTTGGCAGACCTCCCAAAAGATGACAAAGTCGATTTCCCTATTTTTCTAACATAAAAGGTCTTTGATATGTCTTTAATATATTTGATATTAGCTTCTCCTGCTTCCCAGAAGAAAATTGTTGATTGGTGAGGAAGTGAGATTTTTTTTTATTATCTTTGCTTTCTGATCTACATTTTGCCATTCTTTAAGACTTAAAACTGATGAAGGGAAATGAAGAAAAGGGGAAGAAGAGAATCACCTTATCCCTCCCATGATGAACTTTGTATTTGTTCCTGTAAAAACTGAATCTTGATGAAAGTTTGAGAAAGTATCAAAGTCCAAGAACTCATATCTTGTAAAGTGGCTATTAGCTCATAATCAATAAGGCTTAGGGTAAAACAAAGAGCAAAGGTGACAAAGTTTGTTCATGATTTGAATTTTTATATGAAATATTTTCTGATCTCTTCATCTTTTAGTGACTTCTTTCAGATTATACTGTAGTTAACTACTTTGACAGGCATCTGGCCAATGGCTGAATTTGAGTGAATCTTGGCACCTAGACTATGGAACAACCTGCTAGTTTGATTATATCTTCCTCCATATTAGAGTTGGAATTGTAGCAGAACTGAATTCTTTTGAAGGCTTGAGGCCTCATCTGGCCTGGTACATATTTTTTTTTGTTGTTATCAAGATAAACTACCACTGTAATCCAAGCAAGAGAGTGCAAATTCTAACAGAAAGTGTTGCTTGGTGAGGAGAGGGAGTGTAGACTGGACCATGCTGGGCTCTAAGATTTTAGACTGAAGACGGAGATAAGTAGGTGTACAGAGCTCTGGTTAGGTTTGGGGCCAATCTGCTCCACAGAGTTTCTTTTTTTCTTGGGACAGTAATAGGATATATGGAAGAGGTAATGGGCTGTATGGAATTATACCTACTATTTATAACTTTTCCTCCATTTTCCTATCTATGATATAAAAATTTTATTTAAATAGAATTGGTAATGCTGTAATTGTTTTATTTGCATCCCATATCTTCCCCCTCTTCCCTGTTTTTTCCTTTCATCAAGTTTGTATTAATATTGGTCTTTTCTCTAGCAAGTCTGTAATCTGACTGGTAATTTAGAAGTGACTGCTGAATCAGCAAGAAGTTATTTCCTATCTGTTGAAATGCAATCATTTATTTTGTGGTTTTTCTTGCTTCTAACCATGTCTAGTGTCATCTCAGTCTTTCTTCAAAGAGAGTATTCAGAGTATAGGCATGAAGCTTCTATGGTAGACTAAGATAACTTGCTCTATCTCATTTTCTATTATTCAATCATATACATATATATGTGCATACACACATAAATATATAAATATTAATAAAAGATAGAAACAACTTTTCATTGCATCAGAGAATATACTGATTTTACATATAGTTTCTTAACTAGTCTTTCACAAAATTTTTCATTCTTTTCATTCTTCACAACAGATATTTATATGTAAACAACAGCTTATTTTCATGATGGTCTTCCTGAAAATATAATAAGCACTGCAGTGTGATGTCATTAAATTCCTGATGACATAAAATTCCTTTTGGATAGAAACCTAATAAAACCTACTCTATCAACACTTCTAGAAACATAAAAACAACTAAGAAGCTATACTTTCTCCTTTTAAGCTACAACTTTCTTCTTCCTTCTGTTTCATTTATAGTGACACTGTCATCATTGATACAATTTAGTTCTTTATAGCATGATTACACATTTAAAGTTCCAAATGTTAAGTAAAATTTTTATAGATAGTCAAAAATTGGTGACTCTTCATACCCTCTGCCTAATTTTTGGCTATTTTGCCATTATTCCTGCAGAAACATAAATCTTATTCCACAGGACTTAGGGTCGTTTTGTATTTTTCTTTGTTTCATTTGCAGCTACAGCTCAACAATTTGTCACCATTCATCTGACCTACTCCTAAAGAACCTCTCCATATGTAGTCAATCTGGGGCCTTTTAAAAAGCAAACACACTCTTTGGATTCAACCAAACTTGGTCATGATGGCACTTGCAGGGCTTAGGATTAAGCTCTACAGTTACAGTCTTTGAGAATTGAGGGCTATTTTCATACTCAGGTGATAATAATAACATTTACTTAGCTCTTCCTATATAAGTACCAGCCACTGTGCTAAGCACTTTACGAATATTATCTTGTTTGAATCTCAATAACCCTAGGAGGTAGGTGCTATTACTAAAACCTATTTTTCGTATGAGGAAACTGAGACAAATAGAGATCAAATACTTTACTTGTCTGAGATCAGATTTATTTATTTATTTATTTTTTAAATTTAATAGCCTTTTATTTACAGGATATATACATGGGTAACTTTACAGCATTAACAATTGCCAAACCTCTTGTTCCAATTTTTCACCTCTTACCCCCCCCACCCCCTCCCCTAAATGGCAGGATGACCAGTAGATGTTAAATATATTAAAATATAACTTAGATACACAATAAGCATACATGATGAGATCAGATTTAAATACAGATTTTCCTTATTTCAGACCCAGTGCTCTATCCAATGTGCCCCAATGAGGTGTTTGCAATAATAATAAAAACAGAAAAACATAAAATATAACAAAATAAATAATAATAAAGATGATAATGATGATGATAACTAATATTTCTATTCAAGCATTGTGTTTATAATTATTAGTTCATTTAATTCTCACAATAGCATTGGGAAATAGGTGTTACTATCATCATCCCCATTTTACAGATAAAGAAATTGAAATGAAGAGAAGTTAAGTGATTTGTTCAATCACCCAGCTAAGAACTGACTTGAACTCAGGTTTTTCTAGATTCCACGTCTTATTCTGTATCTATTGCACACTAATGGGAGATTTGGAGTTCCTTTTGTGAAGCAAAGAAAGTGAATTCAATTCATTTCTCCTCTCTATTTTCTATGAGTGGAAAGAAATAATACTCGGGAATCTCAACAGTTAATCAACCCCAATGAAGTCCTAGGTAAACACATTTGAGTGATCTTAGAATGCATTCTGGTTTTTGCCCAGATGTCTATTTCACACCTTTATTGGGATTAAAAGTTTACCTAACTGAATGCCAGAAGATCTGGGTTTTATTTTTAGTCTTCCACTAACTATCTATGTGGTTTAGCTAAGTTATTTAATCTACAGACTTCTTTGTTCCTTTATTCCTTCTTTCATATTTTCATTTTCTTCCTTTTGTTCCTCTTTGTCTGTCTCTTTGTCTCCCTATCTTTCTGTCCCCCCATCTTGGCCTTTGTCTCTGTCTCTGTCTTCTTTTTCCCTCTGTAAATGCTAACACCCTCCCCACTGTAAATTTTTCTGACTCTTGAATGATGAGACAAGAATGGTTGGCTACCTCCTAAATACTCATCTTCATGGCTTGGCTTCTCAGGAATTCTCAGGCTCTTGGTCCTGGGTGACACTGGGTGAATGTTGTTTGCATCTATAAGCGTATAGCCGTATAGGCAGCTGCTAATGTTCACAAAGCCAAATTGAAGGAATTTTCCAGTTAAATAAAAATTGAATCCAAAATAGATTATGTAGCATCTAAGTAATGTAAGAAAATGAAAGCTGTTAAGAAGTAAATCACCAAGTTTAGTTCCTGGGTTAATGGGGCAAAATGGCTTTCTTTTTCTTTCCTTTTTTTTTTAAAGGGGGGGAGAATATGACAATGAGTTCAAATCTGTTCATCTTAAATTTGTAAATGCATCACTTTATTGGACCATTTGTCCATTTTTATAAGTTGATTTATGATAACTGTAATGTGATTCATCATGTCATCTTGTAAATAAATGTGACACTTCATTAAACACGGTAATCAAATTTAAGCAGTTCCACTTTCATGTTAACAACTGAGACCTTTACAATTCTATTGCTCCAGAGATACTCCTCCAGTAATGAATGCAGCACAGAGGAGAGAGGAGAGCACTGGGGTATTTCCAAAGGGGTGGGGGAAGTACACTTTTGCAAGCAATCAGTAATGAAATTAATAACAACCAGCAATTTGTTGTAACTAAGTTTATTATTTTAGTATGACTAGACCTTTGGGGGGGGGGAGAGTATCACCAGTTATGTTAATAACAATTAGACCATAAGATCTCGATATATCTGTTACCAGCCTAAGAGAAGCCTCTTCGAGACTGCATTTCAGGAGGACATTTTTCATGCTATTTTTGTATTTGCCATCTGGAATGACACTGCAAGCTGGCAAACAGAAGAATAATGTGAGATATTTCCATCACATAGAGTTAGTTACGGATTCATCGGGGAATGTGAGCATCTGAACATCAGTCAGATAACCGTAATTATCCCAACTTTGACCTTCTTGGAGGGTTCAAGCAGCCTCTGTGTTATTAATGTTTGTTTCCTTTTGGAAGGAAGCATACGTCTCATGAGTGATATGCACTGAGGAGACATGTGCACCATGCAAAATGCAACAAAGAGCACTACAGTATGACTAAGGAAGCAACTTGGTACAGTAAAGGGGCCCTTTATTTAACTGTACCTTCCAGAAATGTCCCATTTTTACCTGTCTTCTGCATGATGGCATTCTGTGGAGATCCTAATTCTTAAAGCTTCAAGCATACTCTTACCTGGCTGATGCTATCTATCATACCCATTTATGGATAGCTTATTTCAAATTGATGAATTCCCACTAAGGACCCAGGAATTGAATATCTGAAAGATACTGGGTAAAACATTTAGCACTTCAAATATACAGTAGTAACTTCTCCATTCTGCTGACACCACATTGGAGTTTCAGAACAGAAAAGAGTATTAGCCTTCCCTTGAACTAACATTGTTTTTGTCTGTGAATTAGGAACAGATCAATGACAAATGAAGACACAGTTTCAATAGTACCTTCACCTGAAGTCTCTGAAATTTTAAATACATTGAGAATTTCTGAGATTCATATTTTTTGAAGGTTGGTTTTACAAGACAAGTAAAAAAAAAGACAAATAACAACAAGATGAAAAATCCCAGAAACTATATCCATCTAACACTAATCATCTGAGTAAAGGGAGGAAAACTTCCTCATTCTTCTTTTCATATATAATAGAGGCTTACTTCTGTGATAATGTCTGTGAATAAACTATTGCTCATAAATAAATTTTTGATGAACTAAAACATTGCTTTATATTCAAAAAATTAAATTTGGGGTGAAAGTATAGAATACATTTTCACTTTTCTATCTTCTTAAACATAGAATATCAAATATCATCTAACCTGTTCTTGATACAGTAGGATCATAATTACATCATGAAATTTCAGTGCTAGAAGGATTAATAGAAAGAAATAAACTAAATTGACTCCCATATTTTACAGAATAAGAAACTGAGATCAAGAAATATTAAGTGATGTTCAAGATCCACAGGGCTATTTTGGAGAAAAAACTAGAAATAGAACCCAGCAGTATTTCATGATGAGAATCAATAGCTTTGTTGTTTTATAATACTATAGTCCATTCAGATGTGATTACAGTCTTTAGACCATTTTTCCCTATACTAAATGACTCTATGCTGTCATGTTCTTTAAAAAATAAAAGACAATTTATTATGAATTAACTTTTAATATCAACAGTCAATTAAACATGCATTTATAGCTAGTCATATAAAAATTAATTTCTTCTACAGAATGTCCATTGCTATGATTTTTAATAGCTTGTTATTGAATTCAGAAAACATATTAAAATCCATGAGAGTATATTCCATGTCTTTTCTAAATTTCACAGGCAACTCTGGTATGCAGCATCATGCTGTTTTCAATTTCTATTTGTTAAGTTGAACTGAATTAATTAATTAGTTCTTTCATTAAAAGATCATTTATTAGATACCTATTATATGCCAGGAACAGGGCTAGATGCTGGAGATACAAAGACAAAAACAAAGCAATTCTTGACCTCAAGGAGTTTAAATCCAATTGGGAAAAATATATTAGGTAAATAGAAATTATATGCAGATTGATTGGGAGTGGGCCTCCACTCATTGTCATAAAAGTCAATATAGATGGTAGAACATGAATTGAATCTGGAAGGAAGTTAGGGATACTATGAAATAGAAATTAAAGGGAGGGAATATTTTCCAGTTCAGCTTATAAAGGTGACAATTTGTAAAAAAGGATCAGAGATGGAATGTTGGGTGCCATGTTTGGTGTAAAATTGTTGGTTCCATTTGGCTGAAATAAAGATTGTGCAGTTAAATGGGAACTAGATTGTGAAGAGCTTTAAATTCCAAATGGTGGTGTATACTTTTGATTTTGAGGGTATAGGATAGTATTGGAGCTGGTTGAGAAGCAAAATAATCTGATTAGACTTGTGCTTTGATAATATCAATTGGGAACTGAGTAGAGAATGAATTGGAAAAGAGAAATATTAGATGAAGAAAGACAAATTAGAAGACTATGACAAGAGTGCCAATAAGAAGTGAGTAGTGAGTGAACTGAGGTGACAAAGTATGATAAGGATAATGATAGAGAGAAGAAGATGGATGAGAGAGATGGTGTGAATATAGATTAAACTTATCTGATTGGGTATGGGTTAAAAGAGAGGAGGAAGATACTAATCTAATGGTTCCTAGCCAAAACTATAGTATAGTCTCCTCAAAATCTTATACTCTCTTCTGTTACTCTCTTTTTAGCACACTAGTCCTCAGCAATTCAGAGGTCCCAGGAGTCTGAAAGAATATGGTACTATGAGATTCTATAGAAAGAAAAATAGTAGAAAAGAACTTAAAAATATATAATATATACTTAATATTTATAATAAAAATCTAATGTTATATTTAATATTACACATGTATGTATACATAACATAAAAACACATGTTTTTATAGTTGAAGACTGTTGGTAAAGTTTTTGAAATAGTTAAAGACAAAAGATGGACTTATTCTAGCACAATTGGGAAATACTCTCCATTTCACAAATGAGGAAAATGAAACCTAGAGAAGTGATATGATTTGTCTATGTTAGTATGACAAGCCAATGGCAAAAATTGGACTACCGTTTTCCTATTCATTTTCTTCCACATTCTTGCCAAATTTATTCATATGTTCAGCTTCAAATGCAATTTTTTTTGAAGATGAATCTGAAATCTACATTTTCAGGACTCTGTCTTCTTTTCTATACTTTCGGTAGATATCAACATGGTTTTCTCATCAGTACTTCATGCCCCAAAACTGAACATATAATATTCCCCTCCCTGAATTCATCCTTTCTTCCCATATCACCATAATTCTAAAGTAGCTCTTGCTTAAAATCTTGAAGTTTAATTTTGACTTTTCTCTTTTCCATACCATTTGTATGCAATCATTTATCAAGTCCTGTTGAATCCTATTTCACTATCAGTTCCTTGAAATTATGTTCTACATAAGGGGAAAAAAAACCATTATTTTCTTTTAATAATGATGAGGAACAATGGTAATATATCCAGAAACAGAACTCCACAGAATAAAAAGATGAGACATCTCTATCATGTTTATCAGAGAACACTCTATTAGGAATGACAAATAATACCTGAGGGAAACCAAGTTGAAGCCCTGTAGAATAAGAGAGAAGAGATGGAGAATTCCTCTCAGTTAATATCTAGACTTGAATTTAAAAGCAAATGTTCCCAGTTTTTATATCTGGGTAGGGCCATTGGAACCAAGATAGAGATAATATTTCTTCTTCTATATTTCTATTTAGAATATCTAAGGATAGATCCTCCTTACTACTTAATAATTGCAGTAACTTTTAGCAGTTCTTTCCTCCTCCATACTCTAGCCCTCAAATACTTTACTGAAAAAAAATTATATATGAACCTCAAGTAATGTTTAAACTTCTTTGCCAGGTATTCAAAACTCTCCACTGTATACTCTTCCATACTTTTCCAGTCTTATATTACTTTACAAACTTGAATCAAACAACTAGTAGGTGTCAACTACTACCAACAGGTTTGAACTCATTTCCCTGACTATAGATCCAGCTCTCTGTCCACTAAATCACCTACCTCCTCATACCTATCAATTTAGGTCCTATTTAAATATCCTCTTTTAGGAAGTGTTTTTTGATTGTCTTTATCAATATCAGTTTCTAATAAAACTACAAAGTCTTTGTTTTTCATTCCCAAGACAATTATCACGTATCATGTGGACCTTTCTTTATATAGTTATATACTCTTACTAGACTCTAAGCCTATTGAGATCAGTTTTAACATATATTCAGCTCAGGACCAGGATTTGTGTCTGAGGCTCTAGTTCTCTGTCAACATTTCAGTTCCAAAGAAAGTTGTCTAATCCTGTGTAGAATATTGTGATAGAAATTGGGGAAGATACAAAGTTTGCTTATGATACTGCACATGATCTCAAGTTGTTCTCCAGAATGGTTAGATAAGTTCACAACTCTGTCAACCATGCATTAATGTCCCAATTTGTTATGTGATATAGTACCTCAGTGCTGTTTTAATTTGTTTTTCTCTAATCAATACAGATTTAAAGCATTTTTTGTTAATATAAAAAGTTTTGATTTTTTTCTTCTTAAAGTACTTGTTTATAACCTTTGACTATTTATCAATTGGGGAATCACTGAAATTCTCTTAAATTTGACTCTGTTGTTTATATAAGAAATGAAGCCTTTATCAGAGATGCTTGCTGTAAAAATTTCTCCCAGGTTCCAGCTTTCCTTGGCTGTATTAGTTTTGTTTGTGCAAACCAATTTTTAATTTAATATAATAAAAATTATCCATTTCACATCCTGATTTATTTTCTATCTTTTGTTGGATAGTGAATTCTTATCTTATCCACATATCTGACAGTTAAAATTTTCTGTGATCCCCTCATTTACTTAATAATATCTTTATGCTTAAGATACTCATTTTCAACTTATCTTGATTTTATATTATGCGATATTGATCGATATTTAAATTCTGGCAAATTCCTTTCTACTTTTCCAAGTAATTTTTGGTACATTAAGTTTGGATCTTTGGGTTTAGAAAATTACTATGGTCATTTACTTATATGCATTATAAACCTAATCTATTCAGCAAATGCACCACTCTATTTCTTAGACAATGCCAGATTGGTTGATGATTGTTATATGACAATTTAAGATCTGCTCATAGATCTCAACTATGATTTATGATCTCAACTAAGATCTCAATCTCAACTGCTAAAATACCTTCCCTCACATTTTTTATATTGATTCCCTTTATAATCTTGACCTTTATTTCTTCCAGATGAATGTTGTTATTATTTTTCTAGCTATATGAAATAATTGTTTCATAGTTTGATTGGTATGGTACTGAATAAATAAATTTTGATAGAATTGTCATTTTAATTATATTTCACAGGCCAAGCCTGACTGTGAGCAATTAATATTTCAACAATTATTTAGACATGATTTTTCTTGTGCAAAAAGTTTTTTGCAACTATGTTTATATAATTTCTGGATTTTACCAGGTAGGTAGATTATTACATATTTTATTATATCTGCAGTTATTTTAAAGGGAATTTTCTTTCTATCTTTTCCTGATGGTCTTTGTTGGTAACACACAAAAAATATTGTGGAATTATGGGGGTTTATTTTATATTCTTCCACTTTGCTAATGTTGTCAATTATTTCAACTAGTTTTTTTTAGTTGATTCTCTAGGATTCTTTAAGTATAATATCTTGTAATCAGCAAGAGTATTAATTTTGTTTACTCATTGCCTATTCGAATACCTTCTTTTTTTCATTTTTAATTGTTGTAGTGATGATGGGCATACTTGCTTCACTCCAATCTTATTGGAAAGGCTTCTAGATTATTTTCATTACAAATAATGCCTACTGTTGGTTCCAGATAGATACTTATCATTTTAATGAAAGCTTTATTTATTTCTGTGCTTTCTATGTTTTTAATAGAGATAAGTGTTGTATTTTGTCAAAAGCTTTTTTCCACATATATAGAGATACTAATAATTTTTTTTGTTGTTTTTGTTCTTGATATAGTCGATTATACTTATTTTTCCTAATATCGAACCTGTCCTGTATTCCTGGTAAAATTGTTACCATATCATAACAAATTATCTTTGGGATATATTGCTCTAATTTCTTTGCTAGTATTATATTTAATTTTTTGCATCAATACTCATTAGGGAAATTGATTAATAGTTTTCTTTCTCTGTATATGTTCTTTCTGCTTTATTTGTGTTGCAAAAGGGAATTTGGTGGGAAACTTCTTTGTCTCTTTTGCCAAATACTTTGTATGGTTTTGAATTGAATTGTTCTTTAAATGTTTTGCAGAATTCATTTATGAATTCATCTGGTCCTGGCAATTATATTTTTCATCTTCCCTTTTATTTTGTGGGTGAGTTCATTCCATTCACATCCAAAATTATGTTTAATGAACATTTTCCTTATTCATCTTTCTCTCCCCTCTCCCCCTGCTGTTTCTTCTTAAAATTCTTTTTTGCTTCTGACTACTTCTTTCTTTAATCTTCTCTTTCCCTTTTGTCATTTCCCCCTTTTCCTTTCATTTTTCCTATAATGCAAGATAGATTTCTTTACTCAACTGAATTTGTATATTATTCCCTTGTTGAGTCATTTCTGATGAGTTAGGTTCAAGTGTTATTTATCACTTTCCATTTTGCCTTCTATTTTAAGATTTCTTCCTTTTATTCCTTTTTTATGTAAGATAATTTTCCCCATTCTTCCCTTTCAATTCCCCTTCTCCCAATGCATACATCCTTCTCACTGCTCAATTTTATTTTTTGGAAATCAATCCATTATGCCAAATTCATCCACACTCCTTTTGTCATTGTATACTTCTTTTCTAATAATGATAAAGTTCTTAGGAATTACAAATATCATCTTCCCATAAAAGAATGTAAATAATTTAACTCTAATGAATCTCTTATGATTTCTCTTTCATATCTACATTCTTATGCTTCTCTTAAATTGTGTATTTGAAAGTTAATTTTTCTATTAAGTTCTGTTCTTTTCTTCAGGAATGCTTGAAAATTCTCTATTTCATCAAGTATTCATTTTCTCCCTGAAGAAGTATAGCCAGAATATCATATTCCAAACTCCTCTGATCCTGTAGGTAAAAGCTGCTAAATCTGTGATGCTGACTGTGGCTTCATGATAGTTGAACAGTTTGTTTGTGAGTTCTTGCAATATTTTCTCTTTTACCTGGGAGATCTGAAATTTGGTTCCAAAATGTCTAGAAACTTTTATTTTGGTATGGCTTTCAGGTTGTGATCTGTTGGTTGTTTCAATTTTTCCTTTACCCTCTGAGTCTAGAACACAGGGTAGTTTTCCTTAACAATTTTTTGAAAGATGATTACTAAGTTCTTTTTCTGATCATGTTCCATTAGTACAATAACTTTAAATTCCCTAGCTTTGATCTATTTTCCCGGCTTATTGTTATACCAAAAAATATTTCGCATTTTTTTCCATTTTTCATTCTTCTAACTTTGATTTCTTGACATCTCATTCAGAAATTAGCTTCTAGTTGCCTAATTCAAATTTTTAAGTAATTATTTTTCTAGTGAGCTTTTGTACCTCTCTCTTCTCACCAAGAATTGACTAGTCTACTTTTTAAAAGGTCTTTTCTTCAGAGAAATTTGGAACTCTTTTTCCATTTGGTCAATTTTGCTTTTTTAGGGCATTTTTATCTCAAGTGGACTTTTGTGCCTCTTTTACCATTTGACCAATGTTTTTTTTGGTAGAGTATTATTTTCTTCAGTACATTTTGTGCCTCCTTTTTTTTTTTTTTACCAAGTTATTGACTTACTTCATAATTTTCTTGAGCCATTCTCATTTTTTCTCAAATTATTTCTCTCTCTATTTGCTTTTAAAAATTATTTTTTGTGGTATATGAATGTTATGGAATATTATTGTTCTATAAGAAATGACCAGCAGGATGAATACAGAGAGGCTTGGAGAGACTTACATGAACTGATGCTAAGTGAAATGAGCAGAATCATGAGATCATTATATACTTCAATAACGATATTGTATGAGCATGTATTCTGATGGAAGTGGATTTCTTCGACAAAGAGAAGATCTAACTCAGTTCCAGTTGATCAATGATGGACACAATCAGCTACACCCAAAGAAAGAACACTGGGAAATGAATGTAAACTGTTTGCATTTTTGTTTTTCTTCCCTGGTTATTTCTACCTTCTGAATCCAATTCTCCCTGTGCAATAAGAGAACTATTCAGTTCTGCACACATATATTGTACCTAGGATATACTGTGACCTATTTAACATGTATAAGACTGCTTGCCATCTGGGGGAGGGGGTGGAGAGAGGGAGGGGAAAAATCGGAACAGAAGTGCATGCAAGGGATAATGTTGTAAAAATTACCCTGGCATGGGTTCTGTCAATAAAAAGTTATTTTAAAAAAATTATTTTTAAGGTCTCCCAGAAATTCTTACTGGGTTTTTGCACAAGTCACAAGTTTTTCCTTTGAAGCTTTGTATATAAGTGTTTTGATTGTTATTTTCTTCTGAGTTTGGATTTTGATCTTTTCTGTCATCATAGTAACTTATTAGGGTCAGGTCCCTTTGTTCTTGGTGTTTGCTCATTTTTCTAGCTTATTTCTTGACTTTAACTATATAAAAGTTTTTCTCTGCTCTTGGAATAGAGGGTTCACTGTTCCAAGCTTCAGAATTTTTTTGCTGCTATTTTCAGAGCTAGTTATTGTATTTGTAAGTTTTTGGTGCTTCCAAAATGATACAATCTAAGGAGATGTGTGATCACACTGCTCTCTTGGCCAGTACTTTTTTTTGGCAGTATTTTCCTGTGAATGAATTTTATTTCTCTGTAACTGCAAGTGCTTGACCTTAAATTGAAATAAGTTTCCTTGCTGTCCTGTAGTTGCAAGCGCTGGTGTTTCTTTCTACCTTTGAACTAAGATAAGAATTTCTCTCTCTTGTGAATGATCATAAATACCCGTCTCTACCTTATATCTGCAAATGTGAGTGCTATTGCTCTTTTTGGCCCAATAATTTCTACCTGAAACTATGTATGGACACTGAGACAGTGTCCTGTAATTCCTTTCTCACCAGTTGTCTTGTTATAAATGAGCTGAAAGCTCTTTATGCTGCTGCCACTGTTGCAATCACCTCTAAGACTTGCTACTGACATTGCCACTTTGTGGCCTGCACTGAACTCTAAGTCCAGCCTCTATCCTTGTGAAGCAGACCTTTCCTGATGACTTCCTAATTTGTCTTGCATTGGGAAATTGTTTCACCTCAACCTTTTGTTGGGTCTGCTGCTCAGAATTCAATTTTGAAGCATTATTTTAAAGTCTTTTAGAGGGGAATATTCAAAAAATTTCCTGCCTGTACTCCCTCATCTTAGCTCCAATGAACATATTCATTTTCTAAGGGTCTTTCTCTTGGTAAAACAATTATCATTATGGTCACTTCATAGCATTCTTGACTCTTCCCTCTCAATTGCTAATTCTTGCCAACTCTGCTTCTTTAATATATCTCACTTCAGTTCTTTTCTCTCTATTTATATACTAATTGACTAAATTTAGCCCTTATCATCTCTTGTCTGCTATCTTCTATTTTGTTTCCGTTTCTTATATGTTCCTTCTCCACTATCTCCTACACAAAGTAGTCAAAATAAGTGTAGTAAGGCATATTACTTATATTTTGGAAAAAAAAACAAATAAAAACAAAAACAAAAACCTTCACTAACCATCCATTACATTTATGATAAAATACAGACTTCTCAATCTGACATTTAAGAACTTTCTTGACTTGACTCCTATGGAGCATTTCAGACTTATTTCCCTTTAATCCTTTTAGGGAAAAATTAGAATATTACCTTTTGTCCAAACTTAACATTCCATCTCCTGCCTCTATGATCAGCTAGCACCCAAGCTAAAAATTCACTCCCTTCTGCTTTTAGCCTCTGACAATCGTTATTTTACTTCAAGGATAAGCTTGGCTGTCATTTTTTCCCTGATGACATCTCTGTTCTTCTCCTTTATTAGTGTTCTTCCTTTACCCAAATTAATTTGTACCATGCTTTAATGTGTACATATTATATCCCCCAGTAGAATGTTAGAACTCTCAGGGAAGAGACTGTTTCATTGTTTGTTTGTTTGATAACTCTAACATATGTCACAATACCTGCCACATAGTAGATAGTATATTGGTTGAACTGAATTATTTAATTGACCTAAATTCAAGTCCTTAATACTCGAGGTTTAATGCTTTCACAGTAAATTAAATAGTAATGAGTTACTGATGTACTTTAGTGATTATTATTACCATTAACAAACTTTTATTGAATTCTTACTATGTGCTCTATGTTGGGTGTACAAAAGGTTACTTAAGGTACATGTAGCAGGCATACATGTAGCCTAGGCACTTCCTACTAATTTAATGGGAACACCCAAGAAGGATATGCCAGAAGAACTCTGTTTGCAGATGTGAGAGATTAAAATGACTATGAGAGAAAGAGATTGATTCCCTGAATTTTGTAGAATGGGCAGCAGAGAACCAAAAGGAGAGTAGATGAAGTGATAAAATGATAAGGAACAAATTTATAAACCTTGCCTTTGCTAGCAACTTGGATTGATGTAGTAGAAAACTCTGAAACTGAAGTAGTAGCAAGACATGGTATTATGATAAAAAGGAGCAAATATAAAAAATTTGTTTTTGCTGCCATAAGTAATATTGGTACATCTAGGAATTATAAAGTCTAAAAAAACAATGCAGATTTAGACTTTCACCAATTATTGTTGCATATTGTGTTTGTTCAGGAAAGAATATGGGACCCACCAAAGGTCTCAGAAAGGGGAGGGGAAAAGAGAGGGTTTTTGACTTGAAAAACTTGAATAAGAATAAGTACATTTTTGCATTTGTTATTATTGTTGGATTAAATATCACTTGCTTTGTACTTCATGCTTTTTTAAAAGTACATACTTGCATTGAGCACCTTTTTGAATGGAGAAAAATGAGTTAGATACTGATGTTCCCAAAGTTTTCCTGGATGAGAAAAGAAGCCATAAAGACTTTTTGAGCCACTAAGTTGTCCTCAGTTTTGTCTTAAGGATCAAGGCTCATTTGACCCTATACATTTGAAGAAATAGAGAATTATTCTTATTTGAGGAAGGCTTAAGAATTGGATATGTGACTATTTCTGTGATGACTCAGAAGATAGGGCAATAAATACCAAAAATAAAGAGAAGTAGATCAAATAAGGAATAGAAAGAGTAAAGAGATGAATAATAGTTTAAAAAATTGGAGGCAATAAAGGTCTGGAGTGAAAATTGTGAAGAAAAAAATTGCTTTTTAAGAGCCAGAGGATTTGAAATAGTGGAGAGTGGGTAGCTATAATGAGAGAACCACAAGTAATTAGAGATCTAAATGATAGGGCTATGACATAAGAGTGGATGTGGGGTGTCTAATTAACTAAGCAGAAGAAATTTGAAGGCCATCATTTGGAATCGGAGTAGGTTGGTGTTTCTAGTATGTAGGAAGCAATTGTCAGAGTTGAAGCTTCTTACTGTATGTAACCTTGAACAAAGTGATGATGTGAAAAGTCAAAATGCTAAGGAAAAAGGCCTTACACGGTCAAACTTTCAGACTAGGGTATTTTGAGTAGATTATTACCATATCCAAAGAAGGTCTTAACCTTGACATATCATTCAGGTTAGGGGAAAACTTTTTTTTTATTTTTTTGAGTTTATCTTCTATCTAGTTATAATTGAGGTTGTAGTTTCATGTAAATTAAACATAAATTGTGTACAATCTGATGCATTTATCTAGTATTTTATTCAATGATTCCTATTTTTCTTAGGGCATCTTCTGAATATGACTTAAATGAGGAAATTCTTATATTGATATGTTTGAAAACTGTTCATTCTTATTTGTGCAACTATTTGATAAAGAATTAAAACAATTTTAGCACTAAAAGTAAGTTGAAAAAATATTAAAGCAAGTCCATCATATGTAAGTATAATAAAGAGGAAAGGATGACATTCAATCTATATGCCAAAATATTAACCAAAGATGAAGTTGTTCTTTCCTTCTGAAACCTTTCATTATGGTCACTACCATGAAATTATATATATACCAAGTTACTTAACCTGTTTGCCTCAGTTTCTTCATTTGCAAAATGAGCTAGAAAAAGAAATGGCAAATCACTCCAGTCTTTTTATGAAGAAAATTCGACAGGAGGTCACAAAGGGTTGGGCATGACAGAACAACGGCAACAAGGTGTAAGCATTATGTTAGTCCTAGGTATTCTAGCTATGTGTGCTGAGATGAATCATGTAATAATTCTGGATTTATTATTTTTTTTTTTTTACTAATCAATAGATATCAGTTGGCAGTTTTCTTCATTCACTTGCCTTTCCATCTCTTGATAATAGTAAAGTTTTGTTTGTTTGTTTTTTAATATTCTTGAACAACAACAGAGCATTTTGTACGTTTGTCTTCTTTCTTCCTCCTTCCACTAACACCTGCCTTATGGTCCAACCCTGCTCAATATTCTGCCATTGGCCCAAATTGCATTCTGGAAAATAAGCCTTTTCCTCCAAATCAGCATCATTTTTAGAGCACATGAGTCCTTCAGCTTCTCTTTTCAACCCTTTGAAAGAGAGCTAAGAAGAATGAATAAGAGGGGGATAATTTGCTTCCTGCTAACTTTCATATATGCCCAATATAATTTCCCCCAATTTAAAAATATTCAGTCCCTTCAAGTTATGCCACTAAACATAGAATGATTTCCCAAAAAGTAGGTATTAGTGAATGTCAGATAGTATAATTATGTTCAAAGGATCAGATCCATAGCTTATATGTTTATTCCAAATATTTTCTTGCCATTTTCCCTGACACTTCACTCATTGGACCTAAGGTTAACATACTCTTGGAGATATATTTCACTCACCTCTGGAACTACCTCCTTGAAACTCACTTTGAGTACTGCCTAAGCTCTCTTCATTGATGAGTTCATGAGTACAGACAATGGTTATCTGTTACCTCTGGGATCAAATGTAAAATCCATACAAAATTCTCTGGCTTTTAAAGTCTTTATAACCTGGTTCCTTTACTGGATTATTTTAAAGTCCTTCACATATTCTAACAGTATAGCTAAACTGATTTTCTTGTTATTACTCTCATAAGACATTCCAGCAATAATCCCATCCCTTTGCACAGGCTACATCTCATACCTGGAATGTACAACCTACTTTACATCTTAGAATCTTTAGGTTTCATCAAAGTTCAGCTTAACCACTATTACTTACCAGAAGAATTTCATGGTTTCCCTGTTAGCTAAAACTTTCTCTTGCCAAAATTCTCCTAAATTTATTTCATATGTACTTAACACCCATAAAGAGTACCTCTGCAAAAAAAAAAAAAAAACAAAAACAAAAACAAAAAAACAAAAAACATGTAATGGCTAACATGTAGAACTTTAAGTTTTGAAAAATGTCCACTATCTATCATCTTCACAACAATTCTGAGAGATGGGCGCTATTTATCATATGTTTTCAGAACAGACGATGACATCAGGGAGGTGATGCCATTACATGCAAATGAAATGGATTTAAGTAAGGAAGAACTGTTCAAAGTAATCAGGCACACTTTCTTCCCAGGAGTCACCTGGTTCAATGGGAAGATATAAATCAGAATAACTGGTGGTAGCCCTGCATGCAGTGGGAGATATAGATATTGGCCTTTATAACCTGAGGTCTTTAACAGGTCTCAGTTTGACTGAGGCAACCTCTAAGAGGTAAGTGCTATAAATAATCTGATTTTGCTATAGAGGACACTAAGACAGAAATCAGTAATTGCTAAGAATTGCACATCTAGTAAGTGTCTAAGGCAGGATTTGAATTCAGATCTTTATCTTTAGCAAACCACCAAGGAAACAGAATTAAATTTTATGGATGAGCAAATATGGTTAAAAAGATAATATGAGTTTCCTAAAATGATAGGAGACAAACTCCAAATCCAGTGTCCTTTCTGAGTGTCCACAGAGACTTATAAGTGAGTTACAATGTACAAGAAAGAGTGTTTTCCTCCCTATTTCAAATATGTAGATTTTGAAAACCAACTCTTTTTTTTAAATGAAGTACTTTCTGTATGATTTGCACATTTCTCTTTTTTAAAAATGGCAGTTTTCTTTTAAGCCAATCATTAAGCAAGGCTGCAACTTAGTTTTATGTTCATTAAACCAGTGACTGGCACTGTTCCATGTCTGGCTGATGAAATGCTGAGAAATATGGTCCTAGGCTGGCTGAATATACATGATGCTATCAAGCATTGCTGCTTGGTGGCATTAATATTGCTATTATTTATTATTTACATATTTAATGACCTTATTGATATTATGCACTGTTAGCGCTACTAATTATAACACAATAAACATAATTTATAAACATAGTTTATGGTGATACACATAATCAACCATTAGTGACAATACCTGAAACAGCTGCAGGGTTTTTTTTCCTCTTCCTCACAGCTATTTCATGTGAGGGCCATCATCATGGAAAAAGGCTCTTTTAATATATATTTTCATGCTCTAGAAACAGACTGTAGAAAATGAATTTGATTGTGTATTCTGAACAGATTTAAAGAAACATTTGATGGGGATAGTATATTTCCTTCTTTCTGGAAAGTCACAAAAAGTAATTGCTTCCCCAATCCACTGTTTAATGTAGAAGACTTTCCAGCAATGTTAAGATCTCATAACTGGGGTCAGAATGTGATCTGGGAACTGTGAGACACCCCAAGTGACCTGCCAGTAACAAATGGGATTACCTACCAAAAAAGGATACAGTCTTGATCATATAAGGATGTGTCAGTGATATGGAACTGGGGCAGCCAAATGTTGGCTTGATTAGACACAAATCATCTATCTGGAAGACCCATATTCACAAAACTGGGAAATAGTGGTTAAAACAAACCAGGGCCTGTCAGACCAGATTTTTTACATCTGCATCTGATTTATCATAGTCTAAGATGTGACCTGAGTTAGAAGATTCATTTCAGCCCAAGTCCCAGTACTTGTTTATTATATAACTTTTGTTTAAGAGTAGCTGAATACCAGGAGATCTGGTTCTTTCCCCCTTTTTTCCCCTGTATCTCTCTCCCTGGAATCTTTCTTTCCCCTTTCTGTAATACTGGATTTATTCCACATAGTAGATCTTAATAAATGTTTATCAACTCACTGACTAAATTGGCCCATTGCAGCACAATCAGACCTAAAAGGAGTTGTCTGAAACAATTCAGTCAACGGATAAAACATTTATTAAGCACCCACTATATACCAGCCACTGTACTAAGCAAAAGACTTTAAAAAATCCCCATTCCTCTTCTGACCCAATCTTATGTTTTTTTGAGCATATATAGGGGAAGTATATAGGGGAAGCTCATCAACTATTTTAAATGGAATCTTGGGGTCAATTAATTCTGTACACTTATGTTTATATGGCTAGAAAGCCTTTTAGCTAATCACCCACCCACCTCCTCTATTCCCTATTATCATGAATTAGGATCTTCCTAGGTACTTCTTAACTCTGAGTGCCTCTCTCCATACTCCTTATTCTTTTGTTATTTATTTCAACGGTTCCATGTCCCTATTCCATTCTACTTGTATTTTCTATTATAATGGAGTGCTCTGATATATATATATATATATATTTTAAAGTCCATTTAATAAATATTTCTTTGTGCTATATTCCTTCTATTTACTGGAATTATCTGATTTATAACTTTCTTCTGAGCAGCACCAAATTCAATGCTAGTGCTTCAAATGCTGGCTATCCTTTTCATATTCACAATTCACAAGACCAGAAGAAGATGACAACCTTGTTCTTCCCCCTACACATTCATATCTAAGGGACTCATGGCAACTTTTACAGGCAATGGTTCTCAAATTTGGAGTAAAAGGACTTTAAGTTGATCCTGATTTAATCACAAACAATAACAAAGTTAGGATACTATGATATTGTGTGAGAGACAATAGAGAATAATGGGTTGAGAATTAGATTTGAAGCAAGGAAACCTTTTGGATTCAAATTCTGCTTTTTTAAATATTGATTGTGAAATTACTTACTCTATGACAGGCCTGTGAGAGGAACTGGGAAGGATTCCATGCCCCTTACTTTTCCTATTGTGAATTTAAAGGCTGTTTACTTTACTGCCACAAATCCCCAGTGGACTGGAGGGGTGAGCCTGGAAATTCCTCTTGGTGTTTCCTATAGTTTATAGATTATATATATGACTCAAACAAAAAAGCTATAGATAAATGGTAAATGCTTAGAAATATAGTTTTAAGGGTCACTTCCTTCTATGCAGTAGGAGCATGTAAAAATGCTTCAGATGAATTGGAATTGTTATACCTTCTCTTACTTCCATGAAAGATAGATAAATTGGGATTATACCCAGAGTCCTCACTAATTCTTTGGGTTTGTTACAGAATATCTGGACCTCTCAAATATACTAATAGCTTTTGAAGATATATAGTTTAAGTTCTAATTGAATTGTTATATGAACAAATGTTTACTCCTTTTATATAGTCAATGTGCTTCTGGGTCTACTACATAAATATTTGGGAGTGAAGCAACACAGACACAGCATGATTCCTAAACCCTCTCCATCCCCCACCCTCCACCTATAGGAATGAGTTGATAAATGTTTAACAAATGGCTTTCTGAATATACACAACAGAGTTTTAAATTTCATCTTAATTGTTAACTTTTTTTCCATCACTTTTTAAAGTGTAGATAGTCAACATAACAGCAAATCAAGGCTTGATTTTTGTTTGTACAGTTATATCTGATTTTGTCACACTATATAAGGTTTAATTGGTGAAGATACTGGAGTGATTTTCTATTTCCTTCTCTAGTGGATTAAGACAGAGATTAAGTGATTTATCCAAGGTCACACAGCTAGTGAGTCTGAGACCAGATTTGAACTCATATTTTTCTGATTCCAGGCCCAATATTCTATTCACTGAAGCATCTAGTTGCTTCCTGAATATACATTTGCCAGCTTCTGAGAAATAAAGGCTCTCAATACAAACTGTGTCACAGAGAACCCCAAAATTCATTATCAAATTTTGGAAGGTATTCCAACCTATCCACAGACTACTAACAATATGCAACTCAGGTCATTAGAGAGTTTTGAGTTATTTCACCTATATTTTTAAAGGTGAATTTCTTCTACTATATCTATAGTAAACATTTAAGCATGAGCACTCACAACCAGGGAGCTGGTTCCAGAACACTTCTATACCCCCATTCCCTCAGTGACGCAGCATATTGGTAGAACAGGCAGAATACCTGTAAAAAGGAAAACCCACATTTATCAGACAATGGGCAGCTAGATCACGATATAGATTAGCATGTTGGACTTGAACTCAGGGAGACAAATTCCTATGTGACCCTGGGCAAGTCATATGGTCTTTCCCAGTTTCATTTTCTTAATCTTAAAAATGGGAATAATAGCAGTACTTTCATAGGATTGTTGTAAGGATTAAACTTCATATGGATAAAATGTTTAAAACTTTAACGTACTACATAAATGTTATTAGTAGCTATAAAAATGAAAACAATAATAATACTCATAATAAACAAATATATATTATCCCTGTACCAAAGCCTTTCCTTGTGTCTTAACCTAAAAGACCACCAGATTGATGCCAGATTCAGTTTGGACACTAATTATCTTTAGCTCTACTGCAGGTCAGAAATCTTGACCTCTAATGATTGACAAGCCTCAGCCTCTCCCATCAGCAGAAATTACAGTCATGGGCTTCCAATTCAAATTCTTCTCTACTGCAGAAACAGTTTTTTCCAAAGGCAAGAGTGTGATAGTCAATTGTGTATCCACTGCTAATAAAAAAGTAATTTTCCTTCTCTTTAAACACATCAGTTAAACATCATCTTTTATGCCTGAATACCAGGGAAGATAGTCACATTAGCCCTCCTTTGCTATTAACATTATCATATTAATAGTACCCCCCTCAGAATTCTCTCACCCAAGGAAAATGATGGGTGGGGGGGAGGGAGTTGGGTACCTCTAGTAAAATCTCCTAAACACAGATGGGACATGAAAATCTATTAGTTCTCATGTGTTGACCTCAGAACCACATCCTTTTCAGTTTTAGGGTTTCATTGAAAAGAACTGAATCCAAGTTTGCTATAGATATAGTAGAAGAAATTCATCTTTAAAAATATAGGTGAAATAATTTGAAACTCTCTAATGACCTGAGTTGCATATTGTTAGTGGTCTGTGGATAGGTTGGAATACCTTCCAAAATTTGATAATGAATTTTGGGGTTCTCTGTGACCCAGTTTGTTTTGAGAGTTGAAAAAGATGAATGCTTTCCTTCTGAAAGTAAGGTACTATCTGTAAAGCAGAACCCATTCTGTAGAAATTATTTAGAACTTTTAAGATAGCAGTAAAGCATTTTTCAAAGCAAGCCCTACTTGATATGACCGAATAGATACCATTAATGGTTATAGGCACTCTCTTAATTCTTGAGATCATCTTGTATGTTTGCACATATTTTCCAGGCTTCACTGTGGACTTGCTATATCATTTTCCTGAAACCTCTTCATCCTGGAAGCAAACTCCCCCCACTAGAATTATCACATGAGAAGTATCCTAAAATTCTGTGGCCTTTCTATGTTATGGGATGGCTCCCCCAAAAATGGGGATTCTTGTGTCCTGATCAAGAGGATGAGACATCCAGATTGCATCTAAATGGTGGTCTTAGATTCATTCCCAGGTCTAAATTTTAAAGCTGTTATAAGGTCTTTTGTCAATTCCATTTGGTATAAATCCAAGCTTCCTGGACACTATCCAAAATATCTAATATCAGCAGGCTTGAGTAGTGGTTATGAATCTTTACTTCATTTATACATCAGTAATTGATGCAAGGGCACAGCTTGCCTTCTTCTTGGGAACAAATAAGCAAAAAAAAAATTTTTTTTAATGCTCCTGTCAGTAAACTTTAGATGAATATATTGCATTACATTTTATAGAATATATTCTACTAATTTAAAAAAAAAACAATCTTCTAAACATTAAAAAAAATTTACTGTTACATAGATAGTATATTAGAACAAAAGTGTATGGCTTAAATATAGGTTTTGAATTCAATAGGAATGCCTTCTTTCTCTTAGCCTCCTGTCTGACCCTTAAGGTAGATGAACAAAAACAAAGTAGAAGACATGTAAATCTCTTTAGATCCACTTATTTCCAGCATTATACCACCTTAGTTATAATTGTGTCAGTCAACAAACTCTTATTAAAGACTTAAAGCTTCAGGCACTACCTTGAGTAATAGGGATAAAAAGAAAGGCAAAAATAGTCCCTTTCCTTTAAGAAATATATTTTAATGATGAACATAAGATTTTAATAGACACAGAACATATATGCAGAATAGAGGGAAGGAATTATATCTGGAGAGTACAGCTAAAGATTTCCTGCAGAAGAAAAGAGTTGAGTTGAGTTGAATCTTAAAGATATTGCCAGAGAATAGATAAAGTCCAGGGTTTAGAAGGGAGGAAAACTTGAGTTCAAATCCTATCTCAGACACTTACTTGATATTTTTATATTCTCCTCTCAGTACTGCTTTCAATTTTCTGGACTTCAAAATTTTGCATTTACTGCTATCTTATCTTGAAATTGCCCTCAATACCAGAGACCTCTTCATCCAGAATTATCTTATCACTTCTGCAATATGCTAACCAAGGTATATATCTCTCTGCAAGACTTACTCTTTTTATCCCACTGATGAATTCCTACTCAGGCCCCCATTTTGTTAATGAGCTAAGATAGTCTATCTTTATTCTGTTCTCAACTTTCTGGATGTCAAAATAATACCACATATATTGGGTACCTTCATTCTCTACCCTTCTGTTTTTCAGTTTCCTATTATATATTGTCTTCCCCATCTGAAAGTAAATTCTCTGAGGGCAAGGACTATGTTTCTTTTTTGCTTGTGTGGCAGATATGGTGCTAATATTGAGGATACAAACATAAGCAAAAAAAAACATAACCTCTGTCTCCAAGGACCTTACTGTCTGGTAGGGAAGACAATACAATAAAGAGAATAGAATGTAGTGGGGTGGAGAATGACAGTACCCCAAATACGAGGTATTATTCTGACATCTAGAAAGTTGGGCATAGTAGAAATGAGGAGAATGTTCTAGGTATAGGGTGTTCCAGCCCATGGAAAGGCATGAGAGTAAAAGTTGGAAAGCTATATATGTGGAAAACAGCATGTTAGAAAGCTCCTAAAGGATCAAGATCTTTTGCTCTCCACTGCAAAAAATTCTACTTATTTCTTGGTCAGGTTTTTAGTAGGAAAACCCCTCAGGGTTGGGAGGAAAAGGAAGAGGTGGTAATTATTTACATAGAATATCTGAAAGGTCAGAAATACTCCTGTAAAAAAGCTTCAAATCCTTTCACTTCTCTTATTCAGACAGTCACTCATTTGGATTCTGAAATATATTGATCTGATCAAATGTTCAGGAACCACTACAGCCATTTGTTTTCTTCTCACTAACTTTTCCATCCATTTTAACCTGGCTTCCGATTTAATGAATGAAGCCAATGAACACTTCTCTCACCAACTAATAACTGTAATTACTAAATCAAATGAAATTTTTTTTAGTACTCATCCTTTTCAACCTTTCTCTAATATTTGGTATTATTGATGACCCCTTCATCATAGATTCTATAGCTCTTGTTTTGTTTTTTGTTTTTGTTTTTTTAGGTGACAATATAATCCGATAGTTTTCTTCCTACTTATTTCACTATAATTTCTCAGCATTTGCTGTTGTCAGTCACTGCAGTCATGTCTGATTCATTTTTGACCCCATTTGAGTTTTCTTGGCAAAGATATTGAAGCGATTTGCCATTTCTTTCTCCAGCTCATTTTATAGATGATAAAACTAAGGCAAACAGGAGCAACTTGCCCAGAATCTAAGGCCGGATTTCAACTCATGAAGATGATTCTTCTTGATTCCAAGCCCAGGTCTTATACACTGTACAATCTACCTGCCCACACACTTCAACATTTATTTATTATCATGACTATCATCATGTGTGTCTCTCAAGACTCTATCTTGGCTTCTTTTCTTTTCTTTTTTTTAAATATACTTTCTTATTGATTTATCTATTTCCAAGTTCAGTCACTTTCTCTGTATGGCTAAATCTTAAGCTAGGTTGAAAGGCATAGATTCCATGTTTGTGGCAGCCCTTTTTGTAGTGGCTAGAAACTGGAAACTGAATGGATGCCCATCAGTTGGAGAATGGCTGAATAAATTGTGGTATATGAAAATTATGGAATATTACTGTTCTGTAAGAAATGACCAACAGGATGATTTCAAAAAGGCCTGGAGAGACTTACACGAACTGATGCTGAGTGAAATGAGCAGGACCAGGAGATCATTATATACTTCTACAACAATACTAGATGATGACCAGTTCTGATGGATCAGGCCATCCTCAGCAACGAGATCAACCAAATCATTTCTAATGGAGCAGTAATGAACTGAACTAGCTATACCCAGAAAAAGAACTCTGGGAGATGACTAAAAACCATTACATTGAATTCCCAATCCCTATAGTTATGCACACCTGCATTTTTGATTTCCTTCACAAGCTAATTGTACAATATTTCAGAGTCTGATTCTTTTTGTACAGCAAAATAACGTTTTGGTCATGTATACTTATTGTGTATCTAATTTATATTTTAATATATTTAACATCTACTGGTCATCCTGCCATCTAGGGGAGGGGGTGGGGGGGTAAGAGGTGAAAAATTGGAACAAGAGGTTTGGCAATTGTTAATGCTGTAAAGTTACCTATGTATATATCCTGTAAATAAAAGGCTATTAAATAAAAAAATAAATAAATAAATAAAAAAAAAAAAAAAAGAAAGGCATAGATTCCAGAAATAAAGGATGTTCTCCTGCACTCTTCTCTGTTCAGACCACACATGGAAAATTGTTTTCATTTTCCAGCATGACATTTAGGGATGATATTGAAAAACTGGAGAAAATACAGGATGAGAAGAGCATTGAGAGCATTCCATTTCTAGATCAGTTAAATGATATGGAGGAACATACACAAAAAAGAGAAGATTCAAAAAAGATATGATAACTGTGTTCAAGTATTTGGAGGATTCTTATGTGAAAGTGGGATTTTATTTAATTGTTTATTTTGTGTATAGAGAATAGAACTAAGAACAATGGGTCAAATTGAAAGGTGAATTTAGAGCTCTCCAAATTACAATATAGGTTACCTTGGAAAATAATGTATTCCTTCTGATTGGAGTCTTTAAGTAAAGGCAGGACAATGAACTACTAGGAATGTTGTACAGAATATTCTTGTTCAAGTTTGGGTTGGAATACTACATGAGGATCAATTCTGATGGAAGTGGCTATCTTCATCAAAGAGGATTTTACCTTTCCAAATCCAATTTTTCTTGTGTAACAAAAGAACTGTATAAATATGTACACATACATTGTATTTAAGATATAATTTAACATGTTTAACATGTATGAGACTAGCTGCCATCTAGGGGAGAGGTTGAAGGAAAGGAAGGGAAAAGTTAGATCAAAAGTGTTTGCAAGGGTCAGTGTGGGAAAATTACCCATGCATATGTTCTGTCAATAAAAAGTTATAATTTTAAAAAAAAGTATGTGTTGGACTAGATCAGCAATGTCAAATGTAAATACCACAAAACTGTACATGAAGATTCCTGGATGTGAATATTGAATTAGAAAACTACAAATTGACATTATCTATGCTTTATTATATTTTTAGTTATTTTGTTTAATATTTCCCAATTAGATTTTAATCTGACACACTTGCATGGGTCTTGGATTACACACTTAGGAGTTTGCAGCCAATAGACTACATGCTTGGTCCCTCTAGTGTGGATAGCTACTGAACTCCCCTCACACTGAGATTTTGTGGTTCTCCATGAAATGTGAGTTTTTATTATAGTAGGTGCTCAGTAAAAGGTTTAGGAATGTTAAATTAATGTATGACTCAGATTCATAGTTTTTGACAGTTTATATATATAGACAGATCTCTGATTGCATCAGTCTAAGTCTGAAAAATGCATATGATGAAATGGGCCCATTTATTCCCATATCCACCCCTCTCTGGCTATTGAAAATGAGCAAATAGGTAGAATCAGTACAGGCATGGTGGGAGGAAGAATAATAGCAATAGCTTTCATTTAAATAGCATTTTTAAATTGCAAAGCCTTTTATATACAATATCTCATTTGATAAGGATAATGACACAGTCTAATATATATATATATTATATATAAAATATATATATATGTATATATGAAAATCAATTTGGGTGTAAGAAAGTCAGATAATCGTTCTAAAATTATGATAGAAGTTTATCATTCGTTTCTTCTCTTTTTGTTCTTTCTTTTATAGTTATTCTTGGGAACTTCTGTTTGAATCAAATTCAGGATGGGACTCATAAGCAGTCTTCAAATTTTACTTGAATCAAAAGTTAAATTAATCAGTTAACTTGATCCACCTGCATGAGTCTCTGATTAGTACTACTTTGCCAGTTGGCTTATACCATTTTTCCTGATTTCTTTATGTTTTCTTCTAATAAGAATTATGAATATATCTACTTATATCAGTCCAGACCTTAAAGATAGGAATTACTGACCCGATGCAATCAAATCTAATCACTCAGACTCATTTCACTCATAATTTATATAAATCTAATCTCAGGGTATATCTGCTGCAGTAAAAATTTATTTTCTTCTAGCTAGCTCTTAATTAAGAACAGGGAAGAAGAAAATATAGTGGAATGGTTAGTGGAAGTAATTACCCATGCAGAGTAAAATATGTATAGTAACATTTATAATAGCAAAGAACTGAAAACAAAGTAGATACCAATTAGTTAGGGCATAGCCAAACAGACTGTCATACATTAATGTAATGGAATATTATGGTTCAATAAGAAATGAAGAATGTGAAAAATACAAAAAATCCAGGAAAGACTTACAAGAAGTCATGCAGAGTGATGTAAGCAAAGAAAATATAAACTATAACTACAGCAATGTTAAATAAAAAGAACAACCATAAAAAGTATCAAAAAAGAATGAAGGATGAAATGAGAAAATACTCCCACTCTACCCATTTAGAGAAGCTTAAGGTCCACAAATGGTATATATTGCATCTATTTTCAGACTTTTTCATTGTATTAATTAATTTTACTCATTTTCACCTCTTCTTTTTGTTTTCTTTTTTTTTTATTTTTTGGTCTAAAAATGTTATTTGTACATGGCTTGGCTCTTTGGGAAAAAAGGAAGAAGGATACTGGGAAACTATGGTAATGTAAAAAAAAAGACATCAAGAAAACATTTTAATGTGGGTAATTCAAAGCAAATTTATTATCATTACTTGTAGGAACAATAGTAATAATCGCAATAGTTGCTGTTACATTGGTGTTACCACTATACATTATACTTCAAGCATTTTTATTTCCTGAAGTATTTAAAAAGTAAGATTTCAAAGTCAACTCTCCACAAAAACAGATTTCTCCCTCTTTGTCTATTAGTTTTTGTGAGTTGCTGTGGCTAAAAATAAAATGATTCCTCACTACCAGCCATTTGGATTTAAAAACGTGATCCATGAACAATGAAAATAAAGTATATTGCTGGGTCTACAACAGAATTCTTACCAGATACTAGCACCTGTAGAACTTGCATTTAGTTGGAAGAACTTTCAAGAACCCAAGATCACTTCAATGTCAAAAATAGAAATCAAAATAAAAATTTAGTTTAGCTAAAATTAGTTTAATATGAGTTACTAAATTGTGAAGCACTTCACGTGAATGACGGTGTATCATTCTCACAAAAAACTTTTTGGGTAGCCAGTCTGAATATTATTATCATCATTTTATAGATGAAAGAACTGAGGTCCAGTAGAGTACAATTTTTACCCCCAATTTATAGAGATGATAGTACTCCTCCCATCTGATTTTATATATTATTCTCTCTTGGCTATACTATTCTGCTCTATTTGATAAGAAACTACAATTTTTTGATTTATTAATTTAGGACAGAATTGTGAGGTAATAAATCAATTTGGTGCTAAGATGATATGACTTCAAGTCTTGTCATTGATATATATTGATTGGGTGATTGTGGGCAAGCCACTTGACATCTCAATGCCCCAGGCAATGTTCTAATACTCTGGATAACAGAACAATTTGCTAGTCTACATTGATAAAGGGAATTTATTCCTCCAGAGATCATTGAAATTCTACAATTGATTGTCTGAAGCAAAATTTAGAACTACTTGTAGAATGAGACTGTTTATAGAATGATCATATATTATAGAATAATAATATATCTTTTCATGGATTTTAAAATTTTGTAGGGAGTAGTTGTGAAGACTCACATCTGACATATTACAAACTTCAGAAACAAAACAAAACAACAACAACAACAACAACAAAATTACTGGGATACAAACCTTGATTCATTTTGGCCTTTTAGGATAAACTTGAGTAGGCACCAGACATGTTCATAAATTCAGACAAGACCTAAATTCTTATCATTAACTTCAGCATTCTAAAGAGATCACAGGAGAAAAGATAAATGAAGCCATACAGGGGTAGTACAGAAGAGAAAATATGGATTAAATCTGTTTTAATCATTTTTAACTCTGCAAAAGTATTTGATTTTTAAAAATTTGCCTAACAAAAATATTTCCAAATTCTTCTCAATGAACCATTTGTTGAAACAATATTATATACAAGAGATGAGGATGTTTATTCTTCAAAACTGAATGGTTATTCTCCCTTCTATGTAATTCTTTCTAATAATATAGATAACCAATTCGCATCTTGTTATCCTGAATAACTTTTGTCCATGTATTCCCTTAAATCTTACACAAGATGTTCATCTAATGGTCAAGTTGTATATTTGACCTGCCTTTGAGAGGCAGTTAAGTGATACCATACATAGAATGCTGGGCCTGGAATCAGAGAGACCTGAGTTCAATGCACTTACTGTGTGATGGGCATGTTACTTAACCTTTTTTTTTTTTTTTGCCTCAACTTCTTTAATTGTAAATTGGGAAAAATAATAGCACTTACCTCATAAGGTTGTTGTGAGAGTAGAATGAAATAATGATATTTGTGAAGTACTTAGCATAGTACCTGACACATAGTAGTTGCTACATAAATATTTATTCTTAGGTTTGCAACCCAAAAGAGACAAAAAAGGAAAAGGACTTCTATCTACAAAAATATTTATAGTAACTCTTTTCTGGGGTGAAAGTATTGGAAAATGAGGGGATGTCCAGCAATTGGGGGATGATTGAATAAATTGTGGTGTGTGATTATGATGGAATACTATTGTTCTATAAGAAAGAATGAGCAGGATGCTTTCAGAAAATCCTGGAAAGACTTCCATGAGCTGATGTAAAAGGCAATGTTCTGTGTACAAAATAATATTGTAAGATGATCAACTGTGAATGAAATAACCATTCTAAACAATGTAATGATTTAAGACAACTCTAAAGGAGTCATGATGAAAAACATTATCTATACCCAGAAGAAGGAGTGATGGTGTCTGAGTGCAGATTAAAGCATAATTTTTTAACTTTCTTAATTTTTCTTGAGGGTTTCCTTTTACAATATGACTATTATGGAAATGTTTTATAAGACTAAACATATATAAGTTATATTGAATTGATGGCATTCTCAATGATGGGAAGGTGGGAATAAAGAAGGGACAGAATTTGAAACTCAAAGTTTTAAAAATAAATGTTAAAACTGTTTTTACATGTAACTGGGGAAAAATACTAAATAAAAGTTTATTCCCTTCTCTTACTTCCTTATCTAGCTTATGATAACATTTGTTATCCTGTTTCTCCTGAGCAATTCTTTTTTTGGTAATGCATCCCATATTTCTCCCCTATAAGTCTTTCCACTGCCCTTTGGATAAGAGAGAATGCAAGTTCTTCATGGATTGTTATTTCATGCTTTGCAACTATATTGCATTATTGAAAAAGTATCAGCATTAAAAAAAGTTAGAGCTGTTGCTGCTCATTACCACACTATATCATTTCTCTCTGTCTCTCTTGCTTTTTTGGTGATGTGGTCACTACTGGTCTTTTTTTTCCCTTTTTTTTCTTTTAAAGCTTTTTATTTTCAAAATATATGGATATTTTGAATAGCCTTGTCTTCCAAATTTTCCCCACCTTCCCCCTATCCCCTCCCCTAGATGGCAAGCAATCCAATATATGTTCAACATGGTAAAATATGTTCAATCCAATATATGTAATCATATTTATATAATTATCTTGCTGCTGAAGAAAGATCGGATAAAAAAGGAAAGAAAAGGAGAAGGAAAACAAAACACAAAGTGAACAATAAAAAAAGTGAGAATGCTATGTTGTATTCCACACTCTGTTCTCACAGTTCTCTCTCTGGGTGTAGATGCCTCTCTTTATCACGGAACTGGCTTGAATCATCTCATTGTTGAAGAGAGCTACGTCCGTCAAAATTGATCACCACATAATCTTGTTGTTGCCATGTATAATGATCTACAGGTTCTGCTCATTTCACTTACTATCACTTCATGTAAGTCTCTCCAGGCCTCTTTGAAATCATCCTGCTGATCATTTCTTACAGAACAATAATATTCCATAACATTCATATACCATAATTTATTCAGCCATTTTCCAAATGATGGACATCCATTCAGTTTCTACTACAAAAAGGGCTTCCACAAACGTTTTTGCACATGTGCGTCCCTTTCCCTCCTTTAAGATCTCTTTGGGATACAAGCCCAGTAGAAACACTGTGAGGTCAAAGGGTATGGATAATTTGCTAGTACTTTGGGCATAGTTTCGAATTGCTTTCTAGAATGGCTGGATCTGTTCACAGTTCCACCAACAATGTATTAGTGTCCCAGTTTCCCCACATCTCCTCCAATATTAGTCATTATCTTTTCCTGTTATCTTAGCCTATTTGAGAGGTGTGGAGTAGTGTCTCAGAGTTGTCTTAATTTGCATTTCTCAGATCAATAGTGGTTTAGAACCTTTTTATATGACTAGAAATGGTTTTAATTTCTTCATCTGAAAATTATCTGTTCATGTCCTTTGAACATTTATCATTTGGAAAATGGCTTGAATGCTTATAAATTTGAGTCAATTATCTATATATTTTAGAAATGAGGCCTTTATCAGAACTCTTAAATGTAAAAATATTTCCCAATTTATTCCTTCCCTTCTAATCTTGTTTGCATTAGTTTTGTTTGTGCAAAACTTTAACTTAATATAATCAAAATGATCATTTGGTGTTCAATTATGAGTTCCAATTCTTCTTTGAATTCTTTAAATTCCTTTCTTTTCCACAGATCTGAGATGTAAACTATCCTATGTTCTTCTAATTTATGTATAATATCATTCTTTATGTCTAGATAATGAATCTACTTTGACCTTGTCTTGGTATATGGTATTAGGTGTGGGTCAATGCCTAGTTTCTATCATACTAGTTTCAATTTTTCCAGCAGTTTTTGTCAAATGTCAAATGTTTTGTCCAAGTTCTTATCTCAAAAGCTGGGGTCTTTGGATTTGTCAAACACTAGATTGCTATTGTTAGGTGAACCTAATCTATTCCACTGATCAACTAATCTATTTCTTACCAAAATGTTGTACCAAATGGTTTTGATGACTGTTGCTTTATAATATAATTTTAGGTCTGGCACAGGTAGGCCACCTTCACTGGCATTTTTTTTTCATTAATTATCTTGAAGTTCTTGAGCTTTTTTTTTTTTTAGATGAACTTTGTTATTTTTTCTAGATCTGTAAAATAATTTATTGGGAGTTTGATTCATATGGCACTAAACAATTAGATTAATTTAGGTAGTATTGTCATTTTTATTGTATTTGCTTGGCCTATGCATGAGCATTTGATATTTTTCCAACTTATTAGATTTGATTTTATTTGTGTGGAAAGTGTTTTGTTCACATATAAGTTCTGGACTTTTCCTTGGCAGATAGATTCCCAAATATTTTATACTACTGATAGTTATCTTGACATTATACAATTTCTCAGTAACAGCCTAGTCAAACCCCTTATTTCTATTTTTTTCTAAGTCTAGAACCTTATTTTTCTACTGTGTCTGACCAAGGCACATATACTGATGACCTACCTTTCTCATCTGTTCACTCAACTGTATTTGTACTAGTCTAAAGAGGTGATATTTTTACACTTGTTTTTATCACATGTGGATGACTTTTTGAAATCTTTTGAATGCTTGTGGATCTCACTCAAGTGTCCCTACATTATTCTGTGCTCCAATATGTAATATTAAATCTGCAGTGTCTCTAGAGAAGTTTGACATTTATAAGGAAGTTGCCTTTCATCTAGGCTCTGTGCTTAATGTTCTTCAGGATGCTGGCAAATACCTTTGATGTATTTATATATATATATTTTAATGCTTCACTTAATGTTAGTAATCAGATATATATTTGCTAATGTTATCTATTTTTTCATCATTAAATGAATCGTCTTTTTTGCTTGTTCATGCACAGCTCCATGATGGAGGAGAGACCTTTTCTTTGATCTATTGAGGATATTGATTTCATTTGCTTATTTTCTACAATGAAAACACTGTAAAATCTTGAATTCCTACATTACTCAGTCAATTATGTGACTGTAAGAATGTGGTTTGCCTTGCCTACTTTTTTTTTCCTTATACCTTGGACAAGAACACTCTCAAAAATTTCCAAGAATATCTCAGAGCTCATAAATTTCTGAAGTTTAAAATCAGAATAACTAATAACAATGGGGTAATTATAACTATGGTGATGCCTTTAATGATTAAGTACATAATTCATATTAAAACTTTTGTAGAGATGCAAAAGTAGGTATGTAAGATGGTGGATCATTTCTATAGTCTAGATCACTTTTGGGACAATAATAAGACTGAGGACTTTCTCAAACCTTTTAAGAACCTCTTTCACTTATTTACAACTCTATTCCTTAACATGCTCACAATTATGCTGACATTATCTCTTCTGTTGTATATACTTGGTCTGTCAATTTCTTTTCTCACTTTTTTTTTCTTTAGAGCCATTTCTTTTTCTTCATACTGTACATTGAGGACAATGATGTTAGAGCACAAATGAGATATTTTCACTGTTGTTAACAGAAAAAAATATAACTTTTTAATAGTTAATCAACTTTTCCATCTTTTTGCTAATTTATTGTACTCTTTCCAGTTTTATCTTAAAATGTTAGAACTGAATTTATTTCTATAACCAAGCTTTCTACCAACCTGGGTTTTTTCCTTGCTTTATAACTGCCTATAAGTAATTTCATCCTTGAAACTGATATCTCATAGTAGGGAAGATAAGTGTTTGCTTCTAAGTCAATTTCTAAGTTCTTCTGGTCTCCTAGTAGCAATTGATTTATTTCTGCTAAAATTTCTCAGGAAATGGTATTGTCTTTCCCTTTATCCATTTTTCATTTTTTTTCTTTTAGAATCAAGAGCTTTAAAAAACAATTTTCCAAAAGTTTTTAATTTAATGAAATTAACACAATGCTTGTAATTTGTGCATAAAATCATGTAAAAAATTTGCCTCCACTTCATTTGTTTTGTTCTAGATAGCTGTCTCTCTTACTTCCTTCACATGTTGGATCTGCCTCTCACTTATTTAAAACCTCAAGCAAAACAGTCAAGGGCATTAATTTTAGATAACATGAAAGTACCACTTACCTCTGCTGAACAAATTTACTTAAATTGAGTTTCACAGATAAGGATCACTGAAAATAACCCATTTTAAAGTGCACTGAAGTTTATATCGAATGATTTCTTTGAAGAGAAAGTGTTGTAGGATCACAATCTTTTAAGCATTAAACCCAAAAAACAAAACTTGCTGTGAAGAGAAAAGAATTTCCCAAGATTTATGTCTCTTACATTCAAGAGTAGCTTTGATTCAAGGTAGATTTTTAAACATAAGTGTAATTAAATGTAAGTACTATAATTTAATTACCATGATTCTCTAGCTATTGATTTCAGATACTCATCTAAAACCTACAGATATGGTTATGTGAAGCTTACAGTTAGTATCATCTGTTCAAATATTATCTCAGGGTGCTGTAAGGAGCTGGAAATGACATCACACTTGAAAAAATGAAGAAGCATAACACAAAAGACACATAAGCCACTCATTTTAATAGAGTTTTTATAGTACTAATTTATACCTGCAATTATTAATTCATCAAATAAGTTTCAAATTTTTAACTGTTATGGGTAGTAAGGAAAACTGCCATGGCTTGTATTAAGTGTGTGATATTTATATTTTTGCCATATTCAAGTGACTACTATATGAGGTCCAAATGTAGTCATTTCCCTTCTGAAGGAGAAGATGAAGGGACAAAAAAGAATACCTCTATGCCCTCTATTGATATGGTGAATAAAGGGGATTTTACTAAAGGAAATAGAAGCAATGTTTCCCAAGGGGAAAAGAGGCTTCTGAAATAAAGAAGGAAAGACTTTATCCTTGTCAGGATGATAAAGAATGAAGAGTGTTCTACAGAGGAGAAAGGGAAGGGAAATGGCACTATACAATTAGAGTTTAAAAACAGACATGAGGTTCTTCCTAAAGGAGAGACAGTTGAATACTCTTAGGAGAAAGAAGCTACTTGTCTTTCCAATACTATTTTGGTGGAGCCATTGAACTTATCAGACAATAGAATAAATGGAGGCTCAAAGTAAAGAATAAGAATGAATATAGCATCTGGGGCAGTTTGGTGAGAATAACGAGAAGATCTAAGAAGAGATAGAATTCCTTGCTCAGAGGTGATAGTATGATCATGAAGGAAAATATAATTATTTAACTCTCTTTTTGCTTCTCTTTTGTTTTTTAAAAAGAAAGATTTTTTGATACCTATAGAATAAAATGGTTCACAGTAAATTGAATCCCAAGATAGCTGAGGATATAGCAGGAAATCATTTAGATATTCTTGAATGATTCCAAGTCACCAAAACTAAATGAGTGTTATCTCAGGATAGTGAAAGGATTTGACATTACAATTGCTGACTTAATATTGATGATCTTTGAAAATTCACGGACAATGCAGAAGATATGAGCAAATCTTTCTCCAGATTTTCAAAAAAAAAAAAAAGTAAGTAAAATCTTTATGCTATTTGCCAACAATCTTGACTTTCAATTCTGCCAAGATTCATTATTAAAGGAACAAGTTGAGAGCAATTAGAATGGTGATTGCTAGGGGCCAGCAAGAGTTAATTAAGGTTAATGCCAGATTAATCTCATTTCCTTTTCTTATAGGCTTATCAGGAGGAATACCATAATTACAGTATAACTGGACTTTTCCAAGGTATGTGATATAAAACATTTCATGTCACTGTGTAGACAAAGTGGAAAGCATTGAAGCAAAGTGCAGTAAGATGAATTCAGAATGGTTGGATGGCTAGACTCCAAATGTGTTGATTATAGAATTGACTTGAACCTTGGATTTTAAGATTCTATATTGGAAATTTGAAGGGATCTTTGAAGGCCATTGAATCTAACCACTTCATTTTACAGATTATGGGAACAGAGGAGGTTAAGTAATTTAATCCTTCTGAAATACAGAGGGATTAAGTCACTCGGTATCAGATAGCTAGTGTCTCAAGAAAGAATCATACCCATATTTTCCCTGCTCCTAGACCAGTGTCCTATTGCCTTCACCATGCTATAACAAGAGGATAGTATTTAATTAAGGCTGGTCCACAGATTAGTATTTGTTCTTATTCTGTTTGGTATTTTAATTAATGATTATGATGAAAGCAGAGATGATACGCTTATCAAATTTATCAAGGCAAAAATCTGAAAGGGAGGGTTAACATCTTGGATGGCAGAATAAGTTTATAAAAAGAATTTCACAGAATGTTAGCAAAACATAAAAAGATGAAATTCAACTGGGAGTCTAAAGAGCTAAATGCACTTGGGTTTAAAAACAAAACAATTTCATTCACATGGGATTAGAGTTAGGGGTGATTACAAAAAGATCAGATCTTAGTTCCTATAAGCTCAACATGAATTGATATTGAAATAAGAGAGCAACATAGTACAATTTTCATCTACATCAATAGTAGAAGGATCATAATAAGGAAAAGGTCAATATTCTTCTGAAGTAATTTCCTACACTGAGATTCTATGGTCATCATCATTATTATCACCATCAACAATGTAGATGAATTAATAAATGGTGATACAGTGGCCTTGCCTTCAATTCAATGAACAGACATTAAAGGCCTGCTATGTATTGGGGACTGTGCAAAGATAAAAACAAAATAACCCCTGCTCTCAAGGAGCTTACATTACAATTAAGGAATTAATTGTTCTGGAATGGGAGTGGACAAGATAGGCATGTATACACATAAGTAAATACAACATCTATGCCAAGTAAATATAAAGAAATTCAGTGTTTGGAAATACTAGCAGCCAGAGATAAGGAAATTTCATGTGAAAGTTAATAACTGAGGTTAAAGAGAACTAGAGATTTGGGGAGTGAGGGAGTGAAGATGTAGGACTCTTGTTGCTATTCAGTTGTGCTTGAGTCTCTATGAACCTATTTGAGATGTTGTAGAATTGGTTTGCTATTTCCTTCTTCAGTTCATTTTACAGATGAGGACACTTAGATAAACAAGGTGACTTGCTCAGAGTCTCACATTTAGTGAACTCAGGACCAGGACTCTATCCACAATGCTACCTAGCTGCAGTACTCTAGCTTGTTAAATAGGCCAGTCCCATGTTTTCAAAGTCTAAAGAATCCTGGGAGGTCTCTGAAACCCTTCCAGAGGATCTACAAATTCATAATTGTTTTTTTTTATTTCTAATATGGTAAACATCGACAAATATAATCCATATAAACAAATTCTTTGGTGAGCTCCTCAATAATTTTTAATAATATAAAGGGATACCAAAAACAAAAGTTTGAGAACCACTGACATAAAAATAAGTGTATCTCCTAAGTGTGAAACAAGTGGCTGCAGACAATAGCTTTTTTGAATTCATAAGGGGGAGGTATCACAGAGTATGGGGCTAGCTAGAGTGGTCAGATTGCCTTTGGGAAGAAAAGCATATTCATACTAAGTTTTTCAGAGATGATTTTGATTTAAGTATACAAAGGAAGAGGAAAGAGGAAGAAAGGGGGAAATTTCAGGGATGAGGAGAAATGGATTTCAGGAAAACAATGAGGAATCTTTAAGCAAAAACTACCTGGTCACTGGCATAGAGAATTTTCTTGTTCAGAAATGGGTTGGTCTGTGTACCCTGTGAAGTCCTTGTCACCTCTGATATTCACTGATTCAGTGAACAAGCAACTAAATTAACAAGCTGTTTCTCCTCTAAAAGTTAAGATAGTTTGCAAAATACTCTTGGAATCATGTCATACCAAACAATCCAATTGAAGGTGTATGCTTTGACATAACAGTTGAATCAGAATATACTAAATTGTAGTGTCAAAAGCTGTCCAGAAACACTTTATAAAGAGAAAACTTAAATCAATAGCTGAATTAGTACAGCACATCATGAGAGAATTGCTTACTATAGGCAGTTTTCCCCATTTCACTGCCTTCCTTCACTGTGACTTTATCTACCTCCCCCCACCTTCACTAATCCCCACTCTCCTATCACAGCTTTGGCCTTGAATTCAGCATTTTTCTTCAAAACAAGTTTCAAGTGATGCAGACTGTTTTCTTCAAAGTTATATTAAGCCCTTTGGACCACAGTGATTTAATAAAACAAAAATAGAGTAAGAATTACTTTTATCTTTAACAGGATAGGAAATAGTAGAAAGAAAACAGGCAGCAGTGGCAATGAAAGCATTCACATTTTTGAGCCAATAAAGCATAATAAGACCCTGAAGATGAGGTACCCCCAAAATATGAGGGAATTCCAACAATTTGGTACATTTATTCAATCAACAAATAACCTTAGTCCTTGGTTGTTTTCTCAAGATGTGTTTTCCCCTTGATTTGATTTCCTTGTGGTGACTACAGTGTTTTGCTGGGTGAAAGATGGCTATTTCCGGAAATGACCCACATTGGTATTATATTTATTACCTCTTAATGTGGCTATTGAAGTTTGGATGTTCACACTCTAAAGAGCTCACTGGGAAGATTTCTGCCTGTCCTAGAAATCTGAGTGGACCATACACTATCCACAGGAACTTGGCAATATAAGGCCTCACAAAAACAGTAGGCAACAGATGTCTTCTCATTCTGTGAAATTCTTTCTCCAGTCTTTTTTTAAAAGTGGTGTTAAAATGTTTTTAAAAAATAAAACTATGGGTGAGTTTAAAACTTCATTTAGGCGTCAGTGTCATTACTTTGGAGGCCCATTGTGCTGTTTGGCATTCATCAGCTGGAGGCAATGATGTTGTCTCATGAGGAGTTGAGAACTTGCAGGTTATCACTTTGATTAGCTGCTGTAGGCAACTGGTGGTTCCTGTAATTGCCTCTGCAACTCTAAAATGAATATACATTTTCTCTGACAAGGAAAGTGTGGGAATATGTGCTGGTAGAAGCTTTAGGTTCCTACAATGCCATGGAGATCAAATTAAAAAAGGAGAATGAGAACCTGTTGCTATAGTGCTTCATTAATTAAACATTGATTTAGAAAATACTAGTTGGCATTGACAGATTTTGAGGTTGGCTGCTGGTGGTGTAGCAGAGACAAATCTGTAAGTGGGTTAAAATGTGAATTTTCAAGATGAGGATGATGATGATGTAGTCACTGAAACCCTATCTCTTTAAAATATTAAGGGAAATTATGACATCCTTAGCCAGGCAATTGAATATCTTTTTTGAGTAATTATTGTGCAGCAATCGGTGTTTCAGCCTCGCTCTATATTGTATTGAAACAGAGAAGAAAAAAGTTTGAAAGTCCAAATGACACTTCACTCTTTGTGATGGAGGAGGAGGGGGAGGAGGCTGCAGCTAGGTCCAGGAGAAGAGATTCACCTGGCTCACATGAGAAAGTTCAGTCATGTCTAAGGAGTAGCTGTTTTCTCTCTCAATGTTTCTTTCCATTACTCTCCCATTGTGAAGCTTAACCTTGGCCTCATTTTTCCCTTCTGTTTTAAAAGAAGCATTTCTGTTTCTCCAAGAAAAACCAGGACTGGAAGTTCCAGGTAGAGACATTTTAAAGATCTCCTGACTTCAAACACCAGCTGTATGTGCACTGAATTATGAATTACAGAATTAACTAGCTCCAGAACTGGCTGGTTGACTAAGTAGCCTTTGGACCCTCTGAGCACTCCCTGGAGTCCCAGTGATTCCAGAAATAGGTAGAAATGTCAGGATTCAGGGCAGGTGTATGCCATTCTTCTGCCATTTTGACAGTCTTGTTTATTTCACATCAGCCAGACACCTGATCTTGACCCTAAGTTGTCCTTGCAATTTGGAAGTCAAAGAAGCTATTTACCTCACAAAAGGTAGAAACTTAATACTCTGATTTGTAATATCCATCTGTAAGTTATTTTTAAAGCTAGGCAACACACCATAGTTATTCAGATTCTCATTTTATACAACTCTCAAATTTTCCCCTCTTGAATCATAAAAATCAACCTCTGTTTAAAGTTTTCTGATCCTTCAATTATATGATGGTTCCTTGTTTTCCTTTCCTCTTTAAAAACGAAAAGCCAAGACAATATAATTTTCCAAAACCAAGGATATGAATATTTAAATATGTATTTCCCAGTTAAATCAAATATACATATATATATAATATAATATACACACATATGTATACAGTATATGTGTGTGTGTTCAGGCATACACATATTTATATTTTTTCTAGGAGATTTTCATTCACCTTATAGATAATACAACCTTTAAATCTAGTAGTGATGCATTAAATGAGACAATGCATTAAACCTCTATTCCAGAAAAAATAGCCTTCATGACAAGAACCTATCTCTCCTTAGAGTAAGAAACCATTAGTTTAGATACATCAGTGGAATTATGTGATGTTTCCAAAGGTGAAAAACTAAATTGTAAATTTTAGTAATTATAGGATATTTTTGGAGAAAGGGGATATAGAAAGTATCTAATGAAGGCATTAAAATAATAGTATAACATTTGATGCATTCTTCTACTCACATTTTTTATCCCTAAAATGTGTCACAAATCATGAAATTTCTCTACAGTATCTAGAACAAAATCTTAAAGAGTGGATGTTTAATAAATGCTATAACACTGTAATGGTCAGAATTGACAGAATAAATGTTTATCCTCATGATGTGTGATTGGAAAAGAATGTGAAAGAGCCCTCCCTTCTTTCCCCCCTCTTCCTTGAAACCAAAAATGTGTTTCCTCCTCAGTTACTGAGAGCCTGAAATACTTTTATTTAATTCTGGTTAAATTTTGCTTTCTCAAGAGATCCAATTTTAAAACATACATGTCATTAAGATTCATACACTTGCACATAGTCTGTACTTAAACACTTGTTGATCTCAGAGTCTACTTCACACCTAGAAAATTAGAATATTAGAAGGAAATATAAGAAGGAAAATGACAAATATTGGAGGGGATGTGGGAAAACAGAAACAATATGGCTCTATTGGTGGGACAATGAATTGCTCTAGTCATTCTGGAAAGCAGTTTGGAACTATGCCTCAAAAGCAGGCATATGCTGGTAAATGTTAGCAATCATTATCTAGGTTAAGGGGAAAAAAGTATGATAAGACAATTTTATTAATATATATTAATGTTTATTAATTAATGTATATTAATGTTTTATTATTGTACATTATAATGTACAATAATAAATAATAAATAAAACATAATATTTTTATATTAATGTAATTATTAATGTATATTAATGTTTTTCCAATACTTTCCTAAGTCTATACAATTATCCAATCAAGAAAACAATAAGTCAAACCTTAATTAGAAGCATTTATTGATTTTTAAGCTCATACTAAATATTTAACAATTGGCTCTTATAAGCAGAATCAACTTGGCTCCAGTATACTCCTGACAAAGTCCTTAAACTGTGCATAATATTTGACTAGCCATAACATTTGAAGACCTATAGCCTATAATAATGAAGGAAGAAAAAAGATCTATTTGTACAAAATATTCAAAACAGCTCCTTTTGTTATAGCAAACAACAGGGTGCTAAGGGAATGCCCATGAAATAGAGAATGACTGAAAAAAGGTTATATGAATATAAGGAAATATTGTATCATAAGAAATTATGAAACGGACAATTTCTGAGAAAGCTGGGAATGCCTATATAAACTGATCTAAAGTAAATTAACAATCAGGAGAATAATTTCTATATTGACATTATAAGGAGTTACAAATTTGAAAACCTTTAGAACACTGGTCAAAAATGATAATCCATAAATCTATAGGACTGCATATGAAATATACTCACAGTCTACAAACACAGATGATGGATTCAAGATGAAAAATATGACATTTTTGGACATGGTCAGTAGAGCAATTTGCATTATTTAACTAGCATGTTTGTTGTTAGTGGGCTTTTTTGTTTTGTTTTGGTTTTGTTCGTATATGGAGGGAACAGGAAAAATAAATGCTACTTTAACGTTAAAAATGAAACTTTTGGGGAAGAAAAGAAAAAAATGCTTGTTGATTTATTGATTGATTAGGTTGAATATTACCTTTTCCAGAAGCTCCCATTTTAATATGTAAATGTTCTTTGGAATCATAACACCTTGAGTGACTAATATTTGAATATATTTCATCTTAAGAGGAAACATTAGGCATGAGATTAGAGTGGGAGAGAGAGAAAGAGAAAGGCTGTTGAAGAGGAAAGGGGCCCAGAAAAGGGTATATGAGGAATACTGTAGGAAACATGTATCTACTTTTTGAATTCTTTTGCTGGGTCAACACTGGACCTAATGAAAAGGATTCAGAGCTTAAGTCACTTTGGACCTTATTGGGTAAGCTACTACTTCAAATTCAGGCCGTGTTTACAGGAATCACAAAATATTAGAGAGGGTGAAAATTGTGGAGATATTCTAATTTAACAAATGAAAAATTGTGGACCAGAGATATTAAGTGACTTAGAAGATTACAGACAGAGCTAAGACTAGAACCCTGAACACAATTTTCTCCCAAAGTCCACGGCTTTTCTCATGAATTAAGTTGTTTTGTCAGTACAACAAAAATGCTTTGGGGAAAAGACTTTGAGGGCAGAGACAATGTTTTCTATGCTTGTCTCCCCCAGCATAGTACCTTGATCAATAAATACTTGTTGAATAAATGACTGGGAAAATGGCAAATTTTGTGTATAGATCTTTCTAAATACTGAAAATGTGAAACCTAAAAAGTTATATAGCCTAGAGGCACAGTCTGGATATGATGGTAGTGAGCTTATATAACTATCAATTCTCTATACAGAGAATTGCTCCCATGGGGCTTGCTACACCTGTCAATCATGTCTAACTGCTAGCCAATCATGAAATAAACCTGGGATTCTATAGTTACTCTTCTCCCTTCTAGTTCAGAAAAATATACATCGTGATAGAGAGCTTACTTGGTGTTCAGTAAGAGCCCAGAATTCTAGGTGTTTCTCCTAAGTATTGATGAATGTTTAAATGATTCAAAGGTGAGCTCTCAATCTACCACAGTTATGGGGATTGTTTTCCTTTATGGGAAGGGAAAAAGGAAAGTTCATTTGACAGTAGGAGAAAAAATTGGATTATTTAAATATTGATGAAATATGGAATTTTAAAAATTTACTTTGTGGGAATCTTAATCACTAAAACATCAAATATTTTTGAACATTAGAAAGGTTACATTGACCCCAACAAGATATTAACAACTACAAAAGGCACTGTAGCATTGTGGTTAGAGACCTAGTCTTGTAGCATTAAGCTCTGATTCTAACACAAATTGATTATATGACCTCAAGAAATTCACTTAATATCTTAGGAACTTAAGTAATTTTCTAAAATTAAGCTATATAGAAAGTGCTGATCTGCCTGGGTATGGAAATTCTTCATGAGTTGCCTAATATCAATAGAAGCTCAAGGCTGGTCCAAACAAAAGAAAAAATAACACAACTACACTGTAATTTTAAATTCATTTTGGATCTTATTAATATTATGAGTCAAAGTACTTCAAATCATCTCTTTTCAAGGAAATTTTAGTGCTTTCAAAAACAATTGTTTAAATAACTTTGCATTTCTAAACTAAAATGGAAACAAATATCTGTAATATGTAGAAATTTATTTTTCACAATTTTATTTTGAAATTATTTTGAAAATATACTTTTAATTCATTGAATTCTTTAGTTTCTATCTGTAGTGTCAGAGAAGACACCACTAATTGACAATCTCATGAATATTAGCCAATAGGATGGTGCAGCTATTTATAAATCTAGTATTGTAATATCTATAAGCAGCCTCCATATTATAAGTAGTGAGAGGAGTGGGATGTACTGCTTCCATGGCAGGAAAATTAATTTCAGTTCTGAACACTACATTCTAAGTAGAAGCATGGACTAAATAGAATATGGTTACTGCAACTTTACCAGGCTAAAGGAAATGGGGATGTTAAGTTTGAGAAGAAAAGACCGAAAGGACACATAGTTATTTTTGAAATATGTGATGAATTTATCATTGATACAAAGGGCAGAATGAACACATTTAGTTGTACTTATATTTAGGGAACAAGTTAGAGAGCAACAGATTTGTGGTCTAATATTTTTTTTCTTTTTCTTTCTCTTTTTTTTCCTTTTTTCCTTTTTTTTTTTTTTTTCTTTTTTTTTTTTTTTAAATAACTTTTTATTGACAGAACCCATGCCAGGGTAATTTTTTACATTATCCCTTGCACTCACTTCTGTTCCAATTTTTCCCCTCCCTCCTTCCACCCCCTCCCCCAGATGGCAACCAGTCCTATACATCTTAAATAGGTTACATTATATCCTAGATACAATATATGTGTGCAGAACCGAACAGTTCTCTTGTTGCACAGGGAGAATTGGATTCAGAAGGTAGAAATAACCTGGGAAGAAAAACAAAAATGCAAGCAGTTTACATTCATTTCCCAGTGTTCTTTCTTTGGATGTAGCTGCTTCTGTCCATCCTTGATCAATTGAAACGGAGTTAGATCTCTTTGTCGAAGAAATCCACTTCCATCAGAATACATCCTCATACAATATCATTGTTGAGGCATATAATGATCTCCTGATTCTGCTCATTTCACTTAGCATCAGTTCATGTAAGTCTCGCCAATCCTCTCTGTATTCATTCTGCTGGTCATTTCTTACAGAACAAGAATATTCCATAACATTCATATACCACAATTTACTCCAATCATACTCCAACCATACTCCAACCACTACTCATCCATTCATTTTTCAGCTTCTAGCCACTACAAACAGGGCTGTGTGGCCTAAGATTAAGGGGAAAGAAAAGACTTTCTATTAATTAAAATTTTAAAAAAGCCCAGGGAAGGTGTTTTGTGTGAAATAATGATCCCTACAATAGAGGATAATCTAGCAAAACTTGGAAAACTATTTGGTAAAGGTATATTATAAAAAGATTTCTGTATTAGAAATTTTGAAATCTTTATTTATTTAATATCTGGGATTATAGAGTGACTATTTTTTTTTCAAAATTAGAGGGGGCAAATGGGATATAAATCAAATTATACTACTTCTAAGATAATGTTTGAGGTTAGTAGTTTGTTTTAAATTAGGCAAAATGCAGTAGCTTAAAAAGCATGGGCAACTAGGTAGAATGGATAGAATGGAGAGTGCTGAGTCTAAAATTAGGAAGACATTTTCCTGGGTTCAAATCTGGCCTCCAAAACTTACTAGCTGTATGACCCTGTTCAAGTCACTAAACTCTTTTGGCCTCAGTTTCCTCATCTGTAAAATGAGTTGGAGAAGAAAATGGTAAACTACTCCAGTGTCTTTGCCATGAAAACCATAAATAATGTCACAGAATCAGACAAGACTAAAACAATGAAACAGAGAGGTATGGATGGCAATACTCCCTGAAATCTATTTTTAATTCTACCAAGTTTCAAATTCCAAGTAGAGTGACCTATTAAAAGAAAAAAAAAAAGGGAAAAAATGTAAGCAAACAACCTGAGTGAAATATTTAGCAATTAAATTAAGGGTTGCAGATAACATGTTTTCTGGCTGCTTTTTCCACACCTATAAAAACACTCTGGACCTCTCAACAAAACAAGACAATATGAGGTGGGTTTTTTAATTTTTCATAAAACAATCCCCATTGTTGAAACAAATTACTATCACAACATAGAGTGACAGCATGACAGTTTGGTAGGTTATTAATGGGAATGACAGTCTGCAAATCAGAAATCATGATAATGCATCTCCATTACCATGAATGATAGCAATAGCAATTGAGGTTTAACTGAATAAGTAGAAAACACACACACACACATACAAAGAAACTATGGAAAATCAATGGAGGAAAAACCCAAATCTTATCTATATGTGTTTATGTGTGTGTGTGTGTGTACACACACACACATATATATACACACAGACACCTATGTATATATACATATATAATTATGTATTTATGTATATATACATATATTTATGTATGTATAAATACAAACACACATACACATAATATATATATAGACACAATATACTCTTCCTTTTCCCACATAACCCTAAAATAATTGACAAATCATGGGGGGCAACAATAATCAAAAGTTTCATATTCCTTATCATCATTCTACTATCATTCTGGACACACTCAACAATTCAAAATCTGGCCAAGAGAAAGTAAATGGAATGCATAAATGATAGCTAGATAGATACATAATATACATATATGTATATATGTGATTTACATAGGTAGACAAAGACAGATGTATAGATATAGATAGACAACATAAGGGGCTAGCTATTTAATCAGTGTATATAAAATCACCAACAAATCTCTGATTCTGTGTTTTCCAAGTAATGGAATCAGAATGAAATCAGATAAAGAATAGCAATTTTGAGGTTGTGGTTTTTGTCTTAATTTCAAAGTGATCTACAAGTTCTGGCACTTTTAGGTCATATATCTTAAGGGAATAGGTTTCAAAAACAGTTAATATTGTTAATCCTCTACAATATCTGATGCTTCATTATATTGGAGGTGACTCTGGGTTTTTGAGAATATGTATCCATATCAAAGCTGTTATAAGTTACATAAAGATGGAATGGCTTCAAGTCAAATTTTAGGATGCACCATAAAATCAGCATCTATAAGTATGGAAAAGATCATTTCTAGAATATAGAACACCAAATAGTGATGTATATGTGTGTATATATGTTTGGTAAAACAGTTAAAATGACAAAATACTTCTCAGATCTGAGTTTCTGCATTAATGAAGGAGGAATGTCAGAAAAAAATGAGCAAAGGAAACTAAAAATTCCAAAATTTAAGATTCTGTATAAGATTTTAGATGTTTTTTCAAATATTAATTAAATCAGTGGTGTGCCTAATGTGAGGTCAACAATTAATCAACAATAATCAACAAGACAATATTCTCTTAAAAGGACTGAACCATAACCAAACTAGCATCCTCAAAATGAATGAAACCAGAAGTCATACAGAAGTTGCAGCTGAATGGAAAGACAGCTCCCAGGTTGTCCTTGGAGAGGCAATTAAAGAGTTGGCAGAGTTGGGTTCATCAGGTGCCCAAAGGCATCAGAAAACCCCATCATTTTCTGGGACACTTGGTCATCTTGCTTTGCAATATTCACATTACGCATAAGTAAACAAACCATCACGAAGATAATTGCAGCTTTAAGTGCCAACATCTGCTTCAAAAAATGAAAGAGTAGAGATATTCAATAAAGCATTTGATGAGATTTTCCAAAAGGAATAATTATATAGCCTGGATATTTTATAATTTCAACATAAAAGGGGTAGAGATATTATGTCAAAAAGTTTATTAGAAAATAACATTTGTGATTAAGAATTGAGAATACAAAGGTTCACAAAATACTCAGAAGCCTCAAAGCTATACTTCATTAATATTTTTCTTCCAAAGAGAGTTGAAGGGTGTTGGATAGAGTGAAATTGTTAGAAGATATATGAAGGTACTTGGTTGAACTTGATGATCTTCCAAAGTTTGTTCTGTCTATATAATTTAGTAATCCAGACAATTCAAACAAAATTCAAACCTTAAAAAAACAATGAAGCTGAAATGAGAAGAGTATTGTTCAAGAGGAAAAATTGTCTCATTAAATATCTGATAAAAGACTGATATGCAAGATAGATATGGAATTAAAGCAATGCCTTGGACAAAAAGTGTTTCCACATTATATATCCAAGAGTGGTTCCCAAATAGATAAGTGGTTAATGTATTAGTACGGCATTCAAAAAAAATTAAACCAAGTTATTGTGAACCATGTGACCAAATATTCCAAATCACTGATTAATAGAGAAATATAACCATTCTGAGGTTTCTTCCCAAACATGTTAATTTGGTAAAGAAATTGTAAATGTTGGATAAACTGTGAAGATAGAAATACACTAGTACAGCATTAGAGGATCTAGAAGTTATTTCCTGATTCTACAGAGCAATCTGTAATAATCCAAGTAAAGTCGTTTGATTGTGCTTTACCTGAGAAATTTTTTGAATCTATACTCCAATTAAGACAAAGACAGAAAAAGTTCTATATTTATTGAAATATAGTAGCCCTTTTTTCTAAATTAAAAAGAAACAAAATATAAATAAAATGTACTATTTATTGGGAAAGAGTTAAACGGAGTATGGCATTATAGAGATAGCATAATATGGTACAAAAAGTACTGGACCAAGTGACCTAAATTTAATGCTGGCTTTAAGGCTTGTTACCGATTTGGCATTGAACAGATCTCAATATCTCTGGGTCTCAATTTTCTGATGTGTAAAAATGAGAGGTTTGGATTTCATTTTGTAGTTTCCTACAAGTTCTTATTTTTTTAGATTTTCTTTTTTATTATTATTATAGTATTTTTTTTTATTTACAGAATATATGCATGGGTAATTTTAAAACACTGACCTTTGCAAAACCTTATGCTCCAATTTTTCCCCTCTTTCCTCCCATCCTCTCCCCTAGATGGCAGGTAGTCCAATACATGTTAAATATGTTAAAGTATATGTTAAATTCAATATATGTATACACATTTATACAATTATCTTGCTGCATAAGGAGAATCAAATCTAGGAAAAAAATCTGAGAAGGAAAACAAAAATGCAAGCAAATAATAACAGAAAAAGTAGAAATACTATGTTGTGGTCCATATTCATTTCCCATAGTTCTCTTTCTGGGTGTAGCTGATTCTTTTCTTTACTGCACAATTGGAACTGGATGAATCATATCATTGTTGAAAAGAGCCATATTCACCAGAGTTGATCATCATATAATCTTGTTATTGCCATGTATAATGATCTCCTGATTCTGCTTATTTTACTCAGCATCAATTCATATAAGTCTCCCTAGGCCTTCCTGAAATCATCCTACTGGTCATTTCTTACAAAATAATAATATTCCATAACATTCATATACCACAATTTATTTGCAATTTATTTATCCATTCTCCAATTGATGGGCATTCATTCAATTTCCAGTTTCTAATCACTACAAAAAGGGCTGCCACAAACATTTTTGTTTGTCCCTTTCCCTTCTTTAAGAACTCCTTGAGATATAAGCCCAGTAGTAATATTGTGGATCAAAGGGTATGCACAGTTTGATAACTTTTTGAGCATAGTTCCAAATTGCTCTCCAGAATGATTGGATTCATTCACAATTCCACCAACAATGTACAAGTGTCCCAGTTTTCCCACATCCCCTCCAAAATTCATCATTACTTTTTCCTGTCATCCAAGCCAATTTGACAGGTGTGTAATGGTATCTCAGATTTGTCTTAATCTGTATTTTTCTGATCAATAATGATTTGGAACACCTTTTCATCTAACTAGAAATAATTTCAATTTCCTAATCTGAAAATTGTCTGTTCATATCCTTTGACCATTTATCAACTGGAGAATGGCTTGATTTCTTATAAATTTGAGTCAATTCTCTATATATTTTGGAAATGAGGTCTTTATCAGAACCTTTGAATGTAAAAATGTTTTCCCAGTTTATTGCTTCCCTTTTAATCTTGTCTGCATTAGTTTTGTTTTTACAAAAACTTTTTAACTTAATATAACTGAAATTTTCTATTTTGTGATCAATAATGATCTCATTCTTTTTTGGTCACAAATTCCTTCCTCCTTCACAGGTCTGAGAGGTAAACTATCCTATGTTCTTCTAATTTATTTGTATCTCATTCTTTATGTCTAGATCATGAACCCATTTTGACCTTATTTTGGTTTACACTGTTAAGTGTAAGTCAATACTTAGTTTCTGCCATATTAATTTCCAATTTTCTCAGCAACTTTTGTCAGCAGCTTATCCCCAAACCCAAAAGTTTGGGTTTTTCAAACACTAGATTGCTATAGTTGTATTGACTATTTTTTGTCCTGTGAAGCTATCAACTAGTCTATTTCTTAGCTAGTACCAAATGGTTTTGATGACCGCCACCTTCCATTTGATTTTTTTTTTCATTAGTTCCCTTGAAATTCTTGATCTTTTGTTCTTCCAGATGAATTTTGTTGTTATTTTTTCTAGGTCATTAAAATAGTTTTTTGGGAGTCTGATTGGTATAGCACTAAATAAATAGACTAGTTTAGGTAGTATTGTCATCTTTATTATATTTGCCTGACCTATCCAAGAGCACTTAATATTTTTCCAGTTATTTAGATCTGACTTTATTTGTGTGGGAAGTGTTTTGAAGTTTTGCTCATACAGTTCCTCAGAGATTTCAAATATTTTATCCTATTGATGGTTATTTTAAATGGAATTTCTCTTTGTATCTCTTACTGTTGGATTTTGTTGGTGATGTATAAAAATGCTGATGATTTATAAGGATTTATTTTGTATTCTGTAACTTTGCTAAAGCTGTGGATTATTTCTAATAGCTTTTAAGTAGATTCTCTGGGATTCTCTAAGTATACCATCATATCATCTGCAAAGAGTAACAAATTTGGTTTCCTCATTACCTACTCCAATTCATTTAATCTCTTTTTCATCTCTTAGTGCCAAAGCTAGCATTTCTAATACAATATTAAATAGTAATGATGATAGTGGGCAACCTTGTTTCATGCTTGATCTTATTGGGAATGGTTCTAATTTGTCCCCATAACATAGGAGACTTACTCATGGTTTTGAATAGATGCAACTGACTATTTTAAGGGAAAGTCCATTTATTCCTATACTTATTGCTCTAATTTCCTCTTCATTACTGGAAAGTTCTCCCTTTTCATTTTTAAAATTAATAATTTGATTTTTCTCTTTCCTTTTTAAAATCAAATTTACCAAAGATTTATTTATTTTGTTGGGTTTTTTCATAAAACCAACTCTTAGTTTTATTTATTAATTCAATAGTTTTTTCTTTCAATTTTATTAATCCCTCCTTTTATTTTTACAGTTTTAAGTTCAGTATTTCATTGGGGCTTTTAAATTTGCTCTTTTTCTAGCCTTTTTAGTTGCAAGCCAATTCATTGATCTTCTCTCTCTCTATTTTATAAAATTTCCCCTTATTACTGATTTGGCTGCATCCCACAAATTTTGGCATGTTGTCTCATGATTGTCATTCTCTTGGATGAAATTATTAATTGTGTATATGGTTAGCTTCACCAATTAACTCTCTCTCTCTCTCTCTCTCTCTTTCTTTTGCTGAGGTATTTGGGGTTAAATGACTAAGTGACGTGCCCCAGGTTTGATTTATCTAATTCTGAGAGTGCAAGGTTGAGATTTCCCATTATTATAGTTTTGCTGTCTATTTCTTCTTGCAGCGATCTTAATTTCTGCTTTTGGAATTTGAATGCTATACCACTTCGAGTGTATATGTTTAATATTGATATTGCTTCATTATCTGTAGTGTCCTTTAGCAAGATATAGTTTCTTTCCTTAACTCTTTTTATTACATCAATTTCTGCTTTTGCTTGATTTGTGATCAGCATGGCTACCCCTGCTTTTTTTTTTTTTTTTTACCTCACCTGAAGCATAATAGATTCTGCTCCACCCTTTTACCTTTACTCTGTATGTATCACCCTGCTTTAAATGTGTTTCCTGTAAACAACATATTGCAGAATTTTGGCTTTTAATTCAGTCTGCTACTTGCCTCCACATTATGGGAGAGTTGACCTCATTCACATTTCAGTTAAAACTACTAATTTTGTATTTCCTGACAACTTATTATTCCCAGATTATACTTTTCTCTTTCCTTTCCTCCTTTCCCCCCTCCCTAGTATTAAACTTACAGGCACCACTTGCCTCAAGCAGCCCTCCCCCTTTGAATCCCTCCCTCTTAGAGTCCCTTTCCCTTCTTATACCTTTCCCCTACTATTTCAGTATTCCATTCTGTTTAGCTTACCCCTTTCCTTTTCTCTCTTCCCCTCCCACTTTTCAATGAGGTGAGAGGTTTCTCTGTAAAATAAATACATCTAATATTTTCTCTTTGAGCTAAATCAGATGAGAATAAAATTCACACAATGTTCATTCTCCTTCCTTCTTTCCCTCAGTTACAATAGGTTTCCTTTGCCTTTTCATGAGATATAATTTTTCTCTTTTAATCACCACTTTTCTCTTTCTCTGGTACAAGCCCCTTCCCACCTCTAGTTCCTTTTTTATATTATAACAACAAAATCACATTATCCATGCACTCTCTACATATGCCTGTAACAGAAATACAATTGTGAAGAGTTCTTTTACCTTTTTATGCTTCTATTGAGTCCTATATTTGGAGCTCAATTTTTTTGTTTAGCTTTGGTTTTTTCATCAGAAATAAATGGAATTCACCTATGTCATTGAATGCCTATCTTCTTCCCTGGAAGAAAATGCTCAGTTTAGTGAGGTAGTTTATTCTTAGCTGCATTCAAAGTTCCTTTGCCTTTTAGAATATCAGATTCCAGGCTCTTTGATCCTTTAATGTGGAAGCTGCTAGATCCTGACTAATTGAATGATCCTTATTGTGGCTCCTCAGTATTTGAATTTTTTTCTGGCTACTTGTTATATTTTTTCCCTTAGTCTGATAGTTCTGAAATTTAGACACAATATTCCTTAGAGATTTAATTTTGGGGTCTCTTTCAGTAGGTGTTTAATGAATTCTTTCAATGGCTATTTTACTTTCTGATTCTTTGACATCTGGGCAGTTCTTTTTAATGATTTCTTGAAAAATAGTATCTAGGCTCTTTTTTAAATCATAATTTTCAGAGAGTCTAATAATCCTTAGATTATCTCTCCTAGATCTATTTTCCAGGTCTCTTGTTTTCCCAAACAGGTATTTAATATTTTTTCTAATTTTTCTTTTTCTTTTTGGTTTTGCTTAATTGATTCTTGATGTCTCATCAAGACATCCATTTCCCTTTGTTCAGTTCTTATTTTTAGTGAATTATTTTCTTCTTTACTTTTTCTTTAACTTCTTTTTTGTAATTATCCTTGAGTTGTTAAATGAGTTGTTTTGTTCTATGGAATTTTTTTTTCCATTTCACAATTTTTTTTAAGAAATTATTTTTTTTTTCCCATTCATGAATTCTGTTTTCCTTGGAGTTCTTTACCTTTTCCATTTCACATTCCAGGGAGTTGTTTTCTTTTCCCACTTTCTGAAACCTTTCTTGTAATGAATTATAAGCCTTTTCCAGACCCTCTTGCAGAGTTTTCCTTTCCTTACCCCATTTTTCTTCTAGCTCTCTTTTAATATCCTTTTTAATTTCTTCTACAAGAGTCTTGTGTGGTGGGGACCAAGTTATACCCACCTTTGGGGCTTCATCTGGAGACAATATGCTTTTAGTCTCATCAGGGTTTGAAATCTGTTCTCTTTCACAATAGAAGCTGTCTATAGTTAGAGCTCGCTTTACCTTTTTACTCATTTTAAAAAAAATGGCATCTTCTTTTAGGATATGGAGGTTCCAAGCTTCCTCTACAGACCTGGAAGTGACAGTGGCTGCAGTGGGATCAGCAGCTGTGGTGGGATCAACGGCTGTGCTAGATTTGTGCTGAGTCACTCCCAATGCTGGGTGGGTGTGGCCAAGTCCCGTGAGACTCTGGTACTTTGGGGAACATTTTTTTAACCTTTTGTGTTTGTATTGGATGTTTTATAACTTCTCTGTTGAACTACTGGCTTGCAGCCAGGGCAGAGTAGCCAACACTGTGGTAGAATCCTCTCCGTAGATTCTCTGCCCTGGGGAGACTGCACCACACTCTGGGTCTGCTCAGCATGTGCTGGCCTCTGTGACTGTGCCTGGCCTTCTCCCGTACTGCACCCAATCAAAACTGACCTTTTCTGGTGATCTTAAAAATTATCTTTTGCTGATAATTTGCTGCACTCCCAATTCTGTCAGCCTAGCACTTTTTCAGAGGCTGAATTTCTTATTTTGTGTGAGAGTATTAGGAGAGCTCAGAGGGAAGCATGTGTCCTCTCCACCATCTTGTTCCTACCAGTTCTAAGATGCTATTTTAATGTAATCAAAAATTATCGAACAATAGGAAATGATGAATATGGGAAATACAGAGGAACATGGGCAGAATTGAATAAACCAATTTAGAGCCAAGAGAATTAGAACATACAATGACTATAAAAATATAAATGAAAAGCATCAGTAAAATACACCTTAAGATTAATTATAATGATCAGTATTGGAGGAGAAATCACAAAATATACATTTCTTCCTTTCCAAGAAAGGTGGAACATTAAAGGAAAGACAATTTTGTTTCTATTTTCAGATGCCATTTTTAGTCAACTTATTTTTTTAACTGTTTTTCTTTGTTCCAAAGGAGTACTGAATAGCAAGGTGGGGCAGATTGCTATGTTGGGAAATGATTGTGGTACATGAAAAACAAAAGGCTTTAAATAAAATGTATTTTGGTTCACATAATTATTTAAATGTATTCGATAGACCACTCACCAAACTGATCAAGAGAGCTTTAAACTGAAGTGTGAGTTAGGGCATAATTGAGAATGGAAAGTGCTCAGATAGCATAGTTTTTAAAAAGTCTATGGCAGATACCATGTATGAAATTTTAAACAACATTGATTTGAAGTCAGGGGACCTAGTCTGCTAGTCTGAAATCACAACTTGATACCTACTCTCTAACTTGTTTGATATTGAACAAACCACTTATCTTTCCTGGACCTCTGTTTCCTCAAATGTGAAAAATGACAAATAAGTGATAATTGATTTCTAAATAAAGCCCTTTCAGGTTATAAAAAGCCTGTCAATGATTGAGTTCTAAACTGATCTGTTTAAGGAAGTTATTGACTCCAAAAATGGATATATATACACAAGTAAAGACACATTTATTATCAACATTTCTTAGAAGAGATTAACTGATACAAAAGAGTTAACACAATAAGAAGGCTGGAGACCCCCCAAAACTACCTCAGTGGCAAATATTTGAGTGGAAAGATATAGCAACCAGAGCAATAACTATCAAAAATATAAATAGGCTGTTCTTTCTGTGGTGACAAAGAACTGGAAACTAAGGGCATGTCTACTACCACATGATGAATGGCTGAATAGGTTGTGGTATATGATTGTGATGGAGCATTATTGAGCTATAACAAATAGAGAGTGAATGATTTAACAAGAGAAATGGCAAAAATCATATGCACAATGGAGAAAATGCAGCCAGAAGAACAATTTTTATTATAACATCAATATTTTTAAAATAAAAAGAGGACTTTTATAAATTGATAAAGAATGAAACTCAGGAGGACTATTTATACAATAATAAGAAGCAGAACCAGTAGAACAATTCACATAATTACAAGATTGTAAAAACAAATAACATTGACAACTAAGATCAATGCAATGACCATTCATAATTCTAGAGGACCAATGTTGAAATATTACATAGGTGATGTATTTAGAGTACAGAATAAGACATATGTGCATATGTACATGCACACACACATATATTTATATGTATAGGTACATATATGTGTATGTGTGTGTGTGTGTGTGTGTGTGTATTGAGGGAATTTGTTTTGCATGCCTATGCATGTTCATTACAAATTGTTTTTTTTCTTTTTCCCGGGGAAGTAGCTAGGATGAAGAAAAATAGATTTGTTTATTTTTTAGAGAGAGAAGTGAAAGGAATTTTAGATATACAATGATGCAAGACCATTGAGATGAGGTCACAGTAATTTAGTTTCACTTTGTTAAAAGATACCTTTGACAAAGTGGAAAAATTATAAATGTTTATAATATAAAAACAAAATGTGGGCAAAATAAAACCTCCCACAACCCAGAGATATACTAGTTATGTAGTAAGAGTTACATATGTCTTTATATCTCTGAAATATTAAAAGAACTAGAGAGATTATCCTATAGCACATTTGGAACATACTCTATAAATGATTTACAGAAATGGACAATAATCAGTGTGAATGAGAAACAACAAAGTTTTGTGCTCTGCAGTAGGAGTGGTTAAATATATATTTATAAAATAACAAATCTATCAAAGTTTCTATGTGCTATTACTAGTATAACTCAGGTTCAGAATTGGAGCATATGTAGAAAACTGCCCTTATTGATGGAAGGGAGGGATGACTCAGTTCTGAATGATGTTGTAAAGTGTAGAATTAATACAAGAAATTAGGGGAAATAGAGAAATTATTCCTTCTTGTTTTGAGAAAGGGAACACAGATATTTCCAGACTTTCTTTAGGAAGAGCCCAAACCCACCCACTCCCTCTCTCTCAAAAATGTGGATCTTTGACATTTCCCTGATTTTACAAGTTTTTTTTTTCCCCCAGAGACTTCAAAGAATATCTTTCATTAGATGAGAGTAGGGCCTTTCTCTCTCTCTCTCTCTCTCTCTCTCTCTCTCTCTCTCACACACACACACACACACACATTTAATTTGTTATCTTGCTAATTGGAGGAAAGTTCATTCACTTTGTGTATTGGTGAGTTTATTATAGTCTATCAAATTTAGCTGATTCTGATTTGCTGTATTCTTGAATAAATGGGTTTCTTTGTCATTCATTACTTTCATTGGTCTTTTGTGTAACTGGTATTTGGTAGGAAGGGATGAAGCCTTTGGATAGTGTTGGGGCATTCTTTCAATTTGAAGGGATAATAACCAGTGAAATGACTCGAACCTAAGAAAATTATTCTTCTAGATTAGAAATATATGGGTATTGGGAGGGTAGATCAGATAGGCAATTCTATCAATACTCTTCTCTCACAGAAGAGGGGCTCCTTTTTGGCTCTCCTCCAAATAGGAATCAAAGTATCCCTGAGAGAGGTGTGGACAAGAATCTCAAAATAGCAACCAAAGCTTCCTCATGAGCCACAGTTAGGAAATTCATGAAGACATACATATAATCTATAAGGGTAGCATACCCAAACACCTTATAAATAAAATTAATTGACATTTATAAAATTCTTTCTTCCACTGAATACTATTCAGATGTTAAATTAAGGTGTAATGGACCTTGTGTCTTGAAAACTATGCTAATGAAATATATACTTTGACAGTTTCTGCAAAGCTGGAATGATTTATCTATTATCCAATGATGAACTATTTAAGTTCAAAATCTCCATTTTGAGGAAGAATTCAGAACAACCATACTTCATTTTCTGGGCTTCATCATCATACCTAAGTTCCATTCTCCTTCTGCTCTCATAGTACCCTTCTCTCATTGTTGAATTTCTTCTAGTGATTGTATATTGAATAATGACTTTGCCAGTCATCCTTTATGATCTAAAATTTACCATTATGCCCTCTCAAACATACCAATGTCCTTCCTTTGTTTTTCATGACCTTTTTATTCAATGTCTTCCCCTCCTGAATGTAAATCCCATAAGTGCAGGGGCTATTTCTTTTTGCTTGTATTTGTAATGCAGATGCTTAGCACAGCACTTGGTACATAATATATGCTCAATAAATGCTTGTTGATTTGACAACTCAGAATGCTTAACCACTCATGCCTGAGTGGGTGAGGATTCACCTATATGTATTTCTGATCAAATGTTTTGAGATGATATTTAACAGCAATGTAAATGTTAAACACTATGAGCTTTGCTACCAGATGATGATTTTATTTATTTTGGCCATGGTTACTCAGGAAAGTTGACTACTATGATGTGGGAAGTGGCAGTATTCTCTTAGCAGAGGGAGCACCCACACTAAAGCACTTGAATTTTTTTCATGGGGAAAAAATAAAAACTCCCATTTGAATAAAAAAATATGTGTTATGATAGCATAGGGTGTGGGAAACTAGGCTTCACAGAAATGAATTTTTAAAAACTACAATAGAGTTTTAGATGTTAATAAGCTCAATAGCTATTACCAAACACTGTGTTGAGTGTATTATAATTATTTCATTTGATCCTCTCAATAACTCTGGGAGGTAGATGCTATTATTTTCCTTAAAATTTTTATAGAGAAGGAAACTGAGGAAAATAGATGTTGTGTCATTGCTAAGAGAGCTAATGTAAATATGAGTAGAATTTATATAAGTATATGACAAGACTGAAGGGAGTTTAGAACCATTGATCAGACTATAACAATTGTATTGTATTCTGATCTAAGTCCTATCTTTTGATAGAGTTATTGACAAACTAAATTAGAGAAGTAACAGAGGGAAAGAAAGAAAATGCTAATAGGACTGGAAACCAAGTTCTTTATTAAACACATGTATATGTGCATGCACATGCATGTTTATGTACACATATGTATATGTGGATATATATACACACATATATATAAACATATTGGTATACAAGTATATGTGCATTTATATCCATATGTACTTATACACACATAATATGTACATGTGTTTTCCTATATAGGTGTGCATATTTATGTCAATATACATGCATGATAAATATACAGAATAGCTTTACAAACATTTTACCAGAGATTATATCCTCCCTTAGTCTTCTATTTCCAGCTAAACATAGGTAGGTAGATGATAGATAGGTAAATGATAGATGGATATAAATGCATACACACATGTATATAAACACATATGCATAGTGTATATATATGTATATTTTATGTGTGCATATATATACATATGTGCATGTCTATGCATATTGTATTTGTGCGTATGTACATATGCATGCACACATCTATGCATATGTATGTTATATGTATAAATGCCTATGTGTATTGTGTTTTGTGTGTGTGTGTTCTCTTCCATTTCTTTGTTTGACATTACTGAGATAAATCAAAAAAGACAGGTGCAAAAGAGTCTGCATTGCAAGAGGGCTGATCATTCTGCATGAGATCTAGGAGAGGTTAGAACCTGTCCCTGGGAGCATTTGACTACTAACTAGCATGAAGTAGGTAAAGAATAAGGAAGTCTTCCAGAGACTTGGGGTCATCCAGACCCCTAAAAGAGAAGTAAATGCTAACAGTGACATTTTTATGATGCTTTGAGATCTCCAAATCATTTAACATGTATTGGCTTATTTGAGCTTTACAATAGTACTTCAGGTACCATTTTACTGATGAGTTAACTCATGTCAAATAGTGAATAATATGGTATTCAAATACAGTTCCTGCCTTTTCCAGCTCCCATTTTATCACACTACCTTAGTATAAAGATAATTTGTCATTGAAAAAAGCAGTACAGTAAGGCTGAGTGCCTCATAAAGCAGCACTGGTCCCAACAATCATAGATTGTATTTAAGTTAAATTAGAAAGAAAAATCCCATTCTCTGTATTTCTTTTTTTAAACTGTTACATTATCCATTAGTTTCCTATGAAATGATTTTGTGAAAAATAAAAACCCAATCTTTGAAGGTTGAACCAACAAGAAAGGGAATTTCCTGTACCTCCAACAGAATGATAACAACATCTGATTTTTTAAAAAAGTGCTTTAAGACATGCAAAGCATTTGTCAGGTATTATCTCAATTGATTAACCTAAGTTCTCTCACAACTCTAAATTCTATAAACCTGTGATATTGTACAAAACAAAATGACTAACCCATGCAGTTAATAAGTGGCAGAACCAAGCTAGATTCTTGGATTGTAATCTATTTTTATTTAATGATAAGAGACAGACATGACTCTCCAGTGTCCCATTTATAATTTTCTTGGTAAAAATACTGCAGTGGTTTGCCATTTCCTTCTCCAGCTCAATTTGCAAATGAGGAAACTGAGGCAAATAGAGTTAAGTGACTTCCCTAAGGTCGTACAGCTACTAAGTGTACTACTATGCCATTTAGACACATCTAATATGTATTTCTCTTTCAATAATTCAACACAGTATAAACAGTCATTACAATATAAAAGGTACTAAAGAGAAAATAGAAGGAAAATGACACAAATCTTATCCTAATAACATCTTTTGAAATATTTTATTTTCCCCCAATGATGTCAAGAAAATTTTTAGCATTAATTTTTTACAAGATTTTGAGTTTCAAATTTTTCTCTCTCCTGTACTGCCTCCTCTCACCTCTTCTAAAAATGGTAAACAGTCTTATATAATTTATACATGTGCTATTATGTAAAGCCTATTTCTTGTGACTAACAAGTCACAGGTCTAAAAGAAAAAAACAGATCAAAAGAGAAAAAAGAACATAAGAAAGAATAAAGTAAGTGAAAAAAATGCTACAATCTGCATTCTAAATCAATCAGTTCTTTCTCTGATGGATAGTATTTTCCTTCATTATTCCTTTGTACTTATCTTGGTTCATTGTGTTGCTGAGAAAAGCTGAGTAAATCATGGTTGATTATTATTCAATGTTGCTAATACCAAGTACAATGTTTTTCTTCTTACTTTGCATCAGTTTGTATAAAAATTTTCAGGTTTTCGTGGAATCTGCTTATTTAGAACACAATAGTAATAGTACTAATACTAATAGTAGAACACATTACAGTCATATCCCACAGATTGTTTAGCCAATTCCCAATTGATGGTAACCCCTCAATTTCTGATATTTTGCCACCACAAAAAGGGCTCCTATAAATATTTTTGCACATGTAAGTTTTTTTCCCCTTTTTTATGATGTATAAAGGATAAATTCTGGTAGCAGTATTGCTGGATCATAGGTATGAAGGGGTCTGAAAAGTGGATGATTCCCTGCTCTTGTAATTTATGTTGTCATCCATTATATCTAAATCATGCACCCATTTTGACTGTATCTTGGTATATAGTGTGAGATGATGGTTTCAGTCTGCTCACTTTTCTTAAGGAACAAAATTCCATCACATTCATATACCATAACTTATTAATCCATTATCTCACTGATGGGTATCCACTCAAAAAGGGATGCTACAAGCATTTTTGCACATATGGGTCCTTTTCCCTTTTTTATGATCTCTTTGGGATACAGACCCAGTATTGCTCCTGATGGATCAAAAGGTATACATAGTTTTATATCTCTTTTGTGATAGTTCCAAATTGCTCTCCAATATGGATGGATTATTTCACAATGCCATCATCAATGCAGTAGTTTTCCCACATCCCCTCCAACATTTATCAATATCTTTTCTTCTCATTTTAACTAATCTGAGAAATATAAAGTAGCACCTCAGAATTGTCTTAATTTGCATTTCTCTAATCGATAAAGATGGTATTTTTCCTGATTTTTAGAAATGGCTTTAATTTCTTTATCTGAAAACTATTCATATCTTTGGCCATTTATTAATTGGGGAATATTTATGTTCTTATACATTTGAGTTAATTATCATATAATTTAGAAATGGGGCCTTTATCAGAAATACTGGACATAATTTTCCCCCAGCTTTCTGCTTCCTTCCTAATTTTGGCTGCATTGGCTTTTTTTCCCCTGCAAAACCTTGTTAATTTAATCTAATCAAAATTATCCATTTTTCATTTCATAATGTTCTCTAAAATTGATTCCTTCCCACACACATCTAAGAAGTAGACTATCCTTTGTTTTCTAATTTGCTTATAGTATCATTATATCTAAATCATAAACCTTTTTTACCTGCTCTTGGTATAGGGTATTAGATGCTGGTCAATCCATAGTTTCAGTCATACAATTTTTGTTTTCCCATAATTTTTTGTCAAATAGTGAGTTGTTATCCCAGAAGCTTGAGTCTTTGAGTTTATCAAATATTAGATTATTATAATCATTGACTGTTGCATCTTATAAAACTAAATTATTCCATTGAACCATTACTCTATTTCCAAGCCAGTAGCAAATGGATTTGATCACCTCTATTTAATACTATAGTTTTATGTTGGATATAGCTCATTTTGCATTTTTTTCCAAAAATTCTCTTGAAATTCATTACCTTTTGTTCTTCATGATGAATTTTGTTATTGTTATTTTTTAAGCTCTATAAAATAATTTTGTAGAAATTTGATTAATGTGGCACTGCATGTCGATTAATTTAAGTTGAATTGTCATCTTTATTATATTAACTTGACCTACCTATAAACACTTGACATTCTTTCAATTATTAGATCTAACTTTGTGTGGAAACTGTTTTATAATTGTGTTCATATAGGGACACTAATACATTGTTGGTGGAACTGTGAATACATTCAATCATTCTGGAGAGCAATTTGGAACTATGCTCAAAAAGTTATCAAATTCTGCATACCCTTTGATCCAGCAGTGTTACTGCTGGGCTTATATCCCAAAGAGATCATAAAGAAGGGAAAGGGACCTGTATGTGCACGAATGTTTGTGGCAGCCCTCTTTGTAGTGGCCAGAAACTGGAAACTGAGTGGATGCTCACCAATTGGAGAATGGCTGAATAAACTGTGGCATATGAATGTTATGGAATATTATTGTTCTGTAAGAAATGACCAGCAAGATGATTTCAGAAAGGCCTGGGGAGACTTGCCTGAACTGATGCTGAGTGAAATGAGCAGGACCTGAATATCATTAAATACTTCAACAACAATACTATATGATGATCAATTCTGATGGACGTGGCTATTTTCAACAATGAGATGAACCAAATCAGTTCCATTTGTTCAGTAATGACTAGAACCAGCTACACCCAGCAAAAGAACTCTGGGAAATGAATGTGAACCACTACATAGCACTTCCAATCCCTCTGTTTTTATCTGCTTGCATTTTTGATTCCCTTCACAGGTTAATTGTACATTATTTCAAAGTCCGATTCTTCTTGTGCAGCAAAATAACTGTATGAATATGTACACATATATTTTAACATATTTTAAAAAAAGACTAATGGTATTGTCTCCTCATTACCTATTCTAATTTCTTCAATTTCTTTTTATTCTTTTATTGCTAAAGTTAACATTTCTAGTGAAATATTGAATAATAGTGGTGATAATGGAGAAACTTGTTTTATTCCTTATATTATTGTGAATGCTTCTAACTTCCTCCTATTACATATTATGTTTGCTGATGGTGTTTTTAATTTTTGTTTCTGGTTTTGTTTTTTTAATTGTATTAAGTTAATTTATTTTAATATACATTGCTTTATGAATCATATTGGGAGAGAAAAATCAGATCAAAAGGGGAAAACCATTGAAGAGATAAAAAATGAAAAAAAGAAGTGAATATAGCATGTGTTGATTTACATATAGTCTCTTTAGCTCTTTTTCTGGATGCAGATGGCATTTTCTGTCCAAAGTCTGTTAGGTTTGCTTTAGATCACTGAACTACTGAGAAGAACCAAGTCTTTCATAGTTGAACATCACACATTCTTGGTGTTTTTGTGAACAATGTATTCCTGGTTCTACTTGTTTCCCTCAACATCAGTTCATTTAAATATTTCCTGGCCTTTCTATAATCAGCTTGTTCATAATTTTTAATAGAAAAATATGTACCAAAATCTGTTCAGCCATTTCCCAATTGATGGGCATCTACTCCTTTTCCAATTCTTTGCTATTACAAAAAGAGCTGCCACAAACATTTTTGAACTTGTAGGTCCTTTTCTCTCTTTTATGATTTCCTTGGGATACAGATCAATAAGGGCACTCCTGTGCCAAAGAGTATGCACAATTTGATAACTCTTTGGGGATAGTTCCAGATTACTCTCCAGAATGGTTGGATCATTTCAGAACTCCATCAACAATGCATTAGTGTCCCAGTTTCCCCACATGCCCTCCAACATTTATCTTTGTCCTTTCATCTTAACCAATCTAAGAGGTGTGAGGTGACACCTCAGAGTTGTTTTAACTTGCATTTCTCTATTCAACATTAATTTAGAACATTTTTTAATATAAGTATAAATGGCTTTAATTTTGTCACCTGAAAATTGCCTATTCATATTCTTTGATCATTTATCAATTGGGGAATGACATATATATATATATATATATATATATATATATATATATATATTTTAATTTAATAGCCTTTTATTTACAGGATATATACATGGGTAACTTACAGGATTAACAATTGCCAAACCTCTTGTTCCAATTTTTCACCTCTTACCCCCCCCCACCCCCTCCCCTAGATGGCAGGATGACCAGTAGATGTTAAATATATTAAAATATAACTTAGATACACAATAAGTATACATGACCAAAACATTATTTTGCTGTACAAAAAGAATCAGACTCTGAATTATTGTACAATTAGCTTGTGAAGGAAATCAAAAATGCATGTGTGCATAAATATAGGGATTGGGAATTCAATGTAATGGTTTTTAGTCATCTCCCAGAGTTCTTTTTCTGGGCATAGCTAGTTCAGTTCATTACTGCTCCATTAGAAATGATTTGGTTGATCTCGTTGCTGAGGATGGCCTGATCCATCAGAACTGGTCATCATCTAGTATTGTTGTTGAAATATATAATGATCTCCTGGTCCTGCTCATTTCACTCAGCATCAGTTCTGTAAGTCTCTCAGGCCTTTCTGAAATCATCCTGTTGGTCATTTCTTACAGAACAGTAAAATTCCATAATTTTCATATACCACAATTTATTCAGCCATTCTCCAACTGATGGACATCCATTCAGTTTCCAGTTTCTAGCCACTACAAAAAGGGCTGCCACAAACATTCGTGCACATACAGGTCCCTTTCCCTTCTTTATAATCTCTTTGGGATATAATCCCAGTAGTAACACTGCTGGATCAAAGGGTATGCACAGTTTGATAACTTTTTGAGCATAGTTCAAACTACTCTCTCAAAATGGTTGGATTCGTTCACAACTCCACCAACAATGCATCAATGTCCCAGTTTTCCACATCCCTCAACAATCATCATTATTTTTTCCTGTCATCTTAGCCAATCTGACAGGTGTGTAGTGGTATCTTAGAGTTGTCTTAATTTGCATTTCTCTGATTAATAATGACTTGGAGCATCTTTTCATATGACTAGAAATAGTTTCAATTTCTTCATCTGAGAATTGTCTGTTCATATCCTTTGACCATTTTTCAATTGGAGAATGGCTTGATTTTTATAAATTAGAGTTAATTCTCTATATATTTTGGAAATGAGGCCTTTATCAGAACCTTTGACTGTAAAAATATTTTCCCAGTTTATTGCTTCCCTTCTAATCTTGTCTGCATTAGTTTTGTTTGTGCAAAAACTTTTCAGTTTGGTATAATCGAAATTTTCTATTTTGTGATCAGTAATGATCTCTAGTTCTGCTTTGGTCATAAAGACCTTCCCCTTCCACAGGTCTGAGAGGTAAACTATCCTATGTTCCTCTAATTTATTAATAATTTCATTCTTTATGCCTAGGTCATGAATCCATTTTGACCTTATCTTGGTGTCTGAGTTAAGTATGGATCAATGCCTAGTTTCTGCCATATTAGTTTCCAATTTTCCCAGCAATTTTTATCAAACAGTAAGTTCTTATCCCAAAAGCTGGGATCTTTGGGTTTGTCAAAGACTAGGTCGCTATATTTGTTGACTGTTTTATCCCTTGAACCTAATCTATTCCACTGATCAACTAATCTATTCCTTAGCCAATACCAAATAGTTTTGGTAACTGCTGCTCTATAATATAATTTTAGATTTGGTACAGCTAAGCCACCATCATTTGATTTTTTTTTCATTAGGGGAATGACATATATTCTCATAAATTTGACACAGTTCTTTATATATTTTAGAAATGAAACCTTTATCAGAAATACTGGCTATAAAGATTTTCCCCAGCTTTATACTTCCCTTTTAATCTTGTTTCTGTTGGTTTTGTTTATTTAAAAACTTTTTATTTAATGTAATCAAAGTTGTCCATTTTGCCTTTTATAACGTTTTCTAGTTCTTCTTTGGTCATAAATTCCTCCCTTCTCCAAAGATCTGATTGGTAAATTATCCCTTGTTGTCCTAATTTGGTTATAGTATCCTCCTTTATGCCAAAATCATGTATCCATTTTGAGCTTATTTTGATATGAGGTGTGAGATATAGATTTTTGTCAAGTTTCTGGCCTATTATTTTCCAGTTTTCCCAGCATTGTTTTTTTGTCAAATAGTGAGTTCCACTCCAGAAACTGGAATATAGGAGTTTATCAAATACTAGATTGCTAAAGGGCTTGATTATTTTGTCATGTGTATCTAACCTATTCTGCTGATCCACTACTGAATTTCTTAGCTTGTATAAAATAATTTTGATTACTGCTGCTTTATAATATAGTTTTAGGTTTTGTACTGCTAAGCCACCATCCTTTGTATTTTTCATTAATTCCTTTGATACTATTGACATTTTGTTCATCCAGATGAATTTTGTAATTATTTTTTCTAGTTCTATAAAATAATGTTTTGGCAGTTTGATTTGTGTAGTATGGAATAAAAAGATCAATTTAGGCAAAATTGTCATTTTTATATTATCTCAGCCATGTACAATTGACATTATCCCAATTGTTTAGATCTCACTTTATTTGTGTGAGAAGTGTTTTGCAGTTGTGTTCATATAGTTCTTGGGTTTGAGTTGGCAGGTAGATGCCCAAGTATTTTATTTTTTCTACAATAATCTTAAATGGAATTTCTTTTTCTATCTCTTGCTGATGAGTAATATATCAGTAATATATAGAAATGCTGATGATTTCTATGGGTTTATTTTATACTCTGAAACTTTGCTAAAGCTGTAAATTCTTGCCAGTACATTTTTGGATGATTTTTCAGGATTCTCTGAGTATATCATTAAATCATCTGCAAAGAATGATAGTGTTATTTGCTCATTGCCTATTCTAATTCCTTTCATTTCTTTTTCTTTTCTTATCGCTAAAGTCAATATTTTTAAGTATAATGTTCAATAATAATGATGAAAATGGGCATCCTTTTTTCTCCCCTTATCTTATTGGAAAGGTATCCAATTTCTCGCCATTGCAAATAATGCTTGTTATAGATTGCTATAGATACTGCTTATTATTTTAAGAAATGTTCTCTTTGTCCCTGTGCTCTCTACTGTTTTTAATAGGAATGGATGCTTTATTTTTTAAAAGCTTTTTTTAAAAATCTATTGAGATTATCCTATGATTTCTGTTGGTTTTATTGTTGATAGAGTCAATTATGGTAATAGTTTTTCCTGATACTGAACCAGCCCTGCACTCATGGTGTAAACTCCACTTAATCATAGTGTAATATCCTGCTGTTAAGTTGCTGTAATCTCTTTGCTAATATTTTATTTAAAATTTTTGCATCAATATTCATTAATGAGATTGGTCTGTAATTTTCTTTCTCTGTTTTGTCTCTTCCTGGTTTAGGTATCATTGTAGCATAAAAGGAATTTGGCAGTCTTCCTTCTTTATTTTTTCATACTAGTTTACATAGTATTGGAATTAATTGTTCTTTAAATGTTTACTAGAATTCACTTGGAATCCATACGATCCTGGAAATATTTTTTTTAGGGAGTTTATTAATGATTTGTTCAATTTCTTTTTTCTAAAATGAGACTATTTAATATTTTATTTCTTCTTCTATTAACCTGGCTAATTTATATTTTTACAAATATTCATACATTTCAGGTAGGTTGTCAGACTTGCTGTCACAGAGTTGGGCAAAATAGCTCCTAATTATCACTTTAATTTTTTTTTTTCATTGGTGTTAAGTTCACCCCTTTCACTTTTGATGCTGGTGATTTGTTTTTTTTCTTTCCTTTTTCTGATTAAATTAGCCAGTTTTATCTATTTTGTTAGTTTTTTTCATAAAACCAACTCTTAGTTTTGTTTATTAGTTCAATAATTTTCTTAGTTTCTATTTTATTCAACTCTGCTTTGAGTTTCAAAATTTCTAATTCAATAGTTAATTGGGGGTTTTTAATTCGTTCTTTTTTTTAGGTTTTTTTAGTTGCATGCCTAATTCATTGAGCTCCTCTTTCTCTATTTTATTTATGTAACTATTTAGAGAAACAAAACTTCTAAGAACTTCTTTGTCTACATCCCATAGGTTTTGGAATGTTGTCTCATTATTGTCATCCCCGTGCATGAGATTATGGATAGTTTCTGGGATTTGTTTTGTGACCTCCTCATTCTTTAAAATTAGATTATTTAATTTCCAATTGGTTTTTAGTCTCTCTTTGTCTGACCCTATATTGAATACAATTTTTATTGCACTGTGGTCTGAAAAGTAAGCATTTACAATGTCTTCCTTTCTGCATGTGATTGTGAGGTTTTTATGCCCTAATACATGATCAACTCTTGTGTAGATGCCCTATACTGTCTTTAAAAAATGTATTCCTTTCACTACCTATTCAATTTTCTCCAGAGGTCTATCATATCTATATTTTCTAGTTTCTTGTTTATTTTCTGGTTAGATGTGTCTGATTCTAAGAAGGGAAGGTTGAGGTCTTTCACTAGAATAGTTTTGTTATCTATTTCTTCCTGTAACTGGCTTAAAATGTTCTCTAGAAATTTGCCTGTACTACTACTTGATGCATATTCATTTAATATCTTTACTACTTCATTATTTACAGTAAACTTTATCAAGATGTACTTTCCTTTCTTATCTTTTTATAAACATCTATTTTTACTTTTGCTTTATCTGACATCAGAATTGCTACCTCTGTGTTTTTTTTTTACTTCAGCTGAAGCATAATAAATTCTGTTTCAGCCTTTTACCTTTACTCTGTATGTGTCTCTCTGTGTCAATGTGGTTCTTGTAAACAATAAAGTTTAGTATTCTGTTTTTTAATCCACTCTGCTATTTGCTTCAGTTTTATGGGTGAGATCACCCCATTCACATTACCAGTTATGATTACCAGCTTTGTATTTCCCTCTATCCTATTTTCTCCCCTGCAAATACTTTTGTTCTCTCTTTATTCTCTCTTTCCACCCTGTCCTTAGTGGTGTTTTATTTTTACCTATCCCAACCACTACCTTATTTCTTATCATCCTTCCCTCCTTTTCTTACTAGTGTTTTTTTTTTAACCCCACCCCACCCAATAGCTTATCTCTTATCATCCCTACCACCTTCTCTTAGTAATTTTTTTTAATGTACTCTACCCACTACCTTATCTTCTATCAACCTTTCCTTTTTCCCTAATATTTCTGCCCTTCTTTCTATCCTGTCCTTCCCTTTTCTTTTCCTCTTTCTCCTCCTACTTCTTTATAGGGTTAGATAAATTTCTATACCCAACTGAATGGTTAAATTATTTCCTTTTAAAGACAAAACTGATGAGATCAAGTTTTAGCCAGTGCTCATCCCCCTCCCTTCTTTCCCTAGATTGTAATAGATTTTTTGCACCTCTTTATGTGAACTAGTTGTCCCCATTATGCCTCCCCTTTCCTGTTTTCTGACTTGACTAAACCATCTTGGTTTCACCCCAGGAACACTGCTAATGATTTTAAAATATTGTTACTTTTCATTTTAAGGAAAACTCCATTTTTTTCTTCTACTCTCTAGATTTTTTTTCTAGGAATGCATGTTGCATTTTCTTAAATGCTTTTTCTGCTTCTATTGAGATAATCATATGTTTTCTATTAGTTTGGTTATTGATATGGTCAATTATGCTGATATTATGCTGTTATCCTGATACTGAACCAGCCCTATATTCCTGCTGTAAATAACCCTTGGTCATAGTATATTATCCTGTTAAGTTGCTGTAATCTCTGTTAACATTTTATTTAAGATATTTGCAACAATATTCTTTATGGAAATTGATAATTTTCTTTCTCTGGTTTAGCTCTTTCTGGTTTAATATCAGCTCCACATTTGCTTCATAAGAAAAGCTCAATTGGGCTCTTTCTTTGTTTATTTTTCCAAATTGGAATTGATTGTTTTTTAAGTGTTTGGTACAATTCACTTTGTGAACCCATCTGGGGATTTTATCCTTTTGAGTTCATTAATGGATTGTTCAAGTTTTTCCCCAAAATAAGGTTATTTAGGATTTCTATTTCTTGATATGTTAATCCATGTAATTTTTATTTTCACTAGTCATCCATTTCATGGAGATTGTCAGAGTTTTCAATTTGATACTCAATTAGGGATTTTTAATATGTTCTTTTTCCAAGCATTTTTAATTTTGTGACTAATTTTAAGATCTATTTTTTTTCTATTTTGTTGATATAAGAATTTAGAGAAATAAAATTTTCCCAAGTACTGGTTTGCCTGCATCTCGTAAATTTTGGTAAGTTGTTTCCTTGTTATTATTCTTTTTATTGAAACTATTGATTGTTTCTAGGATTTTTTCTTCAAGCCAGTTTTTATTTAGTTTCAAATTCATTTTTAATCTATGTTTTTGGCAATCATTTCTAGGATGTGATTTTGATTATATTATGCTCTGAAAAAAATACACTCAATATTTCTGTCTTTCTACATTTAATTTTGAGGGTTTTATGCTCTATGACATGGTCCATTTTTATGAAGGTGCCATGTGCTACTGAGAATAAATATATTTCTTTCTGTTCCCATTCAGTTGTCTCCAAAAGTCTGTCACATTTAACTGTTCTTATATTCTATTTACCTCTTTAGTTCCTTTCTTGTTTATTTTTTGTTAGCTTTATTGAATTCTGCTGTCTACTTCTTCCTGTAATTCTCTTAACTTCTCATATAAGATTTTGAATGCTATACCACTTGGTGCATATATGCTTAATATTGACATTGCTTCATTGTCTATAATACCTTTTGGCAAGATGAAATTTTCTTCCTTATTTCTTTTAATGAGATGTATGTTTGTTTTTGCTTTCTTTGAGATCAGAATTACTACTCCTCCTTTTCTTACTTGTTCTGAAACATAATAAATTCTGGTCTACTCCCTTACCTTTATTCTGTGTGTGTCTTTCTCCTTCAAATGTGTTTCTTGAAAACCACATATCATAATGATTCTAGTTTTTGATCCACTCTACTCTGTTATTCGCTTTCATTTTATGAGAGTTCATCTCAATCACATTCACTGTTATAATTATGTATTCAGAATAATTAATAAATGCAATCAAACATTTATTTAATGCTTATATGGACAAGATATTATGCTAGATACAATTGAGTCTGGGCAAAGAGAAGAATATAGCAAAGATAAATATGAACTGTTAACACAACTTACTGTTCATCAAAGGGGATAAGATCTTCATATATAAATTTAGAATAGAATTTGAAAGTTTGCATTTTTTAGAAGGTACCAATGTCTACAAACAGAATAGCTAGATGGCACAATACATAGAGTATAGGCTTGTAATCAGGAAGACTAATTATGAGTTCAAATCTTGCCTCAGACATTTACTAGCCTTATGACCCTAGTTAAGTCACTTAATCCTCTTTGCCTCAGTAACTTATTTGTAAAATAATCTAGAGAAGTAAGTGACTGGCACTCCATTATCTTTGCCAAGATGATTTCAAATGCTATCCACAAAAAGACACAATTAAAATAACTGAACAACATAATAACAAATGTCAATGGGATTTTAAAAAGGAGAGAATACTTTTGGCTGTTGGGATCTTAGAAGATTACAGGAGAGTTTTGACATTTAACCTAGGTTTTGAAATATAAATAAGCTTCCTATGGGTGAAGACATGGGTTTAAGGAGAAGGAAATTCAGAACATAAGGAATAGATACTGTGAGCTAAGCATAGAGTTTTGAGATTAAGAGATGTACTTGAAGAGAGTTGATTATTCCAATTTGACTGAAGTATGGAATAAATGGAAGAAGAATGGTTTAAATGACTGGAAGTGAGTTTACTCCTTGAATATCAAAAGAATATTCCCTGAGGGCAAGGAATATATCATTTTTCCCTTGGTATTCCTGTCACCTATAACAGTGCCAGTTGACAACAAATGTTTATTGACTGACTGAATGTTTTTTGCAAGGACCCAAGACTTAATGAATATGTTTGGATTACTAAAAATGTCAAGAGGACTAAATTGTTGTGGGCCAAATAATCAACAACAGCAACAACAGCAACAACAACAAATATTTACCAAGTTTTATTAAGAAAAATATTTTGGGTAACAAATGTCTTTTGAGAACTGTTAGACTTTGGAAGTGTCTCTCTCCAAATTAATTCTCATCTTCCTACTAATTCTATTAGTTTTTAAACTAATAACAACTTAATCTGTTCCTGAGGATCCTCAAGTAACTATCACTTGAGTCATTTAGACTCAAAAGAAAGTGCTTAGTGAGCTACAAGACTTCTATCTCTATCTCAACCTCACATTCAGGACATTTGGCAATTTTAGTCTTGTTAACTGAGTATTCAGGCATTCAATACAGCCATGCTTATTCCTTTGGTGCCAGTTATTTATCAGAGGAGTCCCATTTCACAAGTACATGAATGTAAATATGCCTCATTTCTAGTTCCCAGACACCAGCCAAAAATAGGGGGAATATTCACCAAAAGAGGCTGTCAGTTAAATTCAAAATTCAGATTAGTAAAAGATTGAAATTGTTTTTGTTTGTAGGTAAATATGTTTATGTTCTTTCTATTAAAGAATTTTTTCCTCTTGCCTTATCAGAAATTGTCTTTTTGAATATGACTTTGGGCTTTTAAAAAAAATAGTAAGCATCAATTTTCTGTCTTTTCTTTGTCAGTCTCAAAGTTTGATTTGCATTACATGGTACCAGTCTGCTGCTGTTGATATCCCTCAGGCAGTGTTAGTATTTCACTGTTGAAGTTGAAGAAAATCTCATGCCTTTTAGGCATTTTAGAAAACACAACAAACACCTCCCTATTTTCCAGAATAGTTTTCCTCCTTCTTTTTGTCAACACAAACCATAAACAAATCAGACAAAATGAAGTAACCATCTGAAATATTATCATCTTTTTGCCCATCTGTCATACTGAAAAGTCACTTGCAAGATTATACTTAGGTGTTGTCAGCCAATCAGAGGTGATGTAGGAATAGATATGTGAAATAGAATAAAAATCTAAAGCATTTGCAAAAAAACAAAAACAAAAACAAAAAAAACTTAGCAAGATATGAGCTGTTTAAAGGTGGGATATAACACAGGAGTAAGGCTGAAGTACAGTGTTACTGTCTTTGACAGAAAAGAAAGTATTCCTTTCATGGTACAATGTCATGACCTCTTTTTCCAAGGCCTCAATTCATTCTTTTTTTCTTCCTCATCTGCCTTTGTGTAAACCTACCAGATTCTGGATGTTGATTGTACTCACTCATTCAAACAAAGAAGGCAATGTAATGCAAAGTAAGTAAAATTCTAAGCTTGGAGTAAGGAATACTTAAGAAGTCAAATCCCAACTCTACTTCATACTATCTATGGAATAATGAATCACTGAGACTCAGTTTCCTTATCTGTAAAATGGGGGAAGTAAGCAGTTCTCAGAAGAAGAAAGACAAATTATTAACAACCATTTGAAAGAATGCTCATAATCAATACTAATAAGATGAATGTAAATTAAAACAACTTTCTTTGAAGTTTTTTATTATAATTTCTTTTGTCTTATGGAATCATTAGTTTCTATTTGGTTTCATCAAATTTCTACTAATTTTGATGTTTGGGCAAGGTTTTGTACTTCTTGTCCCATTAATTCCCTCTTGAATACTTTGTTACATGTCTCTCATTTCTTTTCCATTTTTTTCTTTAACATTCCCATTTAATTTATAAAAATATGTTAACTTAAAACCCCTCTTAATTGTTGTCTTTCAGAAATTCTAGATGAATTTGTGCTCATTTTTTGTTTTTCTTTTAGGCTTTTCTTGTACGTTTTTGAATCATTTTCTTCTTCTGGTTTTATGTCTCGAGTGTCCCTGTTGCCATACAAATTTTTTTCTTTGCTCATTCTTCTAGCCTTTTCTCTGACTTTAAACTTTACATTAAAACTGAGCATTTCTGGAGTCAAGGTCTAGGCTGGTTCTATTGTTACTTTTATGGGGGTATTGAATAATTTATTATTCTAATTTCTTAGGGATATTTCAGGCTGAGAACTTATAAGTTTTAATAGTCCTGAAGTAGTTTGATCCAGGGAAAGGTCTGATTACTATATTTTTCATATATGTTCTTCAGATTCCTGACCTGGATTCCAGCCTTAACAAAAGTACACTATGGCTAGACTTAGTCCCTTTCAGCCTACTGGAAAATTCTGAGAGTTTAACTTTGCCTACAAAACATAACTTTCCTTTAGTCTAGGATTCTTTCCCTGATTGCTATTCTCCAGGGGGCAGACTAGGCTTGAATTTGGAGAGACCTTATGTGTTTTGGGATGTGAATCATACAATTGTTACTTGAGTCTGAACTTTCTTTTTGCTTTATAGACAGACCACTCTTTGACCCATAATGTTTCAAGGATTCTCCTTAGACTTTCCTAAATCAGTGACCCAGAACTGAGTAGTAAATGACAAAGTTGCCAGTTGGCACCTGTTCCTTTTGAATGAGATAAGATGAGATCTTTCAAGACAGTTATGGAAATCGAGTAAGGCTTCATCTATTTCAAAGTTTGAGTAGACCTGAAGGACTTTAAGCATTAAGTCAAGGGCATACTTAAGTCCCCTTGTTATCCTCCTATGACATCACTGTCTTTCTGTTTAGGTCAAATATGGGTAACTATGTACTTACTGGTCAAGTTCAATTTCTTGGGTAGTTCCAGCGTTTAGAATGTAAGATCCTCAGCCAATAAGGATGAGGGTCAGTGGTGGGAGGGGATATTTGTGTTAGGGATAAAAAGTGTTGACCCTGCCCCCTACAGTGCCTCCTCCCTTAGATTGTCTGCTCCATGGGTGGGACGCCCAATTCTTCCAAGAATGTGTAATAAACTTTGCTTTGCTTTTTTTATTAAATGCTATCTAAACCACACACTTTATTCTATGATACTTCCTTATTGGTTTGGAACTTTATCTAAATTTAACTTAACTAAAGCTGGGCCACTAATACATTGCTGATGAAGTTGTGAATTGATCATTCTGGAGAGCAAGTTGGAACTTGCTCAAAGAATTATAAAACTGTGCTTTCCCTTTGATCCATCAATACTAATACTAGTTGTATATCCCAAAGAGATTATTAAAAAGAGAACAGGATCCACATGTACAAAAATATTTATATCATCTCTTTTTGTGATAGTAAAGAACTGGAAATTGAGGGAATACCCATCATCTACTGTACTATAAAAATGACAAGCAAGTACATTTCAGAAAAATCAGGAAAGACTTACATGAACTGATGCTGAATGAGATGAGAAGAACTAGCAGAGAACATAGTACCAATGTTCTATGATGGTAAACTTTGATAAACTTAGCTTTCCTCAGCAATCCAATGATCTAGGCTCATGGTGGAAAATGTTATCCGCATCCAGAGAAACAACTATGGAATCTAAATGTGAATCAAAACACACTGTTTTGTTTTTTGCTGTTTCTTTCTCTTGGTTTTCTCTTTTGTTCTGATTTTTCTTTTGCAACATGACAAATGTGAAAATATATTTGATATATTATACGTGTATAACCTATATCATATTGCTTGCTGTCTTGCAGAGAGGAATGAGGAGTGAGAAAAATATTGGAGTTCAAAAACTTATAAGAATGAATGTTGAAAACTATATGTGCAATTGGTGGGAAAAATGTATTTAAGATGTTTGCTAATCAATTGTTTTCAATGAAAAGAAATTGCACCTGAGGAACTGAATAAAGACTCTAATAAGAAAGAAAGGAATTCTAATATCTGGAGTACTAGAGGTTGTGAAGGAATTTACTAAATATTACCATTGTACTCTGAATTTGAAGGAATTTATGGGATTGTGTACTCCTGATTTATTATGGTTTATCCTATTTCCTTATGTGTCATCTTAGTAAATATCTTTGATCTAATTAATCAAGTCTAATGATTGGTTGTTACTTCCAATTAGAGGCTTCCTAACTTCATGATATTATAAGAATGATCTCACAGCTTAAGTTTGAACCTTGAAGAAGCAGAAATTTACCCAACTCAAAGTAGATATTCTGACTATCAGCTATTATTATTAGCCAAAAGGGCATGTGTTTTACATACATTAACTTTATGAATGAATATCATTGATTGGTAGTAATGAATACTTTTGAATTCATCCAATAGCTAATCAATTATGCAGCTATCACACTTGAATACAGGGTGCCATCTGCTGCTCTTTTTCTTCTGTATTCTCTATTCTTATCTTTCCCTGTCTTTTGGCTATTTGATCCTTCATTCAAGTGTTGGACACTATCAAAAACATAAAGGAGTACTCAAATCATTCATTTTTGAAGTTTATATCTGTTCTAAAAGTAGAAAAAGAAATTAAGGTTAGATACCATACTTACTTCTTCCCCAGATATATTATTGAAAATACTCCTTACATAGAATAAATGTTAGTGAGCAAAGAGTATATACCATTTTTAAAATGTGAGCTTAAAAAAGATAAGAGTAAAATGCTATTATTTTAAAAAAATCTTTGTTGAAGTAAACTCAAGGAGAAATTTGGAATTGGGCAATATAATATAAAGGATGAGTGAAATTTGGTTCAGATTGGTATAAGCAAAATAAACAGTACAAAGGAAGTACTGATTTAAAGAAGAGGTAAATATATGTTTTATGTATGTGATTGTAATTAATGGAATAAAACTCAAACATAACAATTATAGCACTAAATATTCTTGAAATAAATTCCCAATTAAGAAAAATTTTAGAGGAGATCGCTTAAACAAATGAAATTCAACACTTCCATGTATACGAGAATCATATTTAAGACATGTTGTTGTTGTTATTTTTTAATGCTTTAATCTGTATTCAGATAAAATCAGTTTCTTCTCTGAATACTGACAGGATTTTTCATCATTAGTCCTTCAATGTAGTCGTGGATGATTATACTGCTGAGAATAGTAAAATCATTTATAGTTGGTCATCCCAGAACATTGCTATTATTTTGTATACAGTTTGCTTGAGTTCATGGAGGATTTTCCAGGTTGCTTTATTTTTTTAAGAGTTTGCTGCTATTGTTTTTCATAGAACAATATTTCATCACAAACATTTGTCATACTTTGCTGAGCCATTCCCCACTTGATGGGCATCTCCTCAATTTTCTTTTTTTTTTGCCCTGAGAAGAGAGATATTATAAATATTTTTGAACATGTAAATTATTTCCCTTTTTTTATAAAAAAAAAATCTCTTTTTGGTATTCATGCCTAGTAGTGATGTTATTAGGTCAAATAATATGCATGAATTTATAGACCTTTGAGCACAGATCTTTTGATCATTTATCAATTGAGATATGGCTCTTGTTTTTTATAAATTTAACTCAGTTCCCTGTATGTTTGAGAAATGAGACTTATCAAAGAAATGTGCTTCAAAATGCTCTTTGCAATTAGTATTGCTAACTGTATATTCCCTCTTTTTTTTCTCTCTCCTTTTGCCCTGTCCCTCATCAAAAGTGTTTTGCTACTTATCACTATCTCCTCAAATATGCCCTTTCTTTTATCATCCTCCCCCCTTCCATTATCCCATTCCCCTCCTATTGTCCTACAAGATAAGATAGATTTCCATATCCATATTAAGTGTGAATGTTATTTCCTCTTTGAACCAATTCTGATAAGAGTAAGGTTCATTTACACACTCTCTCTTCCCTCTTTTCCCCTCAATTGTAAAAAAAACTTTTTTCTTGTCTCTTTTTTATGGCAGATAATTTATACCATCCCACTTCTCCTTTTTTCTTTTTCCCAGTACATTCCTCTCTCACTCCTTAATGTCATCATTTCTAAAGATATTATCCCTTCATATTCAACTCATACCTGGGCCCTCTGTCTATATATTATCCTTTTAGTTGTCATAATAAGGAAAAAGTTCTCATGAGTTACAATTATTACCCACCAATATAGGAATGTAAACAGATAAACCTTATTATATCCCCTATGATTTCCCTTTCCTGGTTACCTTTTTATACTTCTCCTAAATCCTGGATTTGAAAAAAAAATTTTCTATTCACTTCTGGTCTTTTCATCATGAATGCTTGAAAGTCCTAAATTTTATTTAATAACCACCTTTTCCTCTGAAAAATTATACTCAGTTTTACTGGATAGGTAATTTTTGGTTGCAATCCCAGCTCCATTGTTCTCTGGAATATCAGATTCCAAGCCCTCTGATCTTTTAATGTAGTAGTTGCTAAATCTTGTGTGATCCTGACTGTGGCTCCATTCTGCTTGAATTGTTTTTTTCTGAATGCTTGCAATATTTTCTTCTTGACTTGAGAATTCTGGAATTTGGATATAATATTTCTGGGAGTTTTTATTTTGGGATCTGTTTCAAGAGGTGATCAGTGGATTCTTTTAGTTTCTATTTTACCCTCTGGTTTTAGATTACCAGGACAGTTTTCTTCAATAATTTCTTGAAAGATGATGTCCAGGTTCTTTTTTTTTTTTTTTTTTTTTGATCATGATTCTGAGGTAGACCAATAATTTTAAATGATCTCTTTCTAGGTCAGTTGTTTTTCACATTTTTTCTTTTTTCTTTTTGGTTTTCCTTTATTGTATATTGATTTCTCATAAAGTCATTAGCTTTCATTTCCTCAACTATAATTTTTAAAGAATTAGTTTCCTCAGTGAGCTTTTGAACCTCTTTTCCCAGATGACACATTTTGCTTTTTAAAACATTCTTCTCCTCATTAGCTTTTTGTCTTTCCTTTTGCACTATTCTCAATTCTTTCCTAATTTTTCTCTATCTCTCTTAATTGATTTTCAAAATCCCTTTTAAGGTCTTCCATGGCATGAGTCCAACTCTGATTTTTCTTGGACTTTATGGGTGTGGGAACTTTGACTTTATTATCATCTTCTGTTTTTATCTGCCTTGTCATCATGGTAACTTTCTATGGTCAGAAACTTTTTTGTTGTTGTCTGCTCATTTTCCTAGCCTATTACTCCGCTTTTATCTCTTTGCTGAAGTAGGGCTCTGTTTCCAAGGTAGAGGGTGCACTATCCCAAGCTATTTTCAAGATCCTTCTAAGGACCTGACCACAAGCTCTCCTTTTTTCCCTGAAACTATTAAGAGTGTCTCCACCCCACTCTAGCAGTAAGATCTAGTGTGGTAAAGCCACAGAGTCCTGGTTAGGTGGCCCTGGGGCTGGGATGGTACAGCCTGTTCTGGGATTGCATGCTGGACTCCCACCCTGCCACAGATCTTTTCTCCTGTCCTTTCAAGTCCTCTTTGGTGTCTCTTGCCTGAGGTCTGGAAGGCACCAGTACTGCTGCAGATTCAGAGGTCCTGTTTTGCTGAAGCTGGAGTAGGGGCTGAGGCCAAGATTGGGTCCTGGGCTTGTACCTGGAGCAGCTTGTGCTGGGATTGCATAGTTTCCCTTTTCTGTTCACCTCAGCTGAGAGGTCTAGAAATTGCCAATAATGATTAATTCAGAGGTCCCTAGACCTGTTCCTACTTTAATGGCATGGGAAAGAGGCTGGGACTATGGCTAGACCTGGGACCAGAGCCAGGGTGGGTCTTCACTGGTACTTCCTGTACTGGGACTGCACAATGGACTCCTACCTTTGTTCCATAGATCCTTTTCTGCTTATTTTCTGAGTTGTTTTTAGTTGGAAAATGTTTTACTCTGTCTTTTTGCATGTATTGATGCTCTAAAATTTGTTTGGAGTCATTATTTAAAGAAATTTATAATGGTTTGAGAGAGAAGTTGGGCAAGTCTCTCCTCCACCTTGGCTCCATCTCCCCTATTTAAGACATTTCCACGCATAGCAAAATAAATCTTTTCATTGTCACATGGGTCTAAAAATCATGGATTGAAATCATTATTTCAAAGAAAGAAAAGATAAAAAGTAAAACAAAAAAAGTCAAAAGGCGTCATTGACACCATCATAATAATATAATAATAATAATATAATGATAATATAATAATAATGATAATAGGATTGACACCCTATTATCATCTAGAGATTGAACATTTTCAAACCACCTGACAAATATTTCATTTGATAGTCATAACAAAACTGTGATGTAAGTACTGGTATTATTCTCATTTAATAGAAGAGAAAACAGGTTGAAAAGGTTAAATGATTTGTCCAAAGTCATATAGTTAGTAAGATTTAAACTTAAGTTTTTCTTGACCCAATTAAACTTTCCACTGTACCACTGGAAAGAACAAAAATATTAGAAAACTAGATAAATTGGTAACATTTATGAATAGTAACAAAACAATAGGACATATTGACATCTTTCTTTAAAAGCTGGATAAATCCAACTGTCTCTGTGTGTGTGATGTATGTATGTGTGTGTGTGTGTGTGTGTGTGTGTATCTGAATTGTTGGATAAATCAGATCTGACTGACTAACAAGGACTAGCAGCATTGCACAGTAACTTTGTGAAAATTCATCATATAGTGACAGGAATTCTCAACCCAGAGTTCCTACACTTTAAGAAAAAAATTGATAACTATTTCAATAGAATCAATCTCCTATGTAATATTGTGTAATTTAATTTATTCATTAAAATATTCTAAGAAGTAGTCTATAGGCTTTATCCAACTGTGAAAAGAGTCAATCACACACACAAATTTATATGTACACACACACACATACACACATACACATTCATAGACAAGATTAAAGATCCTTTTACTGTGACCAACAGGAATCATGAGCAAATATAAAATAGTTGATGTAGCAAATGTCACCTTAATAGACTGCAATGTAATAAAATTTGTGTGACATCAAGGAAATCTGAGGACAAGATACAAATTTAAATAGAAACACTATGACTAATTATGAATAAATGAGTAGTTCAAAGAGAATCAAAGAAAGAATATTTATTGTAATGTCAATAACAACCTATGAACAGCATATCAAAATACATTGGATATATCTAAATTAGTCTTCATAGAAAAATTCTGAAAATTTAATTGAATAAAATTCAAAATGAGAGGATCAAGAAATTAAGCAAGTAATTATGACCAGAATTTTTTCCCTTAATATCCGTAAAACAAATGCAAAAAAAGAATGTTAAACAATACAGGAGAATCAGAAAAGTATGATAATAAAAAATAAAGATCTGATAAATAAGACTAAAAAGTGGGTTTTCAAAGCTAACAAAATAAATCAACTATTAGCTAAATATATTCATGATAAAGAGTTAGATATAACTGCCAAACTAAAAAAGAAATCAACAATAAAAGGGAACTAAAAAAGGAATTATTCAAATCTACTATAAACAATTATTCTTTAATGAAATAAGGTTTCTAATGAAATAAATTATCATCTGCAGGAATATTTAATATCCAAATTTTAAAAAAATCTTAAAAATTGAAACCTTGAATAATAATCTCAGAAAATATTATTTGAACTGGTTACACATGAATTGTCAAAGTGTGAAAGTCCTAGACTAGATGAATTTGCAATTTAATTTGATCAAACATTTGAAGAGCAATTAATGGCAGTTCTAAAATAATTCTCAAAAATGGGAATGGAACCAACCTACTTTTCTATGTAACAAGAGAAAAATAAAGTAGAGAAAGACAACTAAAGAATAAACTTATTAATAAACAAAAGCCTCTTAAAGAGCCTTCAGAAAGATATGGGAATACACTGATGACTTACAAAAAAAATTAATCATAAAAACAAATTTAAGAAAAATTATAATGATTTTCATTAAATATAGGAAAATCATTTCATAGCATATACAATTTATGTTAAGGGTACATTGCTAGTATTTATGTAAAAAAAAAAAAGCCATAGGCTTGAAGGGTCTTAAATTCATGTTCACCACTGAAATTTTATCAATACCTATTATACAACATCTTCATTTCTGAATATATTACTTCCACATCTCATTCATAATAAGCCCCCTCTCTCTCTTGCTGAGGCAATTGGGTTTAAACGATTTGCCCAGGATCACACAGCTATGAGGTACTAAGTGTTTGAGGCTGGATTTGAAATCAGGTTCTCCTGACTTAAGGGCTAGTGCTCTATCCACTGTACCATCTAGCTATTCCAATAAGCCATCTCTTAAACGAAAAAAAGTACATAAAAAAAACTAAGGTGAAATTGAACTATCACATGGATCAAATTTAACAATTTAAGCAATTTAGGTACTTGTTATTGTCCATTTCTTCAAAGAATAAAAGGTGCAGGGTTTTTTTTTTTTTTTTCATCTATTCTCTGATGCCAACCTTAATCATTACAATTGCACTGTCTTCAGTTTTCCTTTGTAAACATGTTGGTAGTCATTATAGTTTTCTTTTGTGGATTTATTTAGTTCATTGTGTACTAGTTGATATAAATCTTCTTAAACTTCTCTTAATTTTTCATGTTTGTAATTTTTATATCAAAATAATATTCAATTATACAGATGTACCACAATTTATTTAGCTATTACCCCATCAATGTGCATCTACTTTCCATAAAAACACATATTTAAAACCAAGAACTGGAATTGTTTTAAATGGAAAAATCATAACATTTCCTTAGTACCAATTAGAGTAGATAAGTTATGGCCTTCATCCCATTATTATTAGAAAGAGTTCTTAAAATACTAGCTATAGAAGGAGGAACCAAGATGTAGTAAAGGTAGGGACTTGCCCAAACTCTCCCCCAAACTGCTTCAAATTCCTTTAAATAATGAATTTAAGTAAATTTTAGAGCATCAGAATGCCCCAAAAGACAGAAGAATATTTTCCAGTGAAAGAGTTTAGAATCTCAGCAGGAAAGGTCTGTGACACCAGAGTGGGTGTTCAATGTGCAATTAGTACCTTGGTACAAGCTACCTTGGGGAAGCCCTGGACCCAGCCCTGGACCCACACTTGGCTCTAGCCATACTTCTGAATCAGTGCTTTCAGACCTCTCAGCTTAGAGACACTAAAGAGGACTTGTAAGGACAGCAGAAAAGTCTGTGGAACTGGAGTGAGAACTAATATGCAATCCCACCAGTGCAGCCGTGGCACCAGCCCCAACCCTGACCCACCTTTGCCCAAATCCTGTCCCCCCTTGGACCCAGCCATGGCTGTCTAGATCCCAGTATCAGTAAGATGGGACCTTTGAATCATCAGTAGTGCTAGAAGCTTCTGGACTCTTGGTGCTGGAAACACCAAGGAGGATTTGGAAGGTCAGTGGAAAGGGTTTATGACCACAGGCTGGTATTCTGGTACACAGTCCAAGTGCAGTCCCCGTGCAAGTCATGCCAGTCCAACACTGGCTCAATTCCAGGGCAAGAATCGGCAGAGCAGAACTCTGTTGATTCAGCACACTAAATCTAACAGCAGCTGAGGGGTAGGGACATAGCTCCAGGGCAGAAAATAGTGATTGTAATCAGATTCCTAGAAGGATGTCTGAAAACAGCTGCACAAAATCTCTGAAGCTTGGAACAGTGTACCCTCAACTCTGGAAAGAATCCTACTATAACAAAGAGTTAAAAGCAAAAAATAGGATAGAAAAATGAGCAGAAAACAAATAAAGTATCTGATCATTGAAAGTTTTTATGGTACCAAGGAAGATTAAAACATACACTCAGAAGATAATAAAGTCAAAGATCCTATACCCAAAGACTCAAAGAAAAATAAAAATTCGACTCACACTATGGAAGAGCTCAAAAGGGATCTTAATAAGAGAGAGAGAGAAAGGGGGGGGGGGAGGATTAGGAAGAGAATTAAGAGTGGTGCAAAAGGAAAAAAAAAATTTAATGAGGAGAATGCCTTAAAAAAGTGAAATTGCCAAGTTGGGAAAGGAGGTACTAAAACTCACTGAGGAAAAGAATTCCTTAAAAATAGAATCAAACAAATGGGAACTAATGATTTTATGAGAAATCAAGATACAATAAAGCAAAACCAAAAATAAAAAATAGAAAAAATAGAAAATATGTGAAATATCTCATTGGAAAAACTACTGACCTGGAAAATAGATCCAGGAGAGATAATTTTAAAATTATTGGAAACCTGAAAGTCTTGATATAAAAAAGATGCTGAACATCATCTTTCTAGAAATTATAAAGGAAAATTGTCCAGCTATTATAGAACCAGAGTATAAAATAGAAATTGAAAGAATCCACCAATAACCTCCTGAAAGAGATCCCAAAATGAAAACTCCTAAGAATAATATAGCCAAATTCTGGAAGTCCAAGCTCAAGGAGAAAATATTGCAAGCATCCAGAAAGAAAGAACAAGAAAAAGGAGGCACAGTCAGGATAACACAAGGTTTAGCAGTTTCTACATAAAAGGACCAGAGGACTTGGAATATGATATTACAGAAAGCAATTGAGCAAGAATTACAACCAAGAATCATGTACCCAGCAAAACTGAGTCTAATACTTCAGAGAAAGAAATGTTTATTTTTTTAATGAAATAGAGGATTTTTAAACATTTGTGATGAAAATGCTAGCTATAGTGGCATGACAAAAGAAAAAAAAATGATTACTAGGAGAGACAAAATCATCCTGATTCACAGATGGAATATTAGTATGACTAAAATCCCCAGACAATCAGCAAAGAACCTAATTGAGATTTTTTCTAACTTCACAAAAGTTGCAGGATACAACATATATCTATAAAAAATATAATCAGTGCTATAGAGAACTAACAATTTCTAGGAAGAAACAGTAATAATGATTGTCTTTAAGACAATTACAAAAAGAATAACCTAGGAATTAACTCAATAAGACAGGCAAGATTTATATACATTAAACTAAAAATATTATTTAGGGAAAGAAAGGAAGGTTTAAATAATTGAGAGATACAATCTATCATTGCTGTCAGTGACAATATAATATGAATAATTATTTTTTCTAAATTAATTTATGCATATCATGTTCTATCAATCAAATTACCAAGAGCATATTTTCTTAGAACTAGATAAAATTACAAAATTGACTTAGAAAAAAACAAAAGCCCTATTATGTCAAGGGAAAAATATTTAAAAATACTAATGACACCTTTTGCTGGCTATAGGGCATTACCTCAGGAAAGGCAGTAAAGAGAGAGATCTGAGTTTTTACTATCTTCCTAACTTCTACCTCCAAATTGCACCCTGATCTACCAATGATAATGTGAAAATACTCCAATGCAACTTTACTCAGATTTTCTATTTCTTACTTCACTTGTTCCTCATTGAAGGAAGAGAAAAGGTTATAGGAAAAGAAATCTCTTTTTCTATTGCTGTATGTCCCCTTTTCTGCACAAATGACAAAGAGGGAAGAATTAAGTAGGACTTCCTATCTGATCTTAAGACCATATGCTTTCATATCATACAGCAATTGCTTCCAACCTTCTTTGTCACTTCATTTATTTATGAACATTCTCACACTTGGTCGTATGCTTCATAGATCAATAATTCTGAAATTCTGTAGATCATCATCTGAATTCCATTTCCCATGCCTACCTCCCGATTCTTGTTCCAATCCCTTTTAACACTGCAACTCTAAAGTTTCCACTTAGAATTACCCAGTACTTTTACTGTGCCTTGTGGCATGCTTGTTCCATAGGTAACAAACTTTCCTTTTTCCTAAATATTCTCTTCTCCCATTTCTTCTGCCTCCTATGGATTCCTGAAACTTAGTACCTCCTGATGACACAGCCTCTCTGACCAAATTTTCCAGTTCCAAAAGCACCTTTACCCATTGCTCTCAGCATACTGGTTGTGGTATTGGTAGGGAAGTGACAATACTTCTTACTCCCTATTGCCACTTCCAGGTTGTCTTCTAATCTCCATTACTCAGTAACCTTTCTTTTAAGATTTATGAGATTCATATCTATCATCTAATCCAAATACTGATAGCTGTTTGCTTCACATCTCCAAGTCAATCCCCCCAGTGCTTTCAGTATTTGACTCAAATCTTTTTCTCCTCCCAACTTGGGACCTCATACTAGGAGACTTCAGTACATTTATTGACTCTTTTCTCAAACATGCTAACCATTTACTCATTTTTCACAATCTATCCCTCCATCCCATCTCAACCGGAAAGAAAGATTGTAGTAATCTCTTTGATCTTGCCATCACCTATGACCAGACCACCATCATATTCAAGAATTCCAAAATTCCCTTATACAATCATATTCTACTGGCTTTCCACCTCCTTTTCCCTTCCTTTACAAAATCCTACTCTTCACCTATACTGTGACCTCCAATCCTTTGACTCCTCAATTTTTTTCCAGGTAATCTCCTATGCAATAGCTACTCTTTTCTTTCTTAGCTCGATTCTTTAGTGAATCTGTTCAACTCAACAAAACCCTCCTCTTTTGAATCACTACCTATTTTATCATTTCACCAATTCAGGTCTATTAACTTATAGTCTTAGATCAATCCTACTATTCACTTGCCTTTAGCTATTACATATATACTAGTGAATGAAGGTGAGAAAAATCACTTGGGTACACTCTAAATGAGTTATATAACTTTGGGCACTACTGTAAGGTAATCCTTTGTGACCTTTTTCATTCCATTTCAAACACTCCATGGCTTTATTTTCCTACATCATCTTAGCTAAGGGCCTTACCTTATATATTTCAGAAAAAAAAATGAGGCCATTTAAAAAAATACTTAGTCTTTTCTCTCTCATCCCACATTATTCAGTTCTCTTCTTCCATTTTCTCCTCCTTCACTCCTGCCTCTAATGAAGTAGTCCAATAGTCCAATAGTAACTCTTCTACACCCACATATCTTTCTATTCCATTCTATCTCCTTTAACAAATTGTCTCTTTGTTACTTATCTTCAATCTATCTACTGATTTCTTCTTTACTACCTACACACATGCCCATGCCTTGCCCATCCTTAAATAATGCTCACTTGAAACTTCCTTCTCCTCTAACTGTTGTGCTTTCTCTTTTATGCCTTTTGTGGATAAACTTTTGGAAAAGGCCAACAACACTCTTGCCTTTACTTTCTCTTTTATTCTCTTTCAAACTCTTTTCAGTTCAGTTTCTGACCACATTATTCTATCAAATATTATTTATTTTAACATTTTTAAAATTTTGAGTTTCAAATTCTCTACTCTCCTGAGAATATGCACTTTATAACTTAGTGCATTTCCTAGCATAGAATTGTCCTTTAAAAAACTGAATTATTGACTGAGACATTCCTAAAATATATACGTAGTAACCCACGTGAAAACAGAACATGATGAAAGAACTGATGATGGAAGAATAAGCCTGAAATAGCATGGACGGGAAAACATATTATCTATAGGTAAATCAATATTTTTTTGTGGAGACTGAACTTAACAATGAATATATCCTAAAAGGAAAGGAAAAGGAGGAGAAAAGAGGAAAGGAGTGAAAGAAAACAGAGAGGGATGTTTTGTGTACTCTAATATTAAATTCAGTGGTAAACAATAAAGGAAAATAACTCCTATTATCTATTGGGAAAGAAAAAGATTATGAAATAATGGATGAAGTAGCAAAAGGAAAGATTTTTTAATAAGGAGAAAGAAGTGGGGGAAGTCAGTTGAGGAAAATGGTCTCACAAAGCATATTCCCATGAAGATAGAGTTGGAGGCCTTGAGATGGAAATAATCTTCAAGTATTTACAGCTTAGGAAGATCACTAACTCTTAGAGAGTATTTGTGACTTCATGAGTTTCTCCTTTAAGTGAAGAGAAACAAGAATTTTGGAGGGGTGGGATGGCAGTGAATTATATCAAGATGAGTAGGAGGGCATAAACCAAGAAAATAATTTCATGACAAATTGTTGGAATTTTTACAAAGTGTTAAGCCATTGGAGTCGATTTGATCTTAGAAAGAGATATTTTGGGCCAGAACTTGAAACAAGGTACTAGGTGGAACTGATAGAACAATGCTTGTGTTCACACCTTTAGAGAGCTCATAAGTATCTAAGTACTCAATGGAGTTCACATGTTTGGAAGATTTCAGAGAGTATGCTGGGAGATATCCCACAATCCCACTCTCAGAGAAGTAGCATAAATACAGTTCCTATGAGCCACTCGAGAGAGTTCTGGGGAACTTTGACTGGGGTTGGAGACAAGAGCACTCTGGGAGATACAGAAGCCTACTCGCCTCAGTTGGAGATTGAGAAGCCACAACAAATAGTTTAAAAAATCATAGGGATGGCAATAGTTAATAATGAACCATACAATAAAGAAGAGGAGAATTTTGAATGAGTCAATATTATTATCCTCTTTATCTTTTGTAGGAATTGATATTTCTAAATAAAGCCCAGAAAAAAATAGAGAGAATAAATGGCAATATTTAAATGTAATATTATAAAAATTATTTAGAAGAGAGAAATCAAAATATGTGCCTTAAGAAGCCTTAATTCCATTATTATTCTGTAAGAAATGACCAGCAGGATGAATACAAAGAGTCTTGGAGAGACTTACATGAACTGATGCTAAATGAAATGAGCAGAACCAAGAGATTATTATACACTTCAACAACAATACTATATGAGGATCAATTCTGATGGAAGTGGTTATCAACAATGAGAGAATCTAAATCAGTTCCAGCTGATCAGTAATGAACAGAACTAGCTATACCCCGCGAAAGAAAACTAGTTTATTTAAAAAAAAAAAGATTAAGAGTAAGAGAGTGGATAGTCCAGAGGACTCCATTTATTGTTCTAAAGACCTTGGCAGCTCCTATTGAGAATTTCAGCTTGATAAATTTTGCTAGCCTTGTAAATGAGGGTGGACTACAACAGAGCATTTATACTCTTTCTGTTATTGTTTGCTTGCATTTTTGTTTTTCTTCCCAGGTTATTTTTACCTTCTTTCTAAATCTGATTTTTCATATGCAGCAAGATAACTGTATAAATATGTATACATATATTGTGTTTAACATATACTTTAACATATTTAACATGTATGAGACTGACTGCCATCTAGGGGAGGGAGTGGAGGGAAGGAGGGTAAAAGTTGGAACAGAAGTTTTTGCAAGGGTTGTTGTTGAAAAATTACCCATGCATATGTTTTGTATATAAAAAGCTACAATAAAAAAATGAATGTTGAATATTGTCTTTATATGTAACTGGAAGAAGAAAATACAATTTACATTAAAAAGAAGCCTTAATTCCATGAGGAATCAGAAATTAATGAAGAAATATAGACTATGGAAGCCAAGAATCAAAGAACAAAAATCTAAAACCCTACAAAACATAGGCAAAGATAGACTACATACACACACATAGAGTGTATTTATGTAATATACATATATACATATACATATATATTAAAGTACATAGCATTAAATAACATGTTGTGAGTAACACAGTGTATGTTATTTAATGCTATATTTAAATAGCTATGCTAAAAACACATTAGAAATACATTTGAAGCTTTCCCTATATATATAGAAGCCTAACGTAAGAATGCCTATTCTTTGTACTTTTATTTGATATGGTTCTAGAAATGCTATAAATAACAATAAAAGGAAAGAAATTAAATAAATAGATATACGTAGAAAGAAGACAAAACTATCCTCATTTGCTGATTACATGATGAAAGAAACTATAATCTTTTCATTATGACTTACTTTGTTTCTGTGTCCTTTTGTTGGATTCTCAACTATGTGGGAAGATTTATGAAGCTTGAGCTGAGAAAATCAGAGAATTTTGAATTCCAGGGCCATTGTGGTAGTTATTGGACCAACACCAATTTCCTGGTCCCTAGTTTAGTCTTCAAGATTAAAATTGAGAGGTATGTGGAGTATGCACTATGAGGGAAAGTTATAAGCCTAGTACCTCAGAAATCTAGTTTATAAAAAAAGATTAAGAGTAAGAGATTGGATAGTCCAGAGGACCCCATTTATTGTTCTAAAGACTTTGGCAGCTCAAACTGAGAATTTCAGCTTGATAAATGGGAAGGTCTCTAGCTAAGACTTTGGAGGGAACTAAGTAAGAGAACATGAAAGGAAGAATTTTTGCTAGTCTTGTAAAGACTTTCTAGAATACTGATAGCAAAGGAAACCCTACAAACTTTAATTTAAAAGGGCACAGCAGCCCTTAGTCTTCTGCAGAGGAAGAAACAGTAGAGTATTTTAATTGAGACACAAGTTAAGTAACACCAAATAGCACAACATCCAGTAGGGAATATTGATATAATCACATAGTATATAATCTGCAGCATCCAGCCATGTGACATCTGAACAGTATTGATTTTTCAACTGCTGTGTAGGACTCTGCACAGAAATGACACACATTAGCAGCCAGCAAGGAAATATTTGGTGGTGTCTATGAAACTTTCCAAGCAACATTCAGTGAAGTAAGGTCATGTGGAAATTGTGAGATCAGAAAAGACTACAAACCAGCGGGGGACATTCCTGATGGGCATATCATCATCATCATCATCATCATCATCATCATCATCATCACATTCATAGAGTGCTTACTATGTGCTAGACACTGTGCTAAATGCTTTTATAATTATTATCTCATTTTATCCTCACAACAATCCTGAGAGCTAGATTTCCCATTTAATAGATGAGGAGAGTGGAGCAAACAGAAATTAAGTGGCTTGCCCAGAATTGTGAGCAAGGGCCTGAGATCAGATTTGAACTGAGATTTTCCTGAGTTTGTGGAGTAGTGTTCCACTTTTATGGGAAAAAAATATTTCAGGGTAACGTTTTTAACAATGCTAGTTCATTAATTTTTACTTTAAACTATGTCTCTGATTGACTATTGAAAATTTCAAAAAATTATCAGTGGGTTCTCATGAAGAATTACTATTAGGATCACATGAAGTTCTTTAAACCTGTGATAGATGATTTCTGGGGTACCATCTCTGCGTATTGGGGATTAACCAGTCTGTGACTACTTCCAAATGGACATTATATAAATGGTACTGAGAGATACCTTCAAGCGGCCTAGGCAAATAGGAGAACCATCAAAATCAAAAATAACCAATTGCATAGTATTTATAAAGATCTTGTTTTGAGTCTTAATTGTACCATGCACAAATGGGAATAAAATTTAATAACACTGATTTTACCTAGAAAAACTTACATGAACTGATGCATAGTGGAGTGAACAGAATCAGGAGAATGTTATACACAATAACAGCAGTATTGTTTATTGAAGAACTGTGCATGATTTAGATATTCTCAGCAGTATAATGATCCAAGAGAATCCCAAAGGACTAATGATGAAACATACTATCTGTCTCCTGGAAAAGAACTGAGATGTTTTTTTTCGTACAGGCTGAAGCATGCTATTTTTCACTTTTTTTCTTTTTTTTCTTTTATTTGAGGCTTCTGGTATAAAATGACTAATATGAAAATGTTTTATATAATGGCACATATATTCCTTATATCTGATTGCTTGCCATCACAGGGAGGTAGGAAAGAAAAAAGGGATGGAATTTGGAACTCAAAACTATAAGTAAAAATGATAAAATAACATAAAAAAGAAATATATAAGACTAAAATAATACTGGTTCCATAGGGCTTTAAATGATAAGTATATAATTTTGTATTTGATGCTTAAGATTATAGGGAGTCATTGGAATTCACTGGAAAGTAAAATTATCAAGTCTGTACTTTAAAAAATCATTTTTGACAATTATATGGAGGAGGAATTGCAATGGGAAAAATTGTGAGGTAAAGAAACCAATTAGATTTTACAATAGTCCAGATAAAGCATAATGAATATTTGATTTAGGGTTGTGACTGTGTCAGTGAAAAAAGGGATCCAATGTAAGGGATATTTTAGAAGTAGGAATGATAAAATTTAGCAAGTGATTGAGCATGTGGAATGAATAATAGTAAGAATTAGGTATGCAATGAAAGGAAGGGAGAACCGTAATATAACTTTGAAGTATTTGCCATAGGAGAATGAAATATTGATAAAAATAAAGTTTGGAAGAAGGGTGAGTTTTGAGGGGAAAGCAAATGAGTTTTGTTTTGTTCAGGTTGAGATGCTTATTAGATATTTAGTTCAAGTTTTCTAAACAAACAGTTTATGATGTAGGAATAAAACTTGGGAGAAAAACAAGGTTTAATATAAAAATTGGGGAAATATCAGTTTAAAGAAATAATTAAATCTATGTATATTGATGATGTAAATAAATGGAGAATACAGAAAGAAAAGAGGGGGAGGATTCTGAGAAGATGGTGGAATAAATTAATAAATTTCAAGCTCTTCAGATTTCCCCCACAAACAGAACAAATTTGGTTCTCATAGCAAACATAGACCGGTAAAAATAAAAAAGGCTTGGAGCAAAACTGGGGTCCTCCTAGGACAATCCAGGAAGATCCAAAGAAAGCCCCCACGCCAGGTATTAATCTGTGTGGATTGCAAGCACCTATTAGTCATTTCCACAGAAACAGCTAGCGCAGATCCCAGGAGTAGCTGGGTTTGGCTGGAGCTTCAAAAGGAACCACAGAGACTTTCACCTCCTGGACTATGTGTGGAATTGGGGTCTGAGTCTTTGAAGACAGAGGATTAGGAACACCAGGCCCAGCTGTTCTGTGTGAGATGTAGCCTTGGACAGGAAAGAGCCTGCATACCCAAAGAGTGTAGAAGCTGTGGGGAAGGGACGCTGTTGGTTGTGGGTACTTGTAGGATGGGGAAGCTCTTAGTTTGGGGTTCCAAGTCAGAGGGGAGAGCAGAAATGAAGGCAGAGGCATCATTCCCCCCAGAACACAATTAGAGATACTTAAACTAATACTTCTCATTAAAAAAAATGAACCAGTAAAGAAGAAAGATCCAAACCATAGAAACTTACTATGGGAATAGGAAGACCAGATTCATCTTCAGAGGGGGCAACATGTTCTTCTACCCCAAGAATAACATTAAATGATTCTCTGCTCAGAGATAATTTAGGGAAGAATTCAGAAAGGAATTTTAAAATTAAATAAGATACATTGAGGAAAAACTAAAAATAAAAACCATCCAAGAAAAACAAAATTATAAAAAAAATCCAATTAGAAAAGGAAATACAGACTCTTTTTTTTTTATTTAATAGCCTTTTATTTACAGGATATATACATGGGTAATTTTACAGCATTAACAATTGCCAAACCTCTTGTTCCAATTTTTCACCTCTGCCCCCCTCCCTAGATGGCAGGATGACAGTAGATTTAAATATATTAAATGATAATTAGATACATAAGTATACATGACCAAAACGTTATTTTGCTGTACAAAGAATCAGACTCTGAAATATTTAATAGCTGAAGGAAATCAAAAATGCAGGTGTATAAATATAGGATTAGAATTCAATGTAATGGTTTTAGTCATCTCCCAGAGTTCTTTTCTGGGCATAGCTAGTTCAGTTCATTACTGCTCCATTGGAAATGATTTGGTTGATCGTTGCTGAGGATGGCCTGGTCCATCAGAACTGGTCATCATCTAGTATTGTTGTTAGAAGTATAAATGATCTCCTGGTCCTGCTCATTTCACTCAGCATCAGTTCTTGTAGAGTCTCTCAGGCCTTTCTGAAATTATCCCAGTTGGATCATTTCTTACAGAACAGTAATATTCCATAATATTATATACAAATTTATTCAGCATTCTCAACTGATGGACATCCATTCATTTTCCAGTTTTATCACTACAAAAGGCTTACATAACATTTGTGCACATAAGGTCCTTTTCCTTTCTTTTATAATCTCTTTGGATATAATCTGTAGAGTAACACTATACTTTGGATCAAAGGGTATGCATACAGTTTGATAACTTTTTGAGCATAAGTTCCAAACTACTTCCAAAATGGTTTGGATCTGGTTCACTCCACAACAATGCATCAATGTCCCAGTTTTCCGCATCCCTCTCAACAATCATCATTATTTTTCCTGTCATCTTAGCCAATCTGACAGGTGTGAGTGGTATTTTCTTAGAGTTGTCTTAATTTGCATTTCTCTGATTAATAAATGACTTGGAGCATCTTTTCATATGACTAGAAATAGTTTCAATTTCTTCATCTGAGAATTGTCTGTTCATATCCTTTGACCATTTTTCTAATTGGAGAATGGCTTGATTTTTTATAAATTAGAGTTAATTCTCATATATTTTGGAAATGAGGGCTTTTATAGAACTCTTGACTGTAAAATTATATTTTGCCCAGTTTATTTAGCTTCCTTCTAATCTTGTCTGCATTAGGTTTTGTTTGTACAAAACTTTTTCAGTTTGTGTATCGAGAATTTTCTATTTTGTGATCGGTAATGATCTCTAGTTCTGTTTTGGTCATAAGACTCTTCCCCTTCCTACGAGGTCTGAGGAGGTAAATCTATCCTGTGTTCCTCTAATTTATTAATAATATTCATTTTTATAGCCTAGGTCATGAACCCATTTTGACCATATCTTGGTAGAGCGGTTAAAAATGGATCAATGCCTAGTTTTCTGCATGTATTAGTTTCCAATTTTCCCAGCAATTTTTATCAAATAGTGAGTTCTTATCAAAAGCTGGGATCTTTGGGTTTGTCAAAGACTAGGTTGCTATTTTGTTGACTGTTTTATCCTTGAACCTAATCTATTCCACTGATCAACTTAATCTATTCTTAGCCAATACCAAATAGTTTTGGTAACTGCTGCTCTATAATATAATTTTAGATCTGGTATCAGCTGTACACCTTCATTTGATTTTTTTTCATGTAATTCCTTGAAATTCTTGACCTTTTTGTTTTTCCATATGAACTTTGTTGTATTTTTTCTAGGTCATTAAAATAGTTTTTGGGAGTCTGATTGGTATAGGCTAAAAGTAGATTAGTTTAGGTAATATTATCATCTTTATATATATTTGCTCGCTATTCAAAGAGCATTTAATATTTTTCAATTGGTTAGATCAGACTTAATTTGTGTGAAAAGTTGGTTCTGTAGATTTTTGCTCATAAAGTTTCTGATTTTCCTTGGCAGATAGATTCTAAATATTTTATATTATCAGTAGTTACTTTTAAATGGAATTTCTCTTTGTAACTCTGACTGTTGGATTTTGTTAGTGATATAGTAAATGCTTGATGACTTATGTGGTTTATTTTATAACCAACAACTTTGCTAAAGTTGTGGATTATTTCTAATAATTTTTAGCAGAACTCTCTTGGGGTTCTCTAAGTATACCATCTGTCATCGGCAAGATGATAATTGGTTTTCCTCATTGCCTATTCTTATTCCTTTAATCTCTTTCTCAGCTCTTTTATTCTATAGCTAGCTTTCTAATACAATATTAAATAGTAACGTGTGATAGTTGCAACCTTTTTCACTCCAGATCTTATTGGAATGGTTGCAGTTTGTCTCCGTTCATAGTGGAACTTACTGATGGTTTTAAATAGATGCTGCTGATTATTTTTGGAAAAGTACATTTATTCCTATACTCTCAAGTGTTTTTGAATAGGAATGGATGTTGGATTTTATCAAATGCTTTTTCTGAATCTATTGAGATGATCATATGGTTTTGTTAATTTGGTTATTAACATGGCCAATTATATTGATAGTTTTCTAATATTGAACCAGCCCTGCATTCTGGTATAAATCCTACTTGATCATAGTGTATTATCTTGGAGATGATTTTCGTAGTCTTTTTGCAATATCTTTTTAAGATTTTAGCATGCAATATTCATTAGGGAGATTGGTCTATAATTTTCTTTCTTGTTTTCAGCCTACCTGGTTTTAGGGTATCAGTACCATGTCTGTGTCATAGAAGGAATTTGGTAGGACTCCTTCATTCCCTATTTTATCAAATAATTTATATAGCATTGGGGCCAATTGTTCTTTAAATGTTTGGTAAAATTCACATGTAAATCCATCTGGTCCTGGGGATTTTTTCTTAGGGAGTTGTTTAATTGCCTGTTCTATTTCTTTTTCTGAAATGGGACTATTCAAGCAATTTACTTCCTCCTCTGTTAGTCTGGGAAGTCTATATTTTGGAGTAGTCATCATTTCACTTAGGTTATCAAATTTATTGCCTATAAAGTTGAGCAAAATAACTCCTTATTATTTCTCTAATTTCTCTTCATTGGTGGAAAGTTCTCCTTTTCATTTTTAAGACTACTAATTTCATTTTCCTCCTCCTTTTCTAATCAGATTTACCAAAGGCTTATCTATTTTATTGGCTTTTTTCATAGAACCAACTCTTAGTTTTATTAATTAGTTCAATAGTTTTTACTTTCAATATTTTTAATTTCTCCTTTTAATTTTAGAATTTCCAATTTAGTATTTATTGGGGGTTTTTAATTTGGCCTTTTTAGTTTTTTTAGTTGCAATGCCAATTCATTAATCTTTCTTTCTCTGTTTTATTCAAGTAAGCTCTCTAAGGATATAAAATTCTTATTACTGCTTGGCTGCATCCTACAAATTTTGTATGATGTCTCATCATTGTCATTATCTTGAGTGAAATTATTAATTGTATCTATAATTTGCTGCTTCACCCAATCATTCTTTAAGATGAGATTGTTTAGTTTCCAATTACTTTTTGGTCTATTTTCTCCTAACTTTTTGTTTAATGTAGTTTTTATTGCATCATGATCTGAAAAGAAAGCATTTACTATTTCTGCTTTCTTGCATTTAATTTTAGAGGTCTTTATGTCCTATATATGGTCAATTTTTGAATAGGTTCCATGAACTGCTGAGAAGAAAGTATATTCCTTTCTATCTCCATTCAATTTTCTCCAAAGATCCAACATACCTAATTTTTCTAATATTCTATTTACTTTAATTTCTTTCTTATTTGTTTTGTGGTTTGATTTGTCTAATTCTGAGAGTGCAAGGTTGAGATCTCCTACTATTACAGTTTTGTTGTCTATTTCTTCTTGCAACTCTCTTAACTTCTCCTTTAGGAAGTTGGATGCCATACCACTTGGTGCATATATGTTTACATTGATATTGCTTCGTTGTTTATAGCTACCCTTTAGCAGAATGTAGTTTCCTTCCTTATCTCTTTAATTAGATCAATTTTACTTTTGCTTGATCTGAGATAAGGATGGCTACTCCCTGCTTTTTGACTTCACCTTAAGCATAAGAGTTTTGCTCCAGCCTTTTTACCTTTACTCTATATGTATCTCCTGCTTTAAATGTGTTTCTTGTAAAAACATATTGTAGGTTTCTGACTTTTGATCCAGTCTGCTATCTGCCTCCTCTTTATGGGGGAATTCATCCATTCACGTTTACGGTTAGAATTACTAAATCTGTAGTTTCCTACCATCCTAATAACCCCTCAGATTGTCTTTACTTATTCTTCCTCCCCAACCTTCTTTCCTCCTTTTCAAACTTATGTACCCCTCTTGTAACACGATGCTTACCTCTTTATAATCCCTCCCTCCCCACTTTGAGTCTTTTCCCTTCCTTCCCTTATTACTCTTTTCTTTCCTTTTCCTCTCCCCGTTTTAATGAGGCAGAGAGAATTTTCTCTAAAACAAATGTCAATTATTTTTCTTTGAGCTAACTCTGATGAGAGTAAGATTCACTAATGTTCCTCCCCTCTCTAAATTCACTCAGATATGATAAGTTTCCTTTGCCTCTTTGTGGGATGTGGTTTCCTCTTTTATCCCTCCTTCCACCTTGATTCTGCTATCATCCCTTTTCCATATCTACTTCCCTTTTGTATTATATCAGTACAATCAAATTATACATGTATTCTTTTGTATATCCACAACTAGAAATACAATTCTCAAGAGTTATTTTTACCTTTTTCTGCATCTCTTGAGTTCTATGGTTGGAGATCAAATTTTTGTTTTAGTTCTGGTTTTCTGCAGAAACAAATGGAATTCATTTGTTTATTAAATGTCCATCTTCTTCCTGGAAGAAAATGCTCAGCCTAGCTTGGGTAGTTTATTCTTGGCTGCATCCTCGAAGTTCTTGTGCTCTTTCGAATATATTCCAGGCCCTTCTTTCCTTAATGTAGATGTGGTCTAACTTGGGTGATCCTTTATTGTGGCACCTCGGTTATTTAAATGTTTTTTTTTTTTGCTGCTTGTGAAATTTTTTCCTAATCTGATAGTTCTGAAATTTTGCCACAATAGTTCCTTTGGGTTTTTATTTTAGGGTTTCTTTCAGAAGGTGTTGATGAATTCTTTCAATTGCCTATTTTACCTTCTGATTCTATTATCATCTGGCAGTTCTCTTTAGATGATTTCTTGTAAAATAGTTTCTAGGCTCTTTTTTCATCATAGTTTTCGGAAAGTCCAAATCCTCAGATTATCTCCTAGATCTATTTTCCAGTCTGTCGTTTTTGCAAGTAGATAATTCATGGTTTTTTCCAGTTTGTCAATTTTTTGGGTTTTTGTGACTGATTCTTGCTGTCTCAATGAATCATTAGTTTTATTTGTTCATTCTAATTTTTTAAAGAATTATTTTCTTCATTAGCTTTTTTTACTTCTTTTTTGTTTATGTCCAATTGAGTTTTTAAATGTATTGTTTTGGTCTGTAAGGATTTTTTTCCATTTCACTAATTTTTTTTTTAGTGAATTATTTTATTTTCAATTCACAGATCCTACTTTCTTAGAGTGTTCTTTTGTCTTTTCAATTCACAGATCCTACTTTCTAGTGAATTCTTTATTTTTCAAATTCACAATTCTTACTTTCCTGAGATTTTTATTTTTTCCAATTACCAATCTTGTTTCCCTGCATTTCCTGGGAATTTTTAACTTTTCAATGCGTATTTCAGGGAAGTATGTTGCTCTCTTCTGTAAGGCTTCTCTTCCTTTCCCCACATTTGATCTTCTAACTCTCTTTGAGACTTTTATAGGTCCTTCTATGAGAGCATCTCATGTAAAGGAGGACAGTCTGATGCATTTTGCTGTTTGGGGTCTCTTCAGGTTTGCTGACCTGCTCTTTCTGCATAGAAGCCTGTATCGCTTCTTTTCATCTTTTTATTCATGTTTTAAAGCCTTGTAAGGGGTCTCCTATGCAAGGGTTACCAGCTTCCTCTGCATGGCAGGGAGAGATGTAAACCGATTTCCGCTCCGAGGTATGGGGTGCTCTGGTGAGAGTTTCCTTCCCCAACAGGAAGTGGATTCAGCACTGGCGAGCTATCAAACTGCTTAAGTAGGGCTGGTGGTTTAGAGATTGCCCTTGGCTAGAGACTAAGGGTGAAAGTGTATCTGCCTCAGGCCTGAGCCTCTTGTGGGACTGTGAGTGATTAGCAGCTGACCATGACTAGAGACCGCCGAACTCTGCCTCAGTGTCTCTGCCAATAGCAAATGGGGCCCTGGAAAGACTTATGACCAAGCCGAGCTCTCCCACTGTGCAGATTGGAGGCTAACCTAGGGCTGTGTCCTCCTGTTGATGCAGGACCACTAACTGCTCCAAGGAAAAGCCCCGTACTGTGGGTTGGGGCTAGGCAGCTTGTGCTGAGATCTGTGCCTTCACCCTGCAGTTTGAGGCTCTCCTAGGAACCTAATTTCTCTCCCAAATATCTGCCAGATCTCCCCTGGCCCTGGAACCAACCTTTTGTGAAGTGAGACTGAAGATTTTCTTCGACGGTGAGTTGTTCTACTCATATCTTTTACTGAATTGTGAGTCAAGACTATTTTTGAGGCTTGATATAATATTGATAAAGAGGGTAAGAGAAGAGCTTAGAAAGTCGCGTGTATCTTCTCCGCCATCTTGGCTCCGCCAGGAAATACAGACTCTTAAAGGCAAAAATAACACTTTGAAAATTAGAATTAGGCAAGGGGAAGAGACCAAGAAATAAATAGAATATAAAGAATGGGACAAAAAGGAACAATATTGAAGCATAAGAAAAACAGATCAAGAAGGGGAAAAAATAGTTTTATCACCTGAAAGCTGTGAACAAAAAAAGAACCTTGACAAAATAATTCAAGAAATAATCCAAGAAAAATTTCCTGGAGTGATAGAACTTGAAGTGAAAGTAGAAATGGAAAGAGTCCATCGATAGCCACATCAAAGAGATCATTTGTGGAAAAAAACATAGAAATATTATTGCCAAATTTCAGCCCCTAGATCAAAAAGAAAATTTTGCAAGAAACAAGAAAAAAAAATTCAAATATAGAAGCTATAATGAAAATTGTACAGGATTTATCAGCAGCCACAATTAAAGACCACAAATCCTGGAATCAAATCTACTGACACTCAAAAGAACCAGGCCTGCAAAAAGCAGCAAGATGGCACAATAGAGCACTGGCCTTCAAATCAGAGGACATGTGTTCAAATCTAGCCTCAGAAACTTAATATTTACTAGTTGTATGATCCTAGAAAAGTCACATTACTAAATTGCTTGCCAAAAAAAAAACTAGATCTGTGGTCAAAAATATAATATCCAGCAAAATGATCCATAATATTGAATGGAAAAAAATGAACATTCAGCAAACTTGCAGATTTTCAGGACTTTATGTTAATCAAGCCTGAACTCAATAGAAAATTCAACATTTAAGAGTCAATATCCAAAATTAATTTCAAGGAATTTAACATGGATAAATTAATTTTGTTTTTTGTTTAATTAGAAATGCATACCATGCGTTTAAGATTGACATCAATAATTGAATAGCTCCAAAGAAAGATGTATACAAATAAGGTGCAAAAGAATACACAAAAACTTTAGAAGGGGGAAAGACATCTCCTAGTACTGAAAACTCCCTCACAATGGAAATGAGTTAAATAGGCAACCCTACATATATACCACAGAGGGTATAGCACTCTTCAAAATCTATAAAGAAATAAGGAGAGGAGGGAATAGCAGAAGGGGATGTAAAGTGTGAGGGGAAAAGACAAAGGAGGGATCCATAGGTGGGTAGATGTTAAGTAATAACAAGAGAAGTTAAGGAGCAGAATTAAAATAGAAAAGTTAACAGAGATGCTGTATGTATTTGTGTGTGTGTGTGTGTGTGTGTGTGTGTGCCCGAGTATCAGTAGATATGTATGCATGTCGCTCTATGTATGTGTGTATTTAGATATATGTTTTTGTGTGTGTGTCTGTGGATGGGTGTGAATGTACATTACATTATATATCTATATATGTGGGGAGAATATATGTGTACATGTGTGCATCTGAATAGCTATTAAATATGTCTGTTCTTAATTATAACCAGTTTGGAGGAGGCGGGGTGGGGGAATGGGAGGAGGAAAAATAATGTAAAAACAAGTTGTGCAGCAGAGAACAAAAGAATAATTTACAAGGAAGCAAAGAAAAGATGGACACTCATAAATATAATTTCTTCTACTATTATATGTTATTTTTTGAACTGGGAATTTATTGTTGTATATATTGAATTCTCCCTCATGTTCTGCTAGGCAAATGCCAATTTTCTGTTCTGTTTTGTTTTCCTTTTGTGTCTTTCTTATTTTTATCCTTTTTAAAAAAAATAAACAGAAAATTTAATGTTTTTTTTTAAAAGAGAGAAAATAGCAAGAAGTTACTAGGGGTACAGCCAAAGTCAGAGTTACAATATAGGTCTCTCATTAAAACAGACTGATAAGATCGAAAATGAAAACTTCCAGAATTAATTCAATTAAGTAATATTTACCACCATCCTCTGTATTTGACAGAAATCATACTACTCTGATGTCTCATCATGGTATGTAGTTAATATTAGGTTGCCCAGATTTTTTCAGTAAGCATAGATTCTAGAAAATCCTATCAAGATGAAAATGTAGTTTTGTGAAATTTAGAGAAGTTAGTGAAGCAAAATTTAACTTAAGGCACATAAACTCACAAGCTATGTGTTCAAAGGACTCCAAGAAATATATATATATATATATATATATATATATATATATATATATATGTATATATGTATATACCATGTGTTTAAGATTGACATCAATAATTGAATAGCTCCAAAGAAAGATGTATACAAATGAGGTGCAGAAGAATACACAAAAACTTTAGAAGGGGGGAGGACGTCAACTAGTACTGAAAACTCCCTCACAATGGGAATGACTTAAATAGACAACACTACATATATACCACAAAGGGTATAGCACTCTTCAAAGATAATTCATGATAAATAATTCACCACATCTGGAAGTGTCTCATTTTGCTTCTAGATTGCTTTTAAATCCTTAGGAGGTGTTTCCATATATCCTGCTTAAATCTTTTTCTATCTAATTTCTATTCATTTCATCTTAGTTCTTCCTTCTGGAGTTAAACACAAGTCTAATGCCTCTTTTAAGGGATAATGTTCAGTTCAATTGAACAAGTATTCATTAAACAAGTGCTATGTATGAGTCAGTTCTTAGGCATTGAGAATACAAAAACATACCAAAAAAGTACCTGAGCTCAAGAAATTTATATTGTACTATGTCCATCACACCTTTTTTTTTTTCCTATACTATATAGCCACAGTTCTTTAACTGGTCTTCATTTTTTTAAAAACCTTACCTAGCCAATCTACTATGGAAACATTCCAGTATATTTATATCTCTTTCTCATTGCTAAATGCCACATTGCTGATAAAACCTGAAAAATGGCAGAGCAGAGTGAAATATCATCTCTCTTATTCTGGATATGATGCTTCTCTGATAGTTACATACTACTAATAGATACTGAGCTGAAAGTCCACTAAAATTCCAAGATCCTTTGATTTAAAAAACTTCCTACTTATTACCATCCTATTTGAATCAAGGGATGATATTTTTGGTCATAGAAAATAATGAAATTTTCTTTTAGTAATAATAACAAACTAGCATCCATATAGCTCATATTATGTGTTAAGCACTCTGCTAAGTGTGCTACAAATATTTCATTTTTTTCACAACAACACTGGCAATTGGGTCTTATTATTATTATCATTATTTTATATTTGAGAAAATTGGAGCAAGGAGAAGTTAAGCAACTTGTTCAGAACTACATTGATAGCAAATATCTAGAGTTAGATTTTAATCCAGATCTTCCTGACTTTAGAGCCAGCCCAATAGTCCATCTCTGTCACTAAGAGAAGAGAGGCTTCACTAACATTTTAAAAGCATTTACCATTTGCAAGGTACTGTTCTAAATTCTGGAGACAAAAGAGAAAATAAAAAAATATTACCAGAACTCAAAGAGTAATTCTATTCCATTCTAATATAGTTGACATCATCTAAATTATTAGGTATATAGAAGACATATCTAGGAGATGAAAGTAGTCTGAAAAGTAAAACATTAGCAGCTGAGGTAGGGGTGGAAGGGTCCAGTAAAAGATTCCTGCAAAAAGAAAACTATTAGCTATGCATTGGAGAAAACCTGGGAACTAAAAGATTGAGGTAAAAAAGAATTCCAAACACAGAAGATAACCAACTCAAAATTTTTCAGGCAGAAAGTGGTGTTTTTTTTTTAATTGGAGGAATGACAAGTAGACAAGTTTAGCTTAATTTCAAAAGGTATAGAGGGTATTAAGATATAAGAAGGAAAAAGGTAGAAAAGGAACATCTTATAGAGTCTTTTAAATGTCAGTCAGAAGACTTTAATCCTATAAGTGACAGGGAACTCACTGAGGTGATCCCAGATGTGATGATAGAGCTCATTGAACAAAAGTTTATATGATCAGACTTACATTTTAGAAAAATCTTGTTGGCATCTTAGTAAATTGTGGATTGGAATGAGAAGAGACAAGGAGATCAAATAGAAAACTAAGGAGCAAAAAGATTGTGAATTATCCAGGATTTGGGACAAGGGAATAATGGATAGTGTAGAAAATAGGGTAGCATTTATCTGGTCTGCCAAAAGATCAAAATAGGGAAGTTTGAAGAATGAAGTTAGTATGGGGGTGAAGGTCTGGGAAAGAACTGAAGGGAATGATTGGCTTGCATTTTGCATAAGTAAAGATAGTATTCACAGCTATTAATTGCAGATGTTCTTTAAAGTACTAAACAGAACAATGAGTGAATAATATGCAAGTATTTTAAGTGAAATATAAAAATCACTTAAAAGGTACTTAATGGAAGTTTTTATATGGAATCTACAGGATGTTTTCCTTGAAGCACAGTTCTAAGGGATTAGGCAACATCATATTACCTCTATAAACATTTAATCAATCAGGATAAATGGAAAAAAAAACCTAAAACAAAACTTAAGCTCTTTCTTTGAAAGAGAGTACAGATATAGGAAGAATGATCAATTCAGTCAATCATCCCAGATGTCTTGTCTATAGGATACCAAGTATCCAGACAGTAGGGAACACAGAGATGATTGATTGATTTATCCTCCATTATTCATTCATTATTAAACATATGTAGAAACAGATGTGGGGAAAAATTATGAGCATTTTTTAGCACCAAGAATGATAGGTAGAAGAAATGTTTTAAGAGGAGTCATGCAGTGATGGGCTTTGGGAGAAAAAAAAATTATATTTTTAAAGTTTCATGCAATAAAGAGAAAAAGTCCTGAATTTTAAGGAAGAAAGGTTATTATATTCATTAGACCAAGAGCATGTATGCACACACATACACATACACACACACACACACACACACGCACACAGGCACACATATGGAATGGGCAGTTAAGTTTCTACATGCTGTATGAGAATGCTTACCAAGCATTCCAGCAATGTTCCAAATGAGCTTAACAGCTTGCTCTTGTTTGCCAAATCTCCACTAATGTATATAACCTCTCTATCGTGAGTCATTAACTTTCTTAGTACCACAGTGTCGCTCAACATTTCCCACATAAAGTAATTACTTAGCAGTCTCTCCTGTGTGGCTGGATTAGCTGGACTCTGAAAGTCTCCTTGAAAAGGAGTGAGTTGCTTAAAGGAGCTAATATTTACCACAGAAATGCTCTTGATGTCATGTTAAGGCTGAGAAATTAAATGTTCAAAAGTGAAGAAGGAATCGAAGAATCAACGCTCTCTGCCAAGCTGCTATTTGACTGTGCTGCATGTATTGTATTAAGAACTTGGGGGATGTGTTGATGTCATATCATAATGTCTCATTACTGTGATGAAATCTCTATTTGGCTAAATATGTAAAGAAGGAAAGAATGTTTCTGAAGGCTCAGCTGAGTAGCTAATGATGCACTCTGAGAACATGCACACTTTGCATGTTTGAAAGTAGATGTTTGCTATTAGTAAATCTATTTCTTTTATACAGTAGCTAGAGCTGGGATTAGAGCAAGGGTAAGAATGACCTCGGCACTGAAAGGTTTGTTGCCATATGGGAAAGTTAATTACATATGGAAAGATCTTCTTTTCCTAAACTGCACATTGACTACCAATTAATTACCCAATCCGAAGGAGTGCTTGTAGCTCAGTACAAGTCTACCATCACTGCTGGCAAAACAGCCCAAAGTACATCGATAACATATTGGGGTATGATTTTTTTTTATTTTATTATATGAAGATATCCTTAGTCAAGCACCATTTCTTAACTTCAAAATACTTTACTGTTAGGGTTAGAGGATAGAACCTGTGGTTCCCTTTAGTACAGTATTTCTCCCAAATGAAAAAATTTTCAGGTCAGTGATGCTCCTATGGTGAATTATTTAAGTCATTCCCCTAAAAGAGACCATAATGCATTAAGTGAGGTGCAATACTTGTATCCTATTCTATTGCTTGGTACAGTGTCTAGAACATAGCAATCATTTAATAATTGCTTGTGCACTAATAGAATATTGAAAGAGGATACAAGGCAAATATTTTGGTTTCTTTATGTAACAAAAACACCTCTATAAATTTATGGAGCGTCCTTTTCCTCTAAAACTGTTTACTTTTTGTATTCACCATGTTTGTGCTAATTTGTTTACATTCTGTCTAGTCTATTAGAATGTAAATTTCTTGAGGGAAAGCACATTTTTTACCTTTTATTTTTATTTGCAGTTCTTAGCACAGTGCTGGTACATGGTAAGCACTTAGTAACTGCTTGTTGGTTGATTTATTGATGTGCTGAACACCTTACAAAGGGGGAAGATCGCATTATCTGGTGGAGATATTGTTAATCTTGTTAAGGAGAATAATGTCAATTTAAAATGGGATGAATTACATGAAGAGTATAATTATGAATTAATAGGAGAAATTATAATTGATATTAAAAACTGATCTGGAAAAGATATAGTTCAGAAATCAACAAACTATCTGAAAAACATGATTAAATAAGTCTGTATACTATATTTCAAGAGTCATAAGTAATACTACTAAATAAGTAAAACTATTGGGGACAAAAATAAAATAAATACAAACATAATCCACCAATCACCTCTTAAAATCAGAAAGAAAACTCCCCAAAGATGTCATAATCAAAATCAAGACTTCCCTTGTTAAAAAAAATAAATTTTCTTGTAAACATTTATAAAGAAGCTTCTCAAGAACTAGTAAATTAAAGTCAAAACTAGCCAGAGATGGGTATGAACTTTGAATTACAATGACAAATGCCCATAAAGCATAGAAAGATAAATTTATTTGAGTAACTGTAAGGAGCTATATGATGATGTATGCTGATGTTCTGATAGAGGAAGAAAAATACAAAGTGTCCTGTAAGAACTAGAATATCCTCAAAGAGTATAGAAGAAATTGGAGGTCTTGGAATTATATAGGTTCTATCATCAAGTTTTGAATGAAAGGAGAAAGGCAGGAGAAATGAACACATTAGTGTATAAAGGAGAGGAAAAGGAAAATAGAATTTGCTATTTTGTCACTATTAAGCTATGGGAGGAGTATATGAACATGAAAGTAAACATCAAATGAGTCTCAATTGTTATACCACACTTCTCAGTTTCAATAATTATCTTGACCTTGTTCTGACTCAGTTTCTATGCTTCAGCTCAAAACTCAATCCTGCAAAACCTCCCCTCCCTCTTTATCAAAATATTTGATAAAGATAAAAGATCTTATGTTTTAGATAGAGGGGTCCTCAAACTTTTTAGTTCACTGTCCCTAAGACTGTTGGAGGGCTGGACTATAGTAAAAACAAAAACTTTGTTTTGTGGGCCTTTAAATAAAGAAACTTCATAGCCCTGGGCCAGAGGGATAATCATCCTCAGCTGTTGCATCTGGCCCACGGGCAGTAGTTTGGGGACCCCAAATTTAGAACATCAGAATGCCTCTCCCCATCCCAAGTTACCAGAATGTCAGATACCATCTTATCAAGATGCCTCTTCCCATCTCTGGGGTTCCTCCCTCCATGTCTCCCCTCACCTGTCAGAACCAGACTGTCAGAGTCCCATTCCACTCTTAGCAACCTGACTCCACCCTGCCTCAGTCTACAACCCCACCCCCCACCCCAGTCTGAGCCACGTGTGTATAGAGATCATTGAGAACTCTCATTGTTTGCTGGATTCTTGGAGACTATAGTCTCATTTAGCCCTGCGACCAAACCATGGATCCATTTGGTCCCAGTACATCTTTTATTAAATACTCTCTAATCTATTTTTTTTTTATTTAATAGCCTTTTATTTACAGGATATATACATGGGTAACTTTACAGCATTAACAATTGCCAAACCTCTTGTTCCAATTTTTCACCTCCTTACCCCCCCCCACCCCCCCCCCTAGATGGCAGGATGACCAGTAGATGTTAAAATATATTAAAATATAACTTAGATACCAATAAGTATACATGACCAAAACATTATTTTGCTTGTTAAAAGAATCAGTCTCTGAATTATTGTACAATTAGCTTGTGAAGGAAATAAAAATGCAGGTGGTATAAATATAGGGATTGGGAATTCAATGTAATGGTTTTTAGTCATCTCCAGAGTTCTTTTTCTGGGTATAGCTAGTTCAGTTCATTACTGCTCCATTAGAAATGATTTGGTTGATCTCGTTGCTGAGGATGGCCTGATCCATCGAACTGGTCATCATCTAGTATTGTTGTTGAAGTATATAATGATCTCCTGGTCCTGCTCATTTCACTCAGCATCAGTTCGTTAAGTCTCTCCAGGCCTTTCTGAAATCATCCTGTTGGTCATTTCACAGAACAGTAATATTCCATAATTTTCATATACCACAATTTATTCAGCCATTCTCCAACTGATGGACATCCATTCAGTTTCCAGTTTCTAGCCACTACAAAAGGCTGCCACAAACATTCGTGCACATACAAGGTCCCTTTCCTTCTTTATAATCTCTTTGGGATATAATCCCAGTAGTAACACTGCTGGATCAAAGGGTATGCACAGTTTGATAACTTTTTGAGCATAGTTCCAAACTACTCTCCAAAATGGTTGATTCGTTCACAACTCCACCAAACAATGAATCAATGTCCCAGTTTTCCCACATCCCTCCAACAATCACATTATTTTTCCTGTCATCTTAGCCAATCTGACAGGTGTGTTAGTGGTATCTTAGAGTTGTCTTAATTTTGCATTTCTCTGATTAATAATGACTTGAGCATCTTTTCATATGACTAGAAATAGTTTCAATTTCTTCATCTGAGAATTGCTGTTCATATCCTTTGAGCATTTTCAATTGGAGAATGGCTTGGTTTTATAAATTAGAGTTAATTCTTATATATTTTGAAAATGAGGCCTTTATCAGAACCTTTGACTGTAAAATATTTTCCAGTTTATTGCTTCCCTTCTAATCTTGTCTGCATTAGTTTTTGTTTGTACAAAAACTTTTCAGTTTGGTATAATGGAAATTTTCTATTTTGTGATCAGTACGATCTCTAGTTCTGCTTTTGGTCATAAAGACCTTCCCTTCCAAGGGTCTGAGAGGTAAACTATCCTATGTTCCTCTAATTTATTAATAATTTATTTCTTTATGCCTAGGTCATGAACCCATTTTGACCTTTATCTTGGTGTAACGGCATTAAGTATGGATCAATGCCTAGTTTCTGCCATATTAGTTTCCAATTTTCCCAGCAATTTTTATCAAACAGTAGTTCTTATCCCAAAAGCTGGGATCTTTGGGTTTGTCAAAGACTAGGTTGCTATATTTGTTGACTGTTTTATCCCTTTGAACCTAATCTATTCCACTGATCAACCAATCTATTCCTTAGCCAATACCAAAAGTTTTGGTAACTGCTGCTCTATAATATAATTTAGATCTGGTACAGCTAAGCCACCATCATTTGATTTTTTTTTCATTAATTCCCTTTGAAATTCTTGACCTTTGTTTTTCCATATGAACTTTGTTGTTATTTTTTCTAGGTCATTAAAATAGTTTTGGGAGTCTGATTGGATAGGCTAAATAAATAGATTAGTTTTAGGTAATATTGTCATCTTTATTATATTTGCTGCCCTATCCAAGAGCATTTAATATTTTTCCAATTGGTTAGATCAGACTTAATTTGTGTGAAAAGTGGTCTGTAATTTTGCCATAAAGTTTCTGATTTTCCCTTGGCAGATAGATTCCTAAATATTTTATATTATCAGTAGTTACTTTAAATGGAATTTCTTTGTAACTCTGACTGTTGGATTTTGTTAGTGATACATAAGAATGCTGATGACTTATGTGGGTTTTATTTTTATAACCAGCAACTTTGCCAAAGTTGTGGATTATTTCTAATAACTTTTTAGCAGAATCTCTGGGGTTCTCTAAGTATCCATCATGTCATCGGCAAAGAGTGATAATTTGGCTTCCTCATTGCCTATTCTTATTCCTTTAATCTCTTTTCAGCTCTTATTGCTATAGCTAGCATTCCTAATACAATATTAATGGTAACGGTGATAGTGGGCAACCTTGTTTCACTCCAGATCTTATTGGGAATGGTTGCAGTTTGTCTCCATTACATATGATGCTTACTGATGGTTTTTAAATAGATGCTGCTGATTATTTTAAGGAAAAGTCCATTTATTCCTATACTCAAGTGTTTTTAATAGGAATGGATGTTGATTTTATCAAATGCTTTTTCTGCATCTATTGAGATGATCATATGGTTTTGTTAATTTGGTATTAACATGGCCAATTATATTGATAGTTTTCCTGATATTGAACCAGCCCTGCATTCCTGGTATAAATCCTACCGATCATAGGTATTATCTTGGAGATGATTTTCAGTCTTTTGCTAATATCTTATTTAAGATTTTAGCATCAATATTCATTAGGGAGATTGGTCTATAATTTTCTTCTGTTTTCAGCCTACCTGGTTTAGGTATCAGTACCATGTCTGTGTCATAGAAGGAATTTGGTAGGACTCCTTCATTCCCTATTTTATCAAATAATTTATATAGCATTAGGCCAATTGTTCTTTAAATGTTTGGTAAAATTCACATGTAAACCATCTGGTCCTGGGATTTTTCTTAGGGAGTTGTTTAATTGCCTGTTCTATTTTTTTTTTCTGAAATGGGACTTATTCAAGCAATTTACTTCTTCCTCTGTTAGTCTGGAAGTCTGTATTTTTGGAGGTAGTCATCCATTTCACTTAGGTTTCAAATTTATTGGCATAAAGTTGAGCAAAATAACTCCTTATTATTTCTCTAATTTCCTCTTCATTGGTGGAAAGTTCTCCCTTTTCATTTTTAAGACTACTAATTTATTTTTCCTCCTCCTTTTCTAATCAGATTTACCAAAGGCTTATCTATTTTATTGGCTTTTTCATAGAACCAACTCTTAGTTTTATTAATTAGTTCAATAGTTTTTTCCTTTCAATATTTTTAATTTCTCCTTTTAATTTTAGAATTTCCAATTTAGTATTTGATTGGGGTTTTAATTTGGTCTTTTTAGTTTTTATTGCAAGCTCAATTCATTAATCTTTTCTTTTCTGTTTTATTCAAGTAAGCCTCTAAGGATATAAAATTCCTCTTATTACCGCTTTGGCTGCATCCCACAAATTTTGGTATGATGTCTCATCATTGTCATTATCTTGAGGAAATTATTAATTGTATCTATAATTTGCTGCTTCACCCAATCATTCTTTAAGATGAGATTGTTTAGTTTCCAATTACTTTTTGGTCTATTTCCCCAACTTTTGTTGAATGTAGTTTTATTGCATCATGATCTGAAAAAAGCATTTACTATTTCTCTTTTCTTTGCATTTAATTTGAGGTCTTTATGTCCAATATATGGTCAATTTTGAATAGGTTCCATGAACTGCTGAGAAGAAAGTATATTCCCTTCTATCTCCATTCAATTTTCTCCAAAGATCCAACATACCAATTTTTCTAATATTCTATTTACCTTTAATTTCTTATTTGTTTGTGGTTTGATTTGTCTAATTCTGAGAGTGCAAGGTTGAGATCTCCTACTATTACAGTTTTGTTGTCTATTTCTTCTTGCAACTCTCTTTAACTTCTCCTTTAGAAGTTGAGGCCATACCACTTGGTGCATATATGTTTATATTGATATTGCTTTGTTGTTTATGCACCCTTTAGCAGGATGAGTTACCTTCCTTATCTCTTTTAATTAGATCAATTTTACTTTTGCTTGATCTGAAAAGGATGGCTACCCCTGCTTTTGACTCTCCACCTGAAGCATAAAGATTTTGCTCCAGCCTTTTACTTTACTCTATATGTATCCCTCTGCTTTTAAATGTGTTTCTTGTAAAACAACATATTGTAGGTTCTGACTTTTGATCCAGTCTGCTATCTGCCTCTTTTATGGAGTTCATCCCATTTACATTTACGGTTAGAATTACTAAATCTGTATTTCCTGCCATCGTAATAACCCCAGATTTGCTTTACTTATTCTTGCCTCCCCAACCCCTTTCCCAAACTTATATTCCCCTTTGTATCACGATATTATCCTCTTTATAATCCTCCCTCCCTTTGCCTTTCCCCTCCTTCCTATTACTTTTCTCCCCTTTTCCTCTCCCCGTTTTTAATGAGGCAGAAGAATTTTCTAAAACAATGTCAATTATTTTTCTTTGAGCCAACTCCTGATGGGAAGATTCACACATTCCTCCCTCTCAAATTCCCCTCAGATTTATACCTAGCCTTTTGTGGATGGTTCCTCTTTATCCCTCCTTCCCACCTTATTCTGCTATCATCCCTTTTTCCATATCTACCCTTTTTTATGTTTATATCAGTAATTCAATTATAATATTCTTTTTGTATATCCACAACAGAAATACAATCTCAAGAGTTATTTTTACCTTTTCTGCATCTCTTGAGTTCTATGGTTGGAGATCAAATTTTTGTTTAGTTCTTTTTTTCAGAAACAAATGGAATTATTTGTTTCATTAAATGTCCATCTTCTTCCCTGGAAGAAAATGCTCAGCTTGCGGGTTTATTTTTGGCTACATCTCGTTTTGTGCCTTTCGGAATATCATATTCCAGGCCCTTTTTTTCCTTTAATGTAGAGGCAGCCAGATCTTGGTATCCTTATTGTGGCACCTCGGTATTTAAATGTTTTTTCGTTGTAAAATTTTTCCTTAATCTGATAGTTCTGAATTTTTGCCAATATTCCGGGGTTTTTATTTTAGGGTTTCTTTTCAGAAGGTGTTCGATGAATTCTTTCAATGCCTTATTTTAATTCTGATTCTTTACATCTGGCAGTTCTTTATTGATTTCTTTAAAAATAGTATTAGGCTCTTTTTTTCATCATATAGTTTTTTGTGAAAGTCCACAATCCTCAGATTATCTCCTAGATCTATTTTTCCAAGTCTGTCGTTTTTCAAGTAGATAATCCGGTTTTTTCCAGTTTGTCATTTTTTGTTTTTTGCTTGACTGATTCTTGTTGTCTCAATGAATCATTATTTCAATTTGTTCAGTTTTCTAAATTTTAAAGAATTTTTCTTCAATTTTTTTTACTTTTCTGTATATGTAACGAGTTTTTGAATGTATTGTTTTTTGTAATTTTTTTCCATTTCATAATTTTTTTAGTGAATTATTTTCTTTACCAATTCAAGATCCCTTTCTTCAATGTTCTTGTCTTTTTCCACCAACGGATCCACTTTCAAGTTCTTGTCTTTTCCACCACAAATCCTACTTTGTAGTGAATTTTTTATTTTTCCCTATTCGTATTTCAGGAAGTTGTTGTCTCTTGTAAGGCTTCTGTTTCCTTTCCCCATTATCTTCTAACCCTCTTTTGAGATTTTAATGGTCCTCTTCTATGAGGCATTATTAAAGGAGGACAGTCTGATGATTTTGCTGTTTGAGGTCCTTCAGGTTTGCTGACCTGCTCTTTTTTCTGCAAGAAGCTGTCATTGTTCTTTTTCTCTTTTATTCATGTTTTAAAGCCTTTGGGTAGGTCTCCCAGGTGAAGTTCCAGCTTCCTCTGCAAAGCAGGGAAAGATGTAAACATTTCTGGCCTCGAAGGTATGGGAGTGCTCTGGTAGAGTTTTCCTTCCCAACAGGAAGTGGATTCAGCACGCCAAGCTATCCAACTGCTTAGTGGGTTGATGGATTATCGACTGCCCTCTAAGAAATTGATTTAATGTCACCCCAGGCCTGATCTTGTGGGACGTGAGTATTAGCAGCTGACCGCAGATTGCAAGACCGCCAAACTCGCCCAGGTCCGCCTGATGCAAACGCCCTGAAAAGCTCTATGGCCCCAAGCCGAGCTCCCCACTGTGCAGATTGAGGCTAACCTGGTTGTGTCCTCTTAGATCACAACGCCCAAGGAAAGCCCGCATCGCGGTTGGGGCTGAGAGTTGTGCTGAGATCTGTGCCTTCACCTCGGTTTGAACTCTCCTGAACCATTTTCCCAGTCTGCCCACCCCCTGGCCCCTGAACCAACCTTTTGGCGGACTGCAGATTTTCTTCGGAGGTGAGTTGTTCTACTTTTATCTTTACAATTGTAGCAGTCAAGACTATTTTTTGAGGCTCGATATAATATTGATAAAGAGGGTAAGAGAAGAGCTTAAAAGTCGCGGTTTTCTGCCATCTTGGTCCCAAATATCTAATCTCTATCTTGCCTCAGTTTCTCTGGCATTACACAATCATCAGAAACCCCTCTAGAAGAATTGCATATATACATACACACACACAGTATAACATTAAAAAATATATTCAGTTCAAGAGGAAGAGGAGTCTCAGAGAAAACCAAATCAAACTACCTTTAATTATTGGAAATATTGTCATTTAGAAAACTACCAACTGGAGAGAACTGAATTAAGAACTGAATTCAAACACAGCCTCAAACACTTTTTTGTTTTATAACTCTATGCAATCTACTGAATTTCTATTTCCCTCACTTTCCTTAACTATAAAATTGGGATAATAGTATCTACTTCCCAAAGTTGTGTGGATCAAATGAGATAATATTTGTAATGTTTTTATCATGGTGTTTGATACATAGCTAGCTATTATTACCATTTAATTGTTTTGTATCTCTCCAAAAGGTGAGGAACAAAATGTGGAAAAAACAAGGGTAGAGATTCAATTGGATGTAAAGACTTGCTTCTTAAAAATTAGAACTGTTTAAAAGTAGGATGACTTGCTTCTGGAGAGAATAGATTTACCAATTCTAGAGATCTTTGAATGGAAGCTGAATAAACTATTATAATTGTATATATGTATATGTTTGCATATATGTGTGTGTTTGTATATATATATATATATATATATATGTATAAATGTATAATTGTAGAGCAGAGATATTTGTTTAGATTATTTTAATGACCTTTGAGGGCTCTTCCATGTTTAAGTTATAACAATAATAATAAAAGCATTTATACAACAAATAAAGATTTATTAAGTAGTTGCATGTTATTTCATTTTATTCTGAAAACTTTGTGAAAGATGCGGTGTTATTATTCTCATTTATAGATGAGGAAATGGAGACTCATAGAGGTTAGATGAATTGTCTATGATCACTTAGCTATTGTGTCTACAGACAAAGACAAGATAGTGAAGTAAAGTGAGCATTTTTTTTTTCACAGCTGTGAACCTTAGAGACAGAAGCAGCAATAATATTCAAAGTGCTCAGTACTAAGGGGTGGTAAGAAGATTTAACACATGCTCAGAAGTAGATTATAGAGCACACTATCAAAAAGGGTACATGATTTATACAAAAAGTGCATATTTGTGGAACATACCAAATCTATGGATAAGGGAAGAATTTATGACCAAACAAGAAATAGAGAACATTATAGGATATAAAATGATTAGTTTTGATCATGTTAAATTAAAAAGGGTTTGCATAAACAAAATCTGAATAAACCAATTCAGATTAGTAGGAAAAAAACTGGGAGAAATTTAATATCTACCTAATAAAGTCTTCATTTCTCAATTATATAGAGATATCTGAGTCAAATTTATGAAAATTCCAGTGATTTTTCAATTGGATAAAAACAGGCAGTTTTCAGATGAAGAAATAAAGCTATCTCTATCCATATAAAATGTTCTAAATAATTATTGATTAGAGGAATGCAAATTAAAACAAATCTGAAAATACACCTGTAAGATAGCTCATATGACAGAAAAGGTAAATGACAAATGTTGAAGGAGATGTGGGAAAAATTAGAACACTAATGCATTGTTGCTAGAGTTGTAAAGTGATCAACCTATTCTGGAGACCAATTTGAAATCACATTCAAATAGCTATAGAAATCTGAAGCCAACTGAATGCAGAAATGGGACAGGGATGTTACTGGCTGAGGGTGCTAATATGAAGGCAGAGTTCTGGATTTTGATTCCATGCCAGGGAGCAAACTGAAGGACTATCAGGGGCCAGAGTCACTACCCCTTATATGCCAAGGACTAGAGGTGATTACAATAATAAACTTTTATTTAAACAAACAAACAAAAAGATCAGACAGGAAGAACTCAACCACAGAAATTTCTTAAAGGAATAGAGAAGCTAGGGTTCATTTTCAGAGGAAGATACTGAAACAAAAAACAACAAGAAGCCTCTTCTATCCCAAATAGTAATGTCAAATGTCATCTGGCTCCCAAAGAACTCAGAAGTTTCAAAGAAGACTTTAAAAACCAAATGAGAGAAACTAAGGAATTTTTTTTAAATAGGGACAATCCAAGAAAAACAAGACTATGGGAACCAAGATGGTAGAGTAAAGTTAGGAAGCTGCTGGAGCTCTCCCAGTTTCTCTTGAAAACCACATAAATCCAAACCTGTGAATAGAGTTTGATGGATTCCATCTCTAAACAGACTGAAAAAACTTCAAGAAAGGTCAGTCGCACTGGGGTGATAAGGGTGTTCAGTCTGGTTCAGATACATTCTGGGAAAGCCAGTGAGAGGGTTTTAATCATCATAAATCATCAAGTAAGTCCCTCAGTCCTGACTCTGTGGAGGAGCAAATCAGTGAGGCTGCTTCCAGTCCCAGCTCAGAAGGCAAACTCTGGGAAACAAGGATATTTCCTGAACAGAGAAAACAAAACTACCCCTTACAAACACAAGGGGCTCTTGTGCTAAAAACCAAGGCTCAGAGCTGCACAGGAAGTTGGAACAGCTGCCCCTTCACCTCAAGATCAGACCTCAAATTTAAAAGTAAAAAAAAGAAGAAAAAAGACCAAAAGAAAGGAAAGAAAATGAGCAAGAAACAGAAAAGAACCCTGACCACAAAAAGCAGCTATGATGACAGGACAGATCAAAACACAAATTCAGAGGAGGACATAATGTCCACAGAGAAATCTCAAAGAGTAAGATAAATTGGTTTCAGGCCTAAAGAGGCTTCTTGGAAATGCTCATAAAAGACTTAGGCGAAAAAAAATGAGAAAAGAAATGAAAGGTATGCATGAGAGAGTCAACAGTTTAGAGAAGTAGAATAAACCAAACAGAAAGAGATACAAAAGAAAACTGAAGGAAATTATACAATAAAAATTAAAACAGGGCACATGGAAGCTAACAACTTTTTGAGACAGCAAGAATGAGTCAAACAAACTAAAAAGACAACAAAATTGGAAGAAAATGTGAGATACCTCATTGGCAAAACAACCAACCTGGAATATAAATCTAGAAGTGACTATTTAAAAATTATGCATCTACCTGAAGGCCAAGACCAAAAAAAAAAAAAATAATAAAAAAAGATTCTGAATAGCATTCTACAAGAGATCATTAAGAAAAACTGCCCTGATGTTCTAGAAACAGAGGGGGGAGATGCTCATTGAAACAATCCATCAATCACCTCTGGAAAGAGATTCCATAAGGAAAACCCCAACGGACATTATTTTGAAACTACAAAACTATTATGTCAAAGAAAAATACTTCAAGCTGCCATACAAAAACAATTCAAATATAAAGGAACAAGTCAGCATTACACAGGATCTAGCAGCTTCTAAAATAAAGGATTGGAGGTCCTGGAATACCATATTCTGGAAGGCAAAGTACCTGGGGTTACAATCAAGAATTGACTATCGAGGAAGATTTAGCATCATCTTTCAGGGGAAGAGGTAGAGCTTCAATGAAATAAGAATCTTTCAATCATTTCTATTGAAAAAAAAAAACAGAACTAAACAGAAAATTCAACCTGCAAACATAGGGTGCAAGCAAACTAAATATATATGTGTGTATATATATATATATATATATATATATATATATATATATATATACACACACACACATACACATAATTCAGGGGGGAAATATATATATGGGAAAACAATATCTATAACTCTTGAGAACTGTATATGTCACTGGGACAGACAGAGGGAGTCATCACAATGACTGGGGATGAGGTTGTGAATAAACTCTGATGTGATGACATCAAAGAAAAAGACATTAAAAAGACATTAATGGTAAGAGGTTTGTACTGGAAAAAGGGAAAATGGGAGGTAAAATGGGACAATAAGTTCACATGAAGAGGTGCAAAAGCCCTATTATAATTGAAGGGAAGAAAGGAGGGGAATGAGCATTGATTGAAATTTGAGTTTTGTCTTTAAGAGTGAATAATTTAATCATTTAGCTAGGTACAGAAATTTACTTAACCCTAAAAAGATGTAGGAGGAGAAAGAGGAAAAGAAAAGGAAGGGGCAGAATAGAAAGGAGAGCAGAAACACTAGGCAAAATTTATGAGAAGGGGAGAAAGGTTGATAGAAGATAAGGTAGTAGGTGGGGTGGGTAAAAAAACATAAGTCCACGGAAAAGGTAGAAGAGAGAATAAAAGTATATATAAGGGAGAAAATATGATGGAAGGAAATACAGAGCTGGTAATCATAACTGTTAATGTAAATGGAATGAACTCTCCATAAAATGGAAGCAAATAGCAGAATGGATTAAAAAACAGAATCCTACATTATGTTGTTTACAAGAAACACATTTGACACAGAGAGACACATGCAGAGTAAAGGTAAAAGGCTAGAATAGAATTTATTATGCTTCAGCTAAAGTGAAAAAAAAAAAACAACAGAAGTAATGCTGATCTCAGATAAAGCAAAAGTAAAAATACATCTAATTAAAAGAGATAACAAAGGAAAGTAAATCTTGATAAAACATAATATAAATAATGAAGTAGTTAAATTACTACAGGCAAATACCTGAAGAAGATTTTAAGCCAGTTACAGGAAGAAATAAACAGCAAAACCTTCCCCTTTCATAATCAGATATATCTCACTACAAAATAAACAAGAAAGAAACTAGGGAAGGTAATAGGATCCTAGGAAACCAAGATATAATAGATCTCTGAAGAAAATTGAATAGGAACAGAAAAGAATACACTTTTTTTCCTTGTGAATACATAGCATCTACACAAAAATTGATCAGGTATTAGGACATAGAAACCTCATGATCAAATGTAAAAAGGCAGAAATAGTAAATGCTTTCTTTTCAGACAACAATGCTATAAAAAATTAAATAAAGAGCCAGGAAAAGATAGACTAAAAATCAATTGGAAATTAAATAATCTAGTTCTTAAGAATGAGTGGGTCAAATACAAATCCCAGAAATAATGCATAATTTCATCCAAAAGAATGACTATAATCAGACAAAATACCAAACCCATGGGATGCAGCCAAAACAGTTCTTAGGGGAAATTTTATATATCTAAATAGCTACATTAATAAAATAGAGAAAGATGAGATTTATGAATTAGGCCTGCAACTAAAAAAGTTATAAAAAGGACAAATTTAACCCCCCAATTAAATATCAAATTAAAACTTTTGAAACTCAAAGGAAAAATTAATAAAATAGAAACTAAGAAAGTCATTGAACTTATAAAATAAAGAATTGGTTTTATGAAAAAACTAATAAAATAGATAAAATTTTGGTTAATTTGATCACAAAAAGAAAAGAAAAACAAAACCAAATCATTAGCATCAAAAATGAAAAGGGTGAACTTACCACCAAGGAAAAGGAAATTAAGGCAAAAAGTAGGATCTATTTTGCCCAATTCTGTATAGCACATCTGACAGCCTAACTGACATGGATGAATATTTATAAAAATATAAATTGGCCAGATTAACAAAAGAAGTAAGAAAATACTTAAATAGTCCCATTTTAGAAAAAGAAATTAAACAAATTATTATTGAACCCCTTAAGAAAAAATCTCCAGGATTAGATGGAATACGAGTGAATTCTACCAAAAATTTAAAGAACAATTAATTCCAATACTATGTAAACTATGAATTCTACCAAACATTTAAAGAACAATTAATTCCAATACTATGCAAATACTTATTGGAAAATAGATAAAGAAGGAGTACTGCCAGATTCCTTCTATGACACAAATATGGCCCTGATACCTAATCCAGGAAGAGCTAAAACAGAGAAAGAAATTTACATACCAATTTCCCTAATGAACATTGATGCAAATATTTTATTTAAAATATTAGCAGAGAGATTACAGCAATTTATCAGCAGGATAATACACTAAGATCAAGTGGAATTTATGACAGAAATGCAGGGCTAGTTCAATATCAGGAAAACTGTTACCATAATCAACTATATCAATAACAAAACCAACAGAAATCATATGATAATGTCAATAGATACAGAATTTTTTTTGACAAAATACAGCACCCATTCCTATTAAAAGCAGTAGAGAACATAGGGATAAAGGAAGCTTTCATTAAAATAATAATCAGTATCTATCTAAAACTAATAGCAAGCATTATTTGTAATAGAGAAGCTGGACTAATTCCCAGTAGGATCAGGGGTGAAACAAGGATGCCTATTATCACCAGTATTATTCAACATACTAGAAACGTCAGCTTTAGCAATAAGACAAGAAAAAGACATTAAAAGACTTAGAATAGGCAGTGAGAACATAAAACTATCATTGTTTGCAGATGATATGATGATATACTTAGAGAATCCTAGAAAATCATCCAAAAATCTACTGGAAACAATTCATAACTTTAGCAAAGTTGCAGGATATAAAATAAACCCACATAAATCATCAGCATTTCTACATATTACTGACAAAGCCTATCAGCAAGAGATAGAAAGAGAACATTTAAAATTATTGCAGACAAAATGAAGTACTTGGAGGTCTACCTGCCAAGACAAATCCAAGAAATATATGAGCACAATTACAAAACATTTCACATATAAATAAAATCATATCTAAACAATTGGGAAAATATGAATTGTTCATGGCTAAGCAAGCAAATATAATAAAAATGACAATTCTAAGTAGTTCTACTTGTTCAGTGCTATATCATTATAGAATTAGAAAAAAATAATAACAAAATTCATCTGGAGGAAGAAAAGGCCAAGAATATCAAGGGAATTAATGAAAGAAAAATACAAAGGAGGGTGACTTAGCAGTACCAAACCTAAAACTATGGTATAAAGCGACAGTAATCAAAACCATTTGGTATTGGCTAAGAAATTCAGTGGTGGATAAGTGGAATGGATTAGATACCCATGACACAATAATCAAATCCTATAGTAATATAGTGATCTCTAGCTTATAGAGTAAGAGCTTACTGTTTGACATAGATTGCTAGCAAAACTGGAAAATAGTATGTCAGAAACCTACATCTCACATCCCACATCAAGATAAGGTCAAAATGGATATATGATTTGGGCATAAAGAATGATACCATAAACACATTAGGAGAATAAGGGATAATTTACCTATCAGATCTTTGGAGAAGGGAAGAATTTATGACCAAAGAAGAACTAGAGAACATTATGATAGGCAAAATGGACAAATTTCATTACATTAAATTAAAAAAGTTTTGCATAAATGAAACCAACAGAAACAAGATTAAAAAGGAAATGCAAATATGGGGAAAAATCTTTACAGCCAGTATTTTTTGATGAAGGATATAAATATATAAAGAACTGTGTCAAATTTGTAGGAATATGTCATTCCCCAGTTGATAAATGGTCAAAGGATATGAACAGACAATTTTCAGATGACACAATTAAAGCCATTTATAATTATGTGAAAAAATGCTCACTATTGATTAGAGAAATGCAAGTTAAAACATTTCTGAGGTACCACCTCACACTTCTCAGCCATATTTCTTGGCTAAGATGACAGGAAAAGATAATGATAAATGTTGGAAGAGATGTGAGAAACTTGTCATACTAATGCATTGTTGGTGGAGTTGTGAAATGATCCAGCCGTTCTGGAGAGCAATCCGGAACTATGACCAAAGACCTATTACACTGTGCATACCCTTTGACCCAGCAGTGTCATTACTGTATCTATACAGTACATGGAAATTATAAAGGAGGGAAAAAGTTCCACAAGTACAAAAATCTTTATAGCAGCAGTTTTTGTGATAGCAAAGAATTGAAAAATGAGTGGATGCCCATTAATCAGGGAATGACTGAACAAATTGTGGTACATGAAGGTAATGGAATATTATTGTTGTTAAAAATTGATGAACAAGCTGATTTTAGAAAGTCCTGAAAAGATTTACATAAACTGATGCTGAGTGAAACAAACAGAACTAGGAATTCACTGTCCATAATAATAGCAAGAATATACAATGATCAACTATAAAAGATTTGGTTCTTCTCAGGAATTCAGTGATTCAAAGCCAACTCAATAGACTTTGGATAGAAAATGTCATCTGCATACAGAAAAAGAACAAAGGAGATTTAATGTAAATCAATACATACTATGTTCCCTTCTTTTTTCTGTTTTTTAATCTTTACCATGGTTTCCCCTTTTTCTCTCTCAACATAATTCACAAAACAAAATATATTAAAAATAAATAAACTTAATACAATAAAAAACATCATAAAAAAATAGTCAACCAATTTGAAAAGGAGATCCAGAATCATGGCAAAGAAAAATACTCTTTGAAAATTGGAATTGAACAAGAGAAAACCAGTGAATTAATAAAAGATCAAGAAACAAAATATAATATATATAATATAATGTATAAAATACATAATATTTATTATATATTTATAATTATAATATAAATATAATATATATATATAAAGATGAAAAAGTAAAATAGAATGTGAAACATCTGATAAGAAAAACAACTGATCTGGAGAATAAATCAAAAAGAGAAAACATAGAAACAGTCAGATTACCTGAAAACTAGAATCATAAAAAAAAAATTTGCAAAAACAAATAATGCAAGAAATAATTAAAGAAAATTAAAGAAATTTGTCCCAAAGTGTTAGAACAAAACAGGAAAGTAATAAATGTAAAAAAGGGAAAACAGAAAAAAATCCACCAATCACTGCCTAAAAGAGATTTTACAACAACAACAAAACTACAGGAATATCACAGTCAAATTTTGAAATCCCCACTTGAAAGAGAAAATATTATGAGCAACAAGAAAAAAAAAAGAATTCAAATATGAGAGAGCTAAAGTTAAAATTGCCCATGACCTAGTAATAGCTACACAAAATGACATAAAGAAAAGGTAGGGAGAGAAGATAAAGAAGGGCTCCTTGGAGGAGGGGGTAGGTTAAATAATAGCAGGGCAAAGTAGCAGGTAGACAAAAAGCAGAGGAGTCAGAAAGGATAGGAAATAAGAGATACATAAAAATATAATAATAAAAATAGGAGTAGAATTTATTAAGTTAAAAAAAAAAAACAAGAGGAATTATACCAGTCATTATATCATGATATAAGAGAAAGGTAAACCTAAAATAGATTTAATTAAAAAAAAAAAAAGAAAAATAGGGAAAGCACATTCTGTCCTTCATTTTAATAAATTTGTTTTTAGACCATTTAAAATAACTGGATAATATGAGATTGGGAGATTGCTATGATGTAGGAACTGATGGGTTGGTGCATTTAGAAAATTTAGAAATGACTTGGATTTATGAAGAAAGATGTTATCCACCTTTAAAGAAACAGTGGACAAACAAGCATGGTCTATGGTCTTACATAGATGTATATGAATGTATATATATGAACACATGTGTGTGATTATGGATACCTATGTATGTGTATGTATATGTGTGTGTGTGTAAATATATCCATGCCTAATTGTAACCTTCTTTGGGAAGAGGAAGGAGTGAGAAAATAAAAAGGAATAAAGTAAAAAAGTACACAAAAGAGAACGAAAGAAAACCTACATGGAAGAAAGAAATAGATGGACATTTCTAAAAACAATATGTAATACTTATTATATAGACTTTCTTGAAATGGAAATTTATTGCTTTGTATTTTAAATCCGCATGTTTGGATGTGCATTTAGTGCATATGAACAGACAATTTTCAGATGACACAATTAAAGCCATTTATAATTATGTGAAAAAATGCTCACTTGTACTATTTTGTGTTTAAGTTTTAAATAAATAATTTTTAAAAAGAAAAATGTAAGTATAATAATAAAAAAGGATATCTTTTATGATGACAGGGAAACTCAATATACAAATTCAGAAGACAATATTTATAAGTAAAGCTTCAAAGAAAGTATGCAGGTTGGACAAAAGTCCAAGAGGAATTCCTACAATAAATTTCACAAAGAGTTAAAAAAATTAAAAATCATATAATATAGGCAAAGGAAAAAATAGGAAAAGAAATGAGAGTAATGCAGGCCAATTATAAAAAGAGAATTAATAGCTTTTTTAAAGTTGAAAAATACTGAAGAAAATATCTCTTTAAAAATCAAAATAGGTCAAATGGTTAAAATAAAAAGGTACAAAACTTCTTGAAACAAAATAATTCCTTAAAAATTAGATTTGGCAAAATGGATGCTAATAAGTGACTGAAGAATGATTCAAATTCTGACCTTCCTGAATCTAAATCCAACTGTCTATGATTCTAAATGTACTTTTAATGAGGATTTGTTAAAAAAAAAAAAAAAAAAAAAAAGATTTATCTCCCTTGATAAACTGTTCTCTAATTATTGGTCTGGAAAATATGACCATTGTAGACATTAGCCTTTTCCTATTTCTTCTTCATGGAATAATCAGTAGAACAGTGATATAACATAGCTGCAGTTACTGATTAAAGCTGTATCTGAACATAGCCAAAAACACTGATCAATTAATTTTTTTGTTTGTTTTAAGAAAGGTAAACTAGGCAAATACATTTCATGTTAAATAGTCAAACAATCAGTAAATTGAATGTTTTTCAATTTTCTACTTACTTTATTGGGATGGGCCAGACTCAGTCTTTTACAGGTACCTAAATGGGCAGTAAGGATTGGTTCCCAGCCCACCCACCAAACAAGATACTCCTGTGACCTACCCAGTTCTTGATTTGTAAAATCCAATGATGCACAAAACAATGTGACTGTGCAGATCAAGGTGCTTTGAAATGTGGCCATTAATGTCCAATGATGTATGTCTTGGCTTGCAGATTCTGAATGTAAGTAATGAGAGGGTGTGGGGCTTGAACTCTAAAGGGACCACATATAAAAGTGGGAGATAGCCCAATGGAATCTTCAAGCAGCCAATATTCTCTAAAGGAAGCCAAACACCTCAGGCATTATTCAAGGTACAAAAAGATATAAAATAGAATCTGGCAGTTTAGGAACAAAACTGGAGATTAGGTAATGCCAGGCATCCTGCCTGTGGGGAGCTATGAAGAACAGGGTCTGTATGATTCTTTACTTGTGGTCCTGCCAAAGAAACCCAATAGTTTTTGTTTAAGTTCTGAGCTGGATTTGATTGAAGAGAGATCGACAAATTTTAAATGACTAAAATGAAAAGCTCCATAAGCCTGAACTGTTTAGTCTTAAAATGAGTTCGATAATCTAGAATTAGAAAAGGGCATGTTCCTGCCCAAATAGAAAGTCATTCAAGGTTCTTTGTCTCCATTGTTTTGATGTTGTTGCTTTTTCCTTTTTCTCTCTGTCTTTCACCATAATGCAGACATACTGGTGGAGGGTATTGTTTCATAGTGCTGAATGATGAGGACATTTCTGTTGTTTCCAGTTACTGTTGATTAAAGGGTGAGTGCTGAATAGACAGTGAGAGAAGGGACTCATGTAAGGGATTTATTTTTAAAAAGAGATTCTTATGTTGCCTTATGTATCTTCAGAAATGGAGGAATTTGTACCCCTTTTTAACTCTAGTCTATAAGAAATTATTCCTGTTCTTTTCCTTTTTTACTGTGTTATTCCTTAGTATCCTAAGATAACAGTAGCCATCATTATTTGAGCCAATGTTTTAAGAACCATGACTTCAGTGTGGTCATGCTCCTCCTAGTCCATGCAGTTCACAACCTTTTTCTCCTTTCAGAGACAGTCTTTGTGTGATTTTATAACTGTGAAATATTCATTACACATAGACTTTCGAAATGTTGGGGGAGAGGGAGAAGGAGGGACGGTTACATCATACATGCGAGCCATTGCTCAGCCTATAATTTAAGCATTTTCCAGATTATTAAAACTAACTAGAGTTTGTGCTTTTTTGACCTTTGGAAATCTAAATTCACCTTAATGCCAAGAAGGGGTATTGGAATAAGATTTCAGTAGAGGAAGAGATACACATGTCTATTTGGGGGGATAGGATGAAATAAGGAAGGAGAGGATAATTATATTCTTTTTAAAAATTTAATGATAGATTGGAAATTGAAAACTAAGAATTCTGCCTCTATAAACTTTTATTTGGCTGCTGAGGTAATTGGGATTAAGTGACTTGCCCAGGGTCACACAGTCAGGAAGTGTTTCGTGTCTGAGGCCAGATTTAAACTCAAGTCCTCTTGACTTCAGGGTTGGTGCTCTATCCATTGCACTATCTAGCTGCCCCTGTCTCCTTAATCTTTGCTGTGTTACAGATTCATACTCTGTACCCCCCATCCTCTACTAGTTGAACAATAATATAAAATACAATCCCCCCTCTCTCTCATGAGCATATATGCATATATAATTTAAACCACTGCCTTTTCTAACCAAGGTTTCTTGTGTATAGAAATATATATTTACAGATATTCAGATAAATGTGAAGACATCTCTATTTGCTAATCTAATTTTACATGCTAGGTTTTCCTAGAGCATGTAGGCTAATTTGGGGATTGAAGGAAGAGAAACAAAGGGCAAATTATTTCAATTTCTAAATGGAAAAGTGTCTCACCTTGCTTTTGAGTTGTCATTAGGGTTTTCAATTCATTTTGGAAACTGTGCCCACCACTTTGTTCATACCTTCTCTGGAAAGAAATGTTCCAGTGACTGAAGAGTCTCCTAACTCCAAAATTTGGCAGAATTATATTCTCATTCTCCACCCACTCCCTATTTCATAACTTTTGTTCCATACAGTTTGTACCTTGAAGGAATTTTGTGATTGATATACTTAGTAGAAGAGTGATAGGGGAAAATAAGATAGTGTTGGGTACTATATGAAAAACGTTAGATTTTATTGAGAATTATGTATATAAAACAGTGGAAAAAATAGAACTGAATAATTAAAGTGTTATTCAGAAAATATTTACAATGAGAAATACTGTAGCAATTGCTAACTAAATATGCTTAGCAACTATCCCTTTATGATTACTAAAGGATCACAATGAAAGGCCATTTGTATCTCTATGTAATATGATTTTATGACATTTATTAGTAGACAAAAAATGAAATCATAGATAGCATAAGTGGGTTTTTTCAAATAACTTCTGATAAATCTAGTTTAGGATTATCAATACAAAGCAAAAGTAGATATCCATAAAGCATAGAAAGATAATGCAATCTAAGGAGGTAAAGGGTGGACCAGAAATTAAGAAACCTTGAAATTGGTGTTAGATCTTATTAATACCTAATGGCTTTATGTTATCTTTGTGCTTGCATTCCAGAAACATTCCATAGGAAAGTTTGTCACAAGTTTTTAAGTTCAATTTAACTAAAATTAGTAAACATATGTTAATTACCTATTATGGTCTGGGATTCTACCAGATGCAGAAAGAAAATGAAATAAATCTTGTCCTTAAAGAGCTTACATTGTCTTTGGTGGGGGAGAGGTGATATGTACACTACTTCTCCTACTCCTACATTTGTTGTCTCCATTTTCAAAATTATCTTGTGTTTACTCACTAGTGTACATATCACCTCTCCCCCACCAAAGACAATGTAAGCTCTTTAAGGACAAGATTTATTTCATTTTCTTTCTGCATCTGGCAGTAGTACTATATGAGTAGGGTACCCCCCAATTTGACCTTTAAAAAAAGGCAGGGATTTTGAAAATTGAAGGAGAGGAAGGGAAGAGAAGATAGTTTCCCAAGCACAGGAGGCATTATACTCAAAGGCAGACCAGAGATGGGATACCAAGTTGAAGAAAAGTCAATATGTTACTTTGGCTGGAATGTGGAATGTGTAAAGGGAATATTATGAAATATCTGGGGAGGTAAGTTGGAGTCATGTATGGAAGATTTACTCTCCAGGCAGAGGAATTATTCTAGAAGAAAAAGAAGTTTTATTCAATTCAATAAGCCTTTATTACTTATTATGTGCCAGGCACTGTGTTAAGTATTGGGAATCCAAACATAAGCAAAGTCCCTGCTCTCTCAGGAGTTCACACTCTGAGAGAAAACAACATATTAAAAATAAGATAAATACGGGAGTAGAGAGAGAAGGTCTTTAGTCATAAGATGTGGTGGACAAAGTCTGAAGAGTAAATCAGAAGTGGAAAATTATTGAAGCAGCTATGTGGAGAATATGCCAGAGAGAAGAGAATTGAGCTAAGTATGGCAATTAGAAAGAAGCACCCAAAGTACCGTGAGCCAGGCACTATGCAAAGTTATTTGCAAATAGTACTTCATTTTCTCCCCTCAACAATTCTGGAAAGGATTACGATTCTCATTTTATAGCTGAAGAAACTGAGATATTTAGAAGTTAAGAATCTTGCCCTTAAGCCACAGAGCTAGTATTTGAGACAGAATTTGAACTCAAATCTTTTTGAATCCAGTTCCAATATTTTATCCATTGTACTACCTAGCTGTCTCTGCTATTGCAGAGATAATAAAGATAAAGATAAAAGTAAAGTGGATAAAGAGAAGAAAATGGGTGAGAGAAAGAGGTGATGGAGTTAGAATGAACAAGACTTGGTCATGTCTATCCTTTTTCTTATGAAGATCTGCAACAACTACATTTTCACCTTCATTCTGATAGGTCTTCAGGGAAAAGATTTCAATATCTTTTGGGAAATCATTTCAGGACTCTAAGGTCCAATCTGAATCCACTCTGCTGAATTTTAAGGTCAATATATATGATTCTGGTCTGAATAGAAATAGAAAGAGTTGTAGGTTCTTACTCTCTACAAAAACAGTCCATATGCTCATAGAGTTGCTCATTGTCAGAACATTGATGGGCAGTTGATAACCTTCTTTCCTATGACTAGGAATTGCCAACAACAGTATACAGAATCTATATTAAAACCAAGAAAACAAAGGGACTAACAAAAATTAAATAATGCTATTGAAATGCAAAAGAGAAAGTAGGTTAAATAAAGTTTTGTTTTATTATTATATTTTCATTAAATTGGATTATTTAATATTCTTGTGAATAGAAAATAGAAGGAAAATTATGGGATGAGAACTGAAGAACCTAAAGCAAAGGAAAAAGGACTTGAAAAGTAAACTCAATAAGAAACACTTAAAATGTTGGCAGTCATGCTGAAACACTGAAGGCATCTGGCTTGGCCACCTTTTCTTCTCTCTTCATCTCAGCTAATGCTGACCCATGTAAATTTTTCCTCTTTCTACAGTAGCACTTAAGCATCTGTTTTATTACCTCTTGGCATGGGGAACACAGAGGCAACATTTTATATATGGTCTGGATTTGTGTAATTTGAACTTAGGTTCAATGGTATGTGTACATCGGAGGTAGTAAGTATGGTTTGTTTTTTTCCATATTTTGATAGGTATGATTTCAATTCCATAGTGTCACAAATAAAGGTGTTATAAGGGAACTCACAATCAATCCAAAAGCAATCTCCCTTCCAGCAAACACAAGTAGTTAAGTAGCCTTTTCTTAAAGACACAATTTTATTTATGTATTTTCAACATTCTTTTTATTAAAAATTGAGTTTCAAATTCTCTTCTCTTCAGTCCCTCTCCCAATCAATTAGAAGGCAAACAATATAATATCAATTATATATGTGGTCATACAAAATGAATTTCCATATTAGCCATATCAGTAAAAAAAGGGAAAAAAAAACTAATGAAAATTTTAAAATCTACATTTAGAATGTGAGTTCTTTCTCTTTGGAAGATAGCATTTTTCATCATTAGTCTTGTGAAATTTTCTTGGATAGTTGTTTTGATCAGAGTAGTTAAGTCTTTCAGAATTCATCATTTTAATATCAAATGTTATATTTCATAATACATATTATACTAATAATAATCTCCTAGTTTTGCTCACTTCACTTTGCCCAGTTCATTTAATATCTCTGAGGTTTTTCTGGAACTATTCTGTTAATTATTTGTTGTAGCATAATAGTATTCCATCACCATCATATATCATAACTTATTCAGTTATTCTTTGCCATCCTAAAAAAACTAAATATTTTATATGTAAATACAATTTCCCTTTATCTTTTATCTTTTTTGGGTACAGAATTAATAGGGTTACTGTTGGGTTAAAAGGTATGCACAGCTTTATAGCTCTTTATGGATAATTCCAAATTCTTCTAAAGAAAGGTTGGACCAAGGTCACAACTCCATCAGTGGTTTACTAGAGTACCTGTTTCCTCTCATTCCATTTGTCATTTCTGATAGGTGTGAAGTGGTGCTTTAAAGATATTAGAATTTTCATTTCTCTAATAAAAAGTGATTTAGAATATGTTTTCATATAACTATGGATAGTTTTGATTTCTTTTTCTAAAAACTGCATGTTTATATCCTTTGACCATATGTCTATTGAGAAATGACTATTACTTTTTTTATACATGTGATTCAGTTCCTTATGTATTTTAGAAATTAGGCCTTCATTTGAGCAACCTGATGAAGAAAAAAATTGGGAATATTATTTTACTGTCTATAGAGAATTCTTCTTGTTTTCAACCTTTGTTTTTAAAGAGAACCAAATACTTTATGAGGTGAAATCTTGATTCCCCTGTAAATTGGACTTAAGTGAAGCAAAACCTTGGCCCCCTTGATACTTGATAAAGATCTTAATGTTTCATAGCACCTGTTTCAGCCATCTTCATGGACATTAGAACAAATTGTTCTTATTTGCCCCTTGGACTATGGGAAGTCTTCACATGTAGACTTCCCCCCAACTCCTCATACAGTTCTTGGGAGGAGGGGATTGGCAGAGAGAATCCCAAGTAGTTTATATTGTCTATAGTTATTTTTAGTGGAATTTCTCTTTCTTGTTGCTGAACTTTGTTGGTAACATATAGAAACAATGATAATTTATCCAGATATATTTTATACCCTACGACATTGTTAAAGTTGTTAATTAATTCAACTTTTTGTTTCAGTTTTTAGTTTTTTAATTAATTCCCAGGATTGTCTAAGTATACCATCATATAATCTGCAAAAAATGCTAGTTTTGTTTCCTCATAGCCTATTCTAATTTTCTTTTTTTTTCTTATATTGCTATAGCTAGAATTTCTAGTTACAATATTGAATAATACTAGTGATAATGAACATCCTTGCTTCACTCGGGATGTTGTGGAAAGGTTTCTAGCTATTCTCATTAAAGATAATGCTTGCTGATGATTTTAGATAAGAACTGCTTATCCGTTTAAGAAAATCTCAGTTTATTCCTATGCCCTCTGATATTTTCATTAAAATAGGTATAATATTTTGCAAAGACCTTTTCTTACTCTTTTGAGATAATCAGATGATTTTCTGTTGTTTTTATTATTGAAATGGTTAATTATGATAATAGTTTTCTTAATATTGAACCAGACCTGTATTCCTAGCACAAACTGTTCTCCTGTTCAGTGTATGAGCCTTGTGCTAGTATTTTATTTAAAAATTTTTGCATCAATATTCATTAAGGAAACTTGTAGTTTTCTTTCACTATTTTCATTCTTCCTGGTTTAGGTATCAATATCATATTTATGTTGTGAATTTGATAGGAGTCTTTCACCTATTTATTTCAAATAGATTCTATAGTATGGAGGTTAATTGTTCTTGTGAATCCATCTTTCCTGGGGATTTTTTCTCAGGAGTTCATTGGTAGTTTGTTCAGTTTCTTTTTCTAGGATAAAGTAATTTAAGTATTCTATTTCCTCTTCTGTTATTCTGGGAAATTTATATTTTTGTAAATATTCATTTGTTTTGCTCATACTGTGGATTTATCAGCATTTGTGGGCAAAATAACTCCAGATAATTGTTTTAATTTCTTGTTCATTTACAGTGAATTCACCTCTTTAATTTTTAACATTGGTAATTTGGTTTTCATCTTCTTTTTAATCAAATTAAGCAATGGTTTATTTATTTTATTACTGTGGTTATTTTCATAAAACCAGATCATAATTTTATATATTAGTTCAATTGTTTTCTTACCTTCATTTTATTAATCTCCCTTTTGGTTTTCAGGATTTCCATTTTGATGTTGAATTTGTTGACTTGAAGTCTTCAAGATTATTACTAATGGAGAATTCATTATCTCCATGATAGTCTTGGATAGCCTTTCCTCACATTTCACTTTTTGTTACTTTTAGTCATTTTCATTGTATTGCTATTGTTGTCCAGTCATCAGTCATCTCTGACTGTGATTCTATTAAACTGTAGTACACCAGGCCCTTCTATTCTCTACTCCTGAAATCTGTCCACATTCATATTTGTTACTTCCATAACACTATCTATTCATCTCATCCTCTGCCATCTCCTTTTTTTTTTTAACTTTAATTCTTTCCCAACCCTGGGATCTTTTCCAGTGTGTCTTGTTTTCTTATTATATGACTAAAGTATTTGAGCTACAATATTTGGCATTCCAGTAAATAGTCTGAATTAATTTATTTAAATATTAATTGCTTTGATCTCCTTGCTGTTTAAGGGATGCTCAAAAGTCTTCTCCAGAATGACAAATTGCCTATTATTCAAATTATCTTTTAATTTCCTACTTAAGCATTTTAATCCCCTATGTTGTGTTTCAGATACCTTGAGCTCGTTCTTAATGTGACATCTTTCTTATGCCATTTCTAGAATATGTTGTGAGTCTTCAAAGAACTTATCAATTTTGGCTTCTGACATCACTAGTTAGAGTATAGAATTCTACTATGGTGATGCTGAATGGTTCGTCTTGGATTTTAACAGATATCATTATGTAATTTTTAAGTTTATGCCCTAGAAATTGGAACATATGGTTTTGTTATTGAAACACAAGATTTTGCAAGGGTGAAGCTTGAAAATTAACCATGCACATGTTTTGAAAATAAAAAGCTTTAACTAAAATAACAAAAAGAAAAAAATACTATGTCCTTTTTTTCACCTTCTGACCTCAGAGGCTCATCCTCCATTTCCTATAATTATGTCCAGTCTCAAACTAGAAATGCAAGTTATAACGGCCAAGTATTTTAGGAAGAATGCTTTTCAGTTTTTGGATATCACACTCATTAATTCATCATTGAATAATCATATTAAAATTAATTTTTTATACTTGGACAATCAAGTGATCCACTTCTAAGATCTTTCTCTTCTGTGGTATTGCTTGACCAGGTATGAATTGATTTAATTTTCTGAACCCAAATTGGTACATATTACAATAGAATTATGGTGCTGTGACTGCATAAAAATATTATGAAAGTAAATGATATGACACATATGAAACTCTTTTAATGGATTAAAGCAAAATTCTATATATAATTCATATTTATTAACAAATATGAGCACCCTACATAGTGCATTTCAGTAATAATTGGAGGCAATAGTCAACAGTATTTCAGTCAAATTCCCCAGCTTTAAGCTTGGTTGATTTTTTTTTTCCTTTTAGTTCTCATTATGATTATTTATGTTTATTTGTATTGTTTTGCTTAATTACATGTTGTGTTTCAGATATCTTGTGCTATTTCTGAAAAATGGCATTTAATGAAGTGAAAGTAAACAGGTAACTGTCAGGAAGAGATGACAGTCTGTTAATTTATGTAAAATGTAACCAACCAGATGTTCTAAAAAATGTCTCAGTTAAAAAGACAGAACTTTATAAATGCAATGTTCTTTAATGAAGAGGCAATGAAAGTAAATAAGGAAAAAAGTCAAGAAAGCCTCATAAAATATAACATGGAACCAGAGGATGTAGGAGTTTATGAAATATATTAAGCCATGGATAAAAGATCATATAAGTATTAGAGGCAATTAAGTGGTCTAGCAAATATAGGACAAAACTGTGGAATCAGGAAAAGCCAAATTCAAATCTTGCCTTAGATATTCACTAGTTTATTTTGTTTTTGTTTATTTTTTTACTGTGATCTTGTGCATATTTTTTAACCTCTGTCCATTTCAAATGTCTTCATCTATAAAATGGAGATAATATTAGCACCTAATTGCCTTTGTTGTTTTGAAAACCAAAAAAGAAACTATTATAAAAGTCCTTGCAAACTTTAAGAGATTACATGAATGCTTATTAGTATTATTAGCATGACTGTCATTTTTTATTAAATGTTGTTTCTAATTAAGAAAAGATTATCGATTTTAAAGTGATATAATTTATAACTAAAAAGCAGACAATTGAATATATATTAGCAATAATTATTTACTGAGCATCCACTAGTACTAGAGAGGAAAGTAGGAACATCCATATGGTGACTATTACCTCCCCCTCTAAACACTTCCAGGACTTTTCAAAAAGTATCTACTTATGGAACTACTTCTTGAGAAAACTATTGGTCTGTGTCATATTCCTTACCCTATAAATAAAATTTCACCCCTTAAACTCAAGCCTCTTGAGTATGTGCCTTAAAAAACGTACCCGCGAAATATAATTGTACAAGTTACAAGATCTTCTTAGAATCCTTGGTTCATTCAGCTCCTCAATTAATTTGTGTTTCCAGAATAACTTCAATGTAACAACAACAAAAAACCCAAACCCATGTCTTTAGAGACTTTGTAGCTGTAGGCCAAGAATGATTGATGGTTTTCCTAGTCTATTCCCATTCAGTACTTTCAAATGCCCCAAATAAATAAATAAATGAAGCATTTCTTAAATGGTTACATGTATTTTGTCCCTCTTAGGACTCTCCATCCTTCTGGTGAGAGACTGCTCAGGACTGTCTAATATTAAGTCTTATATAACCATATCACTGTCTTGTGTTTAATTCCATTTCATATTTTCTCTTTTCATCATATTTTCTCTCTGAATAAAATTACATAGGAATAAGAACTCATTCTCATGTGAACTGCCCATGGACATTCCACTGAAATGAATGGGCATCCCATTGTCCTGTAGGAATGTTCCAGGGCTCTAGGCTCAAGCCCAAAGTGAATAACTTGAAAAAATGTGCAGCATATCAGTATGCAAATGAACATATCAACAGTCTGTCATGTCAAAATCTATTGTCTCACAATTATTACCACAAGTCCCACTTTGCTGCCAGGATTTTTACATCCATGACAGCTACAAGTAGATGAATTTTTTCCTCTCCCCCCGTACTGGCATAGGGCTTAGCCAGGCCCAGTTGAGAACTGTATATAGCTAGTGGGTAATAAAATTAGATGAGATGATAGAATAGCAATATCACTCATTGGTAGGAATTGAAAAAGAAATATTTTGTTTTTTTACCAAATAGAAAAGCTTCCTTCCTTACTACTATGTTTCTATTACTCAGTTAGGAGTAGTATAAGTCTAGGACCACGGTGGTGAGTTAATGTTACCTACACAATATTATTCACTGAGAGTAGGTGTTAAGAGGTGAATCCTGATGCCCCTTTAGGAAAGACTTTATGTTGGGCTAGTTAATAAATAAGAAAAAATAGCAGAGATAGTATACATAATTTCCTCACTTGTGCTTTTTACACCATATTCATGGCTATATTTTGATGTGTCTCCTCCAATAGTGTAGATTACAACTTAATCATACCTCAAACTCTTCAACTTTGTAAAGAAGACTAAAAATAGCAGTCTTCTAGCAATCTGGGAATGATGAACAAGAGTTGTGCATGAATATAAGGAAAGGCTGCACCACAAGGGATGATGAATATGAAGAATTGAAAGAAACAAGGGGAGAAACAGATGACTAATTGTTTTGGAGGAAGAACATATTTTATAAGCAGATTTATTTATTTCTGTGGATTATTGTGAGAGCATGTTTGTGTCAAAAAAAAGTATCCATAATTTAGTTGTATCCTAATTTTAAAAAATATGGATTCTTTGTTTCAGGATTAAGGTCTGAATCATCAAAGCATTGCTGAGTTTTCTATAGTCAATCTAGCCCATTCCTCTAACACAGTTCAAATGTCTAACACAGACATAATTGCAGTGTATGGCTAAGATATATGTATTTTGGAACCTAGTTTCTTAGTTGTTTTCTTAACTCTTTTTAAAAAATTAAAATGGTTTCAGCAATAATCACTCATCATTCACCTATTTTTCCAATGTAGTTACTTAAGCTGAGGTTATTTAGGTAATTATAAATCTTATTTAGTAAGCTCTGAGGTATTCTACAATTCAACACAATAAGCATATTATCAGTCAGAAACCATAATAATTTGAGTATTCAATAATATTGGGGATATTTCTTCATTTTGGACTTTTCATTACATATCTTCCACAAGAGTGACAAATACCTTTGTCTAGCACACATCTCCTTGTTTTATACCTCTATCTTGTTATTAATTTTCAGAGGATCATTAGACAAAGATCTTTTGTTATAATTATCAAGTAATCTCATTAATATATTATATAATATGAAAGACATATATTTTTATATATGAAGTAAATCTTTAAGGGGGTATTTTGCTCTAGTATGTCAACTGATTAAAAATATAAATAATACAAATAAGAATAGTATTATAATATATTCGCTGTACCTTTTAATCAACTATATTATTAAAATATGAGATTTTTATAGAGATTTTTGTTTACAAAAGCATGCTTCTGACCATAAAAAGTATTTTTAAAAATCAAGAATAAATTAAATGCATGCATAGATTATCTTCAAACAAATTTTGAAGTAACAAGAAAATAAAGGACATATGGTTTACCAGATACTGATTTGGGGGGAAGCTAGACGGCACAGTGGAAAGAGCGCAAGCCCTGAATTCAGGAACACCTGAATTTAAATCTGGCTTCAGACATTTAAAACTTGCTAGCTGAGTAACCCTGGGCAAGTCATTTAAGCCCAATTAAACAACAAAAAAAAAAAGATACTGATTTTTAAAATATACATTTCAATAATAATTAAGCTTGTTATTTTTCCCACTCATTTAACAACCTTCTTATCTTTGAGACATAACATTCTGTCTTCTAATGCTTTTGGAATGGTCTCACTTAGAATGTAATGTTCTTTGTGTCTATTTTGTCTGTTCTTCCCATCTTTATTTTTTTAATTGTCATTTTTATTTTTTCATTTAGCACAAGAAGAACTTTGAAATGGGGTCAATCTATTATCTATGATGGAGAAAATAATTTTTAATTGAAATCTTTGCTGACTTCTAAAAAAATGTGCTTTAAATAAGCCAAGAGGTGTGGGGGGAAGGCAGATCAATCTGAATTCTCCCAAATTCCCTTCCAAACAGGTTGAAATAATGCTGCAAAGTGCATTTTGAAGCAGTAGACACACCTAAGCCTAAAACAACTCAGAAAGTTCCTAAAAAAGTGCTACTTCTTTGGGGTGAGAGTGTAGCATAGGCTACTCCCCAGCAAATTAGCATCAGGTCTTTGGGGGTAAATAGCAGGGGCAAGGTAAATCAGTTGAACTAGCAGTGACTTGTGGCAATCTCAGCCTATAGAAGGTAAGGGAATTGGACAACTGTTCAGAAGAAAATCACAGGAGTCCTTTTGCTGGTGATGAGTGTAAGACTTTGTTGTACTACCCAGATAAAGTTTCAAATCAATTACATAGTTGGCAGTCCCAGGGTAAGAAAGAGTACTAGTACACCAGAGTATGTGGCCAGGGAAACAGGTAACAGTTTCATGGTGAAAAAGAGTACTTGTGATTACTCACAGACCAGAACACATTCCCAAAGAGTAATCATATAACCTTGGAAGAACTGAAAATTTGACATCCAGAATTCTCACTGAGATTATCACCAAGAAAGATGTAAAGATTGGGAAAGTATCAACTGAACCTAAGAACAGAGACCCACTTTAACAGAATTAAAAGTCAAGAAACAAGTTGAGAAAATTAGCTAAACATAAAAAGTTACTATGGTAACTGGAAGAAACAAAACACAAGCAAAAGAAGACATAAAAGTTAAATTCCTATATACAAAGCTTCAGAGAAAAATATAAATTGGTTTTCATTCCAATAAGAATTTCTAGAATGAATCAGAAAGGATATTTAAAATCTATTTTTAAAAGTATGAGGAAAACCTTGGAAAGAAATAAGAGTAATATAAGAAACTCATGACAGAAGAATCAATATCTTTACCAAGGTAAAGGAAGTGCAAAAAAAAAAAAAAAAAAAAAAAAAAAAAAAAAGAACATAAATGAGGCACAAAAATTTACTGAAGAGAATTCCTTAAAAAGCAAAATTGGTCAAATGGGAAAAAAAGTAACAAAAATTTACTAAAGAAAAGAACTCCTTAAGGAGTAGAATTGGCTAAATGGAAAAGGAGGTACAAAAGCTAATTGAAGAAAAGTAATTCCTTAAAAATTAGAATTAGATGAATGGAAGCCAGTAGCTCCATGAGACATCAAGAAACAATAAAACAAAATGAAAAATGAAAAAAAAATGGAACCAAATGTGAAATATTTTATTGAAAAAAACATTTGATCTGGAAAATAGATTGAGGAGAAATGATTTAAGAATTTAGACTACCCTAATAGATTTGGTCAAAAAACATTAGATATTGTCTTCAAAAAATTATCAAGGAAAACTGCCTTGATATTCTAGGATTAAAGAATAAAATAGAAATTGGAAAAAAATTCTCATCTCCTGAAGGAGATCCCTTGATGAAATCTCTCAGGAATATGGTAGATTCCAGAGCTCTCAGATCAAAGAGAAAATATATAACCAGAAAAAAATTCAAATATCATGGGGCCATAGTAAAGTAACAAAGGATTTAAGAAGTCATTACATTGTATTAAAAAGTCAGAGGGTTTAACATATTATATTCCACATAACATTTAAGCAAAGATTACAACTAAGAATCACCTACTGAGTAAGTTTCAATGATAAATATCCTATTTCTCAATATAGAGAGAATAGGATGGAATTTATAAAAATAAGAGCCATTTTCCAATTGATAAATGATGAAAGTAGATTAACAGGCAGCTTTCACAAGAAGTAATCAAGCTAATATCTAGACATATGAAAAGCTCTAAATCACTATTTATTAGAGCAATATAAATTAAAATAAATTTGAGGCACCACACTACACCTATCAGATATTTTAATATGACAGAAAAGGGAAATGACAAATGTCGAAGAATACGCATTGTTGCTGGAGTTGTGAACTGATTGTAAACTAAAGATAATTTGGAACTATTTCCAAATGGCTATAATATCATTCATGCCCTTTGATTTAGCATTAATGCTACCAGGTCTGCATCCCAAAGTGATAGAAACAATAAAAAGAAAAAAGTCAAAAATGTATTAAAATATTCATAACAATTCTTATTGTGGTGGTAAAGAACTGAAAATTAAGAAAATGACTAATGATTAGGGAATGGCTGATCAAGTTGTAATATATGACTGTGATGAAATATGATTGCATCATAAGAAATAATAGCAGGATGCACAGAAAAATTTGGAAAGATTTATTTGAATTGATTCAATGAAGTAACTAGAACCAAGAGAACATTGCACCCAATAACAGCAATATTACACAATGACCAAATGTGAATTATTAACTATTCTCAGCAATACAATTATTCAAGACAATTCTGAAGGACAAAATGAGAAGTCCATCTCCAGAGAAAGAGATAATAAAGTACCAATATAGATCAAAGCATACATTTTTCACTTTCTTTCTTTTCTTGTGTTTTTTAATGTGTTTTCTTTCACTATGACTAATATGAAAATGTGAAAATATGTTCTGAATGACTGCATGATAATTTTTATCAGATTACTGGTCTTCCTAGTGAGAGGAGAGGATTTGAAACTTAACATTTAAAAAAAATGAAGTTAAAATATTTTCAAATATTATCGGGTAAAACAATATATTAAATATATATATTTTAAATGCTTTTGTTGTTCTTCCTCTTTCAATGTTAAATGCTCCCAAGATGACTTGGCTTAATTATTTTTTCAGCAAGTTTGTTGTAAATATTTTTAATTGCTTCTCATTTTTATGTGATAATATTGCTTAAAATATTTTATTCTAAACTTTAAGATTTTAAAAATAATTTAAAGTATAAAACAGGGCTATTTTTACTTTTGACTTGTACATATCTTTTCTTGATAAACAAGAATAAGGGCTTACTTTCTAGAGTAAGCTCTAAAGTCTTCTGCAATTGCTTAAAGTAGCTTAAACTTCTTTAGAAAATAACAAGTGTGCATCCATGTATGTTCTATACATTTTTTCCTTATAAAATATCAATGGCTTATTAAATAGGTTGGATCATAATTGTTTATATTGTGAATCATAGTTACTTTTAATCTTTGTATTGATTTTTTTTCTTTGCTTTGGCCACTTAAATATGTTGGATTTTAAGGATATAGCTAATTTGGAAGTTATTCCTCATCATTCATTAGTCATTTCCTGTTTATCATTTGCCATGTTTAGTGGGTGCTTGTGTATATAGGAAAATGTATAAGATATAAAATAGCTATGTAAAACTTATATCCATTTCATCCCAAGACTCTATTTTTGATCAGCCTTCTGAACTCAGCTAGTAGAAATGGTTTAGTTAAGCAAGAAATACTGAGTTCTAGTTAATATTATAAGAAACATGCTCAAACCTATACTATCCAGTCCAACTATACTCTATTCTCAAAAGACTTTTTTCCCCAATTCTTCCAAGAACAGTACCTCTCCTTATATCTCTTATCAGGGGATATGTGGCTTTATTGGATGATTTTTGTGACAGAATGCTATGTAATGACTATGTATCTTAGGCTCTTCCTTGTTGTACAAGTACCATACCCTGAGGAGACTGAAACTACTGTCAGCAAGCAGTTATACTTAGCTTGCTAATAATTCTCTTTTTTTGTCAGTATTTGATCTTCAGTCTTATAGACCAGTTGGTGGGCTTTCCAAGATTTGAGGGGGGGATTGCTCCCAAAAAAGCATTTGCAATATGTTTAAATTCTCTGTTTAAAGGAAAAAAAATATTCTATAGATGCATAACATTTTAAATCAGTTTAAATATACAATATAACATACTATTGAAGAATAGCTTGCCTGCCACTCTACCAAGATTATAAACTTCTTGAGAATTGAGGTCAGACTGATTTTATCTTTGTGTTCAATAGTGCCTTCTATATAGTAGTCATTTATTAAATTTTTGTTAAACTATATTGATTAAAAGAAACTAACCATTTTTGTAATAAACAAGCTTTATCTTTTTCTCACTCACACACATGCTCTTTTTTTGGTATAATTTTTAGTGTATCTCCCTTGGCCATATTGGTTGCTTTTCCTGATGTGTCTGCTCATCTTCTCTGTTCAAGTTTCCAGTTCTTCAATATCTTCTTTGACAAAGAGTTATAGTTTTCAAACTTCCTTGACAAGGAGAGATAGCTTTTCATCTTATTGACCTACATTATTCTTAGACTGCATGACAAAATGAAGGCAAACTTGCTGCTTATCTCCTCTGACGCTTATAATGATGCTTGTGATCTATGATTCTCTTTTATAAACAGCTAAGCAAGAACCACAAACATAAAATTCTTGGAAAGTATATGATATTTGAATACAATAAGTAAAGCAATTATAGGCCACACATCCACTCACAATATGAATTGAACTGAAGCCATTACACAGAGAGCTAAAACAAGATAACCTTTGTCCTAACTTTGATGTATTATGACAAGGACCAAAAAGTTATACAAAAGTCATGAGTCAAATAACATTTGATGTTAGAGCTCACTTCCAAGAATGACACATCAGCAGCTCAAATCAGTTTTCAATAATGTGATCTTTTTTTCATTTATTCTTTTACTCATTCAACAATTTTGTAAACCACCCACTATGATATCATGCTAATCTCAAGGACAACCCCCCCCAAAAAAAAAACAATATATTCAGTCCTAAAACCTTAAGATGATTAAATTATATGGAGTTGAAATAAGAGTTTTACTTGTTCAATATGATGATGGATTTGTGATGGCATCAAAGAAAGCAATCTCTGAATCAAAAGTATTCTTGCTTTCGTTTTTTTTTGGCAATGTTTGGCAATGTCTTTCAATAAATCCTCTGAAAAAAGGATCATCTAAAATCTTGATATGTCTCTTAGCATTTCTTCAATAACATTGGGTTTTATCTCTGTGATTCCTTTTTTACTCTATGATTTGATCTGATTATACACGTCTAAAGTAGTCTCATATTTTTGCACATCTATAACATAGATAATATGTTATAATCTACTTGAATCCTTCATACACCTTTCTCTTATCTTTGGGTCTCCTACTTCTTTTGATTTCATGGTGTTTTAGCATTCATAATCATATAACATGACAGGAATAATAAGAAAGAAAGAAAGAAAGAAAGAAAGAAAGAAAGAAAGAAAGAAAGAAAGAAAGAAAGAAAGAAAGAAAGAAAGAAAAAGAAACACTGTGCATCAGGGATAAACATAGTATTGTTGAAAATGCTATTTAGTTTCACAAATGTTTCCAGCCTATGGGCCAGTTTATGGTTCCAGTATATGTATGACTTTATAATATTTTGTCCTGATAGACTAAATCAAAGGACTTCTTATCCAACTGCTTTTCATGTATTCTCTTAGTATGTATTCTCTATCTATTTTGACTTTCCTCTGTGATAGCTAGAATGATTTCTGAGTACTTGTAGAGGGGAGTCTTTCCACAGTGCATACAATGTCTGCCAACAAGAATATCTTCACCAGAGAAACAAGAATTCTTGGCATTCTTTGTGTTCTGAACATTCTTGACTGTCTACTGAACCTAAGCACAACTTCCAAGAATAATGTTCTTAGGTGCATAAAATTAAAATCACAGAATTACAAAGGAAATAAATAACATTAAAATATAAATACAAATATATATATATATATATATATATATATATATATAAATATATACATATATTTAAATTTCATGACTTCTATGTTATAAACACTTCTAGTTTTGAGGCACTAATACTTTCATTTGGATAGATACCCTATGTGATACTGGCTTGTTCAATGCCTCCCTTAAAATTGATATTAATCACAGGCTAATGAAATAAAGTTGTTTTGTGGTGAGCTGATCAAATAATTATCTATGCTTTTGACGTATACATGGAAAACGCCTTGTTGGAGGAGAATCTTTAAGGTTTAATTTTGTTCTACTGAGTCAATTTTAAGAGGGCCTTAAGCATGCACAGATTAATGTAATGCAAATTAAAATATAGTAAATTGATAAGAGAAGTACAGATTTCTATGAGATAATAAAAATGAGGTAGAAATCACATCAATCTGAGACAAAAATGAAGGCTAATAGATAAAATAGACTTTGGGATGCAGCTGTGAGACAGACACTGAAAAGCAAGAAATCGGTAGATAAAATGTCATATGTCATTTGTGAGCAAGACCAAAAAGGCTATTGCCACTGGATCATAGAATGTGTGGAAAGAAATAAAGAATAAGAAAATTAGAACAGTTGAAAGGGATCTTGATTGTGAGGAATTTAGAAACCAAATGGAAACTTTTATATTCAGTTTTGAAGGTAAATTGTTATTCAGTCATTTCCATCATGTCTGACTCTTTGTGACCTATCTAGGTTTTTGGGGGTAAATACTGGAATTTACCATTGCCTTCTCCTGCCCATTTTACAAATGAGGAAACTGAGGAAAAGAAGTGTGACTTGCCCAGGATCCCATAGCTAGTAAGTGTCTGAAACCATATTTAAGTTCAGGATGCTGAATCTTCCTTATCCCAGGCTCAGATATTCTATCCATAGCTCCATCATACTGACCTCTTAGAAGATAATAGAGAGCCTTAAATGTGAAACTCCCTATATGTATTATCTTTGTTGGCAGACAACAAAGAGCAACTGAAGATTTTTCAGCAGTGGAATGATGAGTTCAAATCATTTTAATTCAGGAGGAAGAGCTAAAATAGTAAAAAAAAGATAGGAACTCACCCAAACTCTCTCCCAAACCACTCCAAATTCCTTTGAATAACAACTCTAAGCAAAATTTAGAGCATCAGAACACCCCAAAGATGGGATTAGAACATTTTCCAGCTGAAAAGAATTTAGAAGCTCAGCAGAAAAGGTCTGCAATACTATGGTGGGATCCCAGCAAACAAACCCAGCACAAGCTGTGCCAGTGCAGCCCCAGATCCAGCCTCAGACCCAGATCCGGCCCCAACCAGACCGATTAATCAGTGGCAATACTGGCAGCTTCCAGATTTCTCAGCTCAGAGATGCCAAAGAGGACTTAGGAGGTCAGCAGCAAAGGTCTGTGGAAACAGGAAGTAATCACAGCACAAGCTACTCCAGTGTAGCCCCACCTCAGCAGGCCCTGGCCCCAGTCTCAGTTGGATTCTATTGGGGTGGGATCTCTAAATTAGCTGTAGTGCTAGAGGTGTCTGAAGCACTTGGTGGGGAATACCAGGAAGACTTGGAAGGTCAGTGGAGGGAGTTTGTAACAACAAGGTAGGAGTCTGGTGTGCAGTCTCAGTGAAGTCCCATTATAGATCATACCAGCCCAGCTATGACCCCTATCCCAGAGCCTGAGCATCTACAAAGCAGAACTTTTGCTTCAGCGCACTAGATTATATAACTACAGAGGGTCAGGGACACATCTAACAGCTCCAGGTTAGAAAACATTGTTTGTGATCAGATTCCTTGAAGGATCTCTGAAAATAGCTGCACAAAATCCCTGAAGCTTGGAACAGTGCATTCTCCAACCTGGAAACAGAGTCCTGCTTTAACAAAGAGTTAAAAGCAGAGTAATAGGCTAGGAAAATGAACAGAGAACAAAAAAGTTTCTGACCATTTAAAATTATTATGGTGAAAAGGAAGATCAAAACACACATTCAGATGATACCAAAGACAAAGCTCCTACATTCAAAGCCTCAAAGAAAAACAAGAATTGGGCTCAGATCACAGAAGAACTCAGAGTATTTTGATAAGTAAGTAAAAGAGATAGAAGAAAAATTAGGAATAGAATTGAAAGTGGTTCTAAAGAAAATTCAAAAAAGTTAATGAAGAGAAGAATGTCTTAAAAAATAAAATTGGCCAATTGGGAATGGAGGTTCAAAAACTCACTGAGGAAAATAATTCCTTAAAATAAAATTGAGCAAATGGAAGCTAATGACTTTATGAAAAATCAAAATACAATAAAGCAAAACAAAAAATAAAGAAATAGAAAAAATGTGAATATATTTTATTGAAAAATAACTGACATGGAAGATAGATTTAAAAGACATAATTGTTTTAAGCAGTTTTTTTTTTTTTGGTTACATGTATATGTTAACATTTTTCAAGGTGGAGCCAAGATGGTGGAGAGCAGATAAAACTTTCTGATCTTTCTCTTAAACCAAAAGCAGATTAAGCCTCTAAACTGGTTTTAAAGCAACAGAACCCACAAATATTTGGAGTACAACATATTTATAGAAGAAGATACCTTGGAAGAATTTCAGAACAGGTCTGTTTCAATCAGGCAGGAGGACAGTCCGCTGAGCCCAGACCACAGCACAAGGAGCCTGGGGCAAGGAGCTAGGGTGGGGAGGCAGACCATAGCTACATCTATGAATTGGGGAACCTTCTGTGAGTGAGTCTCTTAGGATACTCTGCCAGGATTGCAGGTGGGTAGCTTATTAGATTTTCTTCAAGACACCATTATTAAAAGCCAATATTAAAGGCAAATTGTAAGCTACTCAGTCCCAGAAGAACTCAGCACCTGGCCACAATTACTCAGCATTGAAAGTCTGAAACACTGGCCCAAAGGCAAACTAAAGCAGCTATCACATCTTTGCCTTAAAGAAATGAACAAAAAGAACTCTGAACATAGACAACTTTTATGGAGAGAGAGAACAAATTTCAAACTCTGAGGTTCCCAAAGGCAAATCAACTTCTGATGAAGCCCCAAAGGGACATATGAGATAAAATATTTGGTCCCCATTTCACAATGCCTTCTTGGAAGATCTCAAAAAGGATCTTAAAAGAGAGTTAGAAGAAAAATGGGGAAAGGAAATAAGATCTTTGCAAGAGGGTATTGAAAAGGAAAAAGGAAATTATCTGAAAAAAACTCCTTAAAAATAGATTTGATGAAATGAGAAAAGCATATACCTCCCCTACAAAATAGATTTGATGAAATGGAAAAAGGATATAATTCATTACAAAATAGATATGAAAAAGATACCAATTTGTTGAAAAACAGAATTTATTAAATGGAAAAAAATGCAATGAACAAAGCAATTCAACTGGCCAAATACAAAAGGAGCTAAAAAGTTAACTGAATATAATACACTAAAAATTAGAATTGAACAAATGGAAGTGAATGACTTGATAAGACTTTAGGAATCAGTGAAAAGAACAAAAAAAAATGAAAAATAAAATAGAAGCAAATATGAAATACCTCCTAGGAAAAATAATTGACTTCGAAAATAGATCTAGGAGAGACAATCTAAGGATTATTGGTCTTTCTGAAAGCCATGAGGAAATAAAGACCTAGACATTATTCTTCAGGAAATCATAAAAGAAAAATTACCCTGATGTCCTAATATCAGAAGGCAAAATAGCTATTGAAAGAATTCACCAATCATCTCCTTAAAGACACCCCAAATTAAACCCCCCAAGGAATATCATAGCTAAATTTCAGAACTATCAGACCAAGGAAAAAATATTGCAAGCATCCAAAACAATATTTTAAATACCGAAGTGCCATAATCAGGATTACATAGGACCTTGCAGTTTCCATCTTAAAGGATTGAAGGGTGTGGAATCAGATATTCTGAAAGGCAAAGGAACTTCAAACACAGACAAGAATAAACTATCCAGTTAAAATGAGCATTATCTTTCAGGGAAGAAGATAGACATTCAATGATACAAGTGAATTTCATCTCTTTCTGATGTGAAGAACTGAGCTGAACAAAAAATTTGATCTCCAAATACAGAACTCAAGTGAAGCATAAAAAGGTAAAAAGGAAAGAACTCTTGAGAATTATATTTCTCTTATGGATAGACTGAGAGAATGCAGGTACAATTTGATTTTATTATGATAATATGAAAAAGTAACAAGAGATAAAAAGAGGATTGTACTGGAAAAAAAGGAAAATGGAGATAAAATGAGAGAAATTACATCTCATGAAGAGGCAAAGAAGACCTATTATAATTGAGGAAAAGAAGAGGTGGGGGGGGGAGCATGGTGTGAATTTTACTCTAATCAGATTTGGCTCAAAGAGAGACATATTTGGTTTCACAGAAAAACTTGTCTCACATTATAGAGAAGTAGGAAAGGAAAGACGAAAGGAAAGGGGAGGCTAATAGAAAGGAAAACAGAAATAGTAGGGGAAAAGTATAAGAAAGGGAGAGAGGTTCTAAAAGGGGAGGGCCATGTGAGGGAAATGGGGTCAGAAGCAAAATACTGGCGAGGAGGAAAGGGAAAAGGGAAAGAGAAAAGCATAACTTGGGGTAAATAAGGTGGCAGGAAACATAGAACTAGTCATGTTAACTGTGAATGTGAATGGGATGAACTCTCCCATTAAACAGAAGAGGATAGCAAACTGGATTAAAAGCCAGAATCTGATAATATGTTGTTTACAAGAAACACATTTAAAGCAGAGTGATACATACAGAGTAAAGGTAAAAAGTAAAAAAAAAAAAAAAAAATACTTCAGGTGAGGTTAAAAAAAAAAAAAAAAGCAGGGATAGCCAACCTGATATCAGATCAAGCAAGAGCAAAGATAGATCCAATTAAAAGAGATAAAGAAGGAAACTACATCTTGCTAAAGGATACAATAGATAATGAAGCAATATCAATACTAAACATATATGCACTAAGTAGTATGGCAACTAAATTCCTAGAGGAGAAGTTGAAAGAGCTGCAAGAAGAAATAATCAATGAAACTATACCAGTGTGGGATCTCAGTTTTGCTCTCACAGAATTAGATAAGTCAAACTGAAAAATAAATAAGAAAGATGTTAAGGAGGTAAAGAGAATTTTAGAAAAGTATGATAGACTTGGGAGAAAATTGAATAGAGAGAGAAAGGAGTATACTTTTTCTCAGTTGTTCATGGAACCTATACAAAAACTGACCATATATTAGGACATAAAAACCTCAAAATCAAATGGAGAAAGGCAGAAATAATAAATACATTTTTTCAGATCATGATGCATTAAAAATTACTTTCAATAAAAGGCCAGGGGGAAATGGACAAAAATTAATTGGAAACTAAATAATCTAATCCTAAAGAATGAATGCATGAAATAACAAGTCATAGACACAATCACTAGCTTCATCCAAGAGAATGACAATAATGAAACAACATACCAGAATTTGTGGGATGCAGCCAAACTTTGTATAAGGGGAAATTTTATAGCTCTAGATGCTTACTTGCAAAAAATAGAGAAAAATAAGAACAAAGAATTGGGCTTACAACTAAAAAAGTTAGAAAAAAATAAATTAAAAGCCTTAATTAAATACCAAATCTGAAATCCTGAAAATAAAAGGGGAGATTAATAAAATTGAAAATAAGAAAACTATTGAATTAATAAACAAAACTAAGAGTTGGTTTTATGAAAAAAACAACAAAAATAGATAAACCTTTATTAATTTGATTAGAAAAAGAAAAAAAAGACAATCAAATTGTTAGTCTCAAAAATGAAAAGTGAGACCTTTCCACCAATGAAGAGGAAATAAGAGCAATAATTACGAATTATTTTGCCCAACTATATGTCAATAAATTTGATAATGTAAGTGAATTGGAGGAATATCTACAAAAATATTTATTGCCCAGGTTAACAGTAGAGGAAATAAATTATTTAAATAGTCCCATATTAGAAAAAGAAATAGAAAAAGCTACTAATCTAGTTCCTAAGAAAAAAATCCCCATCGACCAGATGGATTTACATGTGAATTCTACCAAACATTTAAAAAACAACTAATTCCAATACAATATAAGCTATTTGAAAAAAATATGGAAAGGAGTCCTACCAAATTTATTTTATAATACAGATATTGGTGCTGATACCTAAACCAGGTAGGGTGAAAACAGAGAAAGAAAATTATACACCAATTTCCCTAATGAATATTGATGCAGAAATCTTGAATAAAATATTAGCAAAGAAATTACAGAAAGTCATCCCCAAGATAATACACTATGACCAAGTAGGATTTATACCAGGAATGAAGAGCTGGTTCAATATTAGGAAAACTATTAGCATAATTGACGATATCAATAACCAAACTAACTAAAATCATATGATTATCTCAATAGATGCAGAAAAAGTATTTGATAAAATGCAACACCTATTCCTATTAAAAACACTAGCTAGTATAGGAATAAGTGGCCTTTTCCTTAAAATCAAAAGTAGTATCTATTTAAAGCCATCAGCAAGTATCATATATAATGGGGACAAACTAGAACCATTCCCAATTATATCAAGAGTGAAAAAAGGTTGCCCACTATCACTGTTACTATTCAATAGTGTATTAGAAATGTTAGCTTTGGCAATAATTGAAGAAAAAGAGATTAAAGGAATTAGAGTTGGTAATGATGAAATCAAATTATTACTCTTTGCAGATGATATGATGGTATATTTAGAGAACCCTAGAGAATAAACTAAAAAACTACTAGAAACAATCCACAACTTTGTAAAGTTGCAGGATACAAAATAAATCCAGAGAAATAATCAGTATTTTTATGTTACCAATAAAATCCATCAGCAAGAGATAGATAGAAAAATTCCATTTAAAATAACTGTTGATAATATAAAATATTTGGGAGTCTAACTACCAAGAGAAAGTTAGGAACTACATGAACACAATTCCAAAACATTTTGTACACAGATAAAATCAGATCTAAACAAATGGAAAAACATCAAATGCTCATGAGTATGCTGAGCAAATATGGTAAAAATGACAATACTACCTAAATTAATCTACTTATTTAGTGTTATACCAATCAGATTCCCAAGAAATTATTTTATAGATCTTGAAAAAATCATAATAAAGTTCATCTGGAAGAACAAAAGTCAAGAATTTCAAGGGAATTAATGGAAAAAAAAATAGCCAACAAAGGTGGCCTAGCTGTGCCAAACCTAAAAGTATATTATAAAGCAGTGGTCATCAAAACCATTTGGTACTGGCTAAGAAATAAAATAGTTGATAAGTGGAATAGGTTAGATTCACAGGACAAAATACTCAATAACCATAGCAATCTAATGTTTGACAAACCCAAAGACCCCACCTTTTGGGATAAGAACTTACTATTTACAAAAACTTCTAGGAAAATTGGAAACTAGTATGGCAGAAACTATGCATTGACCCACACCTAACTATAGCAAAATAAGGTCAAAATGGGGCCGTGATTTAGACATAAAGAGTGATATTATAAGCAAATTAGAAAAACATAGGATGGTTTACCTCAAATTTGTGGAGCGGGAAGGAATTTGTGACCAAAGAAGTGGAATTTATTTTTGAACACCAAATAGGTAAGTTTGATTATATTAAGTTAAAAAGTTTTTGTACTAACAAAACTTATGCAGAGAAGATTAGAAGGCAAGCAATAAATTGGGGGGGAAAGTTTTACACTTAAGCATTCTGATAAAGGCCTCATTTCTAAAATATATAGATAGATTCAAATTTTTAAGAATTCAAGCCATTGTCCAATTGATAAATGCTCAAAAGATATTTACAGATAACTTTCAGGTGAAGAAATTAAAACCATTTCTAGTCATACAAAAAGGTGCTTTAAATCACTATTGATCAGATAAATGCAAATTAAGACAACTTTGAGATATTACTCCACACTTCTCATATTGGCTAAAATGACAGGAAAAGATAATGACAAATGTTGGAGGGGATGTGCGAAAACTAAGACACTGATATGTTGTTGGTAAAATTGTGAACAGATCCAGCCATTCTGGAGAGTAATTTGGAACTATGCCCAAAAAGTTATCAAACTGTGTACATCCTTTGATCCAGCAGTGTTTCTACTGGACTTATATCCCAGAGAGATATTAAAGGAAAGAAAAGGACCCACATGTGCAAAAATGTTTGTGGCAGCCCTTTTTGTAGTGACAAGAAATTGAAAACTGAGTGAATGCTCATCAGTTGGAAAATGGATGAATAAGTTATGGTATATGAATGCTAAATACCTTTGTTCTATATGAAATGATCAGCAGGATGATTTTAGAGAGGTCTGGGGAGATTTACATGAATTGATGCTAATTGAAATGAGCAGGACCAGGAGCTCACTATACATGGCAACAACAAGATTATATGATGATCAATTCTGATAGATTTGGCTCTTTCCACCAATTAGATGATTCAGATCAGTTCCAATAATTTTGTAATGAAGAGAGACATCTACCCCTAGAGAGAGGCCTGTGGCATTTGGGTGTGAACCACAAAATAGCATTTTTACTCTTTCTGTTGTTATTTGCCTGCATTTTGTTTAATTTTTAATTTTTTTTCCTTTTGATCTGATTTTTCTTGGCAGCAAGATAACTGTATAAATATGTATACATATATTGGATTTAACATCTAGTTTAACATATTTAACATGTATTGGATTACCTGCTATCTAGGGGAGGAGATCGGGCAAGGAGGGGAAAATTTGGAACACAAGATTTTCCAAGGGTCAATGTTGAAAAATTACCCATGCATATGTTTTGTAAATAAAATGCTTTAATAAAAAAGATCTCCAAAAATCCCCACATTTTTCATAAACATTTCTTCATGAATCATGTTGAAAGAAAAATCATAAGAAAAGGGGGAAAATCACAGGAGAGAGAAAAACACAGAAAAAAAGAAGTGAGCAAAGCATGTGTTGAATTACATTCAAACTCTATAGTTCTCTTTCTAGATGCAGATCACATTTTCTATTCAAAATTTATTGGGAATGCCTCCTATTAATGAATCACTGAGAAGAACCAAGTCTTTCATAGTTGATCATCCCACAATCTTGCTGTCACTATGTACAATGTATTTCTGGTTCTGCTTGTTTCACTCATTATCAGTTCATGTAAATCTTCCCAGGCCTTTCTAAAATCAGGTTATTCATTGTTTTTTATAGAACAGTAATATCCCATTACTTTCATATATGCCAACTTATTCAGCCATTCCCCAATTGAAGGACATCTACTAATTTTCCAATTCTTTGTCACCACAGAGTTGCTACAAACATTTTGGCACATGTGGGTCCTTTCTCCTCCTTTATGATTTATTTGGGATAAAGACATAGTATTGGCACTACCAAGTCAAAGGATGTGCAGTCAAAGGGTATGCACAGTTTTATATGTGACATAGTTCCAAATTGGGCATAGTTCCAAATTGCTCTCAAAAATAGTTGGATTAGTTCACAACTTCATTAATAATGCTTGAATGTTCCAGTTTTCCCACATCCCATACAAAATTTATGATTATCTTTTTCCTTTCATCTTAGTCAATCTGAAAAGTATGAGTGGGTACATTTTTTTTCTATGACTATAGATGCTTTTAATTTAATTATCTAACAATTGTCTGTTCATATTCTTTGGTTATCAATTGTGGAATGAATTGTATTCTTATATGTTTGACAGTTCTTTATATATTTTAGAAAGGAGATCTTTATCAGAAATACTGACTGTAAAAGTTTTTTCTCAGTTTTGTACTTCCCTTTTAATCTTATTTCTGTTGGTTTTGTTTGTACAAAACCTTTTTAATTTAATGTAATCAAAGTTGTGCATTTTTCATTTCATAATGTTCTCTAGTCCTTCTTTGGTCATAAATTCTTCCCTTCTCCAAAAGTCTGATAGATAAATTATCCCTTGCTCTCCTAATTTGCTTATGATATCACATTTTATGCCCAAATCATGTAACTATTTAATCCTTAATTTGGTATGAGTTATGAGATGTAGGTCTATGCTGAATTTCTGACATATTATTTACCACTTTTTTCCAGCAACTTTTGTGAAATAGTGAACTCTTATCCCAGATGCTAACATTTGGGGATTTATCAAATACTACATTACTACAGTCATTGATTATTGTGTCATATGTCTAGCCTGTTCTACAGGTCCACCATTCTATTTCTTAACCAGTACCAAATACTATTAGTGACTGCTGCTTTATAATATAGTTTTGGGGATAGTACTGCTAGGCCACTATCCTTTGTATTTCTTTCATTAATTCTCTTGACAGTCTTGACCTTTTGTTCTTCAAGAATAATTTTGTTATTATTTTTTCTAGCTTTAGAAAATAATTTTTAGCAGTTTAATTGATGTAGCATTGAATAAGTAGACCAATTTAGGTAAAATTATCATTTTTTAATATTAGCTTAGCCTACCCATGAGCAATTTATATTTTTCCAATTGTTTAGATCTGACTTTATTTTTGTTGAGAAGCGTTTTGTAATTGTGTTCACATAGTTCCTATATATGTCTTGGCTGGTTGATGCCCAAATATTTTATTTTGTCTACAGTTATTTTAAATGTTATTTCTCTTTCTGTCTCTTGCTACTGGGCTTTATCAGTAATACACATAAATGCTGATGATATGTAGATTTATTTTATATCCTGCAATTTTGCTAAAGCTGTGAATTATTTCTAGTAAGTTTTGGATGGTTTTCTAGGATTCTATATTTCATCATATCATCTGCAAAGAGTGATAGTTTTATCTCTTCATTGCCTATTCTAAATCCTTTAATTTCTTTTTTCTTTTCTATTTTACTAAAGCTAACATTTCTACTAGAGTATTGAATAATAGTGGTAATAAATGTCTTCCTTTTTTCACCCCTGATCTTATTGGGAATGTGACCAACTCCTTCATTACAAATAATGCTGCTATTGGTTTTAGACAGATAGTGCTTATTATTTTAAGGAAAACTCCCATTGTCCCTATGTTATCTAATGTTTTGTGTTTTTTTTTTTTTAACAAGAACAAGTGCTGTGTTTTGTCAAAAGCTTTTTCTGCATCTATTGAGATTATCATATGATTTCTGTTGGTTTTATTTTTGATATGTGTAAAGGACAAAATACTTAACCCTGGGCAGTCACTTCATTTGCGAATGCCCTAGTGTTATTCTGCAGCTCTTTACATTGCCAGTCTCTCCTAATTCCCAAGGCTTCAGAGAATCCTCTGGCCACTGACCTTTTGCAGTGTTAAACAACTTTAACCCAGCTTACCTCTTCTGAGGTCTTCAGGAGTCTCTGGCTACAATTTCTCAAATCATAGCTTAATAACCGATAGCATGCTCAATAGACACATGCAAACTTAAAGTCTTTTATTATACTTGCTTACATCTTCCCTGACCTATTAACTCCCATGTGGACACCAGGTCTGCAAGAGACCCACATGCTCACTATCTGGCACCTTACCTCTCAGCTATCCATCCTCTTAGCTTCCCAGGACAAAGGGGCTGACCCGTTCCTGCACTCAAGCTTAAGAAGGGTCTGTGAGGTCACATGCACAGTCAATTAGAGAAGGAGACACTTCCATTAAGGAGGCTATCTCGATATGAGCAGGGTCCTGCCCACTAGGCGGTCTCTGGGAACCTCAAGGATTTCTGACTTCTTACTTCATGTTTGCACTGGGCATGACCCTTGTAAAAAGATCCTAACAGATATGGTTGATTATGGTAATAGTTTTTCTGATATTGAACCAACCCTGCATTCTTGGTATAAATCCCACTTGATCATAATATATTATCCTGCTGATAAATTGATAGAATCTCTTTGTTAATTATTAAAATTTTTTACAACAATATTCATTAGGGAGTTTGGTCTGTAATTTTCTTTCTCTGTTTTGACCCTTCCTGGTTTAGGTATCAGTGCTATATTTGTGTCATAGAAAGAATTTGGTAGTACTCTTTCTTTGCCCATTTTCCCAAATAGATTGCATAATATTGCAATTAATTGTTCTTTAAATGTTTGGAAGAATTCACTTGTAAATCCATCAGGCTCTGGAGATTTTTTTCTTAGGGAGTTCATTGATGGGTTGTTTAATTTATTTTTCTGAAGTGGAACTATTCAAGCAATTTATTTCCTTTTCTGTTAATTTGGGCAATATATATTTATGTAAATATTGATCCATTTTGATTAGATTGTCAGACTTGATGGCATACAGTTGCACAAAATAGCTCCTAATTATTGCTTTAATTTCTTTTTCATGTGGTGGTAAGTTTACCCTTTACATTTTTGTTGATAGTAATTTATTTTTTCTTTCCTTTTTCTAATTAAATTAGCCAATAACTTATGTACTTTGTTGTTGTTGTTTTCACAAAACTAGCTCTTAGTTTTATTAGGTAAATATTTTTCTTAATTTCAATTTTATTTGTCTCTCCATTGAGTTTCAGAATTTCCAGTTTGGTATTTAATTGGAGATTTTAATTGGTTCTTTTTTTAGCTTTTTTAGTTGCATGCCCAATTCATTGATCACCTTTTTCTTTTTATTTATTACATAGATATTTCTTACATAAATAAAGATTATTTAGAGATACAAAATTTCCCCCAAGAACTGCTTTGGCTGCACCTCATAAGTTTTGCTACATCTTCTCATTATTGTCATTTTCTTGGATGAAATTATGGATTATTTCTGGGATTTGTTGTTTGATCCATTCATTCTTTAGAAGTAGATTATTTAAATTCCATTTGTTTTTTAGTGTAGCTCTAGCTGGCCCTTTATTGAAGGTAATTTTTTATTGCATCATGGCCTAAAAAGAAAAAAAATGTTATTTTTACCTCTCTGAATTAAATTGTAAGGGTTTTTTGCCCTAATACAGGGTCAATTTTTGTGTAGGTGCCATGTACCGCAAAGAAAAAGATATATTCTTTTCTGAACCTGTTTAATTTTCTTCAGAAGTTATATCAAGATTTTCTAGGATTCTTTTAATCAACTTAGTTTCTTTCTTGTTTATTTTGTGGTTAGATTTGTTTGATTCTGCAAGAGGAAGATTGAAATCCCCCACTAATATAGTTTTGCCGTCAATTTCTTCCTGTAACTGGCTTAAAAATCTTTTTTAAAAAAAAACAATACATTTTCAATATAGATAGATAGATAGCTTTAAACATTCACCCTTACAGAAACTTGTGTTCCAATTTTTTTTCTCTCTGTCTTCCCACCAAACCCCCAGATGGCAAGTAATCCAATATATGTTAAACATGTGCAATTCTTCCATGCATAATCTTTTTGTTCCTTTTTAATCTATTTAATGTTTTTTCCAGTTATATTCAAAACAGTATTTTTACATATTTTAAAGATTTTTGAATTCAAGGTCCTCTCCCTTATCGCCACCCACAATTAAAATACCACATGTGAATTTATATGAAACATTTTCATAAAATTCAAGTTGTGAAATGAAACAAAACATAAACCTCCCACCATAATGAAAATAAAAATCCTTAAGAAAAAAATTATGCTAAAAATAAAGAGGGAGATAGAGAGTATAAATAATCTTTATACAGGCTTGATCAGTTCATTTTCTGGGTATGTGCAGCATTTTTATGATAGGTCTTTCAGAATATGTGTGGATGATTATAGTACTGAGAATAACAAAATAATTTACAGCTGGTCATCCCAGAACATTGTCATTGATTTGTATATAGAATATTTGGCTTTGTTTATAGAGGATTTTCCAGGATTTTTTTTTCCCTGAGAGCTCCATGCTCATCATTTACCAGAGAACAATAACATTCCATCAGGGAAACTTGCTTTGAATTTTTTAAAAATTCTATTGATAATTGTATTTTCCTTATTTATTCTCTTTCTCCTTTTACCTTGTCCCTCCTCAAAAGTGTTTACTACTGACAACTCCCTTCCCCAATATGCTTTTTCTTTTATTGCCCTCCTCCCCCTTCCATATTCCATTCCCCTCCTATTTTCCTCCAGAGTAAGATAGATTTCTATACACCTATTGACATGTGTGTTATTTCCTCCTTGAGCCAGTTCTGATGAGAATAAGGGTTCACTCACTCACCCTCGCCTCACTTTCTTCCCCTCCACTGTCAAAGCTTTTTCTTGCCTCTTTCTTTACAGCAGATAATTTGCACCATTCCATTTCTCCCTTTCCCTTTCTCCCAGAATATTCCTTTTTCACCCTTTAATTTCATTATTAAAAAAATTATAACCTTTCATGTTCAACTCACATCCATACACTCTGCTTATACATACACCTTCTGCCATAATAATGAAAAAGTTCTAATAAGTTACAAGTTTCATCCTCCCATGTAGGAATGTAAACAAGATAACCTTGCTAAGTCCCTTGTGATAATACTTTCCTGATTACTTCCTTATGCTTCTCCAGAGTCCTGTATTGGAACATCAAATTTTCTACTCAGCTCTGGTCTTTTCATCAAGTGTTTAAAAATTCTCTGTTTCAATGAATGACCACTTTTCTCTCTAAAGGATTATACTCAGTTTTTTTTCTGGGTAGGTGATTTTTTAGTTGCAATCCTAGCTCCATTGCTCTTGAATATTCCTAGTCCTCTGGTTCTTAAATGTAGAAACTGCTATATCTTGTGTTATCCTGACTTTGGTTGCAGTACATTTCAATTGTTTCTTTCTGTATGCTTGCAATATTTTCTCCTTGACCTGGGAATCTCAGAATTTGACTTTAATATTCCTGGGGATTTTGATTTTGGTATCTCTTTTAGGAGGTGATCAGTGGATTCTTTCCATTTCTATTTCACCCTTTGAATCTAGAATATCAAAACGGTTTTTCCTGATAATTTTTTGAAATATGATGTCCAGGCTCTTTTTTTGTTCATCACTTTCAGGTACACCAATAATTTTTAAATTATCTCTCCTGTATCTATTTTCTAGAAGAGTTGTTTTTCCAACGAGATATTTCACAATTTTTCCCTATGTTTTCATTTTTTTTGGTTTTGCTATATTGTATTTCAATTCTTATAAAGTCATTAGATTCCATTTGCTCAATTCTATTTTTTAAAGAATTATTTTCTTCAGTGAGTTTTTGTGCCTTCTTTCCCAATGGGTCAATTTTTCTTTTTTAGGCATTCTTATCATTAGTTTTTTTTTATTATTATTATTTTGCACCTCTCTAAATTCTTTCATAATTTTTCCTCTATATCTCTTACTTGATCTTCAAAATCCTTTTTTGGCATGAGCCCAATTCTTATTTTTCTTGAAGGCTTTGGGTATAGGATCTTTGACTTTATTATTTTCTGAGTATGTGTTTTGGTCATCCTAGTCACCATAATAACTTTCAATGGTCAGAAACCATTTTGTTTTCTGCTCATTTTCCTAGCTTATTACTCTGCTTTTAACTGTTTGTTAAAGTAGGACTCTGTTTCCAGGATGGAGGTTGTCCTGTCCTAAGTTTCAGGGGATTTGTGCAGCTGTTTTCAGAAACCCTTCTAGGAATCTGACCACAAGTATTCTTTTCTGTTCTGGAGCTGTTAGGAGTGTTCCTGCCCCTCAGTAGCTGTAAGATCTAGTGTTGCTGACTAGGGTGATGCTGGGACTCCCACCTCATTGCCAAAGACCCTCTGCACTGACCTTCTGACTCTTCCTGGTGTCTCCAGGGTGAGAGGTCCAGAAGCCTACAGTGTTGCTGCTGATTCAGAGGTCCTCCTCAAATGCTGGAGTCTGGGCTGGAACTGGGGCCAGGGCTGGGCTGGAACTGGGATTGCTACACTGGGGTCCCACTCTGGTTCCATGGACCTTTTCTGCTGACTTTCTGGGTCCTCTTTGGTGTCTCTGGGCTGAGAGGTCTGGAAGCCTCCAGGACTGCCCCTGATTCAGAAGTCAGGCAGTACAAGTTGCAGTTGTGTCATGGACTGCACAGTGTGACTGGCCCTTTGACTCCCACCCTAGTGTCACAGACTTTTCTGCTGAGCTTCTAAGTTGCGTTCAGCTGGAAAATGTTATTATCTGTGTTTTGGGGTGCTCTGGTGCTCTAAATGTATTTAGATTCATTATTTAAAGGAAATCATTGCAGTTTGGGGGAAAGGTTGAGGAAGTTCCTTCCTTCACTTCCATCTTGGCTCTGTTTTCCACAATTATCATGCTGCTGCTCTAAGTCTTGGCTTTGGGCACAAGAGCCCCTTATGTTTGGTTGGGGTCACTTTCCCTGCTCTTTGCGGGAAACAGTGTGGTTTCCAAGAATTTGCCTTCTGATTTGGGGGCTAGAAGCTGCCCCCCTGATTTGCTTCTTCACTGACCTAGGTTTGAGAGTCCTAACTGCTGATTTGCTGTGATTAAGACCCTCTCACTGGTTTTCCTAGACTCCATCTGAGCTGGGCTGAACACAGAGACTGACCTTTCTTGAAATTTTTCACAGTCTATCTTGAGCTGGAAAATGGTTTTGTTCCCTCAGACTCTGCTCAGAGGCTTGGTTTCATGTACTTTGAAAGAGAAACTGGAAGAGCTCAAACAGCTTCCTGGATTCACTCTGCCATCTTGGCTTGACCCCCAGAAGTCTCTAGAATAATATCCAGAAGACATTTAAAAATTATTGATTTACTTGGACAAGTGCCTAAATATATTTTCAAGGAATTATTATGGAAAACTCCTGATATTCTAGAACTAGAGGGTAAAATAAAAAAAAAAAAATCCTCCAATCTCCTCCTGAAAAAGGTTCCAAAATGAAAACTCTCAGGAATATTATAGCCAAACCTGGGACTCCCAGGTCAAGGAGAAAATATTGTAAATATCCAGAAAGAAACAATTCAAGCATAGTGGAGCTACAGTCAGGATAATACAAGATTTAGCAGCTTCTACATTAAAGGACTGGAGGGCTTGGAAAATGATATTCCAGAGAGCAATGAAGCGAGGATTACAACCAAGAATCACCTACCCAGGAAAACTGAGTATAGTCCTTCAGAGGAATGAAACAGAGGGTTTTCAAACATTTGTGGTGAAAAGACCAGAACTGAATGGACAATCTGATTTTCAAACACAGGACTCTGGAGAAGCATAAGGTGGTAATCAAGAAAGTAATATCATAAGGAACTTAATAAGGTTTATCTGTTTACATCCCTACTTGGGAAGATGATGCTTATAACTCATTAGAACTTTCTCATTATTATGGCAGTTAGAAGGAGTATATATAGATGAGGGTACTGATGTGAGTTGAATAAAGTATTGGGAGAAAGGGAAAATGAGAAGTGGAAGCTGCAAATTATCTGCTATAAGAAAGAGGCAAGAAAAAGCTTTTACAGTGAAGGGGAAGAGAAGGAGGAGCAGGAGAGACAGTGAACCTTACTCTCATCAGAATTGGCTCAAAGAGGAAATAATATACATACTCAATAGGAGCATAAAATCTATCTTACCCTGCAACAAAATAGGAGGGGAATGTGAAATGGGAAAAGGGGGAGGCAGAAAAGATAAAAAAGAAGACATATTTTGGGGGGAGCAATCAGTAACAAAGCACTTTTGAGGAGGGATAGGGAGAACAAAGAAAATAAATGGAGGAAATACAGGTAGTGATAGTAATTGTAAAAATAATTTTAAGCAAGTTTCTCTGATACAACCTCATTTCTCAAACACTGAAACACTGAAAGAACTGAATAGTCAAATTTATAAAAAAATAAAATAAGAACAATTCCCCTATTGATAAATGATCAAATGATATTATCTGTACCCAAAAGGCTATAAATTCATGAATATTTTTGACCTAACAATACCACTACTTGACACGAATGCCAAAAGAGATGTAAAAAAAAACACAGGAAAATGACCCATATATACAAAAACTATCAATAGCCTCTTCTCAGAGAAAAAAAAAGGAAATTGAAGGGATGTCCATCAATTAGGGAATAGCTCAATAATATGTGTTTTTGTAGTGGAATATTATTGTTCTATGGGAAATGATGAGCAGGATTCTCTCAGGAAGAAAAAAAATCTGCAAAGTCCCACCATGAACTCAAGCAATTATCATTACTGAAAAAGTAACTCATTTATCCTACTGATGCTGTATCAGCAGCATCTATTTTTTAAGAAGGATATTTGTAAATTATTATTAGCATACAATTTTCCTAGAAATTCACATGTAATTCTTAAGTATAATTGTCATCCCCATTCTAGGACTACTCTGTGATTTATTTAAACTTTAATGTCTGATCTTCTCTGGAATTTTCAGTATTGTCTTAAAGTTTGCAAAAGGAAATTTGTTTTTTTCTATAGCCACGAAAGATCACTTTTCCTGGGATGTAAAAAACAAAAGTCCTCTTTATACCTGATGGAATGTTTGCCTATATTAGAAGTATAGAATTAAAGAGAAATGGAAGCAATTCATTCATAATATAAAGATCTCTTTGGGCACATATAGACATAGCTTTACATTTTAATATTATCTATTGCATTTTTTTATTTTGTTAAATATTTCCTGATTATATTTTAATTTTCTTTGGGCAGCACTTGAGAATGTTGTGAGCCATGTGCAGCTAAATCCTGTATTTGGCACCTCTCCCCTACTTGATATGATTTGAGGAGCTTAAGATCATAAAATAGGTTCCTCCATTATCCTGGTGTTTGATTTTTCTTTTTTAGCATAAGGAAATTTTAGGAATGAAATTTCCACATATGTGTAGAAGGAGACCTGGCGCAAAATTTAAAATCTTGAACTCATGAAGTGGGAAATAAAAGACTAGGTAAATCTCCCTTAATTTCATGGCCAGTGACAATATTACAGGTCTTTGGGACTTTGCAGGCTCTTTATCCACCATACAAAGTTGCTTTTTTGAAACTGAAATCATGCTATGAAAAATTTGTTTTTACCAACAGATTCTCACATTCTTCTACTTGAATATAAACATTGTATGATATATTTTCAGCCATTATTATATAATGCCTGGCATTAGTAATTGATTTTGAGTTAACTATGAGCAGGGGCATTCTATCCAGAATAAAACACAGATTAAACTTTAAGAGTTAGAAGCACACAAAGTCAGAAGAGAGGTGAAGAGAACAATATTTCTAATGTGTCTAGCTTGTGCCAGGTACTGTTAAGTGCTCTACAAATCTCTTTTGATTCTTGTGACCTTGTGACAGCCCTTAGAGGTAGGTGCTATTATATAGTATATATATGTAATTTATATCTAAATTACAATTAAGGAAACTGAGGCAAAAAGATTAAGTGACTTGCCCAGAATTTTTTAAAAGATGGAAAATAAGGCTACTTTGTAATCCTTTTTTCCCAAAAAGAGATAAGCAATTGAAAATAATTATATGTATTAATTTCATCAAAGATACCACATTTTAAGAAACTTTCCACTTGAAAAACTAGTCTACCCAACATATTAATAGATGTTATATAATGTAGTTAATGTGTTATTAAGATTGCTTTGCTTAAGATTGATTTGTTTAAATTGTGATAGAGAGAAAGAGACAGAGATATAAAGAATAAATTCCACACATTATTTTTAAAATAGTGTTTAATTTTTTTTCCTGTGACTTGATTTGGAAGATATATGGGCCAAATTTTTATCCAAGTAGTGTCTGGTGGCCTACAAAAAAAGAAGGTGTCCCATTCAAAAATCATAGTCAGATCATTTCCAGGACAGAACTGTGACTTGAAAAAGACCTGTATTAAACAATTTTCTTTAATTTCAATCAAGCCATTGAACAAAATATTATTAAATGCCATTTCAAAGCAGTTTCCTCATAAGAACTCTGTTAAATACTAATTGATGTATGCAATTGCCTGCTCTACCTTAGTCAAAGGCATTTATTAATTTCTGCAAATTCCTTGTTGTGTTATCATATTCAGCTTACATGGAAACAATTTCATTGAAAATTCCAACTTTGCTCTACAATATGCTTCCTAGCAAACAGTCACCTCCCATTTCTGATTTTTTAATTAAAAAAAAGCCTAAGCATAATAATATACATTGATCATGTAGTTATCTTAGTTAGACCTATTGTTGGGAGGTATTGAGGTGATTTTTAATTTTGACCCTGTTACTATCCATTGTATTAACTGATTCTCTCATTTTTATGTCATAATTTACATAGATGTGAATCTGTTAGGAAATTTAACCTCTCAGTTCCTCAGAAAACTGCCTCAAATGACAGTTCTCATACTTTTTGGTCTCAAAATCCATTTATGTATTCCAAAATTGAGGACGCTGCCCCCAAAGAGGTGAGTTTAGTTGTTTCAACTGTGTCTGATTCTTTGTGACCATGTTTGTTCACATATTTAAATTTAAATGTTTTATAATAATCATTATTATTATTGTTGTTTTTAACTTGAAATCCCTTAAAATGTATCAGACTTCTCCCTCCAAACATTGCTAGATTATATTTTGAAAACACTGCTTTAAAACTGTAAGTTTAACAGTAGGCAAATATCTACTAGGTAAAGGAATTTTTTTCTTCTATGTGTATTCACAATTCTAAAAATCACAGAACTAGTAATAATCATTCAACACTTTGTCTAAGTCAATGAACTTTAGTTTGCTGCTCATTATCCTCAGTGCCAAGGAGAACAGTGCTAGAGACAAACCTCTATGGTACCTCTTGCTTGGATCTCACAACAAGCCTATAAGGTAGAACAACAAACATTATTTTCTCTACTTTATAGGTAAGAAATGAGAGCTTCACCAATCTGAAGCAAAATGGATTAGATATAGGTTAATGTTAAATTAAATAAAATAGTTTCTGACATTGAAGAGAACAGAACTGGGGTAGAGGATGAGAGACATTTAGAAACAGAAAGGTAGACAGAAACAGAGTTACAGAGATGACAGTGAAAGAGATCAAAAAAGAGAGAGAGCAGTAGAGAGAGTACTTAATTGAGTTATTGGACATGAGGGAAAATTTTCTACCAAAGAATTTGCAGAAAATGAAAATCTAGTACAATGAAAAGTACCACAGAAATGAAGGAAAATTGGGGGGAAAAGATAAGATATTCAATTTGGGCTCATTTTATTTTTCCCAGAAACTTGAAAGTGAAATTTGAAAGAGTTGTTCCCCTCTTTCCAGTACATTTCAAAATAGGAATATGATACAATAAATTCCTTGATAGAAAGTTGTATGGAATTAGAGAGGAGCTGTGCATTCAGGGAGAATGTATTGGTGTAGTGGATAAAGCATCAATACCAGACTCAGGAAGAGCTAAATTCAAATGTTATTGTTGTTATTGTTGTTCAGTTTCAGTCACATCTCATTCTTTTGACACTATTTGAGATTTTCTTGGCAAAGAGTTTACTACTTCTTTCTTCCACTCATTTCATAGATGAGGAAACTAAGGTAAACAGGGTTAAGTGACTTGAATAGGGTCACACAACTAGTATACGTCTGAAGCCAGATTGGAACTCAGGAAGATGACTTTTTCTGACTTTTAGCCTGACACATCACCCATCTGCCCCAATACAACCTTAGACACTTAACTGTGTGACACTGGACAAGTCACTTAACTTGTTTGCCTTAGGTTCCTCACCTGTAAAATGGGCACAGTAATAGCACCAAGTTCCCAAGGGGTTGTGAGAATTAAGATGAAATGACATTTGTAAAGAACATTGTAACCCTTTAAGTATTCCCATATAAATATGAACTGTTGAATGACAATGGTAGTGATGTTATATATGATGCTTTAAAGTTCACAGAATTTTCCTCAGAAGAATAAGATGAGATAAGTTGTAGAATTAGGAACTGAATTTGGAATTCTTTAAAATATTCAGAGCTCAAAGCTAAAGGAACTCCTTCAGTACTTTTAGTCTTAGAGAGCTGCTGAAAGCAATGAGAGGTTGAGTGTTTTTTCTTAGGGTCACACAACCAGTAAACCTTCATTGGCTCCAAGATCAACCTTCTCTTCACTAGGTCCCACTGGATTACCAAACTAGGCAGAATGTCATGACTGTTGTGTGTTTATAGAAACGTGCCAGACAAAAAGCTCAGATATGTTGAATTATTTGTAAAAAATTCTCCTCATCTTTTCCCTGGACCATTGCTTTTGGTCCCAAATTGTTTTCTCTGCTTCCAGTCTATCCCCATTCCAATGCTCCCTTCCCTCAGTTTATGACCCTGTCACTTTTCCTATTTACTCAAGAAACTCCAGTAGCTCCCTATTACCTTCCAAATCAAATTTAAAATAATTTCTTTAGCATTTAGAAACCTTCACAAAGAGCTCTAATTGTAAAAGGCCTTCACAACTACCTGCTGTAGGAGGTCTTTTCTTTCCCCTCCTCAAATCCCTTTCTCCTTATATATTACATATCTTATATGTGCATTTCTCTTCCCCATTTATCTGGGAGATTTTGGAAAGGGAATATGCATTGATAAAACAACTACCATGTGTCAGGCACTAGACTATTTTACAAATAGCCTCTCATTTGATCCTTACAACAATCCTTTGTTATTTGCTGTTATTCTCCCCATTTTATAAATTAGAAAATGGAGGCAGTAGAGGTAAAGTGGCTTGCTCAAAGTTACGTAACTAATTATTGTTTCAAAATAGAATCAAACTCAGATATGAGTTCCTGATTTCATGCCCAGAACCTTATTCACTATACCACAAGCTATTTTTAAATGTAAATTGTTAAAGTTGTTGAGGTCTAACACAGCTATAAAGCATAATTTTTATTTTCTCTAAGTGGGATCAAGTAACATTCTGCTGTCATGAGCAATTTGGCCACTGCCTATAGCTTTTCTTGTGTATTCCTGGATATTAGAATCACATTTTTGCTTTTCTTTGTATCCCCCAATGCTTAGCACAATGCCTGGCACATATTAACTGTGTCATTGCTAAATGTTGAATGATTGGCAGATTTGATCATGTTCACACAAATTGCAAAGGAGGGGCCTTTCTTTACATTAAATATTTGCCAGTTACAATAGAGAGTCTCTTTCCCTGGACGTGTATTTCGTTAATACATGTTCCAAGATGCTGATAAATTTAGTATCTTTGAGTTTTGGCAATGCTGCATCTTGGCAGTCTGTACCCAACAACTCACACTTATACAGCTCCTACTTTAAAAACAGGGGTGTGAATTTATTGAGCACACGGTATGAAAATATACATCGATCATTTGGGGGACATTCTAGCTTAAAGAATATGCAAATAGTTGTTCATAAAAATGGTTATTAGTTCAATCAGAGAGCTACTTTCTATGAAAGACTTAGCCAGTAACTCATACACCATCATCAAGCAGAAAGACTCATGTACAGAAAGAACTAAGATTTAGGAGGTAGAAAAGACTCTGAGGCTGTAACTTATGACAGCCACAAACATTTATTTGGTGCCTAATGTATACAGAGAGTGGGCAGCTAGATGGCACAGGGGATAAAGTGCAAGCCTAGAGTCAGGATGCATCTTCATGAGTACAAATCTGGCTTCAGACACTTTCTAGCTCTTTGATCTCAGGCAAATCACTTACTCTTGTTTGTTTCCATTTACTCATCTATAAAATAAGCTAGTGAAGGAAATGATAAACCATTTTGGTATCTTTCCCAAGAAAATGTCAAAAGAAGTCATGAAGAGTTGGAAACGACTAAACAATTATCTTTATGCACTGTCATTTCACCAAGATAACAACTGTCATTTCTTCTCTAGTGACCTGAACTTGGACTTTTTCAGATAAAATAAGGAATCCTACCTGGAAAATACTGGTCACTTGCCTAGCAATAAGAGCATTTAAAACTATGTTGCATTTCATTGATATTACTCTGAAATGCTAACAGGTTTATTTTAAAATACATTTAAATATATATTATAATTTTAACAACAAAGTTTTTATGTTATTTCATGTATCATTTTGACATTTGATAAAATGTATTTGGAATAACATACAAATAGGGCATTCATGCAATACAGTAGATAGAGGGCTAGATCTGGAGTCAGCAAGACTCACCTTTCTGAGTTCAAAGCTAACTCAGACACTTACTAGCTGTGTGACCTTGGGCAAGTTAATTAGCCCTGCTTGCCTCAGTTCCCTCTTCTGTAAATTGAGCTGTAAAATGAGGAAAGGGCAAACCACCCCAGTATCTTTGCCAAGAAAAATCTAAATAGGGTTACAAAGAGTTGGACATGATTGTAAAACATCTCAAATTTTGGGTAAGCTAAATTTTTATTTGATTGTATTAAGTTGATTTTGGCTCTTGAAACAGAAACTCTTTTATCCAATCTATATAAACATTTATTATGAATTAGGAGTATTATTTTAGTGAAATGGGTCACTTTTATAAAGTTAATTTGAAAGTTCTCTGGGAAAAGATTCTAGAAAATAGCAGATAATCCCAAACTTTCCAAATTTCCTCCACAAACAAGACACCTCAGAGCAAATGTAGAAAGGTGTAAAACAAGATTTGAATTAGAAAAGAGGTCTTCCTGGGACAACTAGAGAAGATCAGAAAAGAGATGCCAGGATGAATATTTGGTCCCTGTGAATTGTAAACATATTGAGATTAATTCTAATGAAACAGCAAGTGGTGAGTCCTGGGACTAGCTGCATTTGAAGGTAACGTCAGCAACAGCCACAAGAATTTTCACCTCCTGGACAATTTGAGGAGAAAGGAACAAGGGAAGATTGAGGGAACCTCTGCTAATAAGGGACACCAGGGTCAACTGAGCTGCCAAGCTGCCCAGTTCTGGGCAAAAAGAACCAGCACATAGAAAAAATTGTCCTGAAGTGTTAAAACAAGAGGGGAAAGTAGAAATAGAAAAAAATTTTGACTGATTAACAACTGAAAAAGATCTTATGAGGAAAAGTTACAGAAAATATCATAGCCAAATTCCAAAACCCCCAAGTTAAGAAGAAAATATCATGAGCAACAAGAAAAAATTCAGATTAAGCATAACCACAATTAAAATTACAAAAGACTTAACTTTAGCTATATTAAAAGACCACAGTCTTGGAACAACATATATTAAAGAGCAAAAGAACTGGGGTTATAGCCAAAATTATCATGCCCAGAAAAGTTAAGCATAATCTTGAATGAAAAAAAAAGGATATTTGTTATAAAAAGACCAGGACTTAATAGAAAATTTGGCACAGAAGATCCAAGATAAACACAAGGTAAGCATAAAAATTAATTACAAAAGAATCATTGATGATAAACTTTATTTTAATAGTATTCTACTTTTCCAATTACATGAAAAAATAGCTTTCAGCATTCATTTTATAAGATTTTGAGTTCAAATTATCTTTTTTTCTCCCTCTTTTATGCTTTCTAAGACAGCAAGCAATCTGATATATAATGTATAATGAAGTATATTATATTCGTTATATATATGCATAAAAATAATGTATAACGTATAATTATTTTAAACATATTTACATATTAGTCAGATATTTTTTAAAAATCAGAACTAAGTGGAAAAACCATAAGAAAGGAAAAGCAAACATTTTTTAAAATGTGAAAATACTATGTTTCAATCCATCTCCATAGTTCTCTCATCTGGATGCAGATGGCATTTTCCATACCAAGTCTATTGGAATTGTCTTGGATCAATGAATTGCTGAGAAGAGCTAAGTCTAATATATAAACTGTTTATTTTCTTTATATGGAAATGTAAACCTTATGTCCAAGACTGTCATTGGTAATTGGGTACTTTGAAAGAAAGATTGGGGTAGAGCTGAGTATGATGTAATTCTAAAAAGTAAGGCCATGTAAGAAAAGGTAAAAAGAGTAATTAGCTTATACAAATGAGGTGTGAGGAGGAAGTACTTACACAGAGAAATCACATGGGAGTGGAGGCTGGTAGTTCTGGAACCCTCATCTCATAGGGAATAAGGTAAAGAGGGAACAGTATATATATATATATATATATATATATATATATATATATAGTATTATTATATTTACAGAAACACATGCACACATGTATACACAAGCATGCTACACATAGGTGTCTATATTCACACACACACACACACACACACACACACATATATATATATATATATATATATATACACATATACATTAGTATGTATTTGTGTAAGTATACACATAGGTAAGCAGACAGATACAGAGGCAGACAGTGTTTAATTATAGCCTTTTTAGTAGGGGATGGAGCAAGGGGAAAAATAGAATAAAATAAAAAAAGCACATGTAGATAACAAAAGGAAACTTATAAGAAGATGGACAACTCTGAAAAATTTGTAGTATATGTTATATAGGCTTTTTTGAAATGGAAATTTATTGCTTTATCTTTTTAATCATCTTATATTCTGCTGTGTGTATGACAATGTTTTTCTTTTTTTCCTTTCCTATTTTGTATTTAACTTTAAAACAAACAAATAAATAGAGAAAAAAGAAAGTTCCCTGGCAAGTTTGATAGAGTGAAGAGAGCAGACCTAGGAAGATAATTTATATGATGAAATCAACATTAAACAGAAAAAATATATAAGTTAAATCTTAGAACAATGTCCAATGAAATGATAAACAATTACTCCAGAGGACCAAAGAAGTCTATTATCTATCACCTGCATTAGAACTTAAAACGCAGAAAGAAGTAACTGTTATGTTTTGTTTTTTAATGTGGCCAATGAGGAGACTTGCTTTTTTTGTTTGTTTTTTTTTAGTTTTATGCATTTGTTATGAAGATTTTCTTTCTTTTTTCTTTTGAACTGTCTAATTATAAGGAATGGAAAGTAGAAGAAAGAAAAAAAGAATATTTGTTCATTAGGAGAAAAAAATATAGGGGGAAGTAAAAACCATATTTGATACATATATATTTACTACTATATTATTTTAAAAATATTTTCTGATAATTTCCATTAAACATAAGGAAAATAAAAATATTTAAAAGTAAATAGAATAAAATAAATAATATTTTTGAAATATAGTGTGAGTTAAAACTCCTATTATTTTTACTATGAATATAAATAAAAGACCTCAAAATTTGAAAACATCTATCTACTGTTTTAAAGAATTTTATTTGTGATGTCCCCTTAATGTTTTAATATTTAATGAAACTATGTTCTTCAGTGTTATAATCCAAATTTATATTCTTAATATGTGTAATTCTTATCCATGATAACCTCCAGAAAGAAATTACTCAGATGCTACTTTTAATATCCCATGTTTATCTTCAAAACACTCAGGTTCTTAAAAAATTATCTCTTCCTCTCAAGACATGATCACCTATTTTTTTGGTCATATATATGATGAAGAATATTCCACACATATGGATGATACACATATGAATAGATATACACATACATCTATACATGCACATATATACATTCACATGTGTAATATGTATGTATATAAGTGTATACAAATATGATATTGTAATATGCATTATATTCTTCCTGATTCTTTCCATTGTCCTCTGCTTCACTTTGTCATTTTGAGTTTTCTGTATTTATAGTGTTTTCTGTTATTCTATATTTCAAAAAAAAAATACAGAATCTGGGGGAAGATCATGGTATTAAACACTTTAATGAAATCTCAATAAACTCTCTTAATTAGATTTGCAACAACTGGATATTGCAAGAGAGAGCTGTCTGGGGGAGAAGAAGGGATTTAAAAGAGAAGAGATTCTTTAGTTGATTTAAAAAAAAAAGAAACAACCTTCTCTCAGTAAAACAAACAAACAAACAAAAACGATACCTTTTAGATAAATTGTGCTTTGGTGGCAAGATATTTTATTCCCAAATATTTGTGAATTCTAAGACTTTTTCATTTGGAAAATGAAAGGTCAGGTATCAAATTAATGTTAAGCCAATAAAAGAGTGCTGATCAAAAGGTGATAAGTTCACTCCTCATGCAAATACAAAGAAAGACTCCATATGAGTTAAGGGGTATCAGAACGTCTTGTCAGCAGATGAATTAAAGTTTGTTAAAGCACACACACACACACACACACATACACACACACACACACACATCCATGTTTAAAAATAACAGCGACAACTTTAGTTCCCAAATGCATCAACACCTGCACAAGAACAATACTTTCCAGAATTTTACCCTTATTCTACCTCCATTTAATCACGATTCACTTTGTATAGATCAATGACACATCATCCCCCTTTTATTCTTTCTTTACCCCTGCCCATCAGTCACTTTTTATTTCCAAACAAAAGGTGTGTCTATCATTCAGTAATGATACTTTATCCAGATTTGATTTTTTTTTCCTCTTAAATAGCATCCAGAGTCAGGAGATAATATTACTTCACAATTCCTTGTATTTTCCTTCTCTCTCAGTCTTTGAAATCAGACAACAGTTTTACCATCTTAAAATTCTCACTGTCATCTTATTTGTCAAAGGGTGAACATTAACATCAATACTACTGAGCCCTGTGAATAGCCACTGAGTTTCTGACCTCACTAGTCCCTGTGAACCTGGCACTTCTGTTAACACTGACCTTTTCATTTCAAAAAGATAACAGCCTCAAAGACACATGATTTTATTTTGTTAGCTGGGAGGAAGCAGGGGGAAAGAAACTGAGCTCTATGCTGAATCACGAGATTTGATTAGAAACAATAGAAAATTCAATAGTTAATCTCTAACCCCTCAACATTCTCATATTTATTTACACTTTAAAGATACTAAATCAAACTTTAGGTTTGCACCCATAGTTAGGGGACACTATCCTTCCTATAGACTTTTTCTGGTTATACAACTTTGACCTATAACTATTTACTCATTCGTTAATCCAACAAATATTAACAATAATATATGCAAAACTGGCTTGAGAGTTTTGAAGATAAATTAGACATTATGGCTACCTTCAAGAAGCTAGTATTTTTGTTGGGGAGAAATGAGTAACATCCAGTATTTAAAAGACTATCTCATCCTACTCTAATGAACAACAGAGCTATTTAGTCAAGAGCCCTTAATTAAAATCCTTCCTCTGATATTGAGTCCTATCTAACTCTTTCTGACTCCATTTGAAGTTTTCTTGGCACTGATACTGAAGTGGTTTGTTATTTCCAGATCATTTTACAGATGAGAAAACTGAGGCAAATAGGCTTAATCAACTTGCTGAGGATTACACACCTAGTAAGTATCTGAGGCCAGATTTGAACTGATGAAGATGAGTATTCTTTACTCTAGACCCAGAACTCTATCTTTTGTGCCGCCTAGAAGACACCTAGAAGATAAGTCTTCACAACTTATTTGCAGTAAAGTCATGGACAAATAATTTCTCTCTGAACCTCAATTTATCCATCTATGAAATAGTATTATCATAAGTTTTTGTAGGGATAATCCAAGATCCTATACACAAAGTGTTATGCACTTAAATAACTATAAATGCAAATTTTTCTTATGGAGACTAATCTCATTTTGATTAGTTTTACAATTAAATACAATTAATTAATATTTAATTTTATTCTTATTATTTTTCAATGGGAAAAAATTACAAGAGGAAGATTTAGATTCTCCTTAAGAAAAAGCTTCCAAAAACTTAAAACTATCTAAAAATGAAAACAAACAAACAAAAACAAGTTATCAGATAAGGTGATGATTTCCCTGTCACTAGAACCATTTTTTCCCACATTGTATTATCACTTGCTAGAAATATTACAGATATGACTCAGCTTCTGACTAGATGCCTTCTATGGTTCCTTCTGTGAAAAATGCTGAAAAGTTGGATTTCCACGGTCTTGCAAACTTTGAGGGATTGGGATAGTAGGTACCACTGACCAAGAGGTTTTCAGAATGTGAGAAATTAAGGAAGATTAGAATTCACAGAACAATTAGGTGATCAATAGAAGCCGTGAGCAAACAAGAAATTGGGGAGGCACAGGTGGATTCAGCCAATCTGAAAGAGTCCTGTGGTTTTGAGAAAACCATAAACTTAAGGTAATAGCCCATCCAGCCCACCCAGTTGGGGTAAATGACCTAACCAAATAACTATTAGGCCTGCTTAATAAGCTAATTAAATATTAAACAACACACCCCAGAGGAGGAGTTTTCTGCAATTTTTGAACATGGGATATATGATGGGGGTGGAGAACACGTGTTTTATACATATTAAGGGGGAATATGTAGTGGGAGTATCAGAAAGACTGTAAGCAAAGGTAAAATGGACCAATCTGTCTTCTGAAGGGAGGGGTTTGCATCACACAAGTAAGTATAAAGATTCCTCCATTTCTGTACCCAGTGCTCCCTCTTCCCAAAAAGAGTGGGGCCTGCTTCCAGCCAGAAATGTTAAGATGATTCCTTAAGATTCTTCTTTAATAAAATTTCCTTTTCAGTGTCAAGAGTGTTATTTTTAACACTTCTAATTCCAAGTGTTTTACTACAAAAATCCCAAAATAAGCAAAATGCAACTTGTTATTATCATTATTATTAAGAGACAATATATTGTACTTTATACTTTGTCCTTATAATACTCTATGAGATATATATATATATATTTTTATCTTTCCCATTTTAAAGATGAGGAAAAGGGAGCTGCCAATGATTAAATGATTTGTTCAGAGTCCCATTGCTAGCAAGGGTATAAGGCAGGTTTCTAACTTGCATTACATACATAAGTGACTGAACTAATGTGAGAAAGCATGTAAGTTCTTATTATGTGCCAAGAATTGCCCTGAGTACTGATGATATAAATTCAAAAGTGAGATAGCTCTTGCCTTCAAAGATCTCATATTCCAACAGGTGAAATAGAATTAGAAAATGGGATGAAAAGGGCAGATTTTGGCAACATGGTTTGGAGATGGCCTAGAAAAAGCTTGATTGTTGAAAAGATAAGATTCAAGCTATTTCTTAGACCAAGATTCATTGAAAGGGGTGGATAAAAGACAAAGTATGAAAGACATGGTTTAGAAATTACTAGAAAGTGGTGTGGCTTGATTTCAGGCAAAATGAAGTGGAAGCTCACCAGTCAGAGCTCAAGGTCCCAAGTACAATAACACATATGAAAGGAAAAGAAAAATGCCTTAAATTTAAAAATAAATTTCCCAAATTTGTTCTAAAAATTGCTTCTGCAATGATCAAAAATGATGTCAATCAACAAATGATTTTTAAATTTGCAAGAGCTTTCTTTATTGTTTGACACATCTTTTCCTTTTTCTTTTTCTTCTAATTAGACCAAGGTCTTCAAGATGACATAAATCCACTTTATGGTTGTGTTCGTTTTAATACTTAATCAAGTACCTTCCTGAGAAGTCATTACTTTTAAATTTAACTTTTAAACTTTCCTTTCAGACAAATGCTATCATTTACAAGTGATTTGGAATGCAAATCATGAAAAGTGCTCAATACTCTTAGCTCCTGTCCTTTATGAATCAGTGCCCCATAAACCGTTGTCAATATCTATATTAAACACTTATTGACTAAGGTTTTATAGTGGTCTTATTCACAAAGGACTACTGCTGCCAATGTGACTCCTGAGTATTGTCAAAGGAATGTGTTGCTTTGAGAAAAATGATTCTTTATAAACTCAGAAAGGAAAATTGGCTATTGCTAAAGTGCAGGCATGAAGAACATCAAAGAATATCCAACAATATTTTTGACCCATTTATAGTACATGGCATTTTAAAGGACTAAAGAAGGGATTTATACAGCAATTGTTGTTTGTGTTTTAATCAAACAACTGGTGGAGAAGTCTGGTTAAGACATCTGATTTATTGATTTCAACATCCAGTTTTGACAACTGAGAACAACTGCCTGCAACTGCAACCTCTTAAATTAGGATATAGGAGCAAAAAAAAAATTGCATTCAGTTACTAAAGTTTGAAAAAGGACTAGAGTAACTTTAGGAAAGCATCTTTGTTATCATTAGTACCAGTGATTCAAAGGAATGAATAGATGAACTGCAAAAAGCCAATATCCTAGAAAGCATTACTGTAGATCCTGTTTTATAAAACTATCTTGACTAACATGGAGGATATTAGAAATCTCAATTCCATTCCTTTAAAAAATTAATCTTTCCATTTTCTAGATTGCAATTCACTTTCAAATTCAGTATTTCAGAATATTAACATCAGAATGGTAATTTTGTTTTCTGCTCCTTTGGTTCACCTTTGTTTGTGGTATAATAGATGTAGTATAATAGAATTTAAACCCAAGAGGGACCATAAAGATTACCTAGTCCAGACTTTTTATTTTACAAATAAACATACCTATGCCCAGAGATAAAGAGATATCCAAAATCACATAGTAGATCTGGAATTCAATTGAGATTTTTTGATTTTCAATCTTAGCAAGGGGGTGGTGTTGGTTTTTGTTTTTTAGTATAACATACCTGTCTTTCCATTACAAATCTGTCTAAAACAAGTAAATGACTAAAAAACTAAAACAAAACAAAACAATAACAACAAAAATTACTATCTTGGCAATGTGGTATAGATGGTAGCCTCTGAAGACAGAAAGCATAAGTTGCTGGCCTGTCTCTGGCATATATACTAGCAAATTAATCATAGGCAAAATCTTTTAACCTCTCTATGTCAATATCTTTCTCACCAATAAAAAGTCCCCAAAGAAGGTTAGCTTCTAATGATTATATATTTCTTAAATGTTCCTATATGGAAGAAGAGGGAATTCCAATTAAGCCAAAAGTGTTGTTTAGCATTTTCTTGTTTTAGTCTTAAAATCTCCCCACAAGAAACAAAATGGTTCTGGGTTTCATTTCTCTCCCCTAAGTGTCTTATGTTTGTCTTAGGGATTAAATCAAAACTAATCAAATTAGCAAATATATGTAAGGCATTTTGCAAGTATCAAATCACCTTATTATTACTATTATTTTAAATAATAATAATTATTATTCTTGAGACTTGGTTTGTTTATAATTGATTATTGACTATATTTTCTGGTATCAGAATAAAGTGACATGATCAATGGTACCAAAAGATATTACAACAGGAACACTAAATGAATCTTCAGACAAAATTTGTGCTTAAAACCTATGCATCTGAACTTTTAGATTAGAAGATCATAAAATTAGAGTTTATGGAGCATATCTGAGTTTTCACAAGATTATTATCAGTTAATCAACAAGTTTTTTACTATATTACAAGCACTGTTTTAAATGCTAGTTATAGAGAAAAAAAATATATTCCTTGCACTCAAGGAACTCATATTCTAATGGAAGAGACAATAGTCAAATAATTATGTACAAACAAGATATACCCAGTATAAGTGAGAGATTTTTATTGTTCATCCTTCTTTCTCAAAGAGGTCCATGATATCAGGGAGGAGAAGCCATGACATGCAAGTAAATTGGATTTCAATGATGGAGGTCCATGCAAGTTCACCTGCCTCACTTTCCCCTCCAGAGCCATCTGGGTCCAGTGGCCAGATATACATCAGTTCTACTGGAGATGGCCCTGGATGCAGTGGGAGAGCTTAGCCTTTTTAAGCTAAGGGTTTCAAGAAGTCTCTGTTTGACTGAGGCTGCACCCATTCAGTGATTAAGGCTAGGTTGCAATGGAGGCAAACAATTTCTTTCACCTAGTCCAAAAATATCTAAATAAATCTGAAAAGGGAAGACCCTTGGAGTTTCTGGCCAAAGCAGAAATAATTGCTTTGTAAATACAACACCCTTTGTAAATGAAGAGGGAGATCATCCTAGAAGGAATATACCAGTAGTTGTGGGGGAAGGTGTGGCAGTTATTAAAAAGGAATGGCCTGGAAAAAAATTCTCTTATAGAAAATAGGAATCCAAGAAAGTCAGGAAGTAGAAGTAAGGAAAGAGAGCATTCCATGCAAGGAGTGAAAATACCTGGAGTCAAGAAATGAAGTGTAAATTGTTAAAGATTCCAATGTTCCTAGATCATAGAATATATGGAGGAGAATAAAGTTATAAAAAGGGTTCAGATAGAGAAGAGCTTTAAAAACTAAACAGGCTTAAATTTATTCCTGGTATCAATAAGTAGCATCTAGAGTTTACTACACAGGAAGAAAATGTGTCGAATCATTTTTTGGTCATGTCCTTTTTCTGGGCAAAAATATTGGGGTGGTTTGCTATTTCCTTCTCTAGCTTATTTTATAGATGAGGAAACTGAGGCAAACATAGTTGAACGACCTGTCCAGCGCCCACAAGTAGTAATAATGTTAATGTAGTAGTACTACTAGTAGAGTAGTAGATGTCTGAGGCCAGATTCAAACTCAGGATGGAATCTTCCTGAATCCAGGCCTATCACTCTATCCTTTCATTACGCCTAGGGCCAACATGGTCTAATCTATATTGTAAGAATATCATTTTGGCAGTCAAGTGGAAGATGAACGAGAGTTGGTAGAGAGCTGAAGGAGGGAGATCAACCAGAAACCATATCTATCTATGTAACAGATCACAAACTCACAACCGGTGGGGGTTGTTTCCTTCTTTGTACTTGTATTCCATCAACCTAGTCCAGTGTCAGGCATTTAATAATTTTTTTTTCAATTGATTAATTGATATCAAAGTATTTGAATATAAAAATAAGAGAGGCAAAGGAAAGATAAACTGTGAGCTGGACTCTGAACTCAATGGGGAATAGCTTCTATTCAGTCAGGAAATGGATATGAATACATTTTCTACCAATTTCTTTATTCAGGAAATGAATATTAATTTACCACCTACCATATATATATTGTGCTAGATGATGAGGACTTATTTCTTCTTTTTTTAGTTGGTTGTCCATATCTCAAGATATACACTAATTTAACATTTAACATTGGATACATACAAGGTAAATGATGATGGCTTCAAAGTAGAGATCTAACCAAAATATTCTGAGAAACATTGAGAAGGTGGAGGATAATTCAGTATGGAGGAGTCAAATACGCTTCAATGAAGGAGATGGTATCTGAACTGAACTTTGCGGGGGATTTTTTTTATTTTCAACAGTATTTTAATTTTCCAAATATATGTAAAGATAGCTTTCAAAATTCATTTTTGTAATACTTTGTGTTCCAAATTTTTCTTCTTCCCCCAAAAGTAAGCAATCTGATATGTTAAATATGTAAAATCCTTTTAAACATATTCTCATATTTGTTATGTTGTGCAAGAAAAATCAGACCGAAAGGGAAAAAATAATGAGAAATACAATAACAAAAAGTGAAAAAAATGCTTTGATCAATAGTCAGCCTCCATAGTTCTCTCTCTGGAAATAGGGATTCACCACATTGTTGGGAAGAGCTAAATCCATCACAGTTGATCATCACATAATCTTGCTCTTATTGTGTACCATGTTCTCTTGGTTCTGCTCACTTCACTCAGAATTTGATAGGAATTTTGAAAGGCTGTGATGAAGAAAGAGTCAAATTTAACATTAACAATTCAAGTATTGGTGCTCTCAAAAGAAATAGAACAATGTAGAGAAAGGGAAGGTTAAGAGGGAAATATGATCATTTGCATTTTAGAAATATTACTGAATCACGAATTTTCAATATAAGAAATGACCTCAAAGAGTCCAATCCATATCTGGGCAAGCATACTTTCTATAATATACCTGAGAAAATGCTTTAAGTCATCCCAGTGAGTAGAAAACCACTCTTTTCTAAAACAATTCATCTCACTTTGGGAAAGCTCTCATTATTAAGAAGATTTTATTTATATCAGACCTACATTTGCTTCTTTTCAACTTCTATCAACAATTCTATTCATTATTTATGGAGTATTTAGGAGGATTAACACCCTCTTGGACCAATCTCTTTTCAGGGCTACTCATACCTTTTTGGTGTTCACTTCCTGTCCATTTCCAAAAACCTCAAGCATGTATAACATCTTCACTTGGGTAAAACCATCTTAATTGATGAGCTGAGCTAATAGTCCTCAAAATTATCGGTGAGTTGGGGGATCATTAGTCCAAGCGGAAGACTTCCCTGCAAATGGAAAAGAGGTTTGTTCCAAACAAAGACAGGGCAAAATAAATGCGGGGGTTCTCAAACTTTGTTTTCAGTATCTTTATCCTATTAAAAATTATTGAGGATTGGGGGCGGAGCCAAGATGGCAGAGAAGACACACGCGACTTTCTAAGCTCTTCTCTTACCCTCTTTATCAATATTATATCGAGCCTCAAAAGTAGTCTTGATCAAATTCAAAGATAAGAAGTAGAAAACCACCAGCTGAAGAAAATCTGCAGTCTCACCAAAACAGGTTGGTTCGGGGGCCAGGGGGAGATCAGCGAACAGGGAGAGAAAAGGTTCCGAGAGAGTCTCAAACCCAAAGTGAAAGCCCAGATCTCACACAAGTCGAGCCCCAACCCCAAAAGGGTTTTCCTTGGGAGTGATCCCACGGCAGGAGGAAGGCCCAGGTTAGCCCCAATCTGGAGTGGGGAGCCGGTTGGGGCCAAGAGTTTTCCAGGGGCGATTTGCCAGGGAGACATCAGAGTTTGCAGGGCGCAGTCGCGGTCAGCTGCAATACCACATTCCCACAAGAGGCTCCGCCTGGGGCAGTGACACTTTCACCCCCTTAGTCTCAGCCAAGGGCAACCCTAAACCAAAGCCACTGGGCACTTTAGCCTGGCCAGTGCTGAACCACTTCCTGTTGGGGGAAGGGAAGACTCACCAGAGCACCCCAACCGGAGCGAAACGGGTTACATCTCTCCCCTGCTCTGCAGAGGAAGCTGGTAACCCCTGCCTAGGAGACAACCCAAAGGCTTTAAAAACATGAAAAAAAAGATGAAAAGAACAACCAGCTTCTATGCAGAAAAAAGAGGTCAGCAAACCTGAAGAGACCTCAAACAGCAAAATGCATCAGATGTCCTTTACATGATGCTCCAAGAAGAGACCATTAAAAGACTCAAAAGAGAGTTAGAAGATAAATGGGGAAAGGAAAGAGAAGTTTAAGAGAGCAAAATTTGAAATACAATTGAAAAGAAAAATTCCCGGAATAGGAAACAAAATTTGGGAATTGGAAAAATAAAGAATTTTAAGAAAGTAGGATTTATGAATTGAAAGACAAAGAACACTAAGAAAGTAGGATCTTGAATTGAAAAAAAATAATTCACTAAAAAAAAATTAGTGAAATGGAAAAAATTCACAGACCAATACATTTAAAACCTAATTGGACAATACAAAAGAAGTAAAAAATAATGAAGAAAATAATTTTTAAAAAATTAGAACTGAACAAATAGAAACTAATGATTCATTGAAAAGGAATCAGTCAACAAAAACCAAAAAATTGACAAACTGGAAAAACCATGAATTATCTATTGAAAAAACGAAGACTTGGAAAATAGATTAGGGAGATAATTGAGGATTATTGGACTTCTGAAAACTATATGAAAAAAGAGCCAAATACTATTTTACAAGAAATCATCAAAGAGAACTGCCCAGATGTAATAGAATCAGAAGGTAAATAGGATTGAAAGAATTATCAACATCTTGAAAGAAACCAAAATAAAAAAACCCCAAGGAATATTGTGGCAAAATTTCAGAACTATCAGATTAAGGAAAAAAATTTTACAAGCAGCCAAAAAACCCATTTAAATACGAGGGCACAATAAGGATCACCAAGATCTTGCTCTCCAATTAAAGGAAACGAAGGGCCTGAAATATATATTCTGAAAGGCACAAGAACTTGGGATGGCCAAGAATAAACTACCCAGCAGGCTGAGCATTTTCCAGGAACAAGATGGACATTTAAGAAAAAATGAATTCCGTTGTTTTTAAAGAAAAAAAATAAAACAAAAAATTTGATTCCAACCAATAGAACCAAGAGATGCAGAAAAGGTAAAATAACCTTTAGAATTTATTTCGTTGTGGATATAAAAAAGAATAATGTATAATTTGATTGTACTGATATAACATAAAAAGGGAAGTAGATATGGAAAAGGATGATGGCAGAATAAGGTGGTAAGGAGGGATAAAAGAGGGAAACCAATCCCACAAAGAGGCAAAGGAAATTTCATTCTGAGGGAATTTAAGAGGGGGAGGAACATTGTGTGAATCTTACTCATCAGAGTTGGCTCAAAGAAAAATAATTGACATTTGTTTTAGAGAAAATTTTCCCCAAAAAAACGGGGAGAGGAAAAGGAAAGAAAGAGAATAAGGGAAGGAAGGGAAAGACTCAAAGTGGGGGGAGGGAAAAAGAGGGTAAGATTTGGGAACAAGAGGGGATATGTTTAAAGGGAGAAAGAGGGTTGGGGAGGCAAGAATAAGTAAAGCATAACGATGATGGCAGGAAATCAGATTTAGTAATTTAACGAATGGAATGGGATGAACCCCCATAAAGAGGAGGCAGACAGCAGACTGGATCAAAGTCAGAACCCCAATATGTTGTTACAAGAAAAATTTAAAAGGGAGATAATAAGAGAAAGGTAAAAAGGCTGAGCAAAATCTATTTGCTTTAGGTGAAGTCAAAGAGGGTCATCCTTATCCAGATCAACAAAAGTAAAATTGATCTAATTAAAAGAATAAGGAAGGAAACTACATCCTGCCAAAGGGAGATAAACAACGAAGAATATCAATATTAAAAATACACCAAGTGGTATGGCATCCAACTTCCTAAAGGAAGTTAAGAGAGTTGCAAGAAGAATAGACAACAAAACTGTAATAGTAGGAGATCTCAACCTTGCATCAGAATTAGACAAAAAACCTCAAAAGAAATAAGAAAAAATTAAAGAAGTAAATAGAATATTGGGAAAATTAGGTATGTTGGATCTTTGAGAAAATTGAATGGAGATAGAAAGGAATAACTTTCCCCAGTTCATGGAACCTATTCAAAATTGACAATATTAGGACATAAAGACCTCAATTAAATGCAAGAAAGCAGAAATATAAATTTTTTTCAGATCATGATGCAATAAAACTAATTCAAAAAAAGAAAATAAAACCAAAAAGTAATTGGAAACTAAAAATCCTATCTTTTAAAGAATGATTTAAGAAAATTATAGATACAATTAATAATTTCACCAAGATAATGACAATGATGAGACATATAAAAATTTGGGGATAGCCAAAGTTAAAGGGGAATTTTATTCCTTAGAGGTTACTTGAATAAAAACAGAGAAAGAAAGATTAATGAATTGGGTTTAAACTAAAAAAACTAAAAAGACCAAATTAAAAACCCCAATCAAATATTAAATTGGAAATTTAAAATTAAAAAGAAATTAAAAATTGAAAGTAAAAAAACATTGAACTAATTAATAAAACTAAGAGTTTTCTAAAAAGCCAATAAAATAGATTTTTGGAAACTGATTAGAAAAAGGAGAGGGAAATGAAATTATAGTTTAAAATGAAAAGGAGAACTTTCCAAATGAAGAGGGAAATTAGAGAAATAATGGAGTTATTTTGCTAACTTTATGGCAAAAATTTATAACCAAGGAAATGGATGACTACCTCCAAAATATAAACTTCCAGATAAAGAGGAGGAAGTAAATTGTTTTGAATAGTCCCATTTCAGAAAAAGAAATAGAACAGGAATTAAACAACTCAAGAAAAAATCCCCAGGACCAGATGGATTTAAGTGAATTTTACCAAACATTTAAAGAACAAATTTCCAATGCTATATAAATTATTTGATAAAATAGGAATGAAGGACCACAAATTCCTTCTATGACACAGAAAGGTATGATACCAAACCAGGTAGGCTGAAAACAGAGAAAGAAAAGAAGACCAATCTCCTAATGATTATTGATGCTAAATCTTAAAAAGAATTAGCAAAAAGACACAGAAAATCATCTCCAAGATAATACACTATGATCAAGTAGGATTTATACCAGGAATGCAGGGCTGGTTAATTCAGAAAACTATCAATATAATTCCATGTTAAAACCAAATTAAAAAAACCATTGATCATCTAGAGATGAAAAAGAGATAAATCCAAATCCACCAAAAAAAATTGAGAAGAAAAAATGGACTTTTTAAAATAACAGCAGCATCTATTTAAAACCATCAGTACATCATATGTAATGGAAAAACCCAACCATTCCAATAAGATCTGGAGGAAAAAGGTTGCCCACTATCAGCATTTTTATATTGTATTAGAAACGCTAGCTATAGAATAAGAGCTGAGAAAGAGATTAAAGGAAAAGAATAGGCAATGAGGAAACCAAATTAACTTTTGCCGATGAAGATGGATACTTAGAGAACCCCAGAGACTGCAAAAGTTAAGAAAAATCCAAACTTTAAAAGTTGTTTAAAATAAACCCACATAAGTCATCAGATTCTTATATATCACTAAAAAATCTAACAGTCAGAGTTACAAAGAGAAATTCCATTTAAAGTAACTATGATAATATAAAATATTTAGGAATGTATCCGCCAAGGAAAACAAAACTTTATAAAAATTAAGACCATTTTCCACAAATTAAGTCGATCTAACCAATTGAAAAATTAAATGTTTGGATAGGGGAGCAAATATAATAAAGATGACAATATACCAAACTAATCATTTATTTAGCGCCATACCAATCAGAGTCCCAAAAAAATTTTAAATGACCTAGAAAAAAAATAAAGTTCATATGGAAAACAAAAAGGTCAAGAATTTGGGAATTAATGAAAAACAAATAAAGGTTTAGCTAAGACTAAAATTATTATAAGCAGCATTAAAAATTATTTGCATTGGCTGAAAGATTAGTTGATCATGGAAAGATTAGGTTAAGGATAAAACAGTCCAAATATAGAACCTGTCTTTGAAAAACCCAAAGATCCCAGCTTTTGGGATAAGAACACGTTTGATAAAAATTGGAGAAAATTGGAAACAAAAGAAACTAGGCATTGATCCAACTTAACGCGAAACAAGATAAGGTCAAATGGGTTCAGACCAGGCAAAAGAATGAAAATTAAAAATTAGAGGAACACAGGATAGTTTATTCGACCTGTGGAAGGGGAAGGTCTTTATAACCAAAGCAGAACTAGAGATCATTATATCCAAAATAGAAAATTTGATTTCAAACTGAAAAGTTTTTTGTACAAACAAAAGAATGCAGACAAGATTAAAGGAAGCAATAAACTGGGAAAAAATATTTTACAGTCAAAGGTTCTGATAAAGGCCCATTTAAAAATATATAGAGAATTAACCTTAATTTAAAAAAATCAAGTTTTCTCCAATTGAAAATGGTCGGATATGAACAGAAATTTCAGATGAAGAAATTGAAACCATTTCTAGTCATTGAAAAGATGCTCCAAGTCATTATTAATCAGAGAAATGAAATTAAGACAACCTTTAAGATACACTACACACCTGTCAGATTCTTAAAACAGGAAAAATAATGATGATTGTTGAGGGGATGGAAATTGGGACATTGATGCATTGTTGGTGGAGTTGTAAAATCCAACCATTTTGGAGAGTAGTTTGAACTATGTCAAAAAGTTATCAAACTGGGATACCTTGATCCAGCAGGTTACTACGGGATTATATCCCAAAGAGATTATAAAGAAGGGAAAGGACCTGTATGTGCCCAATGTTTGTGGCAGCCCTTTTTGTAGTGGCTAAAACTGAAAATGAATGGATGTCCATCAGTTGGAGAATGGCTTAAATTGTGGTAAGAATATTTTGGAATATTACTGTTCTGTAAGAAATGACCAAAGGGATAATTTCAGAAAGGCCTGGAGACTTAAAGAACGATGCTGAGGAAATGAGGGACCAAGAGACTTATATACTTCAACAATACTTAGATGACATTCTGATGGACCAGGCCATCCCAGCAACGGACAACCAAACATTTCCAATGAGCAAAAAAACTGAACCAGCTATGCCCAGAAAAGAACCGGGAGATGACTAAAACCATTACATTGAATTCCAATCCCTATATTTATGCACACCTGATTTTTGATTTTTCCCGCCTATTGTACAATATTTCAGAGTCTTTCTTTTGTATAGCAAAATAACGTTTTGGCTTTTACTTATTGTGTATCTAATTTATATTTTAATATATTTAACATCTACTGGTCATCCCCATCTAGGGAGGGGTGGGGGGGTAAGAGGTGAAGAATTGAACAAGAGGTTTGGCAATTGTTAATGCTGTAAAGTTACCCCATGCAATATCCCAAATAAAGGGCTATTAAATAAAAAAATAAAAATAAAAAAAAAAATTATTAATCTCCAAAGGTTTTTGTTTATTTGATATTTATTAATTTACATATTGGAAATAAAAACTATTTTGAATTTGTAGACCCTCTAAAAGAGTTTCAGAGATCCCCAGGATTCTCTAGACCATACTTTGAGAGCCACTGGTAGAGCTTAGTCAGACTTTGAAGATTCCAAGGTACATCCTTAGCTTTTTATTGTCATCCTGACTTTTAATTTGCTCTTGGAATTCAACAAGAGAATGAGGCTGACAACTTTGTACAATTCTGACTCTCTTTTACCAAATTAGCACACAAATTAAAGCATTACCTATGTTGGTTTTCCTTGAAAATGAAGGATGAACAATAGCATCAAAGGAAAAAAAAAGTCTAATCCCTATTTTCTCTGACAGTCCTTCAAACATTCCAAGTCAACTCTCCTCTGGACAAAATGGTTGTTCCTTCCTCTCATTCTAATATGACAAGTAAATAATGGCCTTTACTATCCTGGTTGCCTGCCTCTAGGGTCTTTTGCTTATCAATATCAACATTTACTATTATTTTATTGTGATTTATTGAAATGAATTGGAAACAATGAATCCTTAGATAACAGACAAGAAAGATCAGAGAACTAATCTTTCGCATCCGGGACTGTATATCTTACTGTTTCCTAAAGCTTTTTGAGCCCCATAATTAATTTTTTTCCTTTCAACTGATCACATTGGGTCCAGATTTTGTCCACTAAAACCAAATCTCTTTAGAGAAACTGAAAGGGTGGTTATGTGAGTAGAGAGAAGGAGACAAACGCAAATGAGATTATGGAGAATTTATTTGTAAAATTTATGAATTTATGAAAGCTAGCAACTAGTTATATAGGTTGACCCAAAACTCATAGTGCAGTTTTAAGTTTTAGTAGCTTAAAACCACTTATGACAAAAATCATCAAAAAATGGTTTTTTTGTTCATATGTGCATTAAGGGAGAATGACAGGTTATAAACCTGGATAACTGGCCCATATTTGTCACATAAAAGAAAAAAGTTTATTCAAGTGTTTTATTTCTCAATTTGGGGGGATAATATTTTGTGCAGCACAGATATTAATTACTCGTTAAATCTTCTGTGCAATATATGTGTAAATCTGTCTGAATTGAAAGCTTTTTTTATTTGGAATTTCCTTTATGGCCTGTTCAATTTTATTTTCTGAGATTGGATTGTTTAAGATCTCTACTTCATACTCTGTTAATTTGCACATCTTATATTTTTATAGGTAAACCTCTATTTCTTTTAAATTGCTTGTTTTAATGACAAAATTGTGTACAATAGTGTGCTAATATATAACTGTGTATAATTCTTTTTATTTCTCCTTTTTAATATTTCATCTTATTTTTAAAAATTTGACTTTCCTCTATTGTTGATCAGGTTAGTTAAAATTTTATTAATTTGTTAGTCTTTTCAATGAAACAGCTTGCAATTTTCTTTATTGTTTCTATGTTCTTTGTATTTTCCATTTTTAACTATTCCCATATTGATTCTCAAGTTTTTAGAGAAAAACTTTCTTACTCTGGAAGTTCATTTTGTCCATAAGGCCTCTTCAAACTTCCTCCATCATGTCACAGTGGTCATCTCGCTCTTGAAGTTCATTCCTCTCTTGAGATCCCTTTCTCAAATTGGTCAATTCCTTCCAGAACCTCAATTTTAAGAGAAACACCAAGGCCAACTATGTCTTCATTCCTTCCCAGATTCTTCTACTGACTTTCCAGACTTTTCTCCCTAACCTTCTATGTTAGTTCCTTCTTCCTAAATGATCCACTCCCAATCTTTCAACTTCTTTTTTATGTATGGTTTTCTTCCATTAGCTTGTAAATTCCTTTGAAGGCAGGGACTTGCAATTTTTTTTAATTTATTGACTGTTTTTAGCATAAATCCTGGCAAATAGTAAGCACTCAATAAATAATTATTTATTTGTTCTTTAATGCTTGTTTGTGTATTATTGATCATCTAGGCTTTTAAATAGCATATTAAAATTCAGTTGATAATCCTTTCATTTTCTATTGCTCTGACTCTAAAGCCAAACAGGCCGGGTTTCAAATACACCTTTGATATTTTTCAAGTTATTTAACATATCCTAAACCTTAGTCTCCTAACCTATATCATGACTAGCATGAACAAATGGCCTCTATAATCCCTTCAGGTCTAGATCAATGTTGGAAAGAAACAATGAACTTTTCCCAACTCTATCCTAAGTATATTTTTTTCTCTTAGTACTACTTTAGCAGGATTCCCTAAATTTCAGCATGTTGTCTCTTTACCATTTGCTATAATATAATGGTTTAATTGTTTCTATGGTTTTATTCCCCCATCCATTTTTCATATATGATTAAATCTTCATTTTGTGTTTTTATATTGATTACTATTTAATGTATTTTGTCTAAAACTCATATGATTAGCATTTCTACATTTTAAAATTATTTTAAATTTCTCTGTGCTGAGGTATATAGGTGAAAGGTCCTACTCTAAGTTGTATTTGTAAGTCATCTGTAAAATATGTGTGAATGTAAGTTAAAGGTCTAATTGTAAAGTATGGATGTTTGTATGTACATATGGGTAGGTTGAAATCCCACATGTGAAGGGTGTATTTTTGAGGGTGTTTTGGTGTGTGTGTGTGTGTGTGTGTGTGTGTATATGTGTGTGTGTGTGTGTGTGTGTGTGTGTGTGTGTGTGTGAAAGGCCTTCATACAGGGGCTATCTGTGTATGTAGAATTTTAAATGGATTACTATTGAAATGTTTTAAATATTTGTTAGATTTCAAGGTCATTCCAAATCTTATTATTGCTTCTGGATAAAAGCTGATGTGTGTAAGGTATGCATAATACAACAAAGCAAAATTTGTCTGTGTTATGAAGAATATAGTTTCTTTTTTGAAAGGATATCATGTGCGACTGAGATATGCAAAATCTTTAATGTTGTCATACAGAAGACAGCATAAGCCTTATTGATCTAACTTCTCCCTTAGGGTTTCTTTATTTTGAGAGAATTCTTTTTATTTTAATTTTTGATAATGTTTCTGTTAAATTTATCCAAGTTGAAGGAAAGAAAATTCTATGGCTATTGTGTTAATATTTGTCTTTTTTGAAATTTACTTTACTTTTCCTTTATTACTTTAGATGTTAAACCATTTGGTATAGATATATATTTATATTTATAAATCTCTATATCTCTATTAGTTTACACTTCTGGATGTGTATATATGGATGTGTGTGTATGCAGATACTGTTACTTGATTTGGGTGCCCTTAAGTATAATAGAATCTCTATTGACTTCTCTTAATGCTATGAATTTTAATTTCTATTCTGATATCAATATTGCAATTTTTACTCTTTGGAATCATCTGCTACACAATCAATTTCATTCCACCTTCTTATTTGTATTCTTATTTAATTTTTCAGAAGTGTTTCATGCATGCAATCAATTGCTGAGGTAAATCAATCAGTCAATGGACATTTATTAAGGACTTAATTTACAGCAGGAACTGTGATAATTGCTGGGGATTTTAAAAAATGATAAAAACAGTCCCTGCCATCAAGGAACTAAGGTTTTATGTTTTCATTTTTCTTCTTAATCCATTCTGAAATTCTCTTTCATTTTATTGGATTAGTGATCTGATGTTATGATTAGTAATCTGATGTTATGATAATTATGTTTGTATTTTCATTCATTTATTCCTTTTTATTGATTTTTCTTGATCTTCTATTGTAGAAAAATGACACTATTTCCCTAAACTGGTTTTAGTTATGCTACTTTGAGATGCAAAATGATTCCTCATTCTACCTCATTCCCAATTATCTTCTTCATTCCTAATAACTTTAATTAACTTTAATTTGCCTATTGATAGATTCATAAATATATGCATAGATGTATACACACATACACATATCTGTATATCTGTGTATATATTTTCTTTATTCCTCCACTTTGATCTTTTTTTTCTCCTCCTTACTCAGATAAGTGCTTCAGAAATAGATCTCAACCATTTAACTTAACCAGACTTTCTTTTTTGGTCCCATTTTATGAGAAGTTTTCATTTATTGTGTGTGTGTGTGTGTGTGTGTGTGTGTGTGTGTGTAGGTTCTATTCAATTTCAGGTTCTTCTGAATTGTATTCTTCCATTCATCATATATAACTTCAGGCCCTCAATCAACTAGAACCAGGTATACTACGTCATCAATAAAGATTCTAGGGAACCTCAAATTGTATTTCATCCTTAATCCCTTTGGCCCAAGCCCCTACTGACTGGCTAGCCATGTAACAACTCCTTACCTTCATTGTTAGTTGCCAGTTATCAGAACTCTATTTCCATTTTACCACTTCTTATGTCAATTATCTTTTACAAAGGACATATAGACCCAAAATATAGTAATAAGAAATATTCAAACATCCCCCACAGCCTGAGGGAGGAAACACAGAGGAAACAGTTTTTCCAATTATTCTATGTGGGGAAAGAGCATCAACAGGGAAAGTTAAATCAGAGATTCACACATCACAACTTGGGGTGGGGTACAATACTGTGAAATATCACCTTTGTTCCAAGAAAGTAGTTTTATATCCCCACAAATAAGAACAATTATAAGCTAATCCTTCCCATCATGAGAATATTCATAATAGTGCCCAATTCATTTCTTTTGTTTGGGTGAAATTTTTTTCCATCCAAGATTAGGCCAGTTAATGGCAAATGTTACTTGGGAGTTCAACCTGAGTTACTTTGCTTTTTGGAAAACCCATGTCCATTCTTTTCTGAGATTTTTCAAGGTTGCTGAGTTATACTACATAGATTGAATGAAGATCTTTCATAGAAAAATGTTCACCTGTTAGCCAAATTTGTTATTTCATATAGAAATTGTAAGATTTAGCAATTCCATGCTTTGAAGGTTCAAGTATAAAACTGATTTTGTTGGTAATTAAATAAGTTAATACATTTGACTCAGTAGCTCTGATATGCTTGCTTAGAATGTTTGTTTGCTTTTTAATTATTATGTCCTCCAAATCTCTCATCTTTAAATTACCCTTAAGAACATCTTCAAGGAACAGTAAATGTAATTGTCAAAGTACAGTTACTTTAGCTTGTGGAGAATGAATGTAGTCCCTTAAAGTAATTGCCTTTTATTTCTCTTCTGCCATATTTTTTACACTTCTTTGATTTTAATTTGCCATTTTCTCTTTCAGAGTCAAAAGATTTTCAGAAATATTTTTCATTATAGTATCTAAATTTTCTAGTTTATTATTTGCCTTGCTTCCATCTCAATATCAGCCTTAAAAACTATCTTTCTTTTCTTTTTTCTTTTTTCTTTTTCTTTGAAACTTTCTGAAGTTTCTTGCTATTGTTCCACAATCTCTGGAGGAAACACAGAGAGGTTTAGTTTATTTTCACTGGAATAATAGTTTACTTTTCATCATAGTTTAAAGATTGTTCAGTGCAGTATGAACTCTTTTAAAGTTTAATTATTTTATTTCTAACTTTTTTTTGGCTTCTCATAAGTTTGTCTGCTTGGGAACTAGGCTTTTCTTAGTCCTTCTCACTTGGATTTTTTTTTTAATATTTGAGTCCTTTCCTTATATTTTCAGGAATTCAGGGTTGTATACCATCTCCCTCTTATTAAGGTTTATAAGTTGGATAAATTTATGGAAAACATCTTCATCATTTCACCAAACGTGATATCCATTTCTTGTTTTCAAAAAACCCAGTTTCTTCAGGTGACCCAATTATATGTCAGAATATTTTTGGCCTGCTGATGTGATAGAATCATAGACTTGTAGAAAAGATCATAGAAATCACCTGGTCCAGGTTCCTTATTTTATAATGAACGAAATGATAACCATTTGACTATAAACTGTTTGACTTTTCCAAGGACACACAATTAGTATATGGCAGAGGTAAAACCCTAGTTCCTTTTCTTTGTTATTTTATTCATTTGTTTCTTTCCCTCTCTCCTTCCCATTTTCTTTCATTCCTTTCACATTTCCCTCTTCCTATACTTCTTTTCTTCCTTCTCTACTGATTTACTTTCCTTATTTTGTCCTTTTATTTATCTCTTCTCTCCTTCCTTCTCCCCTCTTTTCCTCCTTTTCTTCTTCATACCATTCACCTAAAACCCTAGTCCTTTGGAGTCCAATCCTAATGCATTTTCTCCTATATCACAATGGACTACATGGTAGCTACTGGGAAAGCCTTAGCAGTTGCTGTAAAATTTGAGTGGGTTTTACTGCTTTTCTTGTATTTATAGTTTGGCAAAGAACATGTGGACTATATGGATTCATTAAAAATATAACTACTAAAATTACTGGAATTATGTATTATAAAATAATTTATCTAATTGATGCAATTAATTTTTGGTTTATGTTATGTTTGAAGTAAAATGTAATAAAATAAAATTTAAAAGGCACCCACACGTACAAAGGACTAAGTGCCTGCAATATTTTAGTTTCTTTTTAATTACTCCATTTTTTACTTTGAATAGCTTAGGAAAAAAATATATTCAACTCTAAGAGCAAAACACCTGATGCTGTCTAAATATAGAATTTAATCCATTTGAGTTGAGACATTGAGAATATATCATATGATAACCCAACATTCAGAAATATTATGTGAATGGCGATTATTGGGCCACTATTTCACATCTTTGCTTAGACCTGCAATCTCATCAAAGTGGTTATTCATTCCATGAGCAATGTAGATGACAATCTCTCTGTGCAGGCCTACCCAGTGCAACTCTCCTTCACATACTTCAATAAAATTCAACACTAAGGGTTCTTTCAGCATGCCTTCTTCATAATATCTTCTCATTGCATCGATATAAATAGAGCATCTGGGAGGATGTGGTGGTTCCTTTCACTCACTATATGATCTCTACATTTTATCAAGTCATAGATTTTTCTAACAACCGACTTCACACTTCTTTTCTTGCATGAATCCTAAATTGTAACGCTTCACAGTCTGTTTTTACTTAAGATTTGTTTTCTGGTGTCTTTTATATGATTTTCAACTCCAATTCTTTTGTGATTCATAGAAATATGTCATCAATATATAAATCCTGATGTTTTCTTGAAATAAGAAGAAAAATCATCTTGAAACAAAAAAGTCTCTTGGTTTCAGTCAGAATTTTTGTATCATTAAAAGAACTATGTAATTCCTCCAAAGAAGTGCCTCTAATTCTTATCCTTCTGTTGTTTTTTGGGTCTATGTTATTGTCCATTTATAGTGTCTAGCTCTGATATGGATGTGATAGACTGCCTTTGTAGGACTCCTTCATCAAATGACATTTTAAATTTATTTAAATCTATTTAATTCAATGTATTAAATTTAGATGAAAAAGCTAAGTGAATTATCCAAGGTCATATGAGTTGTAAGTGGAAGAACTAGCATTGAACCATATCCTGGATCCAAACTGAGATTATCTGGGCAACATCATATCAAAGTCTGAACAATTCACTAAAAATTCAGTTTTTTTTTTCTAATGTGTATAATCAGGCTCAGCTTTTTTGAGTGATTTAGGTCTTTTAGGAAATTCTTCCAGTATCTTTTAAGGATATCCATAGTTAATATAGTCAGTACAATGCCTTTCCTAAACATGAGGAACTAGAAAAGAATGTCTCTATCCCATAATTCTATTCCGAGTCTCTTCTCTAATGGCAGTATGCTCCTTTGGCATGCACTTGTCACCTTATTTCCTGTGAGCTCCTTGAATACAAACACGGCTTATTATCAGTGTTCAACACAATGCCTAATATATAGGTTTTTAAATAAATGCTAGTTGACTGACTGTTTTTTGCATGAGTTATTATAATAATCAGAACGTCTGCAAAGGTATTTCTGTCATTACATTTTTCAAAGAATCTTTAACTGGAAAATTGAATTAAATAAAATATTATTAGGAGAAAATGACAACAACGTTAATCAGAATTCTTTCATTATAACTTAGTTTTATTCATTCAATTCCTTAGTATGCTATCTTGTACAAAGTGGGGGTTAAAAAACTATTGATTTGGCAAATTATTACATACAGAAATAATTCATCAATAAAATATAAGCTCTGTGAAGGTAAAGGTCTTTTTCTTTATTTTTTATCCTTCTATCCCCAGTATCAGGCATTTATGGCACATACTAGGTGCTTAATAAGTGCTTGTTGGGTGAATGCTTGATTCAACTCCTCCATTTTAATTCTTTCTACAGAACTGAGTCTTATTCAGTTTGATATTATGATGGTAACTTTATTTAGACAAATATAATTTTGAGGAAACCCTAGCTTATTATATATTTAAAATGCATTAGGGGAAATTGGAGCAAACAGCTTTCTCTAAGAAAAAATAATGGCTTCATTTTTTCATATACTGGTTCTGAAGGAAAATAGTTTATCTTTTAAGAAAGAACATCTTCAAATAGAATCAAAAACTTTTGTGAACTTTTAGTCCAGTGTCTCTTGATGGTGATGGTGAATTCTCAGAGATTAGAAATGCATAGCATAAGCTCAGGAAGGTCCTGACAAACTTTAAATAGACTTTCAAAATGGACACAGAAATGTAATTTATGCTTGTTGTCGGAAGATTTGTGGAGACTGATTTGGAGAAGCACATTAAGTTGCTTAATATATTTTTGTCTTCCAACTATCTATATTTTGGAACATGGGAAGTATGCAAATAAATTTTGGTGGAAGCAATGTCAGTATTGATGATATGATGTAATTTGTAAAGTCTGATGGAATTAGAGATTTGAAGAACTATATAATCTTGTGAAGGTGAACACTTAGAGGAGCACCTCTCTCCTAATGCAAGACTCTTTTATGGCATTCAGGAAATACTGTGGTGAAGTTTCTTTTTTAATTATTTTTTCTAATTTTGTTTTTAACATGGAATAAAATAAGCATTTCTATCACATAGTCTACATATAGATAAAGAGATAGATACGCATATTTATATATCTATAATCTATATCTATATAAAGGATAATTGCACGTGACTACAAATATATACAATTTTTATTCCTTTAAAATATACGATAAAGTTATTGTGTAAATTTCTTTTTTTTCTTTCCCCCCTTACCCTAGGCATGATTACCATTAGGCACAAATAGATATATGTATGTATATGTTATATATATGTATATATATATATATATATATAATTGTTCTTTATATATTTCTATTTATCAGTTGTTTCTCTGGATGCAGATACAATCTTTTTTCATATATTCTTTTTTGTGAATTTGAGTATTTTTAATAATCAGAATGACTTATTTACTCAAAGTTGTTTTTAAAATGATATTGAAATTACTGTATACAATATTCACTTAGTTCTACTCATTGCTTTTCATTACTTTGTATATCTATCCATGTTTTTCTAAGATCAAACCTATCATATATTTTAGCATAGTAACATTATATCACAATCATCTACCACAAATTGTTTAACCATTCTCCAATTGATGGGCACTCCACAATTTCCAGTTCTTTGCCAACCCAAAGAAAGTTTATAATTTTAGAACACATAGGTTCTCTTCCCTTTTTTCTAATCACCTCTGGGGAAGAGCCTAATAGTGGTATTGCTGGGTCAAAGACAATTGGAAATATAATTCTTTGGACATAATTTCAGATTACTCTCCAAACTGGTTAGATAAGTTCACAATTCCATTGACAATGAATTAGTGTCCCAACTTTTGCACATCTGCTCTAACATTTTTCACTTTTCCTTTCAATCATTTTCATCAGTGTAATAAGTGTAAAATTATATCTCAAGGTTGTTTTAATTTACATTTCTCTAGTTAATAATGTTTTAGAACATTTTTCATATGGCTATAAATTGTTTTAATATCTTCATCAAAAAGATGCTTGTTTATGTCCTTTACTCATTGTTGATTGGGGAATGACCTATACTTGTAGACTTTGCCAAATTCCTTATATATTTGAAATGTAAAATCTTTCTCTGAGAAACTGTCTCTAAATTCCCGCCCGTCCCACAGTTTTCTATTTTCCTTGAACAAGTCCAAAGAATAAGACTTCTGACATTCACGAGGTTATTTTATTTTTATTTGCATTATAAGATAATCCTATTAGAAAAGTATTTCTCATATTCCACCAAAATCTATCTCCTTAGAAATACTCATGTATTATTTCTAGGCTGTTTACCAAGCTGGTTACAACACTTTGGCATCACACTAGACTCACATTGTGCCCAAAGCAAGCATAATTCCTAGTTCTTCACTACATTATTACCTCCCCACTCATATCTTTTATTCTCTAGTGATGTAATTGAAATTTAAAACCTAAATATAAGACTTTCTATTTTTCCCTATTGAATTTGCTATTTAGGGTTTTAATTCATACTATAAGTTGTCAAGGTGATTTTGAATTTTGATTCCATCACTCATCATATTTGCTCTCTTGCCCAGCTTTATATCATAACATATAAGTTTTATAATTATGCCATCTATCTCTTCAGCTAAAGCAGTGAATTTAGTCTACTGATACTCACAATCCTCATTGTTAAATAGAACAGCCTGGCAATTCTTCCCTAGAAATCTGCATATAGATTGGCATCATAATAACTGATACTCCTCTTTTAAGTTTGTGAACTATATTGAAAACATTATTTCCTTGATCTTCACAAAAATTCGATTGGTATATATTGTAGGTACTATTATTTCTGTTTCATAAATGAGGAGGAAAGTCTTAGAGAGTTAAATGATTTCCTTAAAGTTACATAGCTAGTAAATGTCAGAGGCAAGATTCAATTGGTGAGCATCTGCTATGTTTTAAATTCTTAGTTATACAAGAAATGTGGTACTATTAATATTTTGTAGAATACGGAGACTTTTTTCTTATCAGTGGTTTTTTCCCTTGAGATAGAAATAGTTTGTAGTTTTTTGAGAACTTTTGTCCACATTCTTTAAACATTTATCTGTTGAAGAATAGCTATTAGATGATAGATAGATAAAAATTATATATATGCATGTATATGTGTATGTATGGAGAGAGAGAGAGAGACAGAGAGAGAGACAGAGAGAGAGACAGAGAGAAAGATGGGCAGAGAGAGAGAGTCAGGGAGGGAGAAGGAGAGAGACAGAGAAGTTTATATCTTTTTGATACTAAACACTTATAGAAATATTTAGTACAAAGATTCCCTTCCCTCCCCATTCAGCTGTCTCCCTTCTTATTCTAGTTCCATTAATGTCTATGCAGAAATGTTTCAGTTTCAAGTTCCTTCTTCTGCTACAGAGTATTATATTATTTTAGTTACTTTCTTTAAATCTTTTAAAGATGACACTACTCCCATTGGCTCTCTTTTACCTCACTCCTGATTCCCCTCTTTTCATTTGATATTTTCCCTTTTTTTTTCATTTGCTAGTTTTGTTGCTTACTTTTTAAATTTCATTTTTATATTCCTTTCCAAAAAAGATTTCTTTCATTTTCTTAATTATCTTCCTTCTCTCTGTGTTTACTCTTGACTCTTTTAATTCACAAGTCTTATAACTATCTGGTTTCTTATCTCTGTACTATTCATACAATCAAAGCTTCCAAAGTATCCATCCTAGACTTTCTTCTTTAGATACTTACTTGTAGGACTTGCCCCATGACTTACTCCCAGAATGATACTAATTATTGTAGATATCAGGGAGGACACTGCCTTGGGGGTTCTTTATTAAAAGTTTACAGAAAAAAAGACTTAGAGAATTTCATCTATATGTTAAGAGAGTTTATAAGAACTAACTGGAACAGGAGTTCAAGACCATTGACCAAGATGAATTACCTATGTATTTCCTTTATTCATGCTGATTTCGGTTAATTGCTCAGTACAAGAGAATAGTGACAATCATCCAGTGAATCAGTAATATCATTTTACTTAATTCTTTGGTAGTTGTTTTCTAATCAATTATTGCATTTGAATGATGTAAGCTACTCTTGACTGATGCTGATAAGAACGGCATAAAATATATCCCCAAGAGACTATGGATTCATATACATTACCCTGTGGATTTTTCAAATGTCAAACAGAATTTTGCTCAATAGTTAAATTGTAAATGCTTTGGAAAATTCATAATTAAATTGATCACCAAGATTTATTAATAAAAATCGACTATTTGAGTTATTTTTGCCATCTTAACAGATATACTATTTCTCATGAATCATAAAATCATAAAAATACATCTCAGTTATTACTTGCTTTAAATTTTGAACAACCTTTAATATCATGAATTGGACACTCTATCCACTAATGACAATCACAATCCTTCCATATCTTGGTAGATACTGCCATTCAGTTCTATGATTTCAAAAATTGGTGACCTAAAGTCTTATCTTTTAAGTCTTTCTGAAATTAGCTAGAATAGTCCTCAGATGACAGAACATTAAGCACATTTCTGAGTCCAATCATAAAGTCTTCATTGGATCCACTGATTATGCCCTGCATCATTATGCTATGAAGCATAATCATCAAGAACTTTGTGTCCTCTCTACAACTGTAATGATCAATCAGATTAGAAATTTGGTGGGGTAATCAGCAATTTAGATACTCAATCTTAACATGAATCATTTCTTTGAACCTGCATAGAGCACAGGATCACTTCATTAGGCCTGAACTCTCGTTCTTCTCTCTGATATTCCAGGGGAAAAAGGAAAAAAAAAAAGTCATTTTACTAGATCTTGAGCTATTAAGAAGATGCTCCAAATGGGATATAGGACAATATTTGCCTTAGATTCACAAGACTTGATTCTAAATTTGGACTGATATTTAATATCCCTATGATCGTGGACAAAACATGTGAAACTTTCTAGTCTTTGTTTCCATCTTTGAAAAATGGGGCCGATAATAATACTTGAATTACTTACTAAGAAAGTGCTTTATAATCTTTATATGTGAGTTATTTATTACCATTCCATGGATGAAAGAAATGAGGAGATCATGAAAATTATGCAAGCTGGGAAAAAATGTTTGTGGGTTGATTTTTTTAACCTATTTGCAAGGCTAATTGGATTGTCAATAGATATCAATCAGAATATTTAAAAGAAATGGAGTGACAGCACTGCATTCCATTGCATGACTTCAGCATGCCTCCTTTTAATAGAACTTGTCTGCATTTGACATTTATTTTCTCTTCCTTTTAATATTTAGCAGATATCCATTTTTTAAAAAAAATATTATTCTTGGCATTGTTCAGCTATTGTGTACATTTCTGTCAAATATGTAAAAAATGAGAAAAACTTCTCTGGCTCAGACTATATCTGATTTATATGACAAAACTCAGTATCTTCCCATGTTTGCCAAAGGAGTCTTTCAAACCTCAATCATTTCATGTAATTTACAAACATATCTTAAAGGAAAGAAGTTGTTTTTCTAGGGTAGTCTGCAGAGCACATGTTTCTGTCTGGGTTTAGATACCAGGAGGAAACTGGCCCCTGGGAACACCATTAAAAAGCCAGGAAAGAAAAACTCTTCTTCCATGAGTTACCTGAACTATGAATATTTTACAAATGAATATACCCATGTCAGTAACATGCTAATCAAAAAAACAGGAAAACATAGCTTTCCAAAATATATATATTTTCTACAAATAGGAATTTTTAAAAATCACTCATGACCACCAGCCTTGTATAATTCTAGGGAAAAAAAATATGATTCAAAAATGTACTCACCTCCACAAAAGTCCTCCTATTAATTCAAGTGATGTAAGTGTTTATTTTTGCTTGATGTTTGTATAAATCTTTTGATAAGCTCTACGTGATATCAGAGGCCTACAAAAGAAAACAGCAAGCTTAGGAGTTCCAGAGACCTAGAATATGACTGCTAGGACTTAAGATATCACAATATTTTCAAATTTGCATGAGCCAAAACAATTCATGTTAGAGGTTATTTATTCATTCATGTATATTTTGAGAGAAAAATGTTATTAAAATGTTAATAAAAGGTTGATGGAAAGGTAAAGACTATCTTAATCTGCTTGTGATTCTTCCCAACTCATTTATTATTATTATTTTGCAAAACATAATTAGGGTATGCTGCTGTAACTGTGTTCCAGAAACATATTTGTTGGCAGCTGTTACCATTATCCTAAGTATACATTCTTCTGTATTTGAATTTATGCCTTCTGGGTCCATTCCCAGGACTAGATAGATTGCTTTTGGTACTATAGTGCAAGGGGAGAAAAAAAGCGTTTATATGTTGAATTTCTAATGAACATCCAAAAAAACATTCTTTAAAGATGTATTCGAGTACGTTGTTGTAGCTTTCTGCAACCATTTCATTTATTTTCCCTTGGGATTTTTGTAGAATTCAATTTATGAGATCAGTAACTTCAACCTAGTACAATTAATACATATGGCTTTTCTTCAATTAATTGGATATCTTTGAAGATCACAATCGGCAAATGATCAACCAATGTGTTCTATAGGATACAGGGCCAACTTTGTTCCCAGGAAGACCTGGATAGAAGCCTTATTTCTGACCCAAGATAGCTGCAGAACCACTGGCAAGTCTTTGAATCTCTCAGTACTCCAAATGGTTCTCTAAAGTTGTAAGATCCAAGTGATTTGTCTTTCTGCTTTGTTGAAGAATATTTCCTAACTATGAGTTCACCAGATCAATTAATTATAAATCTAGATGTCCCTGCCTCTCTAAAAAGACCATATTTTTAGTAATAGGTTTCTTTAAAAAAATGAAAAGCTACAATTCCTAATTCTAAAATATGTGATTATATTCTCAAATTCAAAGTCCATGTCATATATTTATAGCACTCACCTATGTGCAATTCTTCAACACTTAACTAAATTTTGACTTTATCTGTAAGAATATACAATAAATCTCCCCATCCAACCCCCCAAAAAACAAACAACAAATCAAACAAATGAATAAACAAAACAATACAGATCACAATGCAATTCCCTATTTTATAGTTCTTTATAATTCTATAGATTATTCACTCAATAGGTCTTCCTCTGATTCTTTAATTCATTCCAAGAATTGGAATGGTTTGGTTGTTTAGCCTGAGAAAGGACCTCAGAGTCTAGTATCTTATTTTGCCATTATCCTGTTTCCATTTAGATGCTGAATATTTGAGTCCTTATCAGCAGACAGAGACTTCTACTCTAAACAGCAACTTCAGGTAATAACGGATGGGTATTTTCACTGTGGAAATCAATATTTGAAGGATAATTTTATATTTTAATGGTCTCTTGTCAAATCCAGATTTGTCAAATCTAAAGAAAGGAACTGGTCTGCAGTAACATGATCTTTGGGAGAGAAATCTGGGGGTTGGAATTCTAATCAATGCTTTCTTAGTGACTTCAAATATAACAATGGCGGTAAGACCTGTTTTCATACTATATGTCACATAAAAGCTCTGAACAAAATACAAACCAGAAATTCCACGATCTGATGGCAGCAGCACAAAATGGACCTCTGGGTAAATATCAGTAAAAGTTCCCACAATCTGTTTTTAAAGACAAATACTTTTCTTTTAAGGCTCTTTCTGTCTCCTATGTTCAAATGGATAATTATAACTTGGTTAAATGTTTTTGTTTTTAATCTCTGAGTATCAAATGATAGAAGACTATTAATAATACCTGAGTGGTACCAAAAGTAGAGTAAAAGCATTATTTTACTCCACAATTGAACAGTTTACATGTGAAGATTTTTACATTTATCTCATTCGCATAAAATGTTGTTGTCATTGCTACATAACATTTTTTGCATGTTCAGAAAAAAAGCCTATTTGTTATATCCAATTTTTCATTAGTCAATAAAAACAGCATATTTATGTCATTTTTATTGGCAGATTTGTCATTATTCTGATGAGCCTCTTTGAATAACATTGAGTTACAAAATATGGAGAGTTTTGTACTTATTAATTGCAAAATTAGTAACTCCAATTTTTTTTGGCAAATATAATATTTTTCTAGTCTAATAAAGTTGTGATTTTATTGATGTTGGTGCTCCCTTCATGAAAGCATAACCAAAACCTTTTGGTATCTTAAAAGATGGTTATGTAGATAGTTTTGGTCAAAAACCATCTTCATCATCATCATCTTGCAGCCAAACTTTTTAGGATAAGTCTCTTTGAATTTACTTATATTGGTTCCCAAACACCTTAGTAAGGTCTTCCTGAATGTGTATACTGCTAAAAAAAATTCTCAAAGTCATGTGAATGCAAAATGGGGCATGAGAGTAGCATATCAGTGGAGGAAATTATTTTTCTATAATGTTAGACTGTTACTAAATGTGGACAACTAAAGTAAAATAATTTTAGTGATTTAAAGAATAAAATTATAGTCTTTAAAAAATGACTATGGTACTAAAAAATTACCACCATGATTTTTTGTAGGAACAAATCCTATCAGATAATTATGTTTTTTTTCCTTTATAATATTACAGTGTGCATATTGACTAATTAAAGGAATACATGTAATTTCTCTGATCACAGCAATATCCCAGCTTTTTTCCCAGCTGGACACACACATTTTGAAAGTTTGTTTGAAGACTTCAATTGATAGGCAACCTGATCCCAACAAAGGTGTCCTGAATTTCCACATTAGGATAATTTTCATTGTTAGGAATTTTTCCTGATATCAAGGCTATATTTGTTATTGTTTCAACTTCTGCCCCTTGCTTTTGAATTTATTAGATACCTGTTATATACTAAGCCCTGTATTAAGTGTTGGGAATAAAAAGAAAGGCAAAAGCAATCCCTGTTCTCAAAAAGCTCACAGTTAGACGGGAGGAGGGTAAAATGTTCAAACAACTATGTAGAAGTAAGACATATGCTAGATAAATTGAATATAATCTGAGGGGAATGTACTAGCATTAAAAGGAATCAGGAAGGGCTTCTTTCTTTTGATAGGGTTTTAGTCAAGATTTGATTGAAGTTGGGGAAATCAAGAGGCTAAGATGAAGAATGAAAGAATTCCAGGCAAGGATGATAGTAAAGATGAACAGCAAAGAGAAAGAAGATATTATGAGAGGACTAGCAAAGAAGTAAAAGGGATTAGATAATAAATATAATCTCTCTTCCATACAATATCCTTGAATATAGTAATTATTATTATTACCTTTTTTTTATGTTAAATATCCCTATTCCCTTAGGCTTATCCTTAAAAGGTAAGTAATCAAGGAATTTTACAATTCTGAATCCTTCCTCTGCCCAGGAAAGAATAAAGCAGAATAACCACATTCTTCTTCCTGAAAGCTATATGTCTCCTAATGCTCCTTACATTAGGTTTCAGGTTACTGCATCACACTGTTGATTTATATTGCTAAAACCACGAACATCTTATTCAACAGTCAATATATATTTATTAATCACCTACTATGTGTCTGGCACTGTTTTATGCCCTGGAGATGCAAATAGGAAAAAAGACATAAATTGTATCAAGGAGCTTACAATCTAATGGAGAAGACAATACATAAATGGAAGCTGAAAAGCAAAGGGATTGGAGAGGGTGCTGGAGGGGACTCAGTTTAGGACATGATGTTAATAGAGGGAGTATGATGGTTGCAGTGCAGGATGGTCATAGAATCGGAACCAAACAAAGAAGCTGATGGAACATGAAGGTAGCTAAAAACTTCTTAGCCTTCTTTAAAAAAAAAAAAAAAAAAGCCATGGGAAAATTTATCTTCAGCACTCCAATCAGAGTGGAGAGGCAACTGATATATTGAATATTAGAGCTGAATAATTCAACTTGATATTGAAATTTCAGGTAATGAAATTATCTTGGGAGAAGAAAGCAGAGCTGCTGATGGAAAATGAAAGCAAAGTATTAACCAACTTGGCTTATTCTATCTTAAAGCCATTTTTAAAAAATCTTATTTTATTTTAGATTAATCCTATCTTTTTGTTGTTATTGTTGTTTTACTTTTTTGAAAATTGGGTAAGAGTGAATTACCATATTGTATATAATATGACTTCAAACAGTAAAAATTAATTTGAATAATACCTTTAACTGTTTCAGGACTTTATTTAATTACTCAGGATATTAGCTATATTTTTTAGTTATTATACTCATTAAAACCAAGGATCAAACCATATCCAATTGAGCCAAGATGATGTAGAGAAACCAGGAAGTTGCCTGAGTTCTCCCCAATTTTCCTTGGACACAATGAAACATCTAAAACAATTCTGAAGTGACAATTCACCAAAAAAAAATGAAGTGAAATAATTTTCTGGCCCAAGAAAACTTAAGGTTTCAGGAAAAAAAATCTGTCTTACTTTGGTAAATTGGGAACACTACCCAATAGAGGTGGTATCATGGCAAGTATGTGGGAAGCTCTTAGCCACAACACAAACCAATACCTGAGCTCTGCATTTCTGGTACAACAAGCAGATGGCACAGCATGCAAATAGTAAGGCCTCCAGTCCCAGTGCAGCAGGCAAATTACCAGCCCCCAAACTAAGGGCACAATAGGCATGATTACATCAGGTCATCCTAGTTTAATGGGCAAGTTGCCAACACCTCACATCCTCCAGCAGAAAGCCAGGAACTAGGCTCTTGGCTCCCAGTTCAAGAAGCTTGGGACATTGCCCCTTATACTACAGGAACAGAATTCAACTTTAAAATGTAAGCAAAAACCAAAAAATAATCCTGAACATAGAAAGCATGTCATGGGGAAGATACAAACACCAACTCAGAAGAGGATAACAATGTCATAATGCTTATATATAAAAATTCAAAGAGGGATATAGATTCATCTCAAGTCCCAAAAAGCCTATAAAGAGCTCAAATAGTATTTTAAAAACAAGAGAGATAAAAGAAAAATTAGGAAAACAAATGAGAGGTATGCAAGATAAAGTCAGCTGCTTGGAAAGGAAGCACAAAAATTGACTGATAAAAGAATTCCTTAAAAAATATAATTAGCAGGTGAAGGGGAGGAACCAAGATGTCAGAGAGTAGACAAGTTTTTGTCTTAATTCTTCCAGTCTTTCCTCAGAATCACCACTGAATCAAGCCTCTGAATGGGTTTTGAAGTGATAGAACCCACAAATATTTGGAGTGCAACAAATTTTCAGCAGAAGATATTGTTGGAAGAACTTCAGGAAACTCAATCAGGCAAGCCAGGGGTAAGGCCCAATGCAGGCACAGTTCAGGGATGGGGGCCCCCATGTACCAGGGGAATCTACTGGAGGCTTTTAGCTAAAATACAACAGCATTGGTTACTCTATTTTGGTTCAAGAACCATTTTATCAGCAGGCTAGGTGCAAAACCAACTATACGACTACCCAAGGCAAATACTGAGCTCCTGGACTTTGGCATACGAGATGGAACTTAGCCACACCAACCAGTACAGAAAGAAAGGTAGCAGCAGCATTGGTCTCAGGGCAATGTGAAGCACCTATAGAAGAAACTTTGGGATAATCTTCCTTTTGGACAATTAAAAGCAAAATATTTCCATATCAAACCTCAGAGGATGATATGAGTTGGCCCCAAACTCAAAAGGCTCTCTTGGAAGAATTTTAAAAAGATCTTAAAAGAGAGTTAGGAAAAAAATGGAGAAAGGAAATGAGTGCTTTGGAAAAGAAAACACAGAATTGTCTGAAAAAAAAACACACTCCTTAAAAATAGAATTGGCAAAATGGAAAAAGAAAACAACTCTTAGAAAGACATAATTGGTGAAATGGAAAAAGAGAACAATACCCTAAAAAAGAATTAATGAAATAGGAAAAACCCAATGAACAAAACAACTCATTTAAAATTTCAATTGACCAAATTCAAAAGGAAATAAAAAAGCTAAGTAAAGAAAATTATTCACTAAAAATTTGAATCGAGAAACTCCTAGAGAAGCAACTAAAAAACTAATAGATACAATTATCAACTTCAGCAAAGTGCAGGATACAAAATAAATACACATAAAACACTGACATTTCTGTTACCACAATATCCAGCAGTGTTAAGTCGGGATAGCTCCCTGGAGGCCTCTGGATCAGCCAGAATCAGGATAAGTAAAAGTCCTTGGTGTTTAGGGGGAGAAACAGGCAAACTGCCAGGAGTTTTACCAAAGATCTCTTCTCAATTCTGGAGTCCAGAATTTCCACCTTTTTCCTCCTTGTCCTGTGGCCAAGTGAGTGTCTGGCCTCTGTCACCCCACCCTCTAATCCTTGCCTTTTATCTATATACACCAAACACCAAACATTGAGTAAACACCAAACAGTGAGGAGGGCCATTTTTCCAAACACAAGCTAATAGAGTCACTGTCTTATATTGAATAGGTAATTAGCCTTAAGTGCTTGGTTGTCTGATTCAAGCACATCTTTTTCAGAGTTTCAGCTCTTTACAAAGAAAAATTCCACTTAAAATAACTGTAGATAATATAAAATATTTGAGAGTCTATCTGCCAAAATAAAATAAGGAACTAGATGAACAGAATTATAAAACATTTCCCACACAAATAAAGTTAGATCTAAAAAGTGGAAGAATATGAAATACTCAGGGGTAGCCTGAACTAATATAATAAAAATGACAATTCTGCATAAATTAATCTACTTATTCAGTGCCATACCAATCAAATTGCCAAGAGATTGTTACAGAGCTATAAATAATAACAAAGTTCATCGGGATCAATAAAAAGTCAGTATTTCAAGGGAATTAATGAAAAAATGGAAACAAGGGTAGGCTAACTATACTAGACCTAAAACTATATTATAAAGCAGCAATCATCAAAACCATTTGGTACTGGCTAAGAAATAGAGTAGTTGATCAGTACAATAGGTTAGGTTCATAAGACACAATAGTCAATGACTATAGTAAAATGAGTAGTTTTTTTATAAGACTCCAAAGACTCCAACTTTGGGGATAAGAACTCACTATTTGATAAAAATTGTTGGGGAAGTTGGAAACTAGTATGGCAGAAATTAGGCATTAACCAACACCTAACACACTATATACCAAGATAAGGTTGAAATGTGTTCATTATATATTTAACATCTACTGGTCATCCTGCCATCTGGGGGGGGGTGGGGGGTAAGAGGTGAAAAATTGGAACAAGAGGTTTGGCAATTGTTAATGCTGTAAAGTTACCCATACATATAACCTGTAAATAAGAGGCTATTAAATAAAAAAAGAAAGAAAGAAAGAAATGTGTTCATTATTTAGACATGGGGACTGATACTATAAGCAAATTAAGAAAACAAAGGATATTCTATTTCTCAGATCTGTTGAAAAGAAAGGAATTTATGGCCAAAGGAGAACTGGAAAACATTATGAAATGCAAAATGAATAATTTTGATTGCATTAAATTAAAAAAAAAGATTTTATACATACAAAACGAGTGCAGATAAGATGAGAAGGGAAGCAGAAAACTAGGGAAACATTTTTACATCCACGAGTTCTGATAAAGGCCTCCTTCTTAAAATGGAGAATTGACTCAAATTTATAAGAATACAAGTCATTCTTCAATTGATAAATGGTTAAAGGATATGATAAGACAATTTTCAGACAAAAAACTTAAAACTATTTATAATCATTTAAAAATGCTCTAAATCACTATTGATTAGAGAAATGTACAATAAGACAACTTTGACATACTTCTCAGATTGTCTAAGATGACAGGAAAAGATAATGATAAACATTGGAGGGGTTGTAGGAAAACTTAGACATTAATACATTGTTGATGGAGTTGTGAACTGATCTAAGCATTTTGGGAGAACAATTTGGAACTATGCCCAAAGGGCTATCAAACAGTGTATACTCTTTCATTTAGAAGTGTCTCTACTGGGTCTGTATCCCAAAGACATCATAAAATAGTGAAAAGGACCTATATGTGCAAAAACGTTGAATTATTGAATTAATTAATAAAATTAAGAGTTGGCTCCATGAAAAAACCAACAAAATAGACAAACCTTTAGTAAATCTGATTTAAAAAAGGAAAGAGGAAAATCAAATTGTTAGTCTTAAAAGTGTAAAGGGAGAACTTGCCACTAACGAAGAGGAAATTAGAGCAATAACTAGGAGTTACTTTGCCCAACTTTATGCCAATAAATTCTACAAGTTAAATGAAATGGAAGAATACCTTCAAAAATATAGCTTGCCCAGATTAACAGAGGAAGAAGTAAATATCCTAAACGGTCCCATTTTAGAAAAAGAAATAGAACAAGCTATTAACCAACTCCCTAAGAAAAAATCCCCAGAACCAAATGGATTTACATGTGAATTCTACCAAACATTTAAAGAAAAATTAACTCCAATGCTATATAAACTATTTAAAAAAATAGGGATCGAAGGAGTCCTACCAAATTCCTTTTATGACAAAGACATGGGACTGATACCTAAACCATATACTATAACCAAGTAGAATTTATACCAGGAATGCAGGGTTGGTTCAATATTAGGAAAACTATTAGCATAGTTGACTATATCAATAACCAAACTAACAAAAACCATATGATCATCTCAATAGATGCAGAAAAAGCATTTGATAAAATCCAACATCCATTCCTAAAAAAAAAAAAAAAAAAAAAAAAACACTTGAGAGGATAGGAATAAATGGACTTTTCCTTAAAATAGTTAGGAGCATATATTTAAAACCGTCAGTAAGCATCATATGCAATGGGGAAAAACGGAACCTTTCTGAGTAAGATCTGGAGTGAAGCAAGGTTGCCCACTATCACCATTATTATTCAATATTGTATTAGAAACGCTAGCCTCGGCAATAAGAGTTGAGAAAGAGATTAAAGGAATTAGAGTAGGCAATGAGGAAACCAAACTATCACTCTTTGCAGATGATATGATGGTATACTTAGAGAACCCCAGAGACTCCACTAAAAAAGTTATTAAAAATAATCCATAACTTTAGCAAAGTTGCAGGATACAAAATAAATCCCCATAAATCCTCAGCATTTTTATACATCACCAACAAAATCCAACAGCAAGAGATACAAAGAGAAGTTCCATTCAAAATAACTGTCGACAACATAAAATATTTGGGAATCTCTCTACCAAAAGAAAGGCAGGAGTTATATGAGCAAAATTACGAAATACTTTCCACACAAATAAAGTCAGATTTAAACAACTGGAAAAATCGGATAGGCCGAGCAAATATAATAAAGATGACAATACTCCCTAAATTAATCTATTTATTTAGTGCTATACCAATCAGACTTCCAAAAAATGTTTTAATGATCTAGAAAGAATAACAATACAATTCATATGGAAGAACAAAAGATTGAGAATCTCAAGGGAATTAATGAGAAAAAAATTGAATGAAGGTCGCCTAGCTGTATCTGATCTAAAACTATACTATAAAGCAGCAGTCACCAGAACCATTTGGTATTGGCTAAGAAACAGATTAGTTGATCAGTAGAATAGGTTAGGTTCATAAGACAAAATAGTCAACTATAGCAATCTAGTGTTTGACAAACCCAAAGATCCTAACTTCTGGAATAAGAATTCATTATTTGACAAAAACTGCTGGGAAAACTGGAAATTAGTACGGCAGAAATTAGGCATGGACCCATACTTAAAACCATATACCAAGATAAAATCAAAATGAATCCATAATTTAGGCATAAAGAACTAGATTATAAATAAATTAAAGGAACATAGGATAGTTTATCTCTTAGACTTGTGGAGGAGGAAGAAATTTGTGACCAAAGATGAACTAGAGACCATTATTGATCACAAAATAAAAAATTTTGATTACATCAAATTAAAAAGCCTTTATACAAACAAAACTAATGCAAACAAGATTAGAAGGGAAGCAACAAACTGGGAAAACATCTTCACACTTAAAGGTTCTGATAAAGGCCTCATTTCCAAAATACAGAGAGAATTGACTCTAATTTGATTAGAGCCATGCTCCAGTTGATAAATGGTCAAAGGATATGAACAGACAATTTTCAGATGATAAAATTGATATTATTTCCACTCATATGAAAGTGTTCCAAATCACTATTGATCAGAGAAATGCGAAATTAAGAAATTTTGAAATACCACTACACACCAGATTGGCTAAGATGACAGGAAAAAATAATGATGAATATTTGAGGGGATGCGGGAAAACTGGGACACTGATGCACTGTTGGTAGAGTTGTGAACGAATCCAACCATTCTGGAGAGCAATCTGGAATTATGCCCCAAAAGTTTTCAAACTGTGCATACCTTTTGATCCAGCAGTACTACTACTGGGCTTATACCCCAAAGAGATACTAAAGAAGGGAAAGGGATTTGTATGTGCCAAAATGTTTGCGGCAGCCCTTTTTGTAGTGGCTAGAAACTGGAAAATGAATGGATGCCCATCAATTGGAGAATGGTTGGGTAAATTGTGGTATATGAATGTTATGGAATATTATTGTTCTATAAGAAAGGACCAGCAGGATGAATACAGAGAGGCTTGGAGAGACTTACATGAACTGATGCTAAGTGAAATGAGCAGAACCAAGAAATAATTATATTCTTCAACAATGATACTGTATGAGGATGTATTCTGATGGAAGTGGATTTCTTTGACAAAGAGAAGATCTACTCAGTTTCAATTGATCAACGATGGACAGAAGCAGCGACACTCAAAGAAAGAACACTGGGAAATGAATGTAAACTGTTTGCATTTTTGTTTTTCTTCCAGGGTTATTTTTACCTTCTGAATCCAATTCTTCCTGTGCAACACATATATTGTATCTAGGATATACTGTGATATATCTAACAGTATAGAACTGCTAGCCATCTGGGGGAGGGGGTGGAGGGAGGGAGGGGAAAAATTGGAACAGAAGTGAGTGTAAGGTATAATGTTATAAAAAATTACCCAGTCATGGGTTCTGCCAATAAAAAGTTATAATTATTAAAAAAAAAAAAGATAGATTTGACAAAATGGAAAAAGAAAACAACTCCCTGAAAAACAGAATTTGTGAAATGGAAAAGGTAAATAACTCCAAAGGAAACAAAATTTGTGAAATGGAAAAAGAAAATAATTCCTTAAAAAACAAAATGTGTGAAATAGAAAAACTTCCATAGAACAAAACAACTCATTTAAGAACTCAATTGGTCAAGTACAAAAAGAAGTAAAAAAGTAAATAAAGAAAATAATTCACTAAAAATCAGAACTGAACAAATGGAAATGAATGACTCGATGAGACATCAAGAATCAGTCAGGCAAAACAAAAAAAATAGGAAAAATGTAAAATACATACTTTAGAAAACAACTGATCTGGTAAAATAGATCTAGGAGAGGCAATGTAAAGATTATTGGACTCCCTGAAAAACATGATGAAAAAAGAGTCTGGATACTATTTTTCAGGAAATCATTAAAGAGAACTGGCCTGAAATCATAGAATCAGAAGATAAAATAGCCATTGAAAGAATTCACCGAACACCTCTTGAAAGAGACCCCAATATTAAAACTCCAAGGAATATCGTGGCTAAATTTCATATCTACTGTACCAAGAAAAAATATTACAAGCAGCCAGGAAAAAAACAATTCAAATACTGAAGAGCCACAATAAGGATTACTCAGGATCTAGCAGCTTCCACTTTAAAGGATCGAAGGGCTTGGAATCTGATATTCTTTTTTTTTTCTTTTGTTTATTATAGCTTTTTATTTACAAGTTATATGCATGGGTAATTGTACAGCATTGACAATTTCCAAACCTTTTATTCCGATTTTTCCCCTCCTTCCCCCATCCCCCCCCATGTGGCAGGTTGACCAATACATGTTAAATATGTTAAAGTATAAATTAGATACAATATAAGTATATATGTCCTAACAGTTATTTTGCTGTACAAAAAGAATCAGACTTTGAAATAGTGCACTATTAGCCTGTGAAGGAAATAAAAAATGCAGGTGGACAAAAATATAGGGATTGGGGAATTCTATGTAATGATTCATAGTCTTCTCCCAGAGTTCTTTCACTGGAGATGGCCACGTCTATCAGAATTGATCATCATATAATATTGTTGTTGTAGTATATAATGATCTCTGGTCCTTCTCATTTCACTCAGAAACAGTTCATGTAAGTCTCTCCAGGCCTTTCTGAAATCATCCTGTTGGTCATTTCTTACTGAACAATCTGATATTCTGAAAGACAAAGGAACTTGAAATGCAGCCAAGAATAAACTACCCCAGTAAACTGAGCATTTTCTTCCAGGGAAGAAGATGAGTATTCAGTGAAACAGGTGGATTCCATTTACTTCTGATAAAAAGACCAGAGGTAAACAAAAAATTTGACCTCCAAATATAGGACTAAAGAGAAACATAAAATGATACATAGAGAGTGCATGTATAATTTGACTTTATTGTTATTATATACAAAAGGAACTAGAGGTGGAAATGGGATGGTACCAGAAAAAGGGAAAAGTGGAGGTAAAAAGAGGGAAATTACATCTCATGAAGAGGCAAAGGAAACCTATTATATTTGAGGGAAAGAAGGGAGTGGGATGAATATTGTGTGAATCTTACTCTCATCAGATTTGGCTCAAAGAGAAAATATTAGACATCTTTGGTTTACAGAGAAACCTCTCTCAGCTTATTGAAAAGTGGGAGGGGAAAAGGGAAAAGGGAAGTGGCAAGCTAAATAGAAAGGAATACAGAATATAGAAATAGTAGGGGAAAAGTATAAGAAAGATGGAGGGATGCTAAAGGGGTAGGGCTGCTTTAGACAAGGGGTGCTCATAAGTTAAATAGTGGGGAGGAGAGAAAGGGGAAAAGGAAAGAGAAAAGTATAATCTGGACATAATCAGATGGCAGGAAATACCAAATTAGTAGTTTTAACTATAAATGTGAATGGGGTGAACTCTCCCATAAAACAAAAGAGGATATTAAATCTGGATTAAAAGCCAGAATAAGTTGATTACAATAAATTGTTTACAAGAAATACATTTAAAGCAGAGATATACAGACAGAGTAAAGATAAAAGTTTGGACCAGAATCTATTATGCTTCAGATGAAGTAAAAAAAAAAAAAAAAGCAGGGTTGCCATCCTGATCTCAGATCAAGCAAAAGCAAAAATTGATCTAATTAAAAGAGATAAGATAGGAAACTATATCTTGCTAAAAAGTACCATAGATAATGAAGCAATATCAGTACTAAATATATATGCAACAAGTGGTATAGCATAGAAATTCCTGAAGGAGAAGTTGAGAGCTGCAAGAAGAAATGGAGAACAAAACTATAATAGAGAAAGATCTCAAACTTGCTCTCTCAGAACTAGATAAATCAAACCACAAAATAAATAAGGAAAAAGTTAAAGAGGTAAATAGAATACTAGAAAAGTTAGGTATGATAGAACTTTGGAGAAAATTGAATGGATACAGAAAGGAGTATGCTTTCTTCTTGGTAGTTTGTGGAACCTATACAAAAAATGACTATTTATTAGGTCAAAAAGACCTCAAAATGAAATGCAAAAAGGCAGAAATAATTAATGCATTTTTTTTCAGACCATGATGTGATAAAAATTACATTCAATAAAAAGCCAGGGGAAAATAGACCAAAAAGTAATTGGAAACTAAATAATCCCATCCCAAAGAATGAAAGGATGAAAGAACAAATCATAGACACAATTAATAATTTCATTTAAGAGAATGGCAATAATGAGAAAACATACCATAATTTCTGGGATGCAGCCCAAATGGTAATAAGGGAAAATTTTATATCTCTAGAGGCTTACTTGCATAAAATAGAGAAAGATAAAAACAATGAATTGGGCTTGCAACAATAAAAGCTAGAAAAAGAGAAAATTTAAAAACCCCAATCAAACACCAAACTTGAAATTCCAAAAATAAAAGAGATTAATAAAATTGAAAGTAAAAGAATTATTGAATTAACAAATAAAAATGAGATGGTTTTATGAAAAAACCAACACAACAGATAAATTTTTAGTAAATTTGATTAGAAAAAGGAAAGAGGAAAATAAAATTGTTAGTCATAAAAATGAAAATGGAGCACTTTCCTCTAATGAAGAAGAAATTAGAGCAATAATTAGGAGTTATTTTGCCCAACTTTATGGCAATAAATTTGATAAACTAAGTGAAATGAAGGCATAACTACAAAAATATAGATTGCCCAAATTAGTAGAGGAGGAAGTAAATTGCTTAAATAGTTCCATTTTTAAAAAAGAAATAGAACACACTATTAATCAACTCCCTAAGAAAACATCCCCAGGACCAGAGGGGTTTACATATGAATTCTACCAAACATTTAAAGAGCAATTAACTCCCTCACTATATAAACAATTTGAAAAAATGGTGAATGAAGGAGTTCTACCAAATTCCTTTTATGACACGGACATGATACTGATATCTAAATCACGTAGGTTGAAAACAGAGAAAGAAAATTATAGCCCAATCTCCCTAATGAATATTGATGCAAAAATCTTGAATAAGATATTAGCAGAGATTACAGAAAGTCATCCCCAAGATAATGTACCATGATCAAGTAGGATTTATACCAGGAATGCAGAGCTGGTTCAATATCAGGAAAACTATTAGTATAATTGACCATATTAATAACCAAATTAACAAAAAACATATGATCATCTCAGTAGATGCAGAAAAAGCATTTGATAAATTTCAACATCCATTTGTATTAAAAACTCTTGAGAGTATAGGAATAAATGGTCTTTTCCTTAAAATAATCAGTCGCATCTATTTAAAACCATCACTAAGCATCATATGTAATAGGGATAAACTGGAACCATTCCCAGTAAGATCAGGAGTGAAACAAGGTTGCCGACTATCACCATTACTATTCAAAATTGTATTAGAAATGCTAGCTTTGGCAATAAGAGCTGAGAAAGAAATTAAAGGAATTAGAGTAGGTAATGAGGAAACCAAATTATCACTCTTTACTGATGATATGATGGTACACTTAGACAACCCCAGAGATTCTACTAAAAAGCTATTAGAAACAATCAACACATTTAGCAAAGTTGTAGGATACAAAATAAACCCACATAAAGTCATCAGCTTTCTTATATATCACTAACAAAATCCAACAGTTAGAGTTACAAAGAGAAATTCCATTTAAAGTAACTACTGATAGTATAAAATATTTAGGAATCTATGTGCAAGGGAAAAATCAGAAACTATATGAGCAAAACTACAAAATGCTTCCCACACAAATAAAATCAGATCTAACCAATGGGAAAATATTAAATGCTCTTGGATTGGGCGAGCAAATATAATAAAGATGACAATACTACCTAAACGAATTTATTTATTTAGCGCTATACCAATCAGACTCCCAAAAAATTATTTTAATGACCTAGAAAAAATAACAACAAAGTTCATATGGAAAAACATAAGGTCAAGAATCTCTAGGGAATTAATGAAAAAAAAAATCAAATGAAGGTGGCCTAGCTGTACCAGATCTAAAATTATATTATAAAGTGGCGGTTACCAACAACTACTTGGTATTGGCTAAGAAACAGACTAGTTGATCAGTGGAATAGGTTAGGTTTAAAGGACAAAACATCCAATAACTTTAATAATCTAGTGTTTGACAAACCCAAAGACCCCAGCTTTTGGGATATGAACTCACTATTTGACAAAAATTGACGGGAAAATTGGAAATCAGTATGGCAGAAACTAGGCATTGACCTACACTTAACATCATACATCAAGACAAGGTCAAAATGGGTCCATGACCTAAGCATAAAGAATGACATTATACATAAATTGGAAGAGCATAGAATAGTTTATCTCTCAGACCTGTGGAAGAGGACAGAATTTATGGCCAAAGAAGAACTAGAGATCATTATTGATCACAAAATAGAAAAATTTTATTATATCAAATTGAAAAGTTTTTATACAAACAAAACTAATGTAGACAAGATTAGAAGGGAAGAAATAAACTGGGAAAAACATTTTTACAGTCAAAGGTTCTGATAAAGGCTTCATTTCCAAAATATAGAGATAACTGACTCTAATTTATAAGAAATCAAGCCATTATCCAATTGATAAATGGTCAAAGGATATGTACAGACAATTCTCAGATGAAGAAATTGAAACTATTTCTAACCATAGGAAAAGATGCTCCAAGTAATTATTAATCAGAGAAATGCAAATTAAGACAACTCTGAGATATTACTACATACCTGTCAGATTGGCTAGAATGACAGGGAAAGATAATGTGGAATGTTGGAGGGGATGTGGGAAAACAGGGACACTAATACATTGTTGGTGGAATTGTGAATACCTCCAGCCATTCTGGAGAGCAGTTTGGAACTATGTTCAATAAGCTATCAAACTGTGCATACCCTTTGACCCAGCAGTGTTACTACTGGGCTTATATCCCAAAGAGATTTTAAAGAAGGGAAAGGGACTTTGTATGTGCAAGAATGTTTGTGGCAGCCCTCTTCATAGTGGCCAGAAACTGGAAACTGAGTGCATGCCCATCAATTGGGGAATGGATGAATAAATTGTGGTGTATGAATACTATGGAATATTATTGTTCTATAAGAAATGACCAACAGGGTGGTTTCAGAAAGGACTGGAGACACTTACATGAACTGATGCTGAGTGAAATGAGCAGGACCAGGAGATCATTATATACTTCAACAACAATACTATATGATGATCAATTCTGATGGATGTGGCCCTCTTCAACAATGAGATGAACCAAATCAGTTCTAATAGAGCAGTAATGAACTGAACCAGCTACACCCAGCAAAAGAACTCTGGGAGATGAGTATGAATCATTTCCTAGAATTCCCAATGCCTCTATTTTTGTCCACCTGCACTTTTGATTTCCTTCACAGGCTAATTGTACACTATTTCAAAGTCTGACTCTTTTTGTACAACAAAATAATTGTTTGGACATATATACATATACTGTATTTAACTTATACTTTAACATATTTAACATGTATTGGTCAATCTGCTGTCTGGGGGAAGGGGTGGGAGGAAGGGAGGAAAAAGTTGGAATAATATGATTTACAACTGTCAATGCTGAAAAATTACCCATGCATATAGCTGGTAAATAAAACACTATAATAAAAAAGAAATATTAAAAAAAGAAATAATCCACAACTTTAGCAAAGTTGCAGGATACAAAATATATCTACATAAATCACCACCATTTTTATACATCACTAAAAAAATAGAAAGAGAAATTCCATTTAAAATAACTATCAGTAATATAAAATAGTTGGGAATTTATCTGCCAAGGGTAAGTCAGGAACTATATGAGCAAAACTACAAAACACTTTGCAAACAAATAAAGTCAGATCTAAATAATTGGGAAAATATTAAGTGCTCTTGGATAGGTCGAGCAAATATAATATAGATGATAATACTACAGAAACTAAACTATTTATTTAGTTCTATACCAATTATACTCCCAAGAAACTATTTTAATGACCTAGAAAACATAACAAAATTCATCTGGAAGAACACAAGGTCAAGAATTTCAAGGGAACTAATGAAAAAAAAAATCAAATGAAGGTGGCCTAGTTGTATTAGATCTCAAACTATATTATAAAGCAGCAGTCATCACAACCATTTGGCACTGGCTAAGAAATAGACTAGTTGATCAGTGGAATAGGTTAGGTTCACAGGACAAAATAATCAATAACTATAGCAATCTAGTGTTTGGCACACCCAAAGACCCCAGCTTTGGGGATAAGAATTCACTATTTGACATAAACTGCTGGGAAAATTGGAAACTAATATGGTAGATACTAGGCATTGATCCACACTTAACACCATATGCCAAGCTAATATCAAAATGGGTTCATTATCTAGGCATAAAGAATGATATTATAAATAAATTATAAAAACATAGGATAGTTTACCTCTCAGGTCTGTGGAGAAGGGAGAAATTTGTGACCAAAGAAGAACTGGAGATCATTACTGAATACAAAATAGATAATTTTAACTATATTAAGTTAAAAAGGTTTTGTACAAACAAAATTAATGCAGATAAAATTAGAAGGGGAATAATAAACTGGGAAAACATTTTTACATTCAAAGGTTCTAATTAAGGGCTCATTTCTAAAATATATAGAGAATTGACTCAATAAGAAATCAAGCGATTCTCCAATTGATAAATGGCCAAAGGATATGAACAGATAATTTTCAGATGAAGAAATTGAAACTAGTCATGTGAAAAAGTGCTCCAAATCACTATTGATCAGAGAAATGCAAATTAAGACAATCCTAAGATACACACTACACACAGAGGAAAAGATAATCATGAATGTTGTAGGGGATGTAGGAAAATTGGGACATTGATACATTGTTGGTGGAACTGTGAACAAATCCAACCATTCTGGAGAGCAATATGGAACTATGCTCGAAAAGTTATCAAAGTGTGCATATTTTTTGACCAAGCAGTATTACTATTGGGCTTATATCCCAAAAAGATCTTAAAGGAGGCAGCCCTTTTTGTAGTGGCAAGAAATTGGAAACTGAGTGGATGCCCATCAATTAGAGAATGGCTGAATAAATTATGGTATATGAATATTGTGGGATATTATTGTTCTATAAGAAATGACCAACAGGATGATTTTGGAGAGGCGTGGAGAGACTTACATGAACTGATGCTAAGTGAAATGAGCAGAATCAGGAGATCATTATACACGGCAATAAGATTATATTATGATCAATTCTGATGGATGTGGCTCTCTTCAACAATGAGGTGATTCAAACTAGTTCCAATTGTTCAATAATGAAGAGAGTCATTTACACTCAGACAGAGGACTTTGGGAAATGAGTATGGACCATAATGTAGCATTTTCACTCTCTGTTGTTTGCTTGTATTTTTGTTTTCCTTCTCATGTTTTTTTTCTTTCTTTCTAGATCTGATTTTTCTTGTGCAGCAAGATAGCTGTATAAATGTATTCATATATTGAATCTAACATATATTTTAATATATTTAACATGTATTGGACTACCTGCCATCTAAGAGAGTAGATTGGGGGAAGGAGGGGAAAATTTGGAACTGAAGGTTTTGCAAGGTCAATGTTGAAAAATTACCCATGCATATGTTTTGTAAATAAAAAGGTATAATAGTAATAATAAATAAATAAAATACCTGTAAGCAAAAAGTGAAATCCCTTTTAAAATGACTCTGGATAGCATGAAATATGTGGAAGTCTACTTTCCCAGTCAAATCCAGGAACTATATGAACAAAACATTTTCAACACAAAGAGATTTAGACCTAAACAATTGGAAGAATATTAAATGCTTATGAGTAGGTTGAACTAATGTAATAAAAATAACCCTAAATTGATCTAATTATTTGGTGTCATACTAATCAAACTGCCAAGTAATTACTTTACAGAGCTAGAAAAAATAATGACATTCATCTGAAAAAATAAAAGGTCAAGAATTTCAAGGAAATTTATCAAAAAAAAAAAAAAAATCAAACATCAGTGGCCTAGTAGTATCAGACCTAAAACTATCTTATAAAGTAGTAATCGTCAAAGCCATTTTGTATTGACTAAGAAATAGTGTAGTTGATCAGTGAAATAGGATAGGTTCATGAGACACAATAGTCAATGACTATAGTAATCTAGTTTTTTTTTTTCTTTTTTAAGACTCCAAAAACTCCAGCTTTTGGGACAAGAACTCAATATTTGACAGAAATTTCTGGGAAAACTGAAGAATGGTGTGGCAGAAACTAGACATTGACAAACATCTAACACCCTATTCCAAGATAAGGTTGAAATGGGTTCGTGATTTAGACATAAAGGGTAATACTACAATCAAATCAGATGAAAAAAGTATAGTCTACCTCTCATATATGGAGAAGGAAGGAATTTATGGCTAAAGAACTGGAAAACATTATAAGATGCAATTTAATTATGTTAAATTTTTAAAAGTTTTTGTGCGAATAAAACCAGTATAGTGAATACTGGAAATAATGCAGAAATGTCAGAAATTTTTTGTTTATATCCAAGGTTTCTGATAAGGGTTCCTTTTTAAAATGTGAAGAGAATTGATTCAGATTTATAAGAATCAAAGCCATTCCCCAATTGATAAGTAGTCAAAAGACGTGAGCAGATAATTTTCAGATGAAAACATTAAAGCCATTTCTAGTAATATGAAAAGTGTTCTAAATGACAATTGATTAGAGAAATGCAAATTAAGTCAACTTTGATGTACCATATACATCTCTTAGATTGGCTAAGATGATAAAATAAAATAATGATAAATTCTAGAGGGAATGTGAGAAACTAACACTAATGCATTGTTGGTGGAGTTGTGAATTGATCCAATCATTCCGGGATTTATAGCCCTTTGGGCTATAAAAGTGTGCATATCTTTTGATCCTACAGAATCTACTAAGTCTGTATCCCTAAAAGATCATTAAAAAATGAAAAGTACCCACATGTGCAAAAAAAAAATGTTTGGAGCACCTCTTTTTGTAGTGGAAAGGAACTGGAAACAGAGTGAATGTCCACCATTTGGGGAATGGCTGAATAAGTTATGATACATGGAGGAAGTGGCGAAAATTATTGTTCTATAAGAAATGATCAGCAGGATGATTTCAGAAGAGTATGGACAGACTTATATGAATTGATCCTAAGGGAAGAAAGCAGAAACAAGAGAACATTGTACACATAAACAACAATATAATGTGATGATCAAATGTGATGAACTTGGCTCTTTTCAAACATGAGGTAATTCAAGGCAATTACTATAGATGTGTGATGGAAAGGGACATCGGTATCCAGAGACAGAACTATGGAGACTGAATATAGAACAAATCATGGTATTTTCACCTCATTTTTTTTGTTTGTTTTGTTTGCTTGCTTTTTTCTTCTTAAGCTTTTTTTTCAACTTTTGATCTGATTTTTCCTGTGAAACATGACTAATATGGAAATATGTTTAAAAGAATTGCACATGTTTAACTTATATTGGATTCCTTGCTATCTATGGGAGGAGTTGGAGAGACAGTGGGAAAGTTAAAACAAATTGGAAAAACTTTTTTTTTGTAAAGTTGAATGTTGAAAACTATCTTTGCATGTATTTGCTAAAATAAAAAACTTAAAATGTGAAGGAAGAATTAATTTCAATACTATATAAACTATTTTTAAAATAAGAAAATATAGAGTACTACAAAATTCTTTTTATGACTCAAATATGATTTCAATATCTATATCAGGGGAGTCAAAACAGAGCAATAAAATTATAGATCAATTCAATAAAGATTAATTTTAAAATTATATAAATATTAGGAAAGAGATTACAGAAATTTGTCACCAGATAATAAGCTAAGTCAAGATGAGTTTTGTACAAGGAATACAGGGCAGATTCAGTATTAGGAAATCTCTTAGAATAGCTGATAATTTCAATAATAGAATTTAAGAATCAGATTAATATTTCAATAGATGCTAAATAAAAAGCTTTTGACAAAATACTGTACTCATTCCTTTTAAAAATACAAAAGAGCATAGGAATAAAGGAAGCATTCTTTAATTTGATAAGCAGCACCTATATAAAGTCATGTTCAACCAATATATGTAATGAGGATAAAATAAAAGCCTTCTCAATAAGATCAGGGGTAAAACAAGGATCTCATTATAAACACTTTTCAGTATTGTGTTAGAAATGTTAGCCTTAGCAGTAAAGAAAAAGAAATTGAAGGAATTAGAGTAAATAATGAGGAAACCAAATTATCACTCTTTGCACATGATATGATGGTATACTTAGAGTGTACCGAAAAATCTACTAGAAACAATTAACAACTTCAGCAAACTTGTAGTATATAAAATAAATCAACATAAATTATCAGCAATTCTATATGTTATCAACAAAGCCCAGCAGTAAGAAAGAGAAAGATATACAATATTTGGAATTCTACCATTCAAGATAAAACCAGGAATTATATGAATAAAATATGAATACTTTTCTCATTAAATCAAATATAAATTTATTGTTGTTAGGCTTTATTAACATAAAAAAATGACAATTACTATAAATTAATTTATTTTTTCAGTGTTAAACCAAGCAAACCACCAAAAATATTTTATAGGTTTTATAGATATTTCATAAATTATTTTATAAAGTAAAAAAAAAAATTTATAGAGCTAGAGAAAAATAACAAAATTCATCTGGAAAGAAAAAAATTCAAGAATATCAAGGGAATTAATAAAAAAAATAATAAAGTTGGCCTAGCTGTACCAAATCTAAAACTGTATTATAAAGTGACAATTGCAAAAAGTCTTTGGGACTGACTAAGAAATTGAATAGTGAATCAGTGGAATAGGTTAAGTACAAAATTCACAGTACTACATGATATAAAAACCACCTGTTTGGTTAACACAAAGACTCCAATTTTGGGGATAAGAGCTCACTATTTGACAAAAGCTTCTGGGAAAACTGGAAAATAGTATGGCAGAAACTAGGCCTATACTAATGTCTCACATCCAATATCAAGATAAGATAAAAAATGAGCACATGATTTATAGATAAAGGCTGATATAATAAGCAAATCATAAGAGCAAGATAGATTACCTGTGAAATATATAGAGAAGAAAAAATTTATGACCAAAACACAAGGAATAGAAAACATTATGAAATGCAAAATAGTTGATTTAGATTACATCATATTAAAGAGTTTGCACAAATAAAGCCAATGCAACTAAGATTAGAAGGAAAATAGAAAGATGGGAAACAATTTTTAAATCCTGTGTTTCTAATAAATTCTTCATTTCTAAAATGTATAGAGACCTGAATCAAATTTGTGACAATACAATTAATTCCCCACTCAATAAATTATCAAAGGATATGAACAGGCAGTTTTCAGTTGAAGAAATTAGAGATTTCTATAGTCATATAAAAAAAGGTGCTAAATCACTATTGATTAGTGAAATGCAAATTAAATAACTCTGAGGTATAAGCTCATACCTATCTGATTAAATAATATTACAGAATAGAAATTATAAATGTTGGAGAAGATGTGGAAAAATTAGGACATAATATTTTGTTGGTGGAATTGTGAATCAATCCAATCATTCTGGAAAGCAATTTGGAACTATAGGCAAAAGGCTATAAAACTGTGCTTACTCTTTAATCTAACACTACCACTATTATGTCTATATGCCAAAGAGATCATAAAAAGGGGGAAAGGACTCACATGTACAAAAATATTTATACCACTTTTTTTTTGTGGTAGCACAGAATTAGAAAACAAGGAAATGGCCATCCACTGGGGAATGACCGAATAAGTATATGAGTACAATAGAATATTACTGTACTATAAGAAATTATGATTTCAGAAAAATCTGGAAAGACTAACTAATGTACTCATGCTGAGTGAAGTGAGAACAAGAATACTATACAGCTAGGATAACTGTGCGATAATCAATCATGATAAATTTAGCTCTTCTTAGCAATACAATGATCTAAGATAATTCACAATGACTCATGATGAAAACTGCTATCCACATCCAGAGAAAGAACTATGGAATAAGTATGCAGATTAAAGCACACTGTTTTGACTTTTTTCGTATATTTGGATTTTTTTTTCTCATGTTTTTTCACTTTTGTTCTGATTCTTTTTTCACAACATTACTAATGTGGAAATATGTTTAATATGATTACACATGTATACTCTATATCACATTGCTTGTTGTCTTCTGATGGGGAGTTGAGGGGGAAGGAGAAATATTTGGAACTCAAGAACTTATAAAAATGAATATTGAAAACTATATATGTAATTTAAAAAAATAAAATATTGTCAATTGGGGAAAATAAAAAAATATCTTTTGTTAAAAAAAATAAATTATTCTCAACTTATAGCCTGACCTTCAATTATTATATGACATGAGTTAAATGAATATTTTTAAGATATTGAAACAGTAAGTCACATTAATCTCACTAATTTATCATTACTAATAATATTTTAGTGCAAGTAAAAATGATTTTGTACTATTCATGATGTTTTGAAATATTCATTTTATATCACCATTCTTGTGTATTTTGTTGAATATAATGTATGTATTTATAATGTGTACAATTAGTAGCTAAGTAATTGTATATATTTTATAAATAAGTAAATATGGTTTCATTGGCAGTGCATGCTCAAAAAACTTTTAAGGATAGTATGACAAATGTTTAGAGATCATGACTTTATGGAACTTTATGAGTATAAAGTTTATGAGCTTTATGAGCTTAGAGATTGAAACTTTTTTTACTTCCTGTATCATCTACCAGTCCCTCCCATGGAAAGCATCCAATGAATAATTTCTATTGAATTATTGAATAGAGATAGAGATTCTGAAATCATAGAAATCTAATCCATTCATGCTACAGGTGACTGAATCATTGTAACGAGAGGATAAAATACTTCATCAAAGATATACTTCTCATTACTTGCAGAATCCTAACTTTTCCTAAGAATTATATCTGCTTGGAAGAAAGCCTTAACATTTTACCTGAGCATTTGGAGAGAAAAGAGCTCATTTTACTTTGCACATGGGTCCCAGGTGGTCTTGAGGCTCATGTACTATCCTATCTGAAAAAGAAAAAAAAAATATTAATCTGTCCAACTCATGTTAGATATGGGGATGCATATGAGTGTCTTTAGTGATCTCTTTCTTTCTGCCTCTATATATCTCTTTTTTCTAAAACACACACAAATCTTAATGGGACAGTATTTTGCATTACCAGTTCCTTCTAAGAAACTCATCATTTAACGACATATCTCATGACTTGAGCATAGGCCCTGATGATGACTTTTGGAAGCTCTGTATGAAAGATAATACAGAATTATCAAATCATCATGAGAGCTCATAGCAGATTTGGATATTTGAGATAAATGACAATTTGATCACTATGTCAACCTATCAAGTATTCATATTCATAGAAAAATGCTTTTTCAGAATATATCTTCACATATCACAGCTTGTGCATTTTTGCAGTGTCTTTAAGAATACCACTAGCTTAAGCTGGCTTATTTTAACAGAAAATAGTACAAAATAAGAATTAAGAGAAACTGTTAGATATATTATGCTTCCCTTAAGAAGTGAATTAATTTTTTAAAACCTTTTTTATTGATTTCTTCACTACACCCATTTCTCCCTAAAGCTATTTTGCTCTTTAAAAAAATCTATGACTTCCTCTAACTTAGATTGATTAATTGGGGGTTTTAAATTTCTCATACCAAATTTCTCTCACTATAATATTTCTTTACCTCTATAAATGATTATCCTTAAAAGTAGGGTGTTTTATGCATCACAGCTACTACACTTTTCCCCACCTCTTTTTGTCTTGGTGTGGTGAATAGTAATGATGACCTTCCAAAAGAACATATTGGTACAAAGCAAAGGAAGGAAAAGAAGGAAAAGTTCATCTCATGTAAGAAATTCTAATTTCAATGTTATATATAATTTAAATCATAGAAAATATTTATTTTGGAAAACTAAAGATAATTCAAAGTGAAGCAAAAATTACTAAATTTTCTACACTGACACTTTTTCTGAGCACCAATTTTAATTACAAATTCAATGGAAGCAACTAATTGCATTGAATTTTCTAAATGTCCATTTAAGTAAAAATTGTGTGACCTGTTGAGGATTGTACTCTCACCCATGGTTCCAATTTATTTTCCATGTAAAGATTTTGCTCATCCTGTTCCTTATTATAGAATTCAATATTAGTAGTAACTAATGTTCAGCTATTATATCATGTAGTATATTATAAATCTTCAAATCAAGAACTCTTTTGAAAGATATAGATAGAAGGGAAGTTGAAAATATAACCTCTGGTGACAAAATAGAAAAGGAGCCTAATATTAATTTCTGCAATATTATAAAAAGGAACTAAGAGGTCATTGACTCTAATCTTACATCTAGTACAGAAGTAAATCAATCTATAGTGATGACTAATCAGATTCTTCTCAATTATCTCTTATAATGGGAAACTTAGTATCTTATAAGGCAACCAACCAATTCAATTTTTAAAAACATTTCCTTGTCCTTTTAATTTTAAGGGATTTACAAGAGATGAAAATAGACGATAAGAACAAAAAAAAATGAGAAGGTGTGGATAAGTTGCAATCTCTACCAGAAGGGAAAAAAACACATATTGATGAGCTCACAGATCAATTTAAGAAGAATCGAACAGGAAATTTTCTCTTGTTGATTTTGGCCCAATGTTAAGAGTGTGTTGTGATAATTTAGAATATTGACTCTGTCATCCATTGTAGTAGCTAAAACCATCAGCCAGTAACATCAAATCTGATAAGACTGTCCTTTATGATTTTGGTAAAGTCATTTATAAAAATGTTAAATGAGATATTTCCAAGAACAAAGCCTGCAATATTTTACTAAAGATTTTCTGGCTGACACAGAGGGTACAGCTATTCAAACAACTTAAATAAACCTGTTACTGTCATGTCACATATCTATATTTTCTTATCTTATTGAAACAGATATCAGGATTGCAATTGCAAAAATCTCTTCCTAAAATGGAGATACTCTTATCCACATCATTTTTTCCAGATTTACTAACCTAGTGTTAGGTCAATGACCTTTAATCTTTCTGCATGAGAATTCCATGCACCAGCTCAAATATTTGAACACTTTTTGACATTTAGCTAAGGTATGACTTGCTCAGAGAATCAGAAATAGAATTTGTATCCATATGTTCCTAAATCCAAATCCAAAACTCTACACTGTAGTGACTTCCTAAACAATGTAGTATTGTTAGTTTTCAAAAAAAGGAAGGAAGAAGGAAGGAAAGGAAAAAATAAAAAACATAAAAAAGAAAGATAGTTTGATATAATTGATTCTCAGAAACCCATATTGGTTTAGACATTCTCTCCCTCTTTCTCTCTCTTACTTTTTCCTCCTTCCTTCCTCACATTTATATACACAAAGTGTATACACAACTTTAAGGTTTAGGCCCACCTCCCCCCCAAGCATCAAATGGTCCATTGAAATAAAGGTATTGAAGTAAAGATAGAAGTAGACTTTAGCATACAACATTTACTGGAAAAATATATCTGGGCAGTGTAATTTTTTTTATTATTATTATAGCTTTTTATTTACAAGATATATGCATGGGTAATTTTTAAGCATTGACAATTGCAAAACCTTTTGTTCCAATTTTTCCCCTTCTTGCCCCCACACCCTCCCCCAGATGGTAGACCAATATATGTTAAATATGTTAAAGTATATGTTAAATACAATATATGTGTATATATATCCATACAATTATTTTACTGCTCAAGAAGAATCAGACTTTGAAATAATATATAACTAACCTGTGAAGGAAATCAAAAATGCAAGGAGACAAAAACAGAGAGGGATTGGAAATGCTATGTAGTGGTTCACACTCATTTCCCAGAGTTCTTTCGCTGGGTATAGCTGGTTCTTGGACAGTGTAATTTTAGAGGTGACTCAACCAGAATTTGTGGGGTAAATAGGGAAGTATTCTCATTAAGTATTAATTTCTGCCTATTATAAAATTGAGGACAGAATGAAGACAGTATTCGTAGTATAATTGTATTTGTTCTTGCTTAAGTTTATTTCCCTTTTTTATTTTGAATATAGGAGTAAGAAAAAATGAGTACAAAGATGGGTAGAAACAGATTAACATGATCTTATGGAACTAAATTGTTAGAAACTCTTTATTCAATTCTCCTCTAAGAAGAAGGAATACTTGGATAAATGGGAAGTGATCTCAGAGAAAAACAAGTGTTGGAATCTTTACAAATTGTTAAGCCATTAGAGTTGATAGAGGCAATAATTAACTAATTTAGCATGGTTCAATATGATTGATTTGATCTTAGAAGGAGATATTTTGGGCCAGAACTTGAAACAAGATACTAAGTACAACTGATAGAAATGATGCTTGTGTTCACACCTTTAGAGAGCTCATAGAAGCAAGAAATATTTTAGTACTCATTGGAGTTCACATGTTTGGGAGATTTTAGGGTTTAGAAAGAGATATCTGAATTCACACCTCCCTTAATCCCTGACTCCAGAAGGCAGAGTCAGCCTTTTACACTCAGCATAAATACAGCCCCAGTGAGCCACTAGAGAGACTTACTCTGGAACATTGACTGAGGTCGGAGAGGAGTACTCTGGGAGGAAGCGCACAAGCCCTCTCTCAGAGGCAAGAGAGATTCATTTTCATCTTCCACCTTGGTGTTGGCTGGTGAAGAAAGCAGAGGGAGAAGCCCACGTCAAAGCTGTAAGAGCTCTTAGAACCAAGCAGAGAGATAGGCCTCAACTAACTGGGCTATTTTGGAAGGAGAAAATGAACGTTTGCATTTTTACCAGCTGGCTGCATTTTGGAGTAATTATTTATTTCAACTGAAACTAAGGCTGCCTCCAGAAAATCTCCCCAAAAACCCTCTCTCCCAGAGAGAACTACCATCTTATTATTTAAAGAAGAAAAAACACCAACACAAGAGTGTGCTGATAAATGTTTAAAAAATCAAGTCTCCAGAGAAAACATGTACATATGACACTTTAAGTTTCATATATATTATTAATATTTCTCTCTCACCTTTTTAGTGTAGACAATCAACAAAACAACTTATCAAGTCCTTATCTGAATCATTTACCAATATATAATTTTTTACACTGAAGATTTAGCAATCAACTCAGGATTTAGTTTGATCTGGCTCTAGCATACCCCTAGAGAAAAAGTGCTAAGTTGGTAAAGTGGAGACAAAAAAAGGCTTTTTATAGAAGCTGAGAAATGAGCTGATTTTTGAAGGAAGAGAGGAAAACTCAAAAGTGGAGGAAAGGAGGAAAAACTTCCCTGAATGATGGAAAGCCAATGTATAGACAGAGTTGGGGTATGGAGTAATTTTAAGGAAGAAAAAGGAAGAAAAATTCCATTTAAAATAACAAGAGAATATATTAAGTACTTGGGAATTAAACCTAGCAAAATACATATAGATCTTGTATAAATACAATTACAAAATAATTTTTGTAAAAACAAAATCTATTCATCATTTATATTTTGAATTCAATATAATACCATTTATGATCAAAAATATTTTACAGATTTCGTGTTAGAAATTCTAATTACAAAAGAATCATTTTATGAGTTTAAATAAAATAATAACAAAATTCATTTTAAAAATATAGAAAAAAAGTCAAAAGAAGTGTGGAAGACCTCAAAGCACACTGGAGAGTGGTAATTATCCAAAGCGTTTAGTATTGGAAGGTAGGAACAATATGAACAACAACAACAACAAAAATAGAACCATGTAAGATATTAGATGAATAAAAACCATTACTAAAAATAGCAATAGATGACATTTATAGAAGGCTTTATGGTTTATATGACTTAAAATATTATCCAGAGTGTTTTATGTTCATAAGGCAATTTAATTGTACCATCTGATCCTCACATAATCCTGTGAGGTGTTAGATTCTATTACAATCTGCATTTAACAGTTGAAACAAAGAAGTTACTTGCCCAAAGTTAAAGAACTATTAATTATCTGAGGGTAGGAATTTAAATTTTCCTTCTAGATACAGTGTTTTAACTACTATACCACACTACTAGAAATACATAACCACATTACTAGAAATACATAACAGCATTTCATAAATCTAAGACCACAGACTACTGAGGAAAGGAACAATTACAAGAATTGATGGAAAAATGGAAAAGCATTAAGAACTTTAGATCATAGGATATGTTTAATATCAGAATAGATTCTGAATGGATAAATATAAATATCAAGTTTCAAAACACAAAATATTAGAGAATAATGGAAAGTTGTATATTTCAAAATTATGTATAGAGAAAAGTCATAATTAGACATGGAAACAATCATAAAAAGACAAACATCATGTTTTTAAAGTTTTATAAATATAGCATTAATATGGCTAGAATTTGAATAAAACATAATGGAAAAGATATTGTTGTGAAATAATTCTAATTGAAAATGGGTATATAAATTGTAGAGGAAAATACTGCAAACCTATGAACCATTCCTCAATAAATTAGTTGTCAATGCAAATGAAAAATTTCTAAAATAAGATCAATAACAAATGGAACATGTATTCTAGATCATAGGTAATCAGAGAAATGTGAATTGAAGACAAAAGAATTCAATTTATACCCATCAAGTTAGCAAAGATATCAAAAAATGGGAAATCTCAGTGTTGGAAAATTTGCAAGAACAGAAATACAGTGAATCATTGCTGGTGAAAATGGGAATTGACTCAACCATTCTGAACAATTAAAAACTAAGGAAGAGAAATTATACATACATACACAATGACCCAGAGTTTCTATTGCTTAAACTATATATCCCAAGAAAATTACTGACAGAATAAGAGAGAAGATGAAGTATTATGGACCAGAATTCTGTACTTCTAACAATGATTCTTACAAGGTGGTAATTCAGTGGAATTGATAAGACAATGGTTACCTAGTTTAGCATGGTGATTAATAGTTCTCTAAGTTCAATATGATTGATTTAATCTTACAACAAATAATGGTTTCCTATTGATATCATGATTGGTTTATACTTAGTGTAGAGCATATAAGCTGGGACAAACTCAGCCAGAGAAGAGCCAGATTCATTCATTTCATCTCACACCACCATGGTGGTTGCCTGCCTGTACTTCCCCCACTGAGACCAAGTCTGGTCAGAAAGGCTCTCAAGAAAGCTAGCTGAGCCCCAGGCAAGGAAATGAGACTGTAAAAGAGATAATAAAGGATTTGGACTTTAACATCTGGCTATTCTTGTGGTGATTACTGAAAAGAAGGCTGGTCCCAAGACCTCAAGAAAACCAACTGAGAATACTACATTTTGGCACCTTACATTTTGGCTCCCAAATGTCCCTCAAACAGGGATCCTGAGTTCAGTGGGAAAAGTCTCCAATCCTGATTTCAGTGGAAAAGTCTCCCTGACCCAGAAATTAAGGTAAGTACAAAAATAGACAAGAAGGAAACTTGTTAAAGTTAAGGGTTAAAGTAGTGTTTCAGCTGAAATGGGACAAATGTTTAGAAAACAGCCTTCTTTTCCACCTCAAGGAAAATGTGTCAAAAGCATAGTTAAACTAATAAAAAAACAAGATTTGATTGTAACTTGGGAGCAGATAATTCTACTTGTAGAAACATTACAATACACATCTCCTTGGTTTTCTAAGGGAAAAGAATTAGATTCAGATGAGTAGAAATTAGTAAAAGAGCAACTAAGTGAATATTACAATGATAATGGTCCTCATTCAATTCCTAAAGAAACATTCTATACATATAACCTAATACAATTTACTTAAAGGAATTATATAAGTTATAGAATAAAGAAAAAAAAAAAAGAAAGTGCAGGAGGGGGAGGATACTGACAAACTAAGTGAAAAGGATGAAGAATTAGACAAGAATGGAGTTTAGTATAATTCTGATGAAATTAAAGAATGTGGTGCTGCAGGAGCCATTAGGGCATTCCCCTTCTCATGACCCTCCCCCCTCAATTAACCCTTCATGGATGGAGGGAGAAGGAGTGGTGGGGCAGTGACACAATCAGCACTACCTATGAAGCAGCCTATGACAGGATTACAAAAGGCACTGGTTAAAGCAAAAAATGAAGCAGAAGATATATCTGATTTAATAAATGCATACCCTGTGATTGAAGAGCTTGATTCTTCAGGTCAACAAAGGAGAAGATACACTCTTTTTGATTAGGAAAAAAATTAAGGATTTGAAAAAGGGTTGCACTCTTTATAGGGCTACATCATCTTATGTTAAGATGGTATTAGAGAATTTGGCTTATGAAATTTGAACCCCAAGTGAATGGAAATCTATAGCAAGAACATGTTTAGAACCTGGACAAAACTTGTTGTGGCTTTTGGAGTATAGTGAACTATGTAGAATATAAGCCCAATGAAATAGGCAAATTGGAATTAATATACAAATTACTTTTGACCAATTAGCAGATAAAGGTCAGTGTGCAAACTCTTCAGTACAGATTAATTACCCTTTGATAGAATATGAGCAAATTGCTGCTGCTGCTATCAAAGCATAGGGCTCTCTCCCAGGACAGAATAGAGGGAAAGCCTTCACAAAAATAGAACAATAATGAAACCTTTGCTGATTTTGTGGGATGTCTGCAGACAGTTGTCACAAGAACCATTGGAGAAAATGCAGCTACAGGAATCATGATAAAACAGCTCACTAAAGAAAATGTTAATGAGGTTTGTAAAAAAATTATATAGGGACTACTCAAAGATGCTCCTTTAAAGGAGATCATAAGACGCTGTGCCACAATGGGCACAAGTATTTACTATACTCAGACTATGATAAACATGGGAAGACAGGGTCCCTCATTGCAAGGGACTTGCAGAGAAGTCGTCAGTGCTTTCAGTGTGGTAAAGTAGGGCATCTGAAAGCACAGTGTTGCCATAGAAATAGAGAAAGAAGACAGGATGGGAGACCAAGACCCAAAACCCCATGTCCAAAATGCAATAAAGGCTTCCACTGGGCCTCAGAATGTAGATTGACCCAGAGAAATGAAAGGGGAGCCAGGGCCGCAGGCAACAAGCAGGTGGAGCATGATGGCAGCTGAGGTTACACTCAGACAGTCTTTAGAAGTTCAATATTCAGACAAGATCAATCAGCAGAGAAGCAATCAGGTGGCAGAAAGGGATTATAATTGGGGAGAATACAGGATTTTTAACCCAACAGAAGGGCAGTATTCAGTGTGAGCAGCTCCAATATAATCTCTAGGTGATGTGAAGAGATCTGGAAAGTGGTGAATAGAAGGAACTAGATAGGTTAACTGCTTGGGAGAAAAGGTTTGCTTGTATTTCTACAGATGAAGAAGCAATCAGATGGGTGGCAACAAGCATCTTGAGAGAGACAGAAAAAGAGAAAAAGCTCAAAACAAAGGAGAAGACCTAAGAAACATCTGACACTGAAAGGGCATGGCTGATAATGAGACTGTTACAGGACTTCAAAACCCGCAGGAATCATTGGATTCCCTGAGACATTATTAGACTGATAGAGGATTTCAAAATCTGCAGGAATTATTGGATTTTCTGACACATGATGAGACTATTGCAAGACTTAAAAACTTGCAGGCATCATTGTATTCCTGACACATGAAGTAATGGATAATAGTCCAATGGTTTGGGACTATTTCTAGGACTTTATGGACATGTATCATTCCTCATGTTGATTCATGTTGTTTGCTTGTAAATACCTTCCATGCTGATGGATTTATATATATATATATATATATATATATATTTCAAGTGAGACCCTTCAGAAACCCACTGATCTGGTTTGATTCTCCATTTCCTTTCATCTCCCTTCCTGAGACATCAAGGAGGGCATGATCACCTCCTCTTATGGTATTTTCACTCCCTTTTCTGAGAAGTCAGGGAGGGTGTGATCACCTCCTTTTTGGATTCTCACCTCCTTGAGAAGTAAGGGAGAGTGTGACCAACTATGTTCTAAAACAAAAGAAAGCGGGAATGAAGAACTTTTTTTGGAATTCAACATAATTGAATAATGGAATATTCCATTATATATCCAATATTGGATACATTAGATCCATATTTTTTGATATTCAGGAAGGCATCTAAAAAGTAATGAAAAGCAAAGAATGTAATCCGAAGATGCAATATACAGATTGGTTACATTACTGTTAATAAGATTAATATGGGAAAGCAAAGAAAAATCTTAAATGAATACAAATGTGGCTCAAATACTCAAACTCAATTGAATTTATGTTCTCAATTCAGCCATTCATATCTAATGATTCAGATTACAACCTACTCATGCCATCACATGTGTAATGTGTCCTCTAAATTCATTATCAGATAATATTGTAATTTTTTGGAGGCGTATAGAGTACTCAGGCTGTCCAGTTATCATGGTTCATTTTCACCACATAATCAACCCATATTTTTATGTTATCCATTTTCCTGATCTTTTATTCCTGAATTTCACTGGATTTCCTTACATATTATATGTTGTGACCTGTTAGCATTTCTCCTTCATGTCTCTATCACTTATGTGATGCTCACTTTCAATTCTTAGGAGACAGTTGAATTTCATGTTTGTCAGCCATATAACAATACTGAAAACAAGTAGAATGTTGGTGATTAAAAGGAAAGGTCTTTGTTTCTGGAAGTTTGGTGACATTAAAATATTTTTGCAATACCCTCAAACCAATTCATTCTACACTCCTCCACCTATTTAATTCTAGGTCCGACTTATTGCACATATGTAGCTAGATTGTTACTTCTGGTACCAAGGAGCATTATCAGTTGCAATTCCAGGAGATCAATGATCCTTTCTGAGTAAGAACCAAAGTGCAGAACATGAGCAATAACCACCCTTTTGAAATATCGAATTGGCCAAAAGATAAAGAAACATAAAAATCCACTGAAAAGAAGATCTTTTAAAAGTAGAATTGGGCAAAGGGAAAAGGAGGTACAAAAACTTATTGGAAAAAAAATTCCTTAAAAATCAGAGTTGGGAAGCTAATGACTCCAAGAGACACTAAGGAACAAGAAAATGAAAAGTGAAAAGAGTGAGAAGGAACAAAAAAGAAAATATGAAACATCTCAGTAGAAAAACAATTGACCTGGAAAATAGATCAAGGAGAAATAATTTTAAAATTATTAGACTACCTGAAAGCAATGATTAAAAAAAAAAGAGCCACGACATCATATTTCAAGAAATTATTAAGAAAAATTGACTTGATATTTTAAAACCATAGGGTAAAATAGAAATTGAAAGAATCCATCAATCACCACTTAGAAGAGATCTCAGCATGAAAACTTCAAAAAAATATTATAATCACATTCCAGATCTCAAGAATAAAATATTTAAGCAATTAGCAAGAAACAATTCAAATATTATGAAACCATAGTCATTATTACAAAAGATATAGAAATGTCTATGTTAAGGGACAGGTCAATTCTCTGAGAGCCTCCATAGCTGTGAATCATAACATCTGAAGGAATTTCAAGACAGTCTTTGCTGACATAAGTTTTGTTGACTGGGAATGAGATAAATTGGAGGCAGAGGGAAGAGGAGAGAGGTCAGAGAACATCATCTGCCTCTAAGGCTCCTTGTATCATCCTCTTGCAAGAGGAGATCCATTCTGTAGGTCTGGGTTGGATCTCCAGCAGCCACTGTCAGGTGGATCCCAGGTATTCCAACAGCTCCCATGTATTCCAATAGTTCTATGTTAAAGGAATCTCAAAGGGTTTAGAATATGATATTCTAGAAAGCAAGAGCTGACTACAAGAGTAACCTACCCCACAAAAAGCTAAGTATATAATTATTTAAGGGAAAAATAGATATTTGATGAAATACAAGACTTTCAGATATCCCTGATAAGAAGACCAGGACTGAATGGAAAATGCTAAGTGAAGCTTTTAAAGTTAAATATGAAAGAAAAAACATAAGAGACATAATAAGGTTAAATAATTTATCTTTCTATATGGAAAAACGATGCATGCATTTTCAAAAAACTTAATCATTATTAAAACAACTAATTATAATACTAGTAATGCATGATTAATAACTAATAACAAACTGTTGAAGAATTATTTTATAGTGCTAAAAGTAATAAAATTCATCTGGAAAAATAGGTTAAGAATATCAAGGGAACAAATGAAAAAGTATCAAAGAAAGTAGCCTAGCAGTTTCAGATTTTAAACTATATTATAAAATGGAAATCATCAAAAAATATGGTGCTACATAAGAAATAGAGTGTTGAATCAGAGGAAAATATTAGGTGCACAATGCACAATAGCAAATAACCAAATTAATGTAATGTTTGATAAACCCAAAGATTCAAGCATTGGAATTAGAAATTTAATATTTGGCAAAAATTGTTGAGAAAACTGGAAAGCAATTTGGAAGAAACAGACATAGATCAACATCTCACACTATACACCATGATAATGTCAAAGTGGGTAAATGACATAAATAATAACTTCATAAGTAAGTTAGGGGAGAATGAAAAAATATACATGTCAGACCCATGGATAAGTGTAGAGTTTGAGATCAAATAAGAGATAGAGAGGATTGGAAGAAGTAAAATAATTTTCTTTATAAGAAATTAAAAGGTATATGCAAAAAAAATTTAATTCTGCCAAAATTAGGAGAAAAACAGGAGAGCAAAACAATTTATATCAAGTTCCTCTGATAAAGGTCTCTTTTGTCAAATATATTGGAAACTGAGCCAATTTACAAAAATAACAGTCATTTACCCATTGAAAATTGGTCAAAGGATATAAATAGGCAGTTTACAGGAGTCAGAGCCATCAATAATCATATGAAAAAATTATCTAAATAACTATTTAGTAGATAAATGCAAATTAAAACAGTTCTAAGAAACTACCTTATATCTATCAAATTGGCTAACATGACACAAAAGGAATATAGAAAAAATGGCACACTAATGCACTGTTGTTACTTCCAGAGATGGAACTGATGAATTATGAAGGTAAATTAAAGGATACTTTTTTACTTTCTTCATCTTTATGGTTCATTCTTTCCTTTTTTCCCTTCCTTTCCTTCTTTCTTTCTTTTTTGGATTGTGTTATCTTTTGCAACATGTCTAATATGAAAATGTTTGATTTTTACAATGACTAATTTGAAAATGTTGATACATGAATTCACATATATAATAAATATCAAATCACTTTTCTTCTTAAGGATGGGGGAGAGGCAAAAAGGAAAAAAAGAGAATTTGGAAAACAACTTTTTAAAAAAAAAAATGATTGTTTAAATGTTTGTATGTAGTGGGAAAATCTAATTAATTAATTAATTAATTAATTAATTAAAACTAGCACTTAGCACAGCATGTGTGTGTGTGTGTGTGTGTGTGTGTATAATGTTTCTATAATTGAATACTTGCTAATGTTACTACTTAGTAACATGAAACATTATTAGTAGCTTTGACAAGGGTTGATGACTATGGAAAAACAGTTTTTAATATTGTGAAATGTTTTTAATGCTTACAAAGGGCAGAAGAGATATAAGACGATAGGCTTGTTGGAAGGAACAAGTGAAGGCTTTTTGAGAAGGGAGAAAGGCATATTTATAGGCAGTAGGAAATGAACCAAAGAGAGAAAATAATTGAAAGAATAGGGAGGAAATCGGAGGCAACCTGTTAGTGTAGATAGCTTGGAATAGGATCACTTGAAAGCCTTGATATGGAGTATGACCACTTCTTCATGTTGCTTTTTGTCTTTCATTCTCCAAAAGGACCACAACATCAGGAGACATGGCCATGAGATTAAAGTGAATTTAATTTTAAGTGAGGGAGAGCTGTGCAAGGTCACCTGCTTCATTTTCTACTCCAGAGCCATTTCAGTCCAATGGACAGATAGCCATCAGAATTGGATATGGCCCTAAATGCAGTAGGAAACCTTGGCCATTTGAAGTTAAGGTCTTTAACAGGTTGTCTGATCAACTTAGAATGAATGAAAAAAAAAACAAAAATCTTTTCAGTTTTGGCCAGAAATCTTTTGGATCTTCTTATCCCAGATTTATTTAGAATGTGGACTCTTTTTTTTTCTTTTGACTAGGTAAAAGAAGTCATGCTTTGTCTCAGTTGCTATGTAGTGTTAATAAGTGACTAGATGCAGCCTCAATCAAACTGAGATCTGTTAAAAAATCTTAACTTAAAAAGGCCAAGGTATCCCACTGTATCCAGGGTCATCTCTAGTCTTCCTGATCTATATCTGACCACTGGACCCAGATGACTTTGGATGGGAAAATGAAGTAAGTGACCTTGCACAGTCCTCCTGCACTTAAATCTAGTTCACTTGCATGTCATGACATCACCTCCCTGATGTCATGGTTGTCTTTAAGAATGAAGGACAAACAACTTCATTACATGAGATGTGGATGAAAGAGTAGAAAGTGCCATAAGTCACCTGAGTAACTATAGGAGATGACAGAATGGAGAAGAGGGTTCATTTTTTCTTTAAAATCTGAGATAAGGTTTTCAGCTAAAGAGTGTATGGAAGAGGATTTAAGTGAGATGAAAATTTTAGAAGAGCCACTGTGGAGATTGGGGTAATGATTTGCTAAAGCAGTTATGGTAGGATTGCCTAGCATCAATGAGGACCCCAAAATTTTTTATGTAATATACATTTGCAATAGACCCTATTGGAAAAAAAAATGTGTGATTTTCTCTACCTTCATTTTAGTAATATATATATAAGAGCAAATGTGACTTAAGGTAAGAATAATACAAGGCTGAGACTTGGCTATTAGAGTTACTTATACCATTTTGGCTGAATCTAAAGTCACTTAGGCAATAATGACTAACTTCATGTAGTGGTCACTTCATTTCTATTTCATATGGTGATATGTCATCTTAATTGAAGGCACACAAAACACCCTGAAGCCAAACATACACCACTTAATTTCCTGAGTGCATTCATAGTTTTCTCCTAATTAATCTATGACTCCTTTCATATGTAAAATGAAATGGAAAAATTAGATTATCTGGATTATTCTAGTGTTTTTTGTGTTGTTTTATTTTGAAGTGGTAATCATGTGAAAGTATTTGACTTTAACTCAGATTCTTCTTAGCATGTTTAAACAAAAGTAACTTGATCTCCAATAACTATGCTTTTAATCATTTTTCTCTGACTATAACATTGCATATGTCCTTGTTATTTTTTGCCTATTTCTGTCACTTTCCAAGGTCATTTTGAATTGTAATTCTATCCTTGAAGGTACTAGCCTTTCTTAACAATGTGTCATCGTCTATTAACTTAATGGACATTTCTTCTTCCAAGCCACTTGTAAAAATTATATGTATCATTGGTCTTTATGGGGCATGATTGGTCATTTCCTTCCAGAAGGCCATGGTAATACTGTTAACTACTCTTTGATTCACATTCTCTGAAAAGGAAAGTTCCAAATGATACTTTTTAATACATTGTTGATGGATATGCTATGTTGAATGGGATTAAAAGCCAAGATACAAATATTTCATTACTTTTTCCCTATATCTTCATTTGTTGCTGTTTTTATCTCTGCTGACATATGGAAGATTTAAAAAAAAAGAATTTTGGATTTTGTAGTTGTGTTTTGCAAAACATTTCCATAAAAGTCATGTTGTGAAAGAAAACATAGATATCACCCACTATAATAAAAAATACTCAAGAAAAATAAGGTTAAGAAGAAAAAGAGAGAGAGAGAGAGAGGAGAGACAGAGAGAGAGAGACAGAGACAGAGACAGAGACAGAGAGACACAGAGAGAATGCTTCAATCTGTATTCAGACACAATCAGTTTCTTCTCTGTGTATGGATAGGATTTTTCATCATAAGTCCTTCAGAGTAGTCACTGTATTGTTGATAATAGCAGTCATTTACAGCTGGTCAACCCAGAACATTGCTATTATTTTGTATAACATAAAATTCGCTTTGTTTGCATTTATGGAGGACTTTCTAGATTTCTTATTTTCTTGAGAGCATATTGCTAATTTCCCATAGAACAATAATATTCCATGACAATAACATACCACATTCTATTCAGCCATTTTCCAGTTTATGGGGATCCCCTCAATTTCCACTTTTTTTGCACTAAGAAGAGAGCTGTTACAAATATTTTTGTGCATATAGGTCCTTTCCCCTTATTTTTTAAAATCTCTTTTGGTATTTATGATTAGTAGTAATATGATCAGGTCCAAGTTTATGCATGAATTTATAGTTCTTTGGGCATAGGTCATATTTTTTTATGATTCACCAACTGGAGTATGGCTCTTATTTTTTATACATTTAACTCAGCTGGAAGCTCTGGCAATATCTTAGGAATAAGAATACCCAAATCTTGGATGGTATTGTGGAGGGAACACTTCAAACCTGCTTTGCCCAGGAACTGAGTGGACAGCTGTGCACTGATCCAATTGGTTATTCCTTTTACATTGACATTCAAAAAAACAAAAACAAAAACAAAAACTTGATGAATTCTTCAATGCCGAAGAAACTGAGCAAGACAGAGATTAGAGACCAGTTCAATAATTTATTAAATAAAGAGAAATACTGGGACCAATGGATCCATGGTTGATCCCAGAGCTAGACGAAACTATTATTTCAAAGAGTCTAACCCTGAATCTCGGGACAGCAAGCTTTTTATAGAATAACAAGAACAATGACATAATGGAGGTACCTAGGTGGGGATAACCTAAAGGAGGGAGGTTACTGATATTCTAATGACATCTAAAATGAATAAACCTTTATCTTGCCAAACATTATGAAGGAATGTCTATTAAACCTTTAGCTCAAACATTAAGAGGGAAAGGTTATAACCTAAGGTAGAATAACTAAATAGAGCAATTGGAGGAACTGGATCACCACATTAAAAGGGAACTTTAGCATAACAAATTCAAGGCTAGAAATCTAGTTAGTTCTGGATTTGGATCATTTCTACACTGGTGGGGAAATATTATTGGTGGGTAAATATTAAGTTACACTAAAGAGGCAATGAATGTAATAGCAGAATAGTTAGAGGCCACTAATAGAATGGCATAGAAAAATAGAATGACTCTGGACAGGTTTTTGGCAGAAAAAGAGAATACTCATAGTACAGCCCTTTTAGAAGAATTAGAAGAAACTTCAACTAATTAATTAATTATAAGAAGAGCTCTGAAGAAATTAATAGACTTTCATGAAGTGGGATGTAAAAAAGTATTAGCCAAATTTGAGGTGTTAGAAAAGGATGTGAAAAACAAATTATTTTTTTAAAAGGGGGTGTGTGTGGGAGAATTGTGAGAAATTGATGGGCATTTGTTTGTTTTCAACAGTGGTGAAGATTAAATTGAAGAAATGAAACATAAATTGGAGGGTTGAAACCTACCAGGACCTAACCGGTGGTTAGAGGGCAAGTTATCTCTCTCAAAAAAATGTAAGAATACAAGTTCCGTAAAGGTAGGAACTGGGTTTTGTGATCAGGGGTGATAGGGCATCTACATTTTCACACCACACTTCCTCATGTGACTCAGGATGGGAAAAGGGCAAGACTTCAAATCTCCCTCTTTGTTGAGCAAACATTTTTGTTTTGAGCTCTTGCTTGGGAAAATTCTCCCATAAGCTCTGAAGAGCAAGGGGATGATTGGGGTCTCCACTTTAGGGTCTATATAAACTTGTTGAGAGAACTGCTTACCTTTGCACTCCCTTGCTGACACCATTTTGGTCAACACTGGATGTGTCCTTTCTCATGAGAAAGCAATAAATTCCTTTTTGCCTCTCCTAAAAATAATAACAATAATAATAAAATAAATAAATAAATTTGACTCAATCCCTTCTATGTTTGAGAAATAAAGTCTTTCCAGAGAAACTTGCTTCAAAATTCTTTTTACATTTATTATTGTTAACTGCATTCCTCCCCATTTATTCTATTCTCTCTCTTTTCAACCTGTCTGTTCTCAAGTGTTTTGCTACATGACTACTCCCTCCCCCAAAATGACCTCTCTTTTATATCTAGTTGTACTTTGAAGTTTGAAATCACCTGAAAGTATTTAACTGAGTTATCAGAACAGTACTCTCAAGTCTCCACTTTGTCTTACTAGATGCTCAGACAAAGCCAGTTCAGCAAGGAAGGCACACTGTGTAGTAGAAAGACTTAAATCAAGAGTCAAAGGACTTGATTGTGATACTTACCACCTGTTCAATATTGGACAGATTACTTCACTTCTATGGGGCTCAGGTTCTTCATTTATGAAATCATGGGATTAGATTGAATGGGTAGCAAGATCACTTCCAGCCTAAAATTAATGATTTTAGAATTGTCTGAGAATATTGAAATGAAAGCAATGATCTTGGTTTTTCCAATATCTTTATTTAAAAGAAATCCATAGTATTCAGTCTTTTAGAGTATTCAGTTGTCAAATTCATTTCACTTGAGAAGTAAATTTGATTTATATTTCAAAATTTTCATTGTAATTAAAAGTAGTTGTGAAAAAATTGACAGAAAAAGTGCTTCTATTGTTTGCATATAAATTCCAGAGGAACAAGTTAAAAATAATCTAAACATTTTTTTTTATATAGCTTTTTATTTACATGACATATATGCATGGGTAATTTTTCAGCATTGATCCTTACAAAACCTTTTATTCCAACTTTTCCCCTCTTTCCCCCATCCCCTCCCCTAGATGGCAGGTAGGCTAATATACATTAAATATGTTAAAGTATATATTAAATACAATATATGTATACATATTTATACAGTTATCTTGTTGCACAAGAAAAATTGGATTTAGAAATAAGGTAAAAATAACCTGAGAAGGAAAACAAAAATGCAAGTGGACTAAAACAGAAGGAGTGGACATGCTATGTTCTGGTCCACACTCATTACCCATAGTTCTTTCACTGGGTGTAACTGGGTCTTTTCATTATTGAACAATTGGAACTGATTTGGTTCATCTCATTATTGAAGAGAGCCACATCCATCAGAATTGATCATCATATAATATAATACAGTTGTTGAAGAAGTGTATAATGACCTCCTGGTTTTTCTAATTTCACTCAGTATTAGTTCATGTAAGTCTCTCCAGGCCTTTCTGAAATCATTTCTTACAGAACAATAATATTCCATAACATTCATATACTATAACTTATTCAGTTCTCCAATTGATGGGCATCCATTCAATTTCTAGTTTCTAGTTACTACAAAAAGGACTGCCACAAACATTTTCGCACATATATGTCCCTTTCCCATCTTTAAGATCTCTCTGGGATATAAGCCCAGTAGTAACACTGCTGGATCAAATGCTGTACTGGATGCACAGTTTGATAACTTTTTGAGCATAGTTCCAAATTGCTCTACAGAATGGTTGGATGCATTCACAATTCCACCAACAATGTATCAGTGTCCCAGTTTTCCCAAACCCCTCCAACATTCATCATTATCTTTCCTGTTATCCTCGCCAATCTGAGAGGTCTGTAGTAGCATCTCAGAGTTGTCTTAATTTACATTTCTCTGATCAATAATGATTTGGAGCATCTTTTCATATGGCTAGAAATAGTTTCCATTTCTTCATCAAAAAATTGTCTGTTCATATCCTTTGACCATTTGTCAATTGAAGAATGGCTTGATTTCTTATAAATTAGAGTAAATTCTCTATATATTTTGGAAATTAGGCCTTCACAGGCCTTTGACTGTAAAAATATATTCCCACTTTATTGCTTCCCTTCTAATCTTGTCTGCATTAGTTTTGTTTGAACAAAAGCTTTTTAACTTGATATAATCAAAATTTTCTATTTTGTGATCAATAATGGTCTCTAGTTCTTCTTTGGTCACAAATTCCTTCTTCCTTCACAGGTCTGAGAGGTAAACTATTCTATGTTCTTCATATTTATTTATAATCTCATTCTTTATGCCTAGATCATTTTGATCTTATCTTGGTGTATGGTGTTGTGTGGGTCAATGCCTAGTTTCTGCCATATGTACATCTTTCTGTCTCCATTCAGTTTTCTCCAAAGATCTATCAATTTCCTCTTTAACTTCTTTCTTATTTGTTTTGTGGTTTGATTAATCTAGTTCTGAGAGAGCAAGGTTGAGATCTCCCACTATTATGATTTTGCTGTCTATTTCTTTTTGCAGTTCTCTTAATTTCTCCTTTAGGAATTTAGATGCTATGCCACTTGGTGCATATATGTTTAGTATTGCTATTGCTTCATTATCTATGCTACCCTTTATCAAGATATAGTTTCCTATCTTATCTCTTTTAATTAGATCAATTTTTGCTTTTGCTTAATTTGAGATAAGGATGGCTACTCCTGCTTTTTTTTTTTTTTTAACTTTACTTGAAGCATAATAGATTCTGCTCTAGCCTTTTATCTTTACTCTGTATGTGTCACCCTGCTTTAAATATGTTTCCTGTAAACAACATATTGTAGGATTCTGGCTTTTGATCCTGTCTGCTATCTTCCTCTGCTTTATGGGAGAGTTCAACCCATTCACATTTATGATTAAAACTACTAATTTTGTATTTCCTGCCATCTTATTATCCCCAAATTATACTTTTCTCTTTCTTTTCCCCTTTATCTACCTTCCCAGTATTAAACTTAAGTGCACAATTTGCCTGATGCAGCTCTCCCTCTTTAGAATCCCTCCCTCCCCCTTTGAGTCCTTCCCCTTTTCTTATATCTTTCCCTTATTATTTCTGTATTTTCTTCTATTTAGCCTACTCTTTTCCTTTTCCCTTTTCCTTTCCCACTTTTTTAATGAGGTGAAAGTTTTTCTATAAACCAAATATGTCTAATATTTTCTTTTTGAGCCAAATCTGATGAGAGTAAGATTCATACAATATTCTTCCCCCTCCCTTAATTCCCTAAGATATGGTGGGTTTCCTTTGCCTCTTTGTGTGATGTAATTTCCCTCTTTTTACCTCAACTTTTCCCTTTTTCTGATATAATCCCCTTTCCACTTCTAATTCCCCTTTTTTTTTATATTATAATAGTAAAATCAAATTATACATGCGCTCTTTATGTATGCCCATAACAGAAATACAGTTCTCAAGAGTTCTTTTTATCTTTTTATGCTTCTCTTGAGTCTTATATTTGGAGGTCAAATTTTTTGTTTAGCTCTGTTTTTTTTCATTAGGAATAAATGGAATTCACCTATTTCATTGAAAGTCCATCTTTTTCCTTGAAAGAAAATGATCAGCTTAGCTGGGTAGTGTATTATTGGCTGCATTCCAAGTTCTTTTGCCTTTTGGGAATATCAGATTCAAGACACTTTGATCCTTTAATGTGGAAGCTGCTAGATCCTGAGTGATCCTTATTGTGGCTCCTCAGTATTTGAATTGTTTTTTTTTTTTTTTTTTTTTTTTTTTCTGGCTGCTTGTAATATTTTTTCCTTAGTCTGATAGTTCTGAAATTTAGCCACAATATTCCTTCGAGTTTTTATTTTAGGGTCTCTTTCAGAAGGTATTCAATGAATTCTTTCAATGCCTATTTTACCTTCTGGTTCTATTACATCTGGGCAGTTCTGTGATGATTTCCTGAAAAATAGTGTCTAGGTTCTTTTTTCATCATGGTTTTCAGAGAGCCCAATAATCCTTAGATTATCTCTCCTAGATCTATTTTCCAGGTCTGTTTTTTTCCCCAAGTAGATATTTAACAGGTTTTTTTTCTTTTTTTTTTTTTTTTGGTTTTGCTTGACTGATTCTTGATGTCTCAATGAATCATTCATTTTCATTTGTTCAGTTCTGATTTTAAATGAGCTATTTTCTTCATTTACTTTTTTAATTCTTTTTGTATATGTCCAATTGAGTTTTTAAATAAGTTGTTTTGCTCTATGGAATTTTTTTCCATTTCACAATTTTGTTTTTAATGAAATACTTTCTTTTTTTTCCAATTCACAAATCCTACTTTCCTGGGAGTTCTTTATTTTTCCAGTTTGCAAATTCTGTTTCCCTGGGAGTTCTTTAATTTTTCTATTTCACATTTCAGGGAGTTGTTTTTGTTTTCAAATCTTTTTAATGTCTTTTCCATACTCTCTTACAGAGCTTCTCTTTCCTTTCTCCATTTTTCTTCCAGCTCTCTTTTAAGATCTTTTAAAATTTCTTCTAGGAGAGCTTTGTGTGGTGGGGACCAGATTATGTTTCCCTGTTGGAATCTTTACAAAGTGTTAAGCCATTGGAGTTGATTTGATCTTAGAAGAAGATATTTGGGGCCAGAACTTGAAACAAAGTACTAAGTGGAACTGATTGAACAATGCTTGTGTTCACACCTTTAGAGAGCTCATAAGTATCTAAGTACTCAATGGAGTTCACAGTTTGGGAGATTCAGGATCTAGAAAGAGATATCTGAATTCACACCTTCCTTCGGACCAGAGAGCACTCTGGGAGATAACCCAGAATCCCTCTCCCTCCAGAAGGTGGAGTTAACCTTTGGGAGATCATATAAATAGAGGGAGCTCTTGGAGCTTGGGAACTGACTGGAGGTACAGAGAGATTCATTGCATCTTCCAACTTGGTGCTGGCTGGAGGCTGAAGAAAGCAGAGGCAGAAGCCAAGGACAAAGCTGCAAGAGCTCAAGCAGAGAGATAGTCCTCAACTAACCGGGCTAATTTGGAAGGAGAAATAAACGTTTGCATTTTTACCAGCTGGCTGCGATTTTGGAGTAATTATTTATTTCAACTGAGACTAAGGCTGCCTCCCAGAAAACCTTCACATTTCCCTTTGGGGTTTTGTCTGGAGACTGCTTGCTATAAGTTTCCTCAAGATTGGAAATCCGTTCTCTTTCAGTATAGAAGCTTTAGAACTTGCTTTGATTTTTTACTCAGTTTTTTAAAAATCCCTGGGTGTCTTCCTTTAGGGCAAGGAGGTTCCTAGCTTCCTTTACAGAACAGGGACAGACAGACAGTGGCTGTCCTACAAACAGGCTGTGAAGAGCATCAGCACTGCAGAAGTATGATTGCCCTCGGATGAGCAGCCCTACTGTGTAGTGGAATTTTGCTGGGATCATGAGACTGCACTGTGATCATGCTGTGTCACTCCCAGTGTTGGGTAGATATGGACAGGTCCTGTGAAACTCTGCCATTTTGGGGTACACTCTACCTTTTGTGTTTGTGTAACTTCTCTGCTAATCTACTACTTTGCAACCAAATTAGAACAGCCAACCTATGGTAGAGTCCTCCCTGCAAATTCTCCACCCTCAGAGACTGCACCCCAGTAGTGAGGGTAGAAGGGAGCTCAAAATGAAGCATGTGTTTTCTCTGCCATCTTGGCTTTGCCCCTGTGTGTTTTTTTTATAATATTTTACTTTCCCCAATTACGTTAGAGCAATTTTTAGCATTTTTTTTAAAGCTTTGAGTTTCAAATTTTCTCTCTCCTTTTCTTTCCTCCCTCCCCCTTTCCTGAGATGATAAGCAATGGGATGTATTTTATACTTGCATAATCATGTAAAACATTTTCATATTAGTCATTTTGCCTAAGAAGACCTTGAATAAAATAGAAGAATGAATAAGTGAAAAATAGCATTGTGCAGTTTGTATTCAGACAAACACTTTTTTTTTTAAAACAAATTGGTCTTCTACCTTCTTTTATATGTCTTGGGAATGTAAACCTAGCAGTGATATTGGTGGATCAGAGAATATGTACAGTTTTATAGTTTGTTGAGCAAGGTTCCAAACTGCTCTTCACATTTGTTTGATCAGTTCACAACTCCACCAACAGTGTAAGCCTAAACATTTATTGAAACAATGTTATGACAATAAAAATGGTATAACCACAAGAAGAAAACAATCATTTGTGGAATTGCCACTCAATCATGTCCTAATCTTCCTGGCTCTGTGGACCATAGCACACCAAAAATATCAATACTGGGATTTTCTTGTTAAAGGATCTGGAGTAGTTTGCCATTTCCTTGTCTAGTGAATTAAGTCAAAAAGAGGTTAAAGTAAAAGTGTATGAGGCAGAATTTGATTTTAGGTTTACCTGACTCCAGACTCAGCTCTCTATCCAATGAGTCACATAGCTGTTTCCAACAAGTATATATTAAAATGCTCAAAATATGAAGACTAAGATCTCAAAAGTGTGAATCGAGAAGTTTATTTTATTATAATTCAACATAAATAAATATACTTCAAAACATTCAGATCAGATTAAACATTTCAGATCAAATAAAAGATGAACATTTCTCTTATTTTCACCCTTAGTATTATTGCATGCCGAGAACATAAGTGCAGTCATGGTAAATGAAAACCAGGAAATAGCTACAAAATAAAGATGTAAGCTGTGTGATTTTCTAGAAGTAAGCAAAACTATAAGTGATGTGTATATTAGGTCTCTAAATTAATTTCCATTACTCTGTTTTCAATAATATGGGTAGGAATATAGTTTTTACTTTGACAGTGCCCCCCTTTAAATATACTTCTACATGCAAATTGAGAGATAGGCTTAATATAAGTATCTCATGCACACTATTACTGCAGTGTTTCCTTCTTAAGTACAACATTGTTATGTAGCATAGACTTTAAGAGCTGAAATGTAAATGAATACAGTTTATCTTTGAATTACATACAGTACCGCATGTGTTATCAATCTATCAGAATCTCTGCCAAATTGAGACTAGTGAGTGGAAGTAGATAGGTGACTATTTTCAGCAGTAAGAAGTCAGCAAATATTAGGATCAGCTGAGTCAGCCAGTTCTTTCCAACATCTCTCTATCCTTAGCATTATTGACATATCTCTAGTCACAGGGAACTGATATTTAAATGTTACCTCACTGTCCAAATCACATAATGGTTACAAAATTCATGTCCTGTAGCAACTTAAAGGAATTTGTTCATGGATTTCTTGTCACAAATTGGTTCTTCTTTAAGGTGAGTTTTCAAATCACAGTAGTCAATCCTGAGTTATAACTAGCGGATCAATTTTAATGAATAGCTTTAAGTCAAAAGGAAAAAAAAAAAAGCCTATTTCATATTACATGAACACAGAAGTATTTATTTGCCGTCATATTTGTAGGCCTCTACTTGGTTCTAAATAATAAAACAGTACTACTTTAATAGTGTCATTTATAATCATATGATATCTCTTTAAATTCATAGTTTGTACATCATTATTAAATGGGATTGTAGCAGGCTGCCCTACGTGACATGATGACTTCAAAACTCAGTAATGTTATGGGATCATTACCTTTTAGCCTGGTGATACCATAGATGAATCGTCATTTGTTTGTTTTCTTTTTTTAAAAAAGTTCCTTAATATTTATGACTCTTTGAACAGTTTTAGGTGTTTTGTAAGGGATTAGCCTTCTACAAATCTGGTTGTTAATTGCCATGACTCTTTGAAAAATGTAAATCATAATGTACAGCTCACATATACATAGTATATCCACACAAATATCTCAGATGGCACTGAGAGGATCGTACACATCTATAAGATAAAAAAGGGAAACATTTCTTTTTTTAAATTGTAACATTTTATATAAATTATAACTTTATTATTTTTATTTAAATTGTAACATATGTATTTATTTTTATTGACAGAACATATGCCTGGGTAATTTTTTTACAACATTATCCCTTGCACTCACTTCTGTTCCCTTCTGTCCCTCCATTTCCTCCCCTAGATGGCAATACATGTGAAATATGTTATAGTATATATTAGATACAATATATGGTGCAGAACCAAACAGTTCTCTTGTTGCACAGGAAGAATTGGATTCAGAAGGTAAAAATAACCTGGGAAGAAAAACAAAAATGCAAACAGTTCACACTCATTTCCCAGTGTTCTTTCTTTGGGTGTCGCTGCTTCTGTCCATCATTGATCAACTAGAACTGAATTAGATCTTCTATTTGTTGAAGATATCCACTTCCATCAGAATATACCCTCATACGGTATCGTTGTTAAAGTATATAATGATCTCCTGGTTCTGCTCATTTCATTTAGCATCAGTTCATGTAAGTCTCTCCAAGCCTCTCTGTATTCATCCTGCTGGTCATTTCTTACAGAACAATAATATTCCATAACACTCATATACCACAATTTACCAACCATTCTCCAATTGATAGACATCCATTCATTTTCCAATTTCTAGCCACTACAAACAGGGCCACCACAAACATTTTGGCACATACAGGTCCCTTTCCCTTCTTTAGTATTTCTTTGGGATATAAGCCCAGTAGTAGCACTGCTGGATCAAAGCAGTTTGATAACTTTTGGGACATAATTCCAGATCGCTATCCAGAATGGTTGGATTCATTCACAACTCTACCAACAATGCATCAGTGTCCCAGTTTTCCCACATCCCCTCCAACATTCATCATTAATTTTTCCTGTCATCTTAGCCAATCTGACAGGTGTATAGTGGTATCTCAGAGTTGTCTTAATTTGCATTTCTCTGATCAATAGTGATTTGGAACACTCTTTCATATGAGTGGAAATAGTTTCAATTTCATCAACTGAAAATTATCTGTTCATATCCTTTGACGATTTATCTACTGAAGAATGGCTTGTTTTCTTATAAATTAGAGTCAATTCTCTCTATAATTTGGAAATGAGGCCTTTATCAGAACCTTTAACTATAAAAATGGGGAAACATTTCATTTTGAGTTTTGTTATTTTATTTCTAGATTGCAATCAAGATGTCAATATAAAATATGTCATTTATCATTTGTTAATTTATCTATTCATTCATACATTTTTCAACAATTATTAAGTGTTTAATTTGCAGGCAAAGCTCAGGGATGGGGTACAAAGTTTAGATACTACTTCTCTTTAGTACTCATGGAAATTAAAGTTAAATAATAGGGTCTGCACAAAATTGACAGAAGAACATGTTGTTGTTTTTAGTTTTGGAGATAAGCCTAATAATTTCAATTCTTTGGAACTCAATGTCTTAGAATAAAAAATTTTAAAAAATGTAAGAGGACCTTTGGAATGTTAGTTACATTAAGTACTCTAAGAATATAAATAGGATACCAGTCATGCATATTTATATGCTTCTAATCATATTACTCTTTTGTCCCTAGATGGTCAGGTGTTTCTCATTGGTAATTAAATAAAGCATGACTTCCTATTTGAAATCTTGTACAATTTCATTCCTATTGCCCTGCCATTTCTTACACTGTGCCCTCTACTTATTCCACATTTCAATTCAATTCAACAATTAAACACTTATTAAGCCAATGAACTATGTTCATGCTTGACCCAAGGAAAAAAATAAAAATAATTCCTGTATGCAGAAAACTTATGTTCTACTTATGTGCTAGTGGGAGCAGTAATACACAGGAAACTAAATATAAAATATATGCAATCAATTTTAGGAATGGAGGAAAGTAACTTAATAATTGGTACAAACAAGAAGGGCTTCAAATAGAAAGTTGTTCTCAGGTAACCTTGAAGGAAGCCATAAGAATGAGAATGTATTCCTTGCATGGTGGGGAGAAGCTAATGCCTTTGAAAAGACACATAGGAGGGAGATGGAATATTGTAAACAGAGACTAGCTAATAGGTGAATTTGTCTGAAATGTTGAGTGTATGAGAAATATGCTACTGACCAATGTGAAGGGTTATAAATGCCAAACAAAGGATTTATATTTTATTTGGGGAGACATAGGAAACCACTATAACTTCTTGAGTAGAACTTTACTTTAGGAATGTCAATTTCATAGCTGTATGGAGAAATGATGAGAGGAAGAAAGAGATTACATTCAGGGATATGAACTAGGAAGTTATTGTAATAATTTAGGTAAGTTGTGATGAAGGCTTGAGTATATGGGAAAGATATTACAGAGGTAGAATTGACAAGATTTGTTAATAGATTTAATACAGAAGGTGAGAGAGACTGAAGTATCAACTTGATACTTCAGTCTCTCTCACCGTCCGTATTGTTATCCATATTCCATATGATATCCATATTCACATGCACACACAGAGAGAAATACTGTGTTTTACTATTGTTAAATGAGTTCATAGCCATTGATAAAAATTTAACTGATTTATAGATCATTAACTATTGATCTGTTGGTATCGGTTATATATCCTCAATAACAAACCATTTTCTCTAGTCACAGATATATTAGTATTTTTATTTCTCAATTAGATTCTATTTCATCTATCATTTTCTTGGATTTTGGATCCTTTGGTCATGAACATGACAGACTAAAACCATGATGGTGCCATTGGCAAAAGTATTAAAATGAGTTTTATTTTTTTTAGAAAAGATAATAAACTCTGTTTTAAATATATTGAATTAAAGATGCATGTGATACGTCTAGTTGGAAGTGTTCAACATGCATCTGGTCATGTGGAACTGGAGATGGAAAGATGAGAATTGCATATGTAGAACTGGAAGTTGTCTGTGTAAATACTCTTTGTAGGAGTTTAATGATTTGCTGAAAAAGAGAAAGCATAAACAATTTTTTTTAAAAAAAGAAGTAAAAGAGACCCTAGGACTGGGTCTTAAGTAGAAAAAAGAGTCTTCAAACCTTTTGCACCCTGAAGTCAAAAGATGATAAATTCCACAGATTTATTTATTTCAATCAAGACTCTGATAGCACATACTGAACCTTAGTACTTAGTTTAGTTCTACATAGGCAAGACCTCTCTCAGGGTTCATTTTTCTCTAGGCTGTGGGATCTAGTATTCAGAGTTTTAAAACAACAGAGATTGATCTTAAACCCATTTCCATAACATTGCTGGGCACATAGAAATCCCAATAACTCATAGTCATTCTTGTTAAAATGTGGCAGCTGAGTCCAAGGAACAGCTTCAGCTCACAGTGAAATTTCCCATGAATACGTATGGCTTCATTCAATAAGGAGCAGCTTTCACCAGAAAGACTTTGGTCAACAGATTTGTACTGAAATAAACCTTATGAGTTGACACTAACTTAATTAAAAAGTGATAAATCTCCCTATCCCAGTCTATCAGCTATTTTTAAAAAGAGAGAGAGAAAAATCAGTCTCTTCTTATTGTTTCACTAGTAGTCACTTAAAAACACAATTTTCATCTTATGTTTTTATATTTACATATAGCCTTTAACACATTATTTTTTCCCTTTGTGCTAGGCAAATATATTTTAAATAATATTTCATTTGCATATATTCTAATGAAGATTTCAGAGGACCTAGATTCAAAATCCATCTCTGCCATTTACTGTGTTACCTTAAGCAAACTCTCTAGTCCTCAGTTTTCTCATCTGTCACATGAGAAGGTTGGATTAGATGTCTTCTGCTATCTGTATCAGCATTATATTTGTGATATTTTGAATCCTATATATTGTCATTATACTTTAAAGTCTTCCTCATAGTGAACTGGTCACTAATTTTCTAAGAAAGCATTCTTTTTAATATACATAACACTTTTTTGATTAAAGAAATATAGCTAATTTTATTCCATATCCCCTTAATTATTCTTTGCACATGTAGATATCCATATTCACATGCACACACAGAGAGAAATACTGTGTTTTACTATTGTTAAATGAGTTCATAGCCATTGATAAAAATTTAACTGATTTATAGATCATTAACTATTGATCTTTTGGTATCAGTTATATATCCTCAATAACAAACCATTTTCTCTAGTCACAGATATATTAATATTTTTATTTCTCAATTAGATTCTATTTCATCTATCATTTTCTTGGATTTTGGATCCTTTCCATTTGTTTACAAATATGCTCAGGCCTAACCTATCCAGATGCTTTTTCACCATCTATATTTCATCACCAAATAATCTTTCAACCTAGTGAATTTGGCTTCTATCCTCACCATTCTAATGAAACTGCTATTTCAGAAGATTATCAATGCGTTTATTTTTTGTCTTTGAGCTCTTTACAGTGGCCCACCTCTTTGGACACTACCTCCTTTGTTAATTTCACATATTCTTTTATTGCTTCTTGTCCTTTTCCTTATTCTTCTCTTTTTGCATCCTCAATAGTCTCACTCATTAACACTATTGTCCCAGACCAATAGAATCAGTGGTTTAAGTAAAACTGTAGGATGCAAAAGGTTTGAAAAAATCTTTTTTCTCCTTAAGACCTAGTCCTGGGGTCTTTTCCTCTCTTTTTTTAAAGTTGGTACATTAATTATCAATAACACTTCTTCCTACACATAAGAACCCCAAATCAATATTTCAAGCTCTTCTGAGATTCACATCCCTATGTGTCCATTGAACAACTCTACCTGGATGCTCATCATGTCCAAAGATGAAATTGTCTTTTCATAAGGTACTATTTATTCTTCTAATGTTTGATTCACTATCTCAATCAGTGCCACCAGCAGTGATTCTTTTATTTTAAAACTTTTTCTTTCTCTTTGATTTTTTGTATCTCCCTCACTTCTCATATTCCATTGCTAAACAAAGACTGGAAATGCTATAGGAGCCTTATATCTCTAGCCTATCTTACCTGGTACTATATTAGGGGAGTCTCAGTACATGAATAATGGAGAAGGAGAACAATGTAGCAAGAAGTAATATAGTGAAAATATTGAATCAGGAGGCTTAGATTTGGAATCTGAGTGCTTCACATCTGTGTGACAATCAGTCAGTCACTAAACATTTATTAAGCATCTACTTCATGCCAAGTACTGTGCTAAGAAATGAAGATATAAAACTAAATATAGTCCTTACCCTAGAAGAGCTCACAATTTGATGAGAAAAACAAGTTTAAGAAATCTACTGGACATTCAATTTGAGATACTGGAAAAGCACTTTGAAATGTGATGTTGGAGGTGAGCAAAAAAGTTAGACCAAGACCAGTAGACTTGAAAATCATTAGTATAGAGATGATAAATAAACCATGGATGCTGATGGCAGGATAAAGGGAGAAGAGAAAATGGCCCAAGATAAAATTCTAAGGATCCAAAAAAGGAGACTGAGAAAGAGCAGTGGAAGGAGCAGAGGAAAAAGATAGTGGTAGCCCCAAAACTTAGAGACAGGAGAGTTAATCAAAGAGAAAGAGGTGGCAAACAGTGGCAAACGGCTATAGAAAGGTCAATGAGAATAAGGTATGAGAAAAGGCCTTTGAATATGATAATTAGGAAGTCATTGTTAACTGTGGAGAGATTAGTTTTGTTGGAATAATGAGGATGGAAACCAGAATGTAAGGGTTTAAGAAAAAAAGCAAAAGGAGACAAAGTATAAGTACCTATTACAAATAGTTATTTCAAGGAATTAAGCTACAAGGGACAGAAGAGCTATAGGATAATAGTGAGGATCAAGGGAAGGAAGTGAGATTGGGAAAAACATGGAAATGTCTATAGGCCTTAGGGAAGGAGCCATTAAAGTGGAAGAGAGTCAAGATAAGTGACAAACTGGAAATGGCAGAGAGAGCAATCTATTGGAAAAGACAATGGAATGAATTCAATTTTTCTGGTAAAGAGCTTAGTTTGGTAAGCAGTAAGGCCCCCTCTTCTTGTGAAATAAAAGGCAATGGAGGAGTTAATCAAAAGAGGCATTATGAGTAATATGAAACAAAGAAGAGAGCAAAAAAAAAGAGGCCATGAGAACTGTATTTTTTTCTCTAAAATGTGAGTCAAGATTCTCAGCTGAGAGGGAGGGAAGGGGTATGGGATGTCTGAGGAGAAATAAAACATTTTGGAAGAGTTGTTATGGGGTATGGGATAGTAAACAGCAAAAGGACTACATTGGATTGCTTAAAATCATGAAGGGCCCAGTAGAAGTCATGTTACATAAATTTATAGTGACAAAAGGGCACTCACTTAATACTCTCTGAGCCTCAGTTTCCCCATCAGGTAATGCCAACTTATTTTGGATTTTAGGTGAAATAATGTATGTAATGTATTTTATAAACCTTGAAGCATAGTAAAAACATCAGCTATTATTATCATCATAGCTATAATATTCAGTTTTTCTGCTTTCACTGTTTCTATTTAAATCCATCTTTCACAAAGAATCTTTCTAATAGATTTTTTTTACTGTCCTTTATTTTTCCCTACAAAAATTGTTACTGACTTGTACTGAAAAAAGTTAAATTGATTTGACTAATATTCAACATGCACCATAGCTTGTCACTATCTTACACTGGCAAACTTAAAAAACTTCTCTGTATCATATTCTTTATGTTCAGGCTAAATGGAACCATTTATTACCTCCTAAATTATCTCTGCTGTTCTTCCCTCCTGTCTTTACTCACATTTTTCCTTCTTTCTTTTTACTTATGGGATGCTTTTTCTTTTAAAGTCTACCAAACTGGCAGCTTCCCTAAAAAATGTTCCCTGATCTCTTCACCTAGTAATTATCTCTCTCTCCTTAGGCCTTACATAGCACTTATTTTTTACATGTACAAAGCCCTTATCATGTATTATTATGAATTATTTTAATTTATGTATATCTTTTTTCTTTATCAGACTGTAAGCTCCATGAGAGAAAGGATTATATCTTACCTAAATTTCGTATCTCTGCCAATGCCTACTACAGAGCTCTGAATATTTTAAGCACTTAATAAATGTGTATTGAGTTGAATTAAATTGAATAAGGACTAACCTGACCTTATTTCTTCTTGGTTTTATGATAAGAACCCAGGATCAGTGGTAGGCAAATATAACTGTCTTAAATAATAACTGCTAGTTATTAATATATTTGTGGAATACAAAAAATCTTCCTGATTGAAACCCATTTGAAGAGTATCGTGCAATCATATCCAATCCAACAAATGTTTATTATATGCCTACTATGCCCAAAGCAATGGAGAAAGACAAAAAAGAAACTGTTCCTTTGAGTCTGACATTATAGAAGGATAAAATGTGCATGCTAAAACACAAGATAATTTTGAGGAGGAAAAGAGCATTAACCATTGTGGGAACAGAGAAAGGTTTCAGGGACTGAGATTTAAAATAAAAAAAATATATTTGAAGGATTGTAAAGGATGGAGATAAGATTAGGCGTGGAGGTGTAGTCTGTGTCTAGGTATAGAGAGAAGAAATGGAATGTCCATTTTCATTAGCAGCCCAATTTGGCTAAAATATTTACTGAAGTAGGGGAGCTATATAAAACAAATCTTTTTAAAAATGCATGCCATAGTGTGGAAGCCTTGAAATAAGCTGTGGGGGATATTTGTCTTATTCTAAAAGTAATGAGGAGTCACCTGAATATTGTTGAGCCACAAACTGGCGTTGTCAAACCTATGCTTTAGAAAGATTGATATGTCAGGGATATGGAGCATGGGATGAAAAGGGTGAAAAAGTAAAGCTAGCTCTACTAATAGTCTAGGCAAGAGGTAACAAGGTACAGAGCTATCATGCTAGTTTGTTTGTGGAGAAGAGGGAAATATAATAGAGACAGGGCCTTGATAACTGATTGGATTTGGGTACATTGATAATACATTCATTTGAACACATCCAGCAGAAAATTGCTAATACAGGAACTGATTCTTAAGAGAGAGATTAGAGATTGTTAGTATTTTTTTTAGTTGGGCTTTATAAAAATAGATATGACCCTTCAACCTAAATGAAAATGATGAGATCATAAAAGGAGGAGGTCATTGGGAGGGAATGGAAAGAAAAGTATATACATCTTGTTTTAGGAAGATTCTGAAAATTACCTGGCAGGAAAAGATACCAGACACTGAGATCCTTTCTCAAACTAAATTGCCAAGAATTCCAACTCTATTGAAAAGAACACAATTCAATCAGGGTCTACATTGTTCAAATGCCAAATGTACAAATGCCAAAAAATATTATATGGAGAGCTCACATAGGGCAAATACTCACAAGATGGTCAGAAAAAGTGATACAAGGACATTCTCAAGGTCTCTCTTAAAATCTTTAGAATTGATTGTATGATGTGGGAGACACTGGCACAAGACCAGCCAGCTTTTCATGCCCTCATTAGAGAACGTTCTGTGCTCCATGAGCAAAGCACAATGAATTAGTTCTGAAAAAATGTGATATGCATGAAGTTAGAGAAGCCATTTCAAATGTCTCTAGGAACTATTTGTGGCAAAACATTCTGAGTTTCTATTGATCTAATCAGGCATAGTCAGACTGAAACTCAGTTCTAACATAGTGATCCTCTTTGAAAATAAAGGACAACAATAAACATCATAGCTTTAGAGGCAGAATATGAATGATGATCCTGCAAAGGAGTCTGAGAATGAGTGTTCAGAGAAGTAGGAATTATAACTTTATATTTGTATAATACTTCAAAATCACTTCTTTATTCAATATACCATGCAATGAATACATATAGTGTAGTTATTTTAACTTTCTACTTGAAAAAATAGAAATGTCAATGTATTTACATTTAAATAGAAAAATGCATAATGGCAAGACTAAAATTTGATTTGTAAGAGGGATACTGTTACTCAAGATAGGCTTTACTCAGGTCTTTTTACACTGCTAGAAAAGCAAAAATTTGATCCAGATCACATTGTAGAGAGGCAAGATAAGTAAACATAACTGAGTGAAATCAAAGAGTTGATTTATTGGTCAAATCTTATGAATGAGTTCCTACTATTCTGGAAAAGTAACCAAGCACCATGTTTAGACATCCCCACAAAAAGAAAACAATTAAAATGTGCACAGATAGGGGTTTTGGAAATGCCAGAAATACGTGTGAGAAAGGAAGTTCAGGAGGCCAGTATAAGTAATTGTCATGCCCTCTTTTTGCTTTGATTCAACAGCAAAATCTTCTTTAAGCCAGTCTTGACTTATTTTAAAATAACTCAAGGACAAATATAATGTTCATTTGTAAATAAGAATAACATCATGATCCTTGCCTGGAAAGGTAAAAAGTTCCTTTATGTCTTTTAAGGGCTTCAGAGTCAACATTCACATAAGCTAATGAGTCAAATTTTGCCTTTTTCATTCTTCATGTGACTTGATAATCTTTGTCTCATGATGGTTACTTATTTTATTTTTCTCTTCCCCTTCCTTCCCTTTATAATATTGAATAAGACAATCAACAGTTCTTAGGACTGCTGAATATGATCATTTTTCTTGTGCTTTAGCAAAAAATTGAAGTAGGTGGACATTTAAAATTGAAGCTCAAATATTCACATAATTATGGTAGTTTAACTAATACTATATTACTAGACTATAGGAAGTAGTACAGAATGAGATGTCTGAAAAGTTGGATTGGAGCCAGATTATGGTGGACCCTGAATGCAAGTTTATGCTTTTGTAGGTTAAAGGGAGTCACTGACAGTTTTAAAGGGAGGAGTAAAATGAATAGAATAACAGAAAGATCACACTAGCAGCATTAGCAGCAATCACCCCAGCAGAAGGATGGGATGAAGACAGAATCAACTGGAAATAGGAGAATCAGTTCAAAACTAAAAGAAATGCGGCCCATAACAGTGGTTGCATATAAATTAGAAAAGTACAGGGTTTTTTGCAAAAGATCTTGCAAAGAAAGATAAGAGAGTAGAAAAATTCAAAGATGATGTCACAACCCTGAGTGATAGAGAAGATGACAGTGTCTTAATAGAAGTGCAAGAGTTTAGAGATGGAGGCATTTTGGCAGCAAGATGATGTGCAGTTATGTATGATAATTCTGAGGTTTTAGCAATATATCCAACTGGATTTATTAACAAATAGTTATAAATATAGGACTGGAAATAGTGAGGTGGTATATGGAATGGAAATATATGTGTGCATACACATATATAACACTTATATAAACATGCACATATGTACTTATGAATCATCTGCATAATAGAAGCAATAAAAATGGATTCTATCAGTAAGGAAGAGGGTGTTGAGAGAAAAGAGGTCATTATACAAAATTTTAGGGGAAAGCTACCTGGAAGGTAATGGAAGAATATGAAAAAGAAATAAGAAAAAAAATATGAAAAATAGATCAAGAAGGAGCAGTTAGGTAGCAGAAGAATCATATGAATGGTGTCTCCAAAGAAGATACAAAATAGAGGAGGAAGTTGCCCAAGATGTCCTTCAGAGAAGTCGACAAGAAAGAACACAGAAAATTGGGTCAGTTATTGTTTTTTTTTTTTTTTACTTTGGGAAGGTCTTGTGTAACTTTTGAGAAAAGCATATTAATAGAATTTTGAAGGCAGAAACAAAGCTGTAAAAGTTTGGAGACTAAGTTGAGGCAAAGGAGGCAGGAAATGCACATTACTGATATAAACTTATCAATGAACTGAAAGAAATAAGATTATGGAAGTAGTGAGTGAAAGGAAATTTTTTCTTAAGATAAAAGAAAAAAGGTGATAAAAAGGCAAGCAGGCAGGCTAGAAATAATATTACTACATGGATATGACACATAGAAAGATCTGTGGAAATATTAATATAATTTTGTAGGTTTCCATGTTCTCGTTCCTAAAGTTTACAATGTTATGACTCAATGGAATTGTTTTGTTTTGCCAGTGTTAAGTTCGTATACCCATCTATATTTTACAGATGAGAATGGTTAATAAAAAGGGAAAGAAGCATTTTCCCTCTAACCTATTGAATTTTTACTTTCCTTACATTACAAGTTATCAGCATTTGAGATGTCATATGAAGATGGGAGTTATGGTTATATTATTTATCTTTTGCCTCATACTTGTTCATCATTCTAGGAATGAAAGTATGTATTTGTATGTGAGATTACCATGCTCACTTCTCTGTATCTATGTATATATGTTTTAGAGAGGAAAAAATGATAGCCACACCAAGAGAAGGATCTCAACCACTGTGGATAAATCAATCCATCAAAAAAAAAAAAAAAACAATTCTGCCATGAAACTTAATCACTAAAGGTCATGTCGGGGAGTGAGGAACAGATTAAATTAGCATAGTATTAGATATGGAAAATGATTTCTGTCAAAATCATCTTTACCACAATTATAATATGTTAATTACGTATTTCATTAAGGAAGTTGATTATGGTTCACAGATGAAATCATGCAGGCGAAGACACCTGGAAGGAAGCACTAGAGCCTGAAGCTTCTCTCTCTCTCTCTCTCAGTCTCTCTCTTTCTCTGTTTTTCTCTCTCTGGCTTTCTGTCTCATTTTCTTTCTTTCTCTTTTATGTAGAGACATATTAATTTTAGTGATTTATGTACATCTCATTCAGAAGAGCTTTTTGCTTTTACTATTAATATTATTATTTTAGCATCAGATTCATGAAGCAGTGCCAGGAAGCAAAATGAAGACTACATACTCAGTGACAGTGCACAGATCTTCACTTTTTCTTCGTTTCCATGCTCAGAAAAAAAATATCTAAGAACAATGTCCTTCTTTTCTTTTTTTTCCCTACCTTTTATAATCTTCTTCATCTTGCCTCTTTTCTCCTTGCTTACAAGGAGAAAAGTACAGTACCTAAGAATGTGTCTTCTAACTATTCACTAGAAATGTAATGATGATTGACTAAGGGATATGAGATTTTTTTTTTGTTTTGCTTTGTTTTGTTTTGTTTTGTTTTTACATTTAGAATTTGATGTCCCTGAAGGATTTATGCTAGTCATTTAAAAAGGCATGGTCAATCATCTGAATATGTACTGATGTTAAAAGCAAGTCATAATCCTCTCATGGGAAGTAGTCTCAATGAAGATGTCAATGAGTATGAAGTCAAAGTTGGTAAAGTGATAGTTGATATCTATGAGACTATTACTTAATCTTTGTTACCAATGTTACATTTGCTAATCCCAGTGTTACTCATTCTTTTTTCTTCATTATGTTGCAAAATTAATTCATTGAAAAGTAGAAAAATGTTTTAGAAATTTCAGTTTTATAACAGGCTTTTTATGACCCTCTCTCATATGCCAAACCTCTCCTGCATCAAGAACCCCAGGCCTCCCCTTGGGGACTATCTTCTAAAATTTGTGCTACTTCATTTACACAAATGGACACACACCATATGCAAGCAAACAATCATTAGTTATTCTCAAGTGGCAAAAAAGAAGTAGAACTTCAGGACATGGTAGTCATAAATAGGCAGATTATATATCACCAAGTAAAAATAGTTTCTAGTTGTGTCCCTTTGAAATAAAGGCCACTAAGACTCAGTCAAATATAATTACTTCATCCTAAGACTTCATCATGAGTGAGAACGCATCAATGCTTGTATGCCCTTGTACTGATAGATTTTGCCACACAGAATAATCATTGTTGGAATTAAGCATAATTGTCAAGAAAGACTTGGTCATCATGAGAAAGACTGTCTTATACAACTGTCCTTTTGCTTTCCAACAGTAATTACTTTAGTAATTAATCTCTGTCATTTAACTGTATTACATTTTGAAAAGAGAAAATGGAAGAAAGACCAGTTTCAGGCTAATTTACATCACAGTTTAAAATCCCAGAATAGGGTGAATCAAATGTCAAATTTAGCCCTTTCACAGATTTTTCTGTCTCATTCTAATATCTAAGTGCCAGTGAAAGAAAAAAAAAAAAAAAACTCAAGTTGCATCCCTCTAAAAACATAGAATAAAAATGCCATAGTCTTTTGGATTCTTCATGGAAATCCTACTGACTTTTTTCTTGAGTATAAAGAAATACAGTTAATAAGCACATGCATGAAA